>NC_054881.1:8436564-9036564 GCF_018320785.1 Cheilinus undulatus | reverse complement strand
GTTTCCCCCTGAAGCTTTTTAGCTCATTTACTCTTACAGTAAAGTCCCTGTGAGGAAGTCTGTTTGTAGAAATTTCATCACAAAGGAATTTTAAGGTTAGGGCTCATTTATTTCCTGTTAGGACTGACAAATGTGGGTCAGTGACGACAAATCAGAGCCACTGAGAGACTTTTCTGGAGCTGTTTCTCAGCGTGTGATTTCTAAGCATTCCTAAAAGACATCACAGGAGTCAGATGTGGCAGGGCAGCATCTTGGCACCAAAGCTGGAAGTGTTTTGAGTGTTTCCCCCTCAGTTGAATTCAGCAGAGTCAGTGTCTGCCTGGCATATGGCTGGCTGCTTCTTTTTAAGTCAGAGCCAACCAAATGTGCTGGAAGAACAATGAAACAGGCCACCTACACGGGCATTTAAAAACCTCGCACTTTACTTTCATAGCATTGTTCCTGTCTTCTAATTAGCCTTTAAACTCCCCCCAAAAACCCTAAAAATAACCCTCAAAGGAGTTACCTACTTCAGATGCAATTCATTAAAAGTTCCACGTGTGGAAACCCGTGAGCAGGCAGATGTTTAGATGAGGCTGCAGAACCTCAATTTGGGCATACTATGCTCCATATCTAAAGATCAACATGTGGCTGTTTTACAATATTCACATGAAAGGAAAAGCTGATCAAAAACTCTCTGAGGTTGTGCAAATACACACCTTTTGTTGACAGGGACTCTGACACATAGGAGAACTAACTCAGCAAACACTGCCCTCTACTGGACATCCAGTGAAACATAGACATAATTTTACAGTAAAGCCTGAGCTGCTGAAAACTTGAACCTTGTCCATACCTATATAGATTTGAAGACTTATCTTTTACCATCAAGTATTACCGAATTAATTGTTGATTATTCTGAATAGGTATGAGACAAAGCATAAAATCTATATTCTTATAAACATCCAAATACCTCATAATTAAACCCTTAGTAACTCAGGATATATACCCTTAACTGGTGGTTTTCAAAGTGTGAAGCAGTACTCTCCTAGGGGGGCACCCACCAAACTTCAGGGTAGGCGTGAAACTATGAACCAGGAAAAAAAAGGGATTTGCTGTGCTTTTTACAATCATTTTCCTGCATTGGTCCTGATGTTGCTCATTAGCCACAGTGTTTAATTAGCAAAGATGTGCAAGCTAATGACAGCATAAGAACCCTGAGGTCATATTGAGACAAAAGCACTAAGTCTAGAAACCAAAACCAGCTTTTTTTGACAGGAAGTTAAAGGCATTTCCGTCACTGAAGGTAACTGAGACATTTAGCCACTGTCAGTGCAGGATTTTGGTTCAACCAATGATCAAAATAAAGTACCAGGCAAGGCTGAAGGTGGAGGATGATCTGCTGTTATGTAACCCTGCATCAGCTGCATAGATGCAAACTCATAGTTTCCTCTAAATTCAAGCGTAGAGCATTGTAATCAGGAAGTATTGACAATAAGTTCATTACCGATTGCCTGGGTAAGATGTACGTTCAAAGACAAGTGCAGACCAAAATGTCAAAAATATTCTGAAATCCTTAAGGCCCTCCCTATCACAGTTTTGCAGGAGAGGTAAGGCGAGAGACAGGAGGAAGAGGAGAGAATTAGACCTTCATCTGGGTGAAAACAGAATGACAGACATTTATGCTAAAAAAAAAACAAAACAACAAAATGTCACTTTTGAAATGTTTTCTGCACTTACCTTTTATTTTATTCATACGTCCCATGAAGCTAAGACTTTGGTAAACCTATTTCAAGCACCAAAACAATTTGTTAACATGAGTGAAGGTGTGTTTTCAAAATTTTCAAAACATTTTCAAAATTTGGATGTCAAAATTCAGCATTTGGGCTAAGTCCTCTAGGACAAAAACGGGCTGAGGTTGTCCTGAAATTTTTGATATAGAACACTTTGGGATTGAATCATTTGCAAGTGCCTTAAAATGATTAATTACAAAATAATGTAAAAATGGAGGGAATACCCTCGGACCTCAGGGGGTTAATGATGAACAAGACCTCACTTTAGTTTGGGGTACATATTCTGAGTTACTAAAGTTTAATCTCATGAGAATAGATCAAAATTATTCAGAGTAATTATAGGAGAAGAACTAGTCCTATGGTAATACTACCTTATAAGGGCAATACTGAGCAGAGCATATAAAAAGTGTGAAAAAACATCATAATTTGCTATTAATATGCAGTAATAAGGAGGTTATTCAGGGAAAACTCTTAGTTAATGGCTTATTAGCCTTAGATAATAGTCTTGTAGAATAAGGTAATAATAAGCTCTAATTAGCATGCTAATGAGCAGCTAATCAGTGAAAAATTGTCACCTTAAAATAAAGGTGAATTTGGCATAAAAACTCCCAGAAACACAAAAAACATGCAAAGCTATCCATTCCACTGCCTGCCCTTTGACCTTGTTGTGTAATAAAAAGTCTTACCTAACCCTCTGATTCTTTAAATCAATAAACCTGTCACCAGGATGTCACCTGAACCTCATCAGTATCCATAAATTCAGCTGTGATGCAACGTGAAAACGCAGCTCTGAGGTCAGGAACATGAAATGTTGTTTGTCTTGACTCAGCACTCACTGACTCCGTTTCCACTCTGGCTCACCATCAAAGCGTCAGAGGGGGAAAATAAAAAGCTGTGGAAACTTTATTAGTGTTTAAGCTGAGTTTGCCTGATTATCCAAACCATGTGTTCTTTCATCTTGGTTGCATAATCTTAAGGTCTGAAGTGAAATCTAATGGGGCAGGAGGATCCAGTGCTTTAGCAACATGAATCAGAATCTATAGAAGATTAAGTTTTATCAGTGTATATCACTCTTTTTGTAACACATGTAAAGTTGTACAGAGTAATTATAACAGTGTTACACATCTTTGCATATCTACCTGCAGTGTAGAATTGTGCAACACTTTACTTAGAGCAGTTTAAAGATAAGGACAGTCTAGTTAATTAATCAAACAAACCTGTTGAAAACACCAGGATGGTGTTGTCCCAGAGTCCCTCCCTCATCAGAACCTGAGTGACGTTGCCCACTGCCTCATCCATGGCCGACAACATCCCAGCATAAAGCTTTCGGTTGTGTTTATGGATAAAGCTGTAGGGTTCCAGGTAGCGGTTAGGCACCTGCAGGGGGTCATGGACTGCTTGGAACGCCAAGTAGAGGAAGAATGGCTGAAAGTTTAAAGAAGAACATTAAAATAATCTATTCTGGATTGCAAAAAAATGCTATTTTTTATCATAAAAGACAAAAAGGAGTAGGTTGACGAGCTAGGCCAACATAACCCTTCAAGTGCTGCAGTAAATTTGGAACTTCCCCTTGTGGGACTAATAAAGGAATATCTTATCTTATCTTAATGGATATTTTCTAGGCCCACTCCAGACCAGGTGTGAATTGTATAAATGTAACTAGATTATTCATAAATGTTAAAAAAAGCAGCCAGAATTGGTCTTGTTTCCAGTGACACAGTGAGGATGTCCGACAATGATAAGAAAAGGTCCTCTTTTTAAAGTTTCTGCTTTTGTCTCTGTTTCACAATACTAAAACTGACACTGTGTGTGCATGTTCCTCTCACCTTGTCTGAGTCTTGTTTTTCGATAATATCAGCAGCCTTCTTGCTGAACAGCTCAGTAGAATAAACTCCTTCATATCCTGTAGCGACCTCTTCACCATCGCGCAGGTCAAACGCACAACGGTGCTCATTCTGATTCTGAGTTGGGATGTCAACACAACGGGTATGAGAGAAGTAATCCTCACTGCCCAGCAGGTATCCTGCAGTCCAAAGAGAGGAGAAGCCATTAGAGCTCCTGTGAGGGAACTTTTGGTTTTGTATAGATTCTGGCACCCCCTGTGGACATCATGATTTTTCTTTGCTGTCCTTGTCGTGGACCTGTGTAAGGGGTTTTTGAACAAAAAATCCCATCCTGATTTCTTTTAATAGTCACATTTTTCACTTATTGTGGATAATTGTAACAGGACACATCAAAAAGGTCTGCTGATGTAGATCGTCTAATCTGACACCTACCCAGCAACAACAAATTTAGTATTAAAAATAATATATAAAAAGCCAGCCATTGCTGATAGACTTGTTTACTTTTTTTTAGTTCATAAAGACGCATCAGTTTCAATTCCAGATGATTTTATAACCAGTTTAAAGTTTCATCAGGAGCTTTAAGGTTGTCAAAATATTAAAGCATTCTTATTTTTCTAAATCAAACACTTAAAATGTTCAAAGCTCTGTTAATTTATTGTTTGATAGCATCAAAAAGTGCTGGAGCTTAAGCCACATCTTAACCCAAAGCAGCCAGGTGCAAAAGAGAGAGGGCATTCTCTCTGAGAGAGTCACTCAGTGACTGTTCAGTGGTTATATACATAAACAGCATTCTTGGACACATTACAGCTATTTTAAATGATTTATCATTAAAGAAATGTACCAAAGAAAGTGTCAAAGCCCCTCCGCGTTGGCAGGCAGTCTTTCTTGTACATGCCCAAATGCCACTTGCCCACCATGTGTGTTGAGTAGCCCGCCTCCTTCAACAGCTGAGGCAGGAGTTTCTCATCCAGAGGGACACAGTATGGCTGACAGGGCCAGATGATCTGGTGCTGCATGCCAGTGTGGATCTGTCAAGGATGAGAATACACGACATAAATCTTTAGGAGATAAATGTAAATGATTACGAGGAACAGTAAAAAATAGAGAAGGAACATAACTTATTTAGGTGGTTCTGCAAAGGTTTAAGAGTTAACAACCTGGAAGGAAAGCTGTCTATGCCTTGTTCTATTTTCCACCCAAAAATAGATTTTGTTCCTCCAAAGTTTCCTACAAATGAGTGGTATAAATGATACCAGATAGTAGTCAAAAATAAAGCCAGGCACCATCACTCTTGCCTCTGTAATAAGGCAAGGAAAATGACCCACATTTAACCTTTTTTCAGTTATATTATTAGTGTTTTGTTGTGTTCATTTGTCTCTACAGGTCTGGGTAATGTGAAGTAACAACTTGCCCGGATTTGAGAAGATGGACTGAAGATGTGGGCAACGTTCAGCAGATGGAAGGACTTCTACTAAATGAAGCACTGAGGTACAAGGGAAACTGTACCTTGCATACATTGTGTTTCATATAAGCTAATTCAAACAACCTAGTTTGAGTTTCACATCCTCTTGTCTCTTTGTTTACCCTCTGCCATCCTACCCTGTGTAGCAGCCTGCTTCTTGCTGTGAGTAAATTTCAAAGAAAGCACTTTTATAGGCTACCACTTAAATAGACTGACTGGTACTTTTCCTTATAATTGAGTCAGGTTCCTTCAAAATATCTGTACTTTTAATTTAGTACAATATTCCTGTGCTCTTTCCACCTTTGCTAAGCACTGTAGTGAAGTAAATGTACGTGGCGGAAGGATACAGTAGATATCTGACCTGGTACCTGCCCGTCATGAGCTGGTTCCTGGATGGAGTACAGAGAGGCTGGACATAGTAGTTCTCCAGGCGGACTCCTCCGGCTGACAGTTTGTCCAGGTTTGGTGTATTAATCTCAGAGCCGTGGTACCCGACATCATGATAACCTAAATCATCCGCCAATATGAACACAATGTTGGGCTGCTTCGCAGCTGAAACTACATGAAAACTCAGAAGAAAGAGAGCTATGAGAAACGAATAAAAAGACGGTGCTTCATCCATCTCAACTTTAGAAACACTCTCATCAGTTTTTCCTAAAGTAAACAATAAAGTCCGTGAGAGGGTGTGACCGATAAGATGAAGACAAACATAGCTGAGAGGAGGCCAAGCCAACCCGGTAGTTCTGGCTACATTTCGTCAATGTATTAAAACAAATACAGCTTTTAAGTCTTTACACCACAACCGTTACTATCACCGAGCTGTCACTTCCGTGTTTGAAAACCCTGCCTTTTGCTGCGGCAGCCAATCAGATCACATGATTGTACGGAAAGATACGGAAATGTACGAAGTAAAGCGAAAATGTATGAAAACAACTCCTTGGTAAAGCGTTTAAACAGGATATTCCTGCTGCTATTTTCTTCTTCTATATACTTTAAAAAAAAATTATGAAAAATATGGGAAAAAGTTATAAATTATTACTACTCCTAATAATGATGATGATACTATTGCTACTAATAATAATAATAACTATTATTATTACTTCATTAGTTATGTACATTTTTTCCAGTTTTTGTATTTTTAAATACAACCTGAAAAGGCACCATTGGTATCATAATGTAGTATTAAAAATTCAAATTCCACTGAATGCAATGTTTATTCATGGCTTTTTAAATTCTAAAATGTAAATTTATAAAGACAGAAACTGTATTAATGGATTTAAGGGACAACTGGCATTTTTATTTTATATGAAAATGCTACAAAAAATCTAACTGATGTTTTAGAAATATGAGAAGCAAATCTTAAAAGCCTTGGTTTTTTTTAGATTTTTTTAAAATATTTGCATGTGTATTTATTTGTAGTCTTTAAAAATGATCTTTAATGCATTTTTGTACTTAATATTCTTAACATTAAAACACATTTAAATGCTTGTACCTCCAATATATTGGACTATTCGATGGCTGGTCAATAACTAGGCCTAATTCTCAAAGGACCTTATTGAAAAAGTTTTATATTATTTTGTTTCTTTACTAAATCCTTCACCATTTTCAAAGATTAGTAATAATTAGGGTCTGTAGAGAAAGCATGTTGTCAATGATTTTCCTGCCTTTAAATTTCAGTTCAAAATTGGTCAAAATAAATGAATACACAGGCAAACAAAAGTTAATTATCTGCTTGTATCTGTTCTATAAACTCGAGGCTTGTTTATTTGTAATTTTTTATGTAGTTCTCTTTGATAATAGGCAAGACAACTCTTCTAGCTTAATATATTTGAGTTATACTGGATTAAACTTTTTTTTTTTCTATTTTATTCATCCCTATGTAGTGGATCACTGGACCTGCAGGATGGTGAAGACATAAAGAGAGGTTTTGAATAAGATAGGGGACATTAGAAAGGCAAAAAGTCAAACCCAAAGCAGTGAGTGCATTGCTTTAATTATCAAGATATTAATGTAAACCAATGACATTACATTTTAGTAATACAAAAAGATTTATAAAACAATCTTTGTACAAGTTTGCATTCTGTCTCAGATGATATGCGTTTGGTAACATTATGTAAAATGCAGCACTGTTATTTTGATGCAGTTCAAATCAACACAAATATGATTTTCTGTTTCAAGAATTAAGCTTATTTTAACACATAATGCCCAGCTGTTGAAGCATACGACACTGACATCTACCCATAGAAATACAGTAAGCGAATTACACATTTAACACTGTGGACTCTATGGTGCAAGAATATCAATTTATCATTTCCCTTTTGTTGAAAAACATACATAAGGCACATTTAGCTCTCTCACATACTGAATCTTTTTTTTTTTTTAACTTCCTTCTTCTTAAGAGACAGGACAGGAAGAGGAAGTTGTGAAGCCACAAACAGTTCAGTACATGGACCACATGTTGTTTTAAAAAAATAAGACTTCATTTCATCACATCGTTCTTCATCGGCCATGCTTATGCCTTGCTCTTTGCTTTCTTCTGCAGCCGGGTCCGTGTCGGCTCGGTAAGGACCAACGGCTCCTGGATGACCATGGCGTTGTATTTCCTACTTAGCAGCTCCACCTGGACTTTCTGACCCACAGAGCAGAGGTCCAGAGGCAGATAGGCGAACGCCAGGCTCTGCTGAGTGCTGTAGCTGTATGCTCCAGATGTTGTGTTGCCAACAACCTGGTGGGTTAAAACAGGAAAGGGTTAAGTAAGAAAGGGGACAGTTTGGGCCACAGCTACACCCCCTTACTGTGTGGGTGAATTACCACCAGCTTGTTCAAAAAAGTTAAAAAATAATTAAACCCTTAGTCATTTCCTAGCCACTCCTCCACAGTGAAAGCAGTCACAGGGTTAAGAAAAGGGGTGGTAAAAGGGTAAGAAAAGAAAACCACAGTGGCAAAAGAATCTGACTGCACTTAGAATATGTGGTTACCAGTTTAAAAACTACATTCTACCAACAGCTGACAGCCAAAAGCACATTATCTACCAAAAACATGAAAAAACAGGGACAAAATAGCCAAGTAATGCTACAAGTGATCCCTCCAGTGAGACTCACTAACCTTGCCGTTATACCAGACCGTCTCGTTGCCCTCAGGGTCGATGTCGTCTGTATCCAGTGTGATGTAAGAGAGCTTCCTCCTCAGGCCTTTAGCTTTGATCTCCTGAAGAGCAGCTTTGCCGATAAAATCAGCCGGCTGGACAAAAACAAAAAGTAGGCTTTTAGGATTTTGTCTTTGTTAAGTCAACTGTAAAGAGAGAGCTCAAAAACTGATGGTGATGGTGCACTGACAGACCTTTCTTGTATTCGGTCATGATACTTTCTTTATTGCATGTCCCTTTAATGCACACTAAATGATTTGAAAATCTTAGATAGCTGTAAAACATGAGACACCATAGATATAAGGACGGTTTCAAGCATTTTTTTTTACTTTATAATCCTCTGAATGTAAACACAAGATCAGTGTTTCCCAAACTTTTTCCTGGTGACCCACTTTTTAGGAGGTGCAAGCCATTGTGACCCAGTCCAAAACTGGCCTCATGTGTATCTCATTAGTTAGGCTAATTGTGCATGAAAAATGTGTTTGACCCCTTCAATACAGTTTCTAACCCATGGTATAGTTGTATTGCTTATCAAGCCTGCCTTCAATTCTGTTCTCGGCTGGTTAGTTGAACTGGTGGCTGACAGACTTGCTTTGGTCTTGACCTTGCACTTTCTGCTTTACAAGCCTGGAAGGGGCCACTTCTCCTCTGCAACATAGGACCTTCCGTCGCTGTTTGGCCTAACACAATAGGTTTCTTTCTTTTTTATTAGCCAGTTTTAAATGCCTAGCTCTCCTTTAATCCAGTGGCTTGTAGAGCCTTGTTTTCTGTTTTATTATAGTGGAGTGGGCGAGTTTACTAGAGTGGAGCTCCTCATGTGGCTTTAATGTGTAGTGCAGACATACAGTAAAAGATATATAAATGCTGTAGGGAAGAAACTCTGAAAGCTCTTTGGTCAACCACAGGTGGGTTAGGACCCAAATTTTGGGAATGAGTGCACAAGATAATTTGGCCAGCCCTTGAGACCACACACCTGCTTTCTGTAGTAACGATTAAACAGTGGTGATTTCAGACTCACGAGATCTCTTAAACACACTATCTAGTCTTCTTTAATATAAACATAGGACAAAATGTAAGGAGATCTGTGTTTGGTAGATTACTTCTTTGTTGCAACAGTGCTCTTTGGCAGTAAATCTTATACAGCTGGAAAGTCTTTTTATTTCCCTTTCAATTGTGAGATAGATGCATTTGTGGGATGAGCAGCAGAGCTGAGTATGTGGGTTGCACCCATAAAAAAATTTGCCAAATCTTTGCCTATGACAAACTTATTCTGCTGTTGCTATTGACTCTTGTTTTGAGCTTCTGTTACCCCCCCAGGTGACTCTGATCTTCAATCTAAATGCAGAGAGATATTGAGATGAGAATCTGCTACAGGTGGCAATCCCATATCTCCATAGGACAGGTCCAAACTCTTTCCTTCAGGATGAGTAAACTCGCCCACACAGAGTGGGGTTTATCAGAGACTACCTCCAGAATTTGGGAGTGGAGACGATGGAATGGCCCCAACTCCATTGAACACTTGTGGAATCAGCTTGGGCATGCTGTTCCTGCCAGAGTGATCAACACAACCACGTTGGCTGACTTGCAACAAATGCTGGTTGAAGAATGGGATGCCATCCCACAGCAGTGTGTGACCAGGCTGGTGACCAGCATGAGGAGGAGGTGCCAGGCTGTTGTGGCTGTGTATGGTTCTTTCACACGTTACTGAGGCTCCTGTTTGTTGAATGAATAGTTGTGAAATTATGTGTCCAATATGTCTTGTTTCTTCAGACTTCAATCATCCAGTCCACCAAACACCGAACAAGAGTCAATAACAGAATAAACTGTTTGGCATTGATAGAGAAGATATGGCAAATTTTGCATGGGCGCAACCCACATTTCAGCTCTGCTGCTCATCCTGCAAATGCATGCTCCTTACAAATATGGCACCATTTAAAAGGGAAATAAACAACATTTCTAACAGTATAAGACTTATGGCCAAGAAGCATTCAGTTTGATTTTGATCAAATTGGATGGTTACCTTGTTCAGTTTGATGAAATAATCCAGTCCAGCCTCCAGAGGGTTGGTGTCACAGTTCATCTGCAATGATAGAAAGTTTAAGTAACCAAAGCTACAGTCATTACCTTAAGGATGGTAAAGTTGCCTGGCTTAATTTGGTAAAATGACTGAAGAAGAGGTAAAACAGGTATTCTGACTCGGTCCAAAGTCAAGTCATAAAAATACTTGATATCACATTTTATGTCTGAGGGTTGTCGTAAGTCTCAGATACAAAAGAGGGGTTTATCTATCTGATTCCAATCAAGCTGTCTCTCTTGGCAGGAAACTTTACCAGGGAACAACTCTTATAATCCTAAACTATAACTTTAAATGCAGATGTGTAAATCTGTGCACCTCGGCTCCCCAGCCTCTGAAGCCCTTTTCCAGTCTGAGAGAGTTCATGGCGTACGTCCCGAAGTTGTCGATTCCTTCATCTTTTCCAGCCTCCATCATGGCCTGGTACACAGCTGCCATGTTATTCTGGTCGATGTACAACTCCCAGCCAAGCTCACCTGAACACAAATACATGCCATCAGCTTACAGTGTCTTTGTGTCCCCAGAACCATGAAAAAAAAAGCAAGGAAACTGCTCAGTCCAAGTCAACAAATCTTCCTCCAGTCACATGCAAATGTCTTCATGTGTCATCATTTTGAGATAATCAAACAGAGGATTTAATTTGACTTTTAGATAATTATGAAAGCAAACACCTGTGTATGAGATCCTGATAGCTCTGACAGGAATGCCTGCCAGCTGGATGGACTTGCAGTGTAGGAATTTGAATCCAGCGTCGCTCAAGTCTTCGTCGGTCAGTTTCTGGAGAACGGTGCGAGAGTTTGGTCCAGCGATGCCCAGCACACCTATGCCGTCTGTTACGTTTGTGATAGCTACGTCATATCCACCGTTGGCAGCTTCGTCCTCTATCCACCTGAGTTAAAATCCCCAAAATGAAAACTTTAAGCAGATAAAAACAATATTAACACATTATTCAAACATGTAGCAACTAAGAATGTTGCATTTTGTCACATCTTCATTTCAGCCAAAGTCATCAGTTAGGGTAGGGGGAGCCTCAAAATATCACATTACAAGGAAATTTGCTATTAGATACTACCAAATTCAAAGACTGCATCTGTTGTTAAACGGTAGCCACAGCAGTGTTTTTTGTTGAAGGTCCTCTTCTAGAAAAACCACCACTACACAACGGCAGCGCCTCTTGTTTCACGTAAGGCAATTTTTCATCGTATAATCCTCCAAATGCACACAATAGACAATGAGGTCTGACCCTAAGACCACACATCTGTAGTAAGATTTTACAGTACTGCACACAAGAGATCTCACAGAACCACAAACGTGACTTCAGAAGAAAAAAAAAACATGGAGAAAGATTAAAATCCTTGTTTGGCTGTCTCGTAAGACTTCAAAGTTGCATCAAAAAATGTGACAAAGAATGAGGATGAAATCCTGACTGAGATGAAGATATAGTTGTGTTGCATGACTGTTGGAGGAATTATGAGCTAGATTTAGAAATATCAAACATGTTTGATATATTATTGGAGGTCAAGGAGGCTTTGAGGCAATAAGGAGCAGTAAAATAATCCTTCTGACACCACAAACTGGAAGATTATTTGAAAAAAGTATCATTTTAGAGGAACTTCGACACAGACATGCCCCCAGTCGTCAGTGGGGGCAAATCTTTCCTAAAGTCAGGCTTAAAATTGTGTAATATGTGGCCATTCCTGGGTAAAATCAACTTGCAAAGCAGGGGAAATTGCCAGACTCCATGTCTGTCATCGGGTAATATCCATGCAGAACAGTCATCCTTAGAATACCTGCTGCTAATACTCGTCTGGCTGCAGACATCAGACTTCCATAAAGGCATGTGTCACTGACATATAAGCATAGCTCTTGGAAAAGGAACAATGGCAAGAGAAGAGCTTTAAAAAAACAGAAAGAGACTGATGCATACTGAGAGCAAGAAAGAGGCCTTGCTAGCTGCAAATGTGAGAGTTAGCCCTTTATAAGATCTATTAGAACTGCTTTCTTTTTTTTATAAATATCCAAAATCAGCATCATTTTAAACTCTTAAAATCTTTTAACCCTTAAAATGTGAAATGGGGCAACAGAGAACAGCTGTCATCAGTGAGTCCTTTTGGTTTACTGATCTAAGAGCACATGCATTTACAGATGTCCATGTGCCATTGTCACTGGGTTCTTGTCATGCTAGGAGCTGTAAATGCATCATATGTCATTGCTTTGCTAAGGGTAAGAAATTAACTTTGATTCACGGCCATACTGGCAAGCAGATTAAAAATCCACCAAGCACATAAGTTTGGCTTACCAGCCAAAGTAATACCCTGTGTTTTTGTGTCACATGCACTTTTTCCTTACATTTCCTTGCCATAAAAAGCACTACAATCACCTTACAATCACAAATGTGAAACTGAGGCTATAGTTCCCACCCCTATTCAGGCCTGCTGATGGGTCTTGACAGTTTTGTTCATTAAGTTACAAAAAACCTCGCAAATATCTGTCTGCAAGTAACAAATCTGCTGCAATCAAGGATTTTCTCATTTGAGCTCCGACAGTTTCATACACACATACACATTATTCATTTAGTTTGCATGTGTCTGAGTGTTTAGGTTTTCATGTGACACTCGCTGCTCCTGCATTGCGTGGTGTGTTAGAGTAAGTCAACTAAGAATGTGTCTGAAGAGACGATATCTTCACTATTTAAAATGCTGTTTAAGATGTCAACAATAGGCTGGGTGGATGTCAAGTTCCTAAATGCTGAAAGTAACCTGTGTGCTGAATGCAGACATGATGAGAGAGAAGGGAGAAAGTTGGATCAACCTTTTGTAAAAGTAAACCTGTCTGTCCACACCAGATCTCCATAGTGCACATGAACCGCTGCTTTCATTTCCCTGCAATAGGTACTTAAAAGCACTAATTTCCTTCATTGGTTGTGCTGTTTGTGTGTAAATGTCTGAGCAATCCTGAGAAACTCACACATGCAAACAGCAGCAGGAGAAGGAGCAAACACTCACAACAAATGGGTAAAAATCTCGTACAGGACTTCTTGGTACAAACATCTCCCCTGCAATGTGTCACAAAGTCCTCTGAAATGTACCTGCCGAATAAAAAATCTATGTGTATTACTGCAAATATTTCTGTACTACCTGATATCACATGTTTTAAAATGACAAAACCTCTGTTTTCTTTATCAAAGATAGTATAAGAAGTGCTACAGTTATAAAGTAATTATAGTAATAATGTTGACCAAAGAGAGAGAGAAGGCACTATCTGCACATATCTCTGCACAACTGAGTCAGTGTGCAGGAGTCTGTTTGCAGTTTTTTGTTCATTAACCCATTTAGACCAGATGCAACATTTGCATTTACAAAACTTTAAGATCCAATGTGATACAGTGGAGTTTGGATGATCTCATTACTTTTTAAGACACTTGACCAACCAATTCCTAAACGTTTATTCCCATCTCTATCTGCTGCTAAGGCTGTAAAATAATAAACACTGAAATTCTGTGCAGTTTTCAGAAAACACTGAGGATTTTCAAGATTATTTTCAAACAATTTCAAACACCTCTTACTTCTATTTGTTAGCAGGGTTCCTACAGATATATTTGTTTGTTTTTTTAAGATTAAAGATTTTTTTTTGGGCTTCTCCATGTCTTTATTTCACAGAAGAGGACAGTGGACAGAGTTGAAAATGGGACAAGAGTGGGGAGAGACATACGGCAAAGGACTACAGGCCAGATTCGAACCCGGGCCGCATACATGGGTTGGGCCTTAGACCGCTAAGCCATCTGCGCGCCCCCTACAGAATTTTAAGAATCAGATTGAAGACCTAAAGACCTTCTTCAGGACCTTAGCTGAGAAAAATAAATACTACTTATTGTATAGTAAAAGGTCAAAAATTAGATTAATAAGGAGGTAATTGATATGATATATTTTTGGGTCATAAAACCCTAAATTTTATTATTTCTGGCACATTTAATACCTCTTTTCTATCAATATAACATAAAGTGATATGCAAAAAGCATGTACACCCAAAAAGAATAAAATAAATCTTGCTAGAAATGAAGATTGGTTAAAGACACGTCTTACTCAAGAAGACATTAAGTGCTTTAAAATTAAAAAGTTCAATTTAAGACCTTTTAAGATTTTTCAAGGATCTGCAGGAACCCTGTGTTAGCCACAGTATCAAAAAAGGATTTAACACTGTTAAATTTTTACTAACATTGCATTTTAAAATTCCAGTATCCAAACCGCCTGGGTCTAACAGGCTAGTTCTTGAATTCTCCACTAGAGGCTGCTACACAGCATAAAATTGTCCTGTACTTGGGGAGAGAGCTGGTCTAAACTAAGTGATTTAAAGTGCTACTTCTGATTGGAGCAGATGGAGGGGCGTTGTGTTGACAGCTGCTGAGAGGTTTTAAGTTTCTGCTGTATAAAACAGACTGTGAGAGAGTTTAATTCAGCACAGCTTGATTCTCAACTCCAGCCCGGGTGTGAATGAATGAGAGCCGAGGAGAGTTTTCCTGGAAATGCCACATCAAAACAGACAACTCTTAGAATAGAGCTTTTCAGAAGACATAACAGAAAACTTCTGAGGAATGAAACTAAAATGAACAACACTCGGTGGGAAACTTAAAATACTTGTAGGAAATTGATGTGTTGGCATCGTAATGCACATGCAACTACTAAATGATTCTTGAAAGGTCTTTCAGTTCTTTAAAGCATCTTTGAAAATTTTTGCTTTAGCTTTATTTGGGCAATGTTGCAGCTTGGCTGAACAGCGAACACTGGCTGAACATTGATTGAAATTAGACGAGGAAGCCAAAGTTTTGGAGGAAAATGGGCTGATATTTTCCTATCTTTGGTGAAAAGTTGGAACAAGTTGTAAACAATGGTGATAAATCATCACCTTTTAATTATAGTACAGACCAGTATGCTCCTGTGTTACCTTAAATGTTTAAATTGCTAAGTTCCTGCAGTCTTCCTCAGAAGAGTCCTGTGACATTGCTATGACATGCATTATCAGCTGATCTTATGCAGGTATGGACAACCACACCCCCTGCTGTCTGGCAGCTTCTTGAGGACATCATCCCAAGTGTTGGGCAACAAGTAAGCTCTCTCCTCCCTGTTCAGCAGGGGGCATGGTCCCCAAACTTGCATAAAATCAGCTGATGGGACACGTCACAGCAACAACACGTGACTCTTCTGAGGGAGACCGCAGGAACTTCAAAACATGTCAAGGTAATGCAAAACTTGTTTGTCAAGACAGTGTGAGCTTGTTTGGATAACTGACACTTATTGACTTTATCTCAGATCAAGCCTGTATTAACAGTTTTACCTGAGGTCATGACGCTCTGATCCTGAGCCTGTGATGAGCAGGAACTCTCCTGGAGACAGCTGGGTGATGGTAACTTCAGCAAAGACTCTTCCAGTAGGTGTCAACATGTGGCTGATGTTAGTCAGACCCACCTGAAAACACACAAGTAAAATTCACATAATTAATGAGCAGTATCCATATAAACTTCTTTTCAAGAATGATTGAATGATGTCTAGCAAAAAGCACTGAGATGTTGGATTATAAACCATTTAACACAAGGTTTCACCTACGCAGGCTAGCACTAATGCTATCAGCGTGTGTATATGCCCTACCTTGGGCATGGTATTGGCAAACAGGCGGTCCAGCAGCTTGTGTGAGTCCTTTCCTTTGACAATGAATTTGCCAAAAGGAGTCAGGTCGATCACTCCCACCTTCTCCATCACCAGCTTGCACTCTCTGCCAACCGGTCCAAACCAGTTGGTGCGTCTGAAACTGGGCCTGATAACAAAAAAACAATACTCTCTTTATACCTGTGTCTGTTTAGTTAATTAAGACAAATCCAAGCAGAACCAATCTTTTCTACTTCTTTTTATTGACCATGTTGCATAATGCCAAACCAATGTGAGGGTATGAAGAGGAACATTGTTCTAGCACAAAGGCACAATGAGGCATTTCTTGCTAGAATATTATAACACTCTATAATCACAGTGAGAAACTTGGTAACTGCTCTATAGAGATATTGCGGCCTCTAAAATCTCCTTTTAGACACCTGCTTTGACTTTGGACTTGATAAAAGAGAGTTGAACAACACCAGCAGATGACATGGCACCTCAAATCATCACCGAATGTGGACATTTTACACTTAACTTAAACCTTATAGTGCATCTCCGCTCTTGCTCCACTCTGGAACCTTGATTTCAACCCCTAAGCAACAGCTAGCAGCTAGAGTTGGAGATGATTCATTTGGTCACTACAGCTGACCAGGAGGTTTCACAGTGCATCATGATTCCAGCCACTGACAACTTTTCAGGAAATGCTGACTTCCTTTCCCAGTAGGACAAAAGAAACTGGTTTGCTGGTCATAGTTTTACTGTGCTTGATTTGCAAGCCAGCAGACATGACTAGAACCCCATAGAGAATCTAGAGAGTATTGTCATGAGGAGGAGAGAGAGCAGAGCCACCGATACAGTCCAGCTGAAGGCTGCTATCAAAGAAACCTGGGCCTTTATAGGAACCTCAGCAGTGCCACAGGCTGATTGCCTCCTTGATGCATTGATGTTATAATCTATGTTAAAAGAGCCCTGACCAAATGACTTTTCAGCCAGGACCACTTTATCAAGACAAAAACAGAACTGCAGTTATTTAAAATGAGCTTTATTAGCAGTTAAAATTTGGACTTAATCAGCAGTTATTTATAAATTCTGAGATCAACCTGCCCATCCTTGTGCTTAAATGGAAAGCACTGAGCAAGAGTAGCACACGTCTGCCCTTCTCGTGCATACAGGGAAAACCTGAGGCAGGTAAAGAAGCAGCAAAACCCCAGAACAGAGCAGGCATCAATGACAGTGTTACTTTGATTAAGTCAGAATTATCATAATGGAGGAGCTTGGTTGGAGGAAGGATGCCAACAAGCAGCTTACAGAGGGAGCAGCAAAGAGCAGGCAAGCTAGAGCAGCTTAAATAGGGCAGTGAAAGTACAATTTTTCAATTGGATGCCAAGAGGTGAATCACCTAAATGTCAGGGCTTGCATGAAGACAGCTGTTTTTTAGTGATGTTGTGCTAATTAATACTGTAGCCTGCCTGAACTTGCACTACGCTTAGTTATTTGCTAGTTAGACAGTCAGTGGGAGGTTTTTCGTTCAACACATCAACCTTAACACAAGTTACACAAAACAGACGAGCAAAGTGTGTTTTCCATCCTTTTTTCATGAGCTGTAAGCCATAATAATCAAGACTTAAACAGAAAAAGCTTGCAACGTTTCACTTTATATGCATCGACAAGGACTTTTTTTGGGATGTACTGTATGAAAATAAAGAAGAGTGTGCTCCAGAACAAGAGCAGTGTGAATACTGCCAAGTTAACAGGTTTATGAGACTGTATTTTTACATGAGTGCCTGAAACAAATCCATGCGTGCATCCATTGTAGTCACCACTTATTCTGATTGGAGTCACAGGGGGCAATCCCAGCTTTCATTGGGCAAGAGGCAGGGTACACCCAAGACTGGTCCCCAGTCAGTCATAGGACTGATATACAGGGACAAACAACCAGTCACAGTCACACCCACGAGCAATTTAGAGCTGCCAATTAACCTAACGACCATGTTTTTGGTTTGTGGAAGGAGGCCAGAGTACCCAAAGAGAACAGCTCCTGTTTGGAATGAATGTTGATGCTGAAATCCTCATTATGACATGAAAATGCACTGATATCCAGAAGACTGACTGTTAACCATGTCACAGCATGCTCATATTTATTTAGCACTGAAATATACCTAAGGCTAACTGGTATGTTTTACTTTTTTTGCCGTGCAAGAAATGGGTGAGTAATTCTTTTTATTGACATGACAAAGCTGAAATAAAAACTAGGGGATACTGTGGCAATGTGTCTCAAAATTACCAGAAATAGGCCTCATGTTGGCGCTACATGAAAATTCCAGGGTTCGCCAAAAACATTGTCATTTATCCTCTGAAAGTCATTGAGTATATGCACAAAATTTAATTGTCATAAATTCAATAGCTGTTGAGATCTTTTAGCAAGTGTACAAATAACGTACATACCATCCTACACTGCCATATCTAGAGACAAGCTGATGCTATTACTGAAAATGTTCTATGAAAATGTCTGGGCATGATGCTGCCAGAACATCATGACCGGGTTTCGACATTAGTTAATGACAACCCTCCATTTAATGGATATTGAGCATGTTTGCAGTCCCAAACACTTAAGGGTTTGTCAAGACCCCAACACATGCTGAATCATCTTGAGACTTCTGCTATGGTGGTTTTTAAAATGTCACGGTTTGGACTCAGAGACTTAGATCTTGCACATTGTGTGGCTGTGTCCAATGCAGTCACTGGCAGCCATCTGCATGTGCTGTTAGCAGCTGTCCTGCTCTTTATGAGTGGTATCATAACATCTAAATGGTCCTCTTGTGCTGCTGCTCAGGGATACAGGAACTGTGAAATGACCTGTGGTGAGTTTGTCTCTGCAGAGGTTGGCAGGGAGCTCTGGATGAGCACATTTGTTTGTCCTCTGCTGCAAACCTCCCATCTTTAGCGAGGAACGCAGTGACCTCAAATATTTATTCAGACTGGTTGCGTCTCCACCAGACACCACCAGAATCTTTTTCTGCGTGCATAATCTTTGGTAAGTGTTAGGTCAATACTCAGGAGCTTTAACTTTATTGTCCTTCTTCCTCTATTGTAGTAAGAGGTTATTTCAGAATGGATTGGGTGGGTGTGGCTGTAGACAGCTAGTTAGAGGACTGCAATGGCAGTTTGCAATTAAAATAAAACAGGGTTTTCAAAGTGTCTGAGAGTGAGCCTCGCCTCGGAGGAAATAATTTGTCTGTGGACCCCCACCTCCATAAAAAACAAGATAATGAAAATATAAGTAACTATTTTTCAAAGATTTATGTTTCATCTTTCAACATTTTTAAATTTTTAATGTTTTTTTAAATCTTTTTTTTTGTCTTTAAACATCCATCTTACCAAGGCAATCAGTCATTTACTTTCAGTAATGAGTTAAGTGTGAATACTACCTGATTTTTTTATGCTTTATGCTCTGTTTTAATGGGATCTATGAGTTTGCATCTATGCAGGTGATGCAGGTTTGCATAACTGCAGTTCATCCTCCACCTTCAGCCTTGCCTAATGCTTTTGGGGCCAAAAACCTGCACATGCTGTGGCTGTCTTCTTGTTTATGGCACTAAATGTCTGTTACCTTCAATCACCAAAATTCCTTTTACTACCTGTCAAAAACTTCCCTTGGTTTTTTTCACTAGACTTAGTGCTTTATCTCTGCCCCTAGAGTTTATACATAGCCTTATGCTGTCATCAGCTTATTCATCTTTGCAAATTCAACACTGTGGCTGCTGAGCATCATCAAGACTAATGCAGGAAAATCCTAACTTTAACAGTCGAGTCTATAGTATAGTTTCTGTAGGAAATATAAATCTGTCCATTTTGCCCCACAGACAGCAGAAGTTAGCATAGCAAATCACCTTCTGGTTTATGGTTCTGCACCTCCCCTGAAGTTCTTGGGCACTCCCCCAGGGAAGGCCCACCTCACACTTTGAAAGCCAGTTAACTAAAAGTAACTACAAAACAAGAGCTACAACAGCAGATAGGAAATACTTTGAATGTCTTCATCTTTGAATGATTTTACTACTTTCTTTCCAGTAAAAAAACAAAAAAAACAAAAAACAAAAAAAACAGTTTAATACCAGGGTATAAGGGATTTCCCAATTGATTGAGAACCAGTCATCACTGACCATTTTGAATTTTAAAAAAATGTGATTGATAGACAGGATCTAAAGCCTCAAGTCACAAATCACCAAAACTGATCAAACATGATATATTTCTCACTAATCCCTGCTTGCATAAATGCTGATGCACCACACTGCTGCTGCTGCTGCTGGCAAAGCGTAACCTCCTCCACCCCAGCGTCATCCTTTATAGCATAAAGTTTGTTGCACCCTCATATTCAGATTCATTCAATGATGGATTAAATGCTTTTGAACTAATTTTATTGTATTCAATTAACATTGTCATAAATGCATCTATCCATACGGAGGTTCCTAGTCGTGCACTCCCTGGAAAGTCAAAGCATTCCTCTAGACTAACCCATAGCACATCTTTTGAGCAGAGCCTTCTCCGCCAAGTAAAACTGTAGATCCATTTTTGCAATAACATGGTTAAAGGTATGACCAGTGTTCCTGACTGAACAGTGTTTAATACTGTGGTGATCTGCCAATCCATTTCTGCCAATCTCAATCATAAATGATACTGGCAGCATGCAAATCATGATTAAAGCATCGTTATTACACATATTTAGATTGTATATAAATATCATATTCAGCTCTCCTGCCAGTAAGTCTTACTTGTATCCGATGTCATCTCCAGGTTTGTAAAACCAGTGAGGTTGTTCCCATCCAGCGTGAAAGCCCATGGAGCATTTGTCCTTCAGTAGTTCATAAACGCCGCTTGTCCGGCTTGTTGGTCGACCACAAAACCGCTCCTCCTTGGGGTAACCGACTGGAAGGACCGACAGAGTTCAGGAAGACATATCAATGCATGAAGTGCCAGTAAACAAGAGAAAATTTATGTGTTTTTATTATCTCAGATTCTTCTCACCTACGTTGTTGAAGCCATAGGATTCTCGAGCTTTAGCACACATGTAAGGTATGTCTGCCCATGTGCCATAGCGGTTGGGGTCGCATTCAACCAAATCATAAGGAGGTTCTCCATTTATAATCCAGTCGCTCAGGAACTTACCCATACCGCCAGCATGGATGACTCCATACCTGAAGACAGTCAAAGCTTTGGCAGATATCCCTCTTGTAAAATATAAAAGGTAGAAAAGAATTAAGGTGTCAACACATACCCAAAGCCTATGGCACACCAGTAGTTCCTGACTCCTTGGTGTGGTCCGACCATCGGCAGCAGGTCAGGGGTGTATGTGATTGGTCCAGACACGATGTTGATGATGTCAGCGGTCTTTAGCACAGGGATCATCTCCATCGCCATCTCAACGTGCTCCATTATCCTGTCGAGATCTGACTCAAACAGCTCCTTTCCGAAACCTGCAGAAAACCCAACAGAGAAGCTCTTAACTGTCTTTAGCATAGAGTCTGATAAGACTTGGTGATATTCAGAAACCAAACAGAAACCAAACTCTGGTGCACTTGGAAGCCCTCTTAATCAGTTAAAAAAAAAGTAGTCAACATTTACCACAGTGCAAAGATGTATCATGCCTAAAACAAAGGGAATATTTGGGAACGTGATTACAAACAAGTTTGTCTCAAAATCACTGTCTGTTATCAACAGAGAGTGATTTCTTCCTCACAGAACAGATGCCAACAACTAAACACCAAGGCTAAATTGTCTGTGTGCTCTATTGTTTACAGACCAGTCAGCAATGCTAGGAGTGTGTTCAGATCAAAACCAAAGCAAATTTACTCCTCCAGATATGTCTGCAAAATGAAGATCTTGGTTTATACGTAGCATCCTATTGGAGGAGTCCCAGTTCCACTGTAAATAGTCAGTATGCAGAGGCTTCACTCTGACTTGCATAAACTTAACGAACCAAAAAAGGCACCAATTTTCCTGTGGTTTACTTACAATTAATCGGACTTCAGTATGCTAAAATCTGCAAGAGTCTTTCCTCAAAAAGGCTTCTTTCTTTCTTTCTTTCTTTTGTTTTTAGGATTGTTTGGGCTATTGCCTATATTAGATTGGACAGCTGAACAGAGACAGGAAGAGAAAGAGCAGAGAGTGGGGACCGATCTACCAAACATGCACCAGGATTGGGATTCAATCCTGCACCATTGTGTCAAGGACTATAGACTTTGTTGTTCTACCAACTGAGCAAAACCAGAGCCCTAAAAAACTTATTTGATGAATGAAGGTCGGTTTGATCATTTGCTGCTAATATATGATTAGTATATGCTACTTGGACTACCTAGTCATATCATTTCAAATCTGATTATCTGTTTTGACTGGTTGAAGGTTAAGAAAATACTCAGGAAAAAATGGATGATTAAGCACCATTTATTTAAGTCAGGAGTGCCAGTGGGTAAATGTTGGGAAGTTGGTTGTAGAATGTGGCTAATGTTAGCCTATAATGTTAGCAGTGGTAGCTGTTCTGGGGTTTTACGTGAGTATAATTGAATGGCGCTAAACCTCCCTGTTCTATAAAGATGCTATCAATGCTATCTGTTCATTGCTGTTTACCTTCAGCTTACACTGTGAACACTGTGGCTGCATGGAAGTAGCTCTTAGCTAAAGCTACGGTGGCTACTAGCACAACCACAAAGCGGTCGTGTCACAATTTAGACAGAGCATCTAATTGGGACTGTGGGTCTTAAATCATTAAAATATAACAAATTAGGTTTACCATCTTGTAATTCTGGAGCAGACTACCAAGAGACCAGGTGCTTAACCATTTAGCTGGCTAATCATGCACATCCCTATCACGAAACATACAACCTGATGGGGAATGTCTCGACATTTTATAGTGATGCATGGGTCGTACCAGTATTAAGGACCTATACAATTTTTTAGATGAAACAAAGGGTATTAAAGTGCATCTTAATCATTGTAAGTCTGTTGAATTACACCTAAAAACCACACAATGGAGGAGAAGCAAAGGCAAGTCATGACGTTATGACAAACAGACCTGGAGGGACTCCTTCTCTGACCCAGGAGTCTTGCAGCACCATCTTCTCCATCTTTTCATACGGGCCGAACAGCAGGCCGTCTCTCTCCTGACGCAGGTAGTAAGAGCCCTCCAGGTCCCTGATGACAGCTAGTTCCTTCTTCAGAGCCTTCACCTCTGGTACCGTTGCTGTCACCACATACTGGTGATGCACGGGGATGGTGGGGTGGTCGAACCCGATCATCTTGCCCACCTCCCGGGCCCAGAAACCTTAAAAAAAAAAAAAAAAAAAACAAGAACAGAGGGAAAGGTAAGATAAGACTAACACAAACAATTTCATCATATTTCTTCACATGAAAATCCATCAAGTCTGCGTCATGTCTATACATTTCGACTCTTCCTTACATCATCCTGCTTTCACTGTACCTGTCAAATTTGGCTGTTACAGCCTGTTCTCCACCACCTCTATGTTTTATTGGCCCTGTAATATACCGTAGTTTATGTCTCCTGGTGGGGACACAAAGTTTGATGAATGATTTGGTTTGTACATGCGAAGTTACTCCCCATGAAACGCCCCTCTTTCACTCTTCTGTAGGGGTAGTGAATCATTTTTTCCACGTAAACAGAATGTGCTGACGGTGCCATTTTTCTACCTGATGTTCAATACAGGACGCTCTGTACTGACGGAGAAACATCAACTACCAACCTCAGACCATGATCAGAGTTTCCCCCAGGTTTTCATACAGAGCTTTTTGTATGAACTCCAGTTTCTTTAGAGATATACAGATGATACATGCAAAACACAGGAAATTTAGAATACATTGATGCCTTTATTGCATTTGGTTGAAAGACGACAATCCCAAGACCTAAAACTCATGGCACAGAAAACTAAATTAAAACCACCAGCAGAAAAGACATGGGTTTTTAACTGTATTCACAGGGTTCTGCCTCATTGTAGAGTAGAGCTCAGTATTGGCATGGACAGAAGCACATGAACACATGAGCACATGTTGAACACACCATAAATGCAGGGCTTAGTTAGAAGTAGACACAGTGGATCATTAGTGTGGGAGGTTATTGAGTGCTGCTGTGTCTGTAGGGACAAAGCTCCTCCTGATGGAGCCCCTATCAATCTTAGAGTCTTGCATCTGTGGCCTAATAGCGAAGTGTGAAGAGTGGGATTGAGCGGTTGATGGGAGTTGGCTATAGTTTGTCTGGGGCAAATGATGCACTTAGGTCGAGGCCCAACAGGTTTGGTGTAGGGAAGTGAATGATTTTGTAGGATTCGTCCTGCTAAACAGTCCTGGGTCTTCTTTGCCCGAGTTTTCCCTTTATTTAGTGTCAAATGTTTTTTATTGGTGAAAGGTCTGGACTGCAGGAAGGCCATTACAGCAGCCGGACTCTTCTACTGTGAAGCCATGCTGTTGTGATGGATGTGGTATGCGGTTTAGCATTGTCTTGCTGAAATATGCAAGGCCTTTCCTGACAGAGACGCTGTCTGGATGGTAGCATAAGTTGCTCTAAAACCTCTATATACTACAGCATTGATAGCGCCTTTCCAGATGTGTAAGCTATCCACGCCATAGGCACTAATGCAACCCCATTCCATCAGAGATGCAGATTTTTGAACAGTGCCAAGATAACAAGCTGGATGGTCCCTCTTCTCTCTGGTCCGCAAGACATGGTTTCCAAAAAGAATTTCAAATTTTGATTCATGTGATCACAGAACAGTTTTCCATTTTGTCTCAATCCATTTTAAATGAGCTTTGGCTCAGAGAAGATGGCATCATGTTCAGGCATGGCTTCTTCTTTGCATGACACAGCTTTAACTTACATTTGTAGATGGCATGGCCATCTGTGTTGACAGACAATGATTTCTGTAAGTGTTCCTGAGTCCATGCAGTGATTTCAGAATCATGCCTGTTTTTAATGCAGTGCCACCTAAGGGCCTGAAGATCATTGGCATCTAATACTGACCTTTGGCCTTGTCTCTCCTGCACAGAGATTTCTCCAGATTTTCTGAGTCTTTTGATGATATCATAGACTATAGATGGTAGGATAATCAAAGTCTTTGCATTTTAACATTGAGAAACATTTTTCTGAAGTTCTATGGTTTTTTTAGATGCAGTTTTTTCTGATTGGTGCACCCTTTCTAAAATGCTTCCTTTATACCCAGTCATGTGACTGACCTATTGCAAAATGCTGTTTTTCCACTTACTTTCCAGCCTTTTGGTGCACCGTCCCTACTTTTTAGTATGTGTCTCTCCTATCAAATTTAAAAGGAGCTAATATTTTTTTGTGAAATGGTAAATTGTCCAAGTTTAAACATCTGATATGTTGTCTCTATCCAAATGTGACCAAAATATGGGTTTTTGAGATTTGAAAATGGTTGCATTCTGTTTTTATCCACCGTTTTCACATTGCCCTAACTTTTTTGGAACTGGGGTTGTAGAATTATAACATTGAAATACAAAGGTTATCGTAGTTTGCATATAGATTGCACCATGCTATGGCAGCATATACAGTCAGTTGACAGTCATCATTCACAGGTATATGGAAGATATTTCCAGTCTAGGATTGTGGGTGCTGTATTTTTTTGTATCGATTTATTTTTGCTGAGATCACAAATTGACGATGTTTGGCTTAAAAAGAAGTTCATCTCTTATCGAATTTTGTCTTCTACAGGAGTTTATACCATTGTTTCATGCTCAAGTAGCTTATGGTAAGTGTGACTTGGATATTTTTTATATTATGTCTCATAATCAAATCCACTACAGATAAAATAAATGGGATTTTTATTTCCTGAACCATGCTGTTGAGCTCGATCACACATCATAAAGATATGGACAGTTGTGAGATCAGTTAATACGTTTTTTTTTTTTTTTATTTTCCCTCAATGCTGATTGATTTTCCTGCTGCTGTGTTCACGCTCACATCCCCTGTGTCTCTACACCACCCCTGCCACACATGTGCACACTGAATCTTGCGCCCACATCAGGTTCATTTTTGAGGATGTGCACAGTTGATGCGCCAAACTGACCCTAGAACATGCATGACAGCCATCATGCATGCATGTAGGCTTAATTAAAAGCAAGTACATCTGCAGCCCAAGTACTCATATCTGCAGGTAGGTGAGGTTGGAGCCATGCCTGCAGATTGGTGATATTTTATTAGAAAGAAGGGAGAATAAAGTACAGCAGACTGTTAACTACACACTCATACTTGGGCTGGAAAAAGTGGTATCAATGCATCTCTACAAGGCACCAAATGTCCTGTGATTTTATGGTTAGAATAAAAAAAAAAGGTCTCCAAGAAAAAAACATGCAAACGTGTAGAAAATATAAATACACACAGCTGCAAAAATAGACACTAAATGCTGTGGTAGAAGGAAAACATGTACTGTATATTCAAGATGCTGACAAATGTATGCATGAAGAAACTCTGCATTGTCAACCACAAGGAAAACAAACTATTTCAAGCCAACACTTTAAACCCCCAAAAAGGATTTCCTAACTGTAAGATAAAGAATCACGGGCCTATACTGAATATATAATGTGTATAAACTTGGATTAAAGTTCAGCGAGTGCTCGTACTCTATGTTCACTCCAACAGCTGGAACAGTAGCAGCCCAAAGCCACACTGTCATGCGACACCTGACGTATGAGTGAGAACAGTGGGTAATATTTTCTGTGGAGCAGCAGTTACCCTCAGGGATGTATACAATAAACATTATATAACCGCAGCCATTCTTTACAGCTCAGCCTTTTAAAGGCTCCTATGTTTTTCCACTGTTAAATTCCTGAGATTACCATGATCAAGATATAAGAATTAGTCAGGCGATTGTAATATGACACGCAACACTAAGACAGCTTTCTTTAACAGCATGAAGGTTTTATCTGATTAAAAGACCATGGACAATAAATGATCCTTCAGAAGAGTCCCGGGACTTTTCTACTAGCTGGAGAGGATATTTTTGAAATGACATGCTTGGTGAACTTCATTACTGCCCTAATTTAGACTTGATTTGGCAGCTGTTTGAGATTCAAATGTAAATGCTCATTAGTTTTAGTCAAGATCAATGCCTGATTAAAACTGTACATGAAATCGTATTTTTGACTGTATCCGACATGCTGATATCTACATATTAATTATAGCCAATACTATGTACAGTATTTACTCATTTTGAGCAACTTGAAGACATATCAGTCATGCTATATCACCATCTTTTTAGGGAAAGAGGCAAATCTTACCATTTTTAAAAGCTGCTACAAGCTGATGGAGGGTTTATCTGACTACTCTGTAGCAGGGGTTCTCAACCTTTTCCCCCCGCAACCCCCAAAATACAGATTCCAGAGACTCGGGACCCCCACTGTACCTGAATGTGGTTGAACACAGCCATGCACATTCAAGAATAGTCGAGCAGACAAGACTGCCCTAAGGGAGGATAAAGGGAGAGCTATCTGGGGCCCAGCCAACCTGGGGGCCGATGGAGGTCTGGGAAATCATAGTCCATTGGAAAGTTAAGCTGTGATATCTATTCTTTATATTTAATATGAATAATAACCACTCTTATCAAAGCAAGAAATATTTCTATTCATTCGTGCAGAAGTAAAAAGCCTTCTTAAAGATGTAAATCCCTTTTCTTAAAAACAGAACACAGGTAGCCTAGTGGTTTAAGGCACACGCCATGTATGCGGACGGCCCGGGGTCAAATCCAGCCTGGGGCCCTTTATCGCATGTCTCTCGCCCGCTCTCACCCCTGTTTCTGTCTCTATCCACTGTCCTCCTCTATGAAATAAAAGCACAAAAATGCTCAAAATAATTCTAAAAAAAAACAAAAACAAAATAGAGTGGGTTAATTGCTAAAATGGGTTAGGTGGAGAAATTGTATTTTGAAAATGACAAAAAATAGGAAAAAATTGGCAAAAATTGGTTAAAGTGGAAAAACAGGAATACAGTACTCAAATGGGACAAAAAAAGAACAGAATTTTTTTTAAAGAGTGGCAAAAAATGTCGGAAAATGTGGTGAAAGCAATTTAAAATGGAAAAAAGTCATTTAAAAGGGCAAAACTGGGTTAACTGAAGCAAAAATATGCAGAAATTGGCAAAAATAGGTATGATAAAATGAAATGTGAAAACAATTGTCAAAAATTGGCCCATAAAGTGGCCAAAGGTGTTAACAGTGGCATTAATGGGTCAACAGAGGCAAGAATAAGTGGAAAGTGGCAAGAATTGGTTTAGAAGTGGCAAAAAAAAAAAAGAAAAATGGAGGAAAGGTTATAAAATGGACAAAAATGAGTAGCAAAGTTGCTACGACCCATGCATCCATATAAAGTTGCTAGAGGAAAAGAAATGGTCAAAAATTGTGCAAAAGCTGATGAAAAGTGGCAAATAATAGTAGCGAAATTGGGTAGGAAAAGCTGTTAAACGTTGCACAAATAAGTACATTAACACCTTTAACAGTTTGAAACACTTTTCAGCTCCAAAATGAGGTAACTGTTATTCAGAATGCTAACACCAATGCTATTGATGAAACACACATGCATTAATATTATCAATAAATCACAGCTGGGCAGGGCCCATTCTATGGGGTTGTCAGGGGCCATAAAATGGCTAAAATGAACAATTTTTAAACATGACAAAAATATTCTTAGCTTTTTAAAGGCATCTGGTAACCCCCTCTCAGTGTCCTGCGACCCCAAAGGGGGTCCCGGCCCCCACGTTGAGAACCACTGCTCTATAGAACCTAAACCCAATGACTCTGGCTCATCTTCAGAGAATCTAAAAACAAACTGTTTTATTTCTAAAATCCAGTGAAGATGCACTTAAAAATGAAGCCAGAAAAATTGCTGACTGTAACACTAAAACATGTCAAAATTAAGGATCGAGTGGAAGAACCAAAGTTTTCATGTTGTAACACTTAGGAAAGGTATTATGCAAAGGAACCCCAGTTCACCACCAGCCCCCCAAACTGGCCCTGCACAACAAAACTTACACCTCCAGTTAATCTCAGTGCAAAATTTCCTCCAACATAACTTTGTTTTAGGTCTTTGCCAATGCAACGACCAATTAAATCAAGGCGTGGGGGAAATATCTGGCTCTAGAGCTGCTGAATGCTTTACTTTGTCTACCATCTTGTCATTAACTATGTCAAATGGCTTCCCAGGTAGCAAACAGAAACACCAACTTTGTCAGTGGCAGTCGCACAACAAACATGCTCTAAGTAGGTCATGTAAACGTTAAAAGATCAATGTCCGACTTGTGCCAACTCAGCTGCTGTGACCTGGAGAGTGAGGCCAGGGACCGCCACAGACCTGTTGATCTCACTGCTATCTTCAGCCATGTGTCGCAAGAGTAGTAACTCTCCTAAACACTGCTTTACAAAGTAAATCTAAAGTCATATAAATCCCACTTGAAGTGTGTTATAGTTCAAGAGTTAATGTGTTAGATTGCTTACAAGTCTGCAGCTCATTAACATTTCAAATTCTATTTATAATGCACCATATGTGAACTATTTCTACAGTTGAGGAGGGGGCTGGGGGTGCAAACACACAACATCCAGATAAGGTTCCAGGCAGTTTAGGCAGGTGTCAGGCAGCAGAGGAACATGCTTTCCTCGAGGTTTGCAGGAAGAGCTGATTCCCTGGGTTAACCAGGGGTAGTGATGGCTGGAGTCAACATGTTTAGAGAAATAACAGTCTATGCTTTACCTAAAATATGTAAAGTTATTCTCTACCACCCACTGTGGGATCTAGCTAACCCTGTATCGCCTAACTCTATCCTCCCAAACCTTATCCTGTGACACTGTGGCCCCACTAGACATTTTTATGTGGAGTAGAGGCATTGGTCAGCTCCATTCACCTCTGCTGCTTAACTCTTGTTTAAAACAGACCGCTCTGCTATGTACAAACTTCACTCCATAAGGTGTATTTACTAAACAGTAAACCACTGTTTTCTTTTCATGGATGAATTTCTCATAATGAGGGAGAAAAGCGGTTAAAAATGGAAATTCAAAGTGCTAAAATATAAGGTAGTTTCTTTTTCTGCTGTTCTAAAATAAAAAATGCAAGAAAAACATTGCCAGTGTATTTGTGCAAACAGACAGTGCCTTTGGTTGTCCCCAAAAACAGGGAATGGGAAAATATTTTTAAAATATTCTCTCATCAGTCCCTAATGCCGGTTTCATACAGGGTGTATGTTTGCTGTATGACAGGTGTGGCACATGTACGCTCTCACTTGAACCTTTACAGCACCTCTACAGCCCTGTCTTTCTTCATAAGTTTTAGCTTAATTAACCCCCATTCAAGTGACTTGATTTCATTTTATAACTGTGCGGGGAAAAATTCAAACAAGGCGAGTTTCTCCACTGAAATTCCAAACCAGGCTTTTACACAGAAAAGCACAATCCAAAAGTGTAATCATATAGAGTTTATTTCTCTGTGACATTCTACCAATACAGGAAACGTAAAGCTCCCATAATAGTTAAAAGTTTAGAGAACAGACAGAGGCATTTTGGCTCATGGCTTTCATCTGGGTCTTAAGGAAACACATTGCAAACATTTTCTACCCATGTGGACATTCATAACTACTCAAAGAAGGTAAACATCTCTTCTTTATTTGTACATTTTTTAGCTGAGAGACATGCATGGCTTGTGGAAAAAATAGGTGCTGCACACATGTAGGCAGTCTGACAGCCTTGACTTCAACATGCATGGTGACAAAGTCAAGATGCAACCAGTCTTAAATGTCCTTTTACAATCTTTTTTTGCCATTATTGCATCTCCTTACATCTTAAATATGACTGCAATTTGCACTTTTTAGTGATGCTTTGGTTCTTCCAAACTTTCAAACATAAAACTAAGGGAGATTACATCATTATAAAACCTCTGGTTGCTAAAAGTTTTAAAGTTTTGAACATTTTGAAAACCATACAACACATTGGAGCTACTGGGCTCCAAATCCAAAAGCTTTTAAGGTTTTCAAAATGGTCAAACCTTTGCCTTTTGTCAGGTCTCAAGCCTGATCTTTTGAAACAGATCTTATGGGAGGTCTACATTCCTTCGAACAGACCTTTGACCTTGATTTAGGCTTTCTTTGCTTGGGGGGAAATTTATTGGCAGGGGGGATATGGCCTCCATTCCAGATGATGCCTGGGTTTGAGTCTCAACAATGATCGAGTAGAAAATAAGTACTTGAGATGATACAAAAGAAGCAATGGAGGCCCTGGATGAGGTTTGTGGGGGTGGAGGTAAAGAATGGGAGAGATGAAGTATGCAAAAGAAAAAAAAACCCAGATAGAGCTGGGAGAAAGTTTAGCTGAGGATGGCTGATGTTATGTAAGCTCAAAAAACTGAGCTGCTTGTGGGTAATGGCTGTGGAGCAACAATTTGAGCACAATGCATTCTTAAAATGCTGAGGCTGCTGTTGTTTAGGGAGTTGTTTTCCTCCTTCACAATGTGGGATTTTCGCAGAGGAGATAAAAGTTGCTGCTATCTCATGAGGCTCATTTCTGCAGCCTCCAAAGAACCAGCAACTACTGCAAACTTTTACATTTCATCGACAAACTCCACATATCTGAAGCAATCTAGTTCTTATTTTGTGAAAAATGCATGTTTAATTTTGGAAATAGGGTCAAAAAAGTTGCAAGGAAACACAAGTGTGATATGGCGGAGTGTAATGGTTAGGTTTGAGGATCCAAAAAGCAGCTAGATGTGAAAAGAAAACTGTGTCAGGAGGTGTGCATGTGCTGCTGCTTCAAGATTGGATGAAATGTGAACTGCTGGCCTGTTTGGATTGGCTGCCAGACACAGAGAAGGCAAAGGGCCAACATGACCTACGATAAATCTTGCTTCAACCAGAGTACAGAATGTGCAAATTTAGGGTGAAAATATGAAGCAGGAGGAAGTGAACGAGATGGGAAGGTTAGTTCTGCAAAGCTTTTCTCAATGCAATGCTTGTGGATGTGCTGGATCATTTAAGCAGACAGTTTCTGCATCACAACAGCAGTCAAGGCATTGATTTAAAGATGCAAACTGTGTATATCATTACAAACTTTCTATGTGACTAGCACTGCAGGGCAGTTCCTTCGTTTCTTGTCAAAGCAGTTTCACCTGATTTAAACTTCAAAGAAAAGTTGACTAAGGAAATTGAAGCATGACCCATAAATTCCCATAAGTTACACAATATCCTCTACAGAGAAGAGGCTGCAGCGAATTCCTGAACCTGTGCCAGACAAATAAGTAAAAGCGGCAGGGACGGAAGGAGTGTCAGCCAACAAAATCTTCCCAGAACTGGTATGACCCAGTTCAAAGCAAAATCTCACTTTCCCTGAACTCTGTGAGTGGTGGTCCGTGTGGGCAAAGGTCTGCTGCTGCTGCTGCAGAGGGTCTACAGATAAGATTTATGGAGCAGTGACCAAGGGATGTGTCTGCTTTTGTCCTAAATCAGCAGAAATTAAGTGAAATAATGATACAGTGTTACACCTTACAGTTCATGTGAAAGTAGGGCTGCTCAATTATGGTAAATCTAACCATGATTAGTTTGATTAAAACTGAGATAATGCTTATTTTTATGCTGTTTTGTGCAGGAACTATGTGCTGTGAGGTAGTGCAGTAAGCGGTTAGCACTGTTGCCACACAGCAAGAAGGCTCCTGGTCTGAATCCCAATCAGACAGTGCCTTTCTATGAGCTGGATCAGGCCTGGGAATGCACGCCAGATGCCCGTAAAAGAGCAGCTGCAGTTCCCATATCTAACAGCTGACCCTTCCCATCCCCACTTCCCTGAGCACATCAGCATTAGACGCACGGTCTAGCCAAGGATACCCAAAGACGCACTAAAGAGAAAAGACGTTAAGCAGGCATCTTTGGTCATCAGTCAACATCCAGGCTTCACAAGAGTATAGTAAGACCTGAAGGACCAATAGACTGTAGACTTTCATCTACAAACTCAGGTGCCCAGAGTGCCGCACTGTCTTGCTCAGTGAAACCATCGCCCCATGAGTCCAAGTCTGCACCGTTCTCAGGCTTGCAGTCAGCGGGTCAGTGGATTACGCTGCCAAGAAAGGTGAACTGTTCCACAACTTCCACGCTTTCATCATTCATAGACACAGATTTATTTGTTCATCCGAGGCATCGGTTCTTTGTTTTGGCCCAGCAGATGTGCATTCCCAACGCTACAGCCTCCTCACTCAGCAGGTAAAGAGCTTCCAAAAGGATGTCTACAGTCTCTGCAACGGTCACAGCATCATCAGCAAAGTCCAGATCAGTCTGCACATTGCCAAATGACACTCCACATTTCGCTTTCCCTGATACCTGCCCCATTATTCGGTCCATACAGGTTTCTTTGTTTCTTTCTCCAAGTTGTATCTCTTAACTACTTTGAACCAGATTTCCAAGGCGAACCTAGTGACTGGGTCTAGCATTTCCTCTTTTTCTTTAAACATTCGTCTGTTTGCTATCATGACATCCTTCCACATTCAGAACAACCTCTTCCATCTTGTGAAGTACTTTGTATCACACGAACATATCAAATGCCAGAGCTGTGCAGCATAGAAATATTCTTTGAGATTTGAACATCAATACTGACCATCTTTCCATGTCCTTGAATATTTCCTTTAGGTAACTTCTTAAAAGCTTTTCTTTAATCTTTTTTAGCTCTATGCTTTTTAACCTTTCGAGTGTGCTGTGGCTCTCTCTGCTCCTCACTTAAATTAAAGTGAGAGCTGTTTTGGTGGGAGGGGCTGACAGAGCCCATGAGTCTGCACTGTTGCCAAAAAACAACCCTGCTCACATCTGAAAATGCAGAATGTCACATGTCTAAAAAAACGAGGTGAAAACAAGTAAATATGAATTTATAATGGGAACATTTAAGTACACACCTGTTGCATTGACAATGCGATTTGCTCTGATTGTTCCATGAGGAGTCTGGACATCCCACTTCCCATCAGTGGTTGGTGTGAGGCCGGTGACAGGGGCTGGGTTGTAGATTTGGGCCCCGTACATTCGCGCACCAGCAGCCAGAGCCATGGTCAGAGAGTACGGGTCAATGTGGCCGTCTCCTGGGGTGTACAGACCTGCTAACACCTGGAAATACAAGGAGAAACCTTCCTCTAAGCACAAATACTACATGATCTTTAAAACGAAGAATAATCAAAAAATTATGCTCTTTGACGTGGTCTTATATCCTAGAACCAAAATACTAAAGGGGGCACTGATGTGGAGTAGACAGCAGACTGAGTCAAAATAGAGAGTGTTTTTCCTCTATGAATGCCTGAATTTCCATGCACTTTTTGAGAACAGAGTTGCATTCATCTCATGATTGTGCTAGACCTAATAATCTCCAAGGGATCAAGAATATTTGTGCTAAAACTCCTTACAATTGGCTGAATGTATGATGACTTTCACAGGTTGTTGTATGTAAAAACGTATGGCCTGAGAGAGATTCAAGAGCTAAAGGTGTAGATTGCACCTGTACTCAAAGAACTGCAGGTTATTAAACCCAAACTGGTGATTTTTGTATTGTCTCATGGTTCATACACACCTTATTAATATCTAGCAGAGGGAAAAGTTCATGAACTTTCTCCGGTCCGATGAGGAACTGTGGTGTCACATGCCAGTGTGTTCTTGTCATCTGGTACTTCATTTCATCAACCCGAGCTGGCGTTGAAGCAATACGGACGCTACCGGGCTGGTGAAAGCCCACCGCCTGCAGAGAAAACACAACATTGACACGTGTGACCATATAAGCTTCACTAAAACACATTCAAAGGTGAAAAAAATCAGTGAAGCACCTCACCTGTCCTGTTTCAGCCTCAAGACTCTCATATAATTTAATGCTGTCATAGTGCACTTTCTTCACATTGATGCCTGGATGGTAATATGTTGTCAAACCAGCCTGAAGAATACAGAAGGAAAGAAAACGCATGTTACATCTGTAGGAAAATGCATCCCACAACACACTGGTACAGCTTTTTAGGAGGCATTATTTACTTGAAACAAACACAAAACTTTTCAAGCATGTTTGGGCCAAAAATTCGTATTTCTGCAGTATTTTATTTTCATGTTGCACTTCTTCCATGTCCATCTCATTCCCAATGTCCCCTGGTGCTGGCATGTTTGCTGTACTAACTTTCTCCTGCTCTATGACCGTTACCTCTGCAGACCTCACTGGACAAAACAATTGTCCGAACAATGGATTTTATTTTTCCATTATCATAGACTTCAGTTCATCTTAGCAACTGATTTTGAAAAAACATAGATTCTTGGTGGACGAGATGATACGATATATCACCAGGCAAAATATTGCGACACTATGCTGTATCCGTTTTTTCTTCCACCCCTAGTAGAGAGTAAAATGAATGCTGCAAAATATACAGAAATCCTGCAGGACAATCTTATTCAGTCTGCAAGAGAACTACAGCTTGGGAGAAGATTTATTTCCCATCAAGACAATGATGCATAAATGAATTAAAGATAACAAGGTGAATTTCTGGAATGCCCAAGTCAAAGCCTAGAGCTCAATCCAACAGGGAATTTGAGGCTAAACTTGCGAAGGGCCGATCATGACTAATCCCTGTGCAACCTGACAGAGCTTGAGCAATTTGGCAAAGAAGAATGGAGTAAAGATGGTGAATGAAAAGTCAAAAATACAGATTTAAAGTAAAGTAATATCAAGGTAACAGCCAGTGAAATCATTACTAAAGTTTGTGGAGTTTTAGGAAAAACGTATATTGGTATCTATACCAGTATTGGCAAAAATTAGCTTGTAAAGATCAGATAAAGTTTTTATATCACTCATGCATAGCTTAATTTCTATCCTTCCATTTCCATTTTGTTGTCGTCTTTATGTTTTTATGACTTTTCTGTCTTTAATAAAGATCAAACAGAAGCAAAGTTATCATTAGTATTGCATTTTTGTATTTGTTTGTTGAAATGTAGTGTGCACAACACTTAAATATATTTTTATTATTCCTATTTTTAGTGTGGAGTGACACAAGTAAAATTAATGATTTTTCCAGAATAATCATTATTTTTTTAATGAAGGCTGTAGAAGAGGAAAATGGTTTTCAGAGGAAAGCAGAGAGTTACACTGATACAGTCTCACCTTAAAGTTGATTGGGTTGATTTGTAAATAGAAATCTACAAACTCTGAGAAAGAGCAGCGTTATGGCCCATTTGAAGTGGTTTCTGTGTCGTTTTAAGCAAGTCTAATATTTACTCTGTTGGCCCTGAATTTTCCTCTGCAAACTCCTCAGACAAATATCTCTCTGGCTCCTGAAAGCTCCTCTGTGTTAGCTACATGGGTGCTGCTAACTGTGTCTGTTTGCAGGGAACATTTCTGCCTCTTCTCTTCTTTGCTTGAGACTGCATGGATTGGTATTAAGAGCCAGCTCTTGAACATTAGTTATCTATTTTAGCAGCTTACATGCTCCACTAATGGATTTTTCCACAGAACTAAAAATTAACAAAGCATTTGGCATTATCTTTTATCTTTATTTTTTATCTTTATTTCATCTTTTTACCTTTGTATTCAATGTGCTTATTTATTAGTTTGTCTTACACTACAAGAAACATGGCTGTGAAAAGGCTCTGTGTTCTCTCTTTTTCTGTAGACTTCCTCTAGACGCCTTATTCTCCTTAAACAGCCAAAAAGCATGCACTAGAGATTTTCACACATGTGCATGACAAGTTGATATTTTTGTTTAACCAGACACTGAAAACTATAAATGTGCAACACATCATTTTTGTTGAAAATATCTGACAAGACTACAACTCTTATAACCAATATTTTCAAGGCAGCGTGGACATAAGCTGGCACAGAAAGGGTTAAAAATCTGAATAATTTCAAATTTTTGTTAATTATGAGCAGGACAAAAGCTGGTGCAAAGATTTTGTTCAATTCAGAAGATAATTCAGATTTAATATCAACACAAGGCTATGGATTTTCCCCCATTGGACCAAGAGGAATATTTGTCTTTCGAGGCAAAAAAAAAGCATTCAAAATGTAACTATTCTGCATGAAAAGATGGCAAAACCTCCATACTACAACTGCTTCTTATCAAACATGTGGACATATGCTACACCCCCCTCCCACCCACATGAAGACAGTAACTGAATAAGAGTAAGCCCCCCCTCTGACATGTTAAACGTGTATTTATAGTGATACAGTGGAGTGCTTCTGTGTGAATGAGTTACAGGAAAGTGGGTCAAGACCTCAAATGCCTTGAAAATATCTAACAGATGCTCATAATGTGTGCTATGTTAAAGTCGGGGCTGTAAACACATACATTAAATGAGACTGTCGAAGAATTAGCCTTGCAACCTTTCCTATTAACACTATGGATGCTATGTCTATGCAGTTTGAGGCCTCTTAAAGTCATATTTTCAAACTTCAAAGAGACCATTACTCTATAAAAATGGAATATTATAAGTAAAGATGGCATACAAGAAAGGTAAATTAGTCTGTTTTCTATTTTTCAAGCAAAGATGAAAAAATGTACCTTTATTCTAGCTATAAAATTGCTGATTTTCTTTCTATCTGTTTTTTTTTTTTATTTAAGGTTGAACAAAACTGGGAATTTAAACTGTCACTTCTGGGTTATTTTTGTGGCCTGAACTCTGTTGGGAAAGTTGGCTGCAGATTATTAAAAAAAAATGGAAATACCAATTAGATGTGGCTGTGGTCCTTTGTGACAGTGACCTGGATAAATATGGATTTTGGACCGTCGCTTTGACAAAACAAACAATCTGGTGACGTAACTTTGGTTTTTAGTGCAGGGGTGGGCAGCTGGCAACAACATATATCCCTCATCCTCATTGTAAACATAAAGAAAAAAAGGCAAAATCTGCCTATAAAACATGGAAATACACTATTATATTAAGCTCAGTGCAAAACACTACAGATAAAATTGGCTGTATTTATTTAAATCAGTAAAACGTGTTTATATCTATTACTAAAGGCAGCTTTTCCCACCGATTGACACTGTACCTCTGCAGTAGTGATGGAAATCCTGCCCTGCTTCTAGAGATGCATCAAGTGTGAAAATTAAGGGCTGATACCGAAACCAATTTTTAATTTAAAAACTGATCAGATGCAGATACCAGTGATTTTTTTCATCACAGCTTCCGGTGTAAGACTTCTCGTATGTCAACATTTTCAAGAAAACAGACCAGAGTCTGTCTAACTTGTCATTTCTTCTATCCTGCGAAAAGTATCTTATTTGATGTAGCAACTAGACGTTAGATACCAGATGCCAGCATAAAATGTTTGGACACAACAGATAAACACAGGTGACTGATAACTATTCATTTATTTAATCTGCCGGATCTTTGTAAACAGGGCCAATATCGACCGATACTGATGTTAAACCAATGCATCTGTGCATCCCTACCTGCCTCTTTTTTCATATTCAATTTTCTGCTCTTTGACAGTGTTCATTAACAGTACACTGTGTTAAAACCCCAAATACCAACACTCTAGGAATGTATGATATTATTGACCTGATATCGATATCTGCAGATATTAACTAAAAAAGGCAACTATTGCTATCGGCAGATGTCCAAATTTCTGCTGATATTTACAACCGATATTTGGCCATGAATATCAGCATATATAGACTGTAAAATTTGGCCATATGTTAATGAATTAGTGGAGTGTGTTTTAAGAAAAACAGTTTGGTTTTTTTTTTCATCTCTATACCTTAAACCGTGTTCAAAGGACTGAATTTTTAGTTATGTAAAACATTTTTAAATATAAGTGTCCATATCAGTATCTGCTAAAATGAATCGGCAAAAATCCAATATTGTGCATCCCTACAACACTCACATTTAAATGTTTAACATAAAATCCATTATGCATCTGCATCTGTGAATGCTTAATGTTGATGCCAAAGCTTATGAAACTATCATCCTAGAGTGCATGAGTACAGGATAACGTTGGCACTAGAAGCTGCAGAAACTGTTGAAATGACAGCATATGAAGCTTAATTTTGCACATGAGACACTGCACCTCTATGGGTGCATTTACAAGAGCGATGAGCAAATGAATGTCTTTCTTATGTATGCATTGAAATTATATACTTTTTTTTTTTAAGGAAAATGGTTGGCAAATAAACTTGGGTGGCTTTAGAAACATCTGGGTGGCCTAAACAGGTCAATGTGTGGGACACTGACAGGTATATATATATATATATATATATATATATATATATATATATATATATACATATATATATACTTTAATATATACCTTTTAAAAATAGTAAATATTATTTTCATTGCACTGAAAAGGTGCCTTAAATTGGCTTTAATTCTGTATTTTCTGTATTTAGCTCTATGTGCTTTGCATTTAAGTTTTAGATAATAAAGCTGGTAAAATGAATTTAGATGCAATATGCTACAAGTAATTATAACCCCTACTCCTGCATTTTGTGACAATTTGGCATTGTGGCAGTGAAATTAAGATAAATACAGGCCTTTTTGTTATAAAGATGTCCATCAGTTTTCACAATTTCAGATCTCAATGGACTTAATGTTACTTCTAAATAAATAACAGTTTTTTCTAATCTTAATGTGTTTAAACTGCGGTTAACCCAGGGTCATATTTTGCTACAATACCCTTGCATGCTTGAATTAAATACATAAAAGCAGAGTTTGTCAGACATACAGCATGCCAGGTGGATCCAGCAGTCAGCTCAGACTTCTCCAGCAGCACCACATCCTTCATGCCACCTTTGGCCAGGTGATAGGCCAAGCTGACCCCCACACATCCACCTCCAATGATGACAGTTTCTGCAGTGTCTTTCCATCTTTTTCCCAAAACTGTGTTTGCATCACTGAAATAAAGAGAAAACACAGGAAGAGTAAAAGTTACAGGTGAGTAATCACAGCTCAGACATGCATTAGTGCCACGACTCAAACATGTCTGCAACCAGAGATGTTGTCTCCATGTTGACCATGTGTGAACTTACGCAGGGTCACCAGAACTGCTGCAGAAATAGGCACTAAATCTTTGCATGCAGCTGTGCTGGTTTGTTTGGTTTAGAGGCATAAATGCAAGTTACTTTTGCTTTGTTTGCCTAAAATCTCGTGTTTAAGTAAATGCAAAGCAAATTTATGGAGAAACTTGATCTAACTCACCCTTCCTCGGCTTGTTTTCTTGACGTTGTAGAGACTGTCCTTAAAGGAAGCCGTGCAATGCCTCCACACGCCGACAGATCCCTCCGCAGATGATTAAATAAATTTATTAGCCGCGACATGTCTGAGGTAAAATGTTAGAAAATATAAAAACTAACTGTACACGTAACTTAAAGCATTACCTCCCCCTCTCAGTGGACCCAGCAGTGTCGTGTGTTGTTACAAATATCCCTCTTTTGCACTGACAGCCGTGTTTAACCCGCCCACAGTTTGAGGACCGAGTAAGAAACTTTACCCAGATCAACACTCAGCCAGGTTAACACTTTGAGTGCCATTAGCCCAAATGTAGGTCACATAATCCGGGGAAAACATGTAAGGATGGTTTATGGGTATAGATTCTGTTTTCAATTAATGATAGGCTGTTAACGTCTGGCTAGCATGCTAAACTTTGCTAGCAGGTAAACAACACTAACGCTAGTAATGTGTTACATTTAGCTTATTCCATATAATTCCTATCAGACATTGGTTTTATTTACAGAAAATAAATAAAAAAGTTTTAATTATCAATTTACAACCCCAATTCCAAAAAAGTTGGGTTGCTGTGTAAAATATAAGTTAAAACAGAATGTAATGTTTTGTAAATGCATATTTTCTTAACAGTAAAGCATAAACAAAATACCCGATGTTAAAACTGAGACATTTTACCATTTCATAAATTATTAGCTCTTTATGGATTTCATTGACAGCAGCACTCTCAAGAAAGTAGGTACAGGGCCTTGTTACCAATGTGTAGCAGGAATGTTGTCCCATTCTTGTAGGGTATCTGTTTTATATGTTTTGTTGCTGAAAGGTCTAGACTCCTTAAATAGTCTTAAATTGCACATTTGAATTTTAAGTCAGTTGAAAGTCATAAAAAGTCCGATTTTTACCAGTGAGAGGTCTTAAATTTAACTAAGACGTTTTCATATCCAATCTTTGTTTTCTAGCCAACCTTATATGATTTTAAACCACGTCCTCCATAAATTGTTGCATAATTCATCTCCAAAATTCAGGGAATTCAGTGTTGGATGGTCTAAACTTCCAGAGGGAGGACTCCAGACCCCTATATGGTTTTATCTGACTCACTGGGATTAAATAGACTCTGTACTGTTGTAAAGCTCTAGTCCTGTTCTCTAACATTTGGGCTACCAGGTTTCCCGCTTAAAATCCATGCAGCCCTCCCTTGAGTAGGTTTTCCCTGACAAAAAGCATTATTCTGCTTTAATAGTCACACTGTCTAGAATCAGCTTAGTACATCTGCTAAAATGTATGATTTATATCAGTATACGGCATATTGATGGAATAGTGGCATTGAATGTGCCAGAAATTATTAAATTTTGGTGTTTATGGCCAAAAAATATATTTGCTCTGTGCCATTTGACATTTCATAAACAATACATTAAATCAGAAAATTCAGCTCTGATCTGGTGTACCCAAATCTCATGTGCCATTGATTTTTGTCCATTTAATTTGCAAAAAGAGGTGATTTTCTCAGTTTAGGTCTGAATTTTTTTTCTAAAGCACATAGGAACCCTGTGTTAAGCCATGCTGTTGTGATGGATGTGGTCTGTGGTTTAGCATTGTCTTACTGAAGTATGCAAGGCCTTCCCTGAAAGAGACTGGGTGGGAGAATATGTGGCTCTAAAACCTCTATATACTACAGCATTGATAGTGCCTTTACAGATTTGTAAGCTGCCCACGCCATAGGCACTAATGCAACTTGATACCATCAGAGATGCAGGCTTTTGAACTGTGCACTGATAACTAGTTGGATGGTCCTTCCTATTCAGTCCCCAGGACATGGCATCCAAAAAACAATTCAAATTTTAAATTCATGTGACCACAGAACAGTTTTCCATTTTGCCTCAGTCTGTTTTAAATGAGCTTTGGCCCAGAGAAGGTGGTGCCATTTCTGGATCATGACCTTCTTGACCTTTGCCTCGTCCCTTTTGCACAGATTTCTTCAGATTCTCTGAATCTTTTGATGATCTTATATACTGTAGATGGTGGGATATTCAAAGTCTTCACACTTTTTCATTAAGGATCATTTTTCTGAAATTGTACCACAAATTTTAGATGCATTTTTGCATATTGGTGAACCTCTACCCATCTTGACTACTGAGAGACTCCAGACAGACTCCATTTTTTTGCCCTGTCCCTATTTTTTTGAGACGTGCTGGTGCCATGAAATTCAGAATGAGCTAGTATTGTTTCATGAAGTGGTAAAATGTCTCAATTTCAACATCAAGCATGTTGTTTATGTCCTATTGTGAATAAACATGGGTTTGTGAGTTTTGACAATCATTGCATTCTGCTTTCATTTGCATTTACACAGCATCCCAATTTTTTTGGCCCTGGGGTTTTATTTTAGGTTTTATATAGAGAATACTAATTATAAAATTCTGCCATGCATATCAATATACATTACTTTTATTAAAGTTTGTTTTGTTAGCTCTGTTAGTTAGGCATTGTGGTCCTTAAACTGTCCCATGATTTTTGGTACGGGCTGCATGTAAGGATTTAACTTGCTGAATTTTATAACTCCAGAGTGATCCAGACTTTTCCTGCCAACCTCAAGGTTAAATGTCAGAGAAACCGGGCCGAGCTGAAGTGTGAACGCAGCAGGAAAATTCTCCACAAGTGAGTGGGCAAGGGTGATGAGGTTTATATCCTGCATTGCTATCAGTGCAGTTGTTGTACTCAACTTTGTGCTGACTGTGTGTTCTGCAAACACTTCTTCCTTTATACTTCCCATCACAAATACCAATGACAAAAGATAATCTGAATCTGCTGATTTGTCTGCCATCCTGGTTTGTTGTAGACCTTACAAATTCAGAACTGTAACAGGTCTATTCTATAAGCTTGTGTACCCTGAATTAGCATACTACCATTAAAGAGCATAACATTGCAAGTCAACACTGATCCACCCCTGCCCCTTGCACTAGTTTTTTTGTTAACTTGGTTCATGTAATGTGCACACCAAAAAAGTTTAAAAAGAATTGACCTGGAAGCCTCTGATCCGGTCTGAGCAAAACTTTTATCTCTACATGGTCCTTGAGCCATTTATTGCAAAACAGTCTCCAGCCCACCAGAAACAGCTGCAGCAGGTTTGAACTGGATATTTATCTTCACAGCTGGTTTATATAAACACTGAAATCCAAAAACACATGTCTTATGGGTTAATGAGTTCTTTTCAGCATGAAACATTTAAGCCCACACAGAGGATTCAAGGTCTGCACAAAACTGATTTAACAGATCATTGAGAGGAACAAGTCTGCTCTATTGATCATTTTTAAGATAATCTCAGTATTCAGCTAAAATTGGATATGGCTGACGGTCTTGATGTCAATAATTAAACAGGCATTTGGAAAATATTGCCTGGGGATTAGAGCGAATAAAGCAGATTTGACATTAAAAGGTTAGCATCAGCAACAATAGTGCACTCAACTTAATCAAATAAAGTTACACAACTGTAAAGTGGAGTTAATTATCGAACAATTTCTCTGCAGTGTCATGGACTGTTGTGTTAGCATTTTGGAAAGGAAGAAGAAACTAGAACTACCCCTGGTGTTTATACGTCTCTGTGAGGTATACAAAGACAAACTGGAAGTAGAGTGGTGGGTGGAGAAGGAGGCCTGGGCATGGATTTTGTGGAGGTGTGAATAGAATAAATCTTATTTCTTAGGTGGTGTAGGTGCATGTTTTGTTAGAAGTGTTGGATTACAGAGCTGATTAGGTGTATAGGTATCAAATTAAGGCATAATGATGGCTTTTGTTTACAAAATGTCATTACTTCACCCTCAAATCAAAGTGCAGGTTTTTTTCAATCTGACTAAAATCCTCCAAATGCATTCTTGAAATATTGTGATTATAAGAGGTCACAGTTACCCTGGCCTTTGAGCTCCAAAATCAAACCATGCTGGTCCTTTACTCAGAGAATGAAGTTTGAAAACATCCCTAATGTCTGTGGGTTGAGAATTGAACGATCCTAAACGTTTAAAACATAGAGTCCTGTCAGCAGGAAACAGCTAACCTGTTAACAGCCAGATAGACTGTTTCTTATGTCCGTTGCATGAAATTATTTCACATTTATCTGGGAAAGCTCCCATAGAAAGGGTTTGGGAAGGGCAGGACTTTTCCAAAATTCTCAAAAGGTCATTGGAGGAACGTTCTGTTTGTCACATGCGTGACAAGCCAATCAGGGACTATTTTGCCTAGACAAGGCAAAATGGCATTGAGCGCTTGCGCAACTCTTAAGCTGAGGCCACTGCTGCTGTAGATTGTTAATGGCGGAGCTTCTCGATGAATATAATTGATGCTGGTCAGGAGACTTGCAAAAACATCTTCTCTGCCAAGACAAGCTTTTGGTGTGGCTCTATGCTCTTGTTTTAAAAAGAAATGCAGTCCATTTTCAGTTTAGCTGCCGCTTTCCTAAAGCTACATCCAAGCTAACAGCTACCACGGCAGTAGCCACCCCCACCTGTAAAAACTGCAAAGCTGCGCCGAAGCAGACAGGGAGAAGAGCAAAAACATCTTTTGTGTCACAAAAAGCTTTTGGTGTTGCTCCTTACCCTTGTTCTAATAAAGACATGTTGTCAAGGTCTGACAAAACTGCCTCTGTGGCTAAGTCTGAGCTAATCACTCCACTAGCAGGCATTGTATACAAGCATTCACACAAAAACTAACCCTTTCCCCCTAACCATCTAATACTTCACATCATGAAAAGCTTTTAGGGTTCTTTTTATTCTTTATGCCATACAGAAACGTGGTTCTGTTCCAGTAAAACTGACTGTTTGCTAAAGCTATATCCAGTTTAATCACCACAGTGGAGGCAGCCTTTATAAACGGCTTTGTGTACAACTAAACCCACAGTGCAACTCTGTATGTACGGCTCTGAACATAGCATCACTCACTCAGTCAGCCAGACACACACAGACCCATCTGTAAGGCTGACCTCAGCAGTCAGCCAAAACTACTGTTTCTTCTATTGTAAAGCCAAAATTGACATAATTTTATACAAAATTTAAAAAATGGGCAGGGCAAAATTGTTGGCACCCTCAACTTAATATTTGGTTGCACACCCTTGGGAAAAATAACTGAAACCAATCACTTCCTATAACCATCAACAAGCTTCTTACACTTCTCAAGTGGAATTTTGGACCACTCTTTTTTTTGCAAACTGCTCCAGGTCTCTCAGATTTGAAGGGTGCCTTCTTGTAGCAATTTTGAGAGCTTTCCATAGGTGTTCAACGGGATTTAGATCTGGACTCATTTCTGGCCACTTCAGAACTCTCCAGCACTTTGTTTCCAACCATTTCTTGGTGCTTTTTGAGGTATGTTTGGGGTCATTGTCCTGGAACACCCATGACCTCTGACACAGACCCAGCTTTCTGACAATCGGCCCTACATTGCGGCCCAAAATTTTTTGATAGTCGTGATTCCTTGCACACAGTCAAGGCAGCCAGTGCCAGAGGCAGCAAAACAACCCCAAAACATCTTTGAACCTCCACCATGTTTGACTGTAGGCACTGTGTTCTTTTCTTTGTAGGCCTCATTCTGTTTTCTGTAAACAGTAGAATGACGTGCTTTTCCAAAAAGCTCTACCTTAGTCTCACCTGTCCACAAAATGTTCTCCTAGAAGAATTGAGGCTTACTCAGGTACATTTTTGCAAACTCCAGTCTGGCTTTTGTATGTCTCTTTGTCAGCAGTGGGGTTCTCCTCGGTCTCCTGCCATAGCGCTTCATCTCATTCAGATGACGACATATGGTCCGAGGCTGACACTTTTGCACCCTGAGTCTGCAGGACAGCCTGATTTTGTGTGGAAGTTGACTGAGGATGTTTATCCACCATTCCAACTATCCTGCATTGCATTCTTTTCTCAGATTTTCTCTTCCGTCCACATCCAGGGAGATTAGCCACAGTTCCATGGGTTATAATCTTCTTGATTATATTACACACAGTGGACAAAGGAATTTCAAGATCTCTGGAGATGGTCTTGTAACCTTGAGATTGTTCATATTTTTCCACAGTTTTGCTTCTTAAGTCCTCAGACAATTCTGGGCTCTTCTTTCTCTTCTCCACGCTTGGTGTGACACACACAGGCACACAACACAAAGGTTGAGTCAACTTTTATACATTCTAACTGGCTTCAGGAAGGATTTCTAGATTGCCAGCACCTGTTACTGCCACAGGTGAGTTTAAATGAGCATCACATGCTTAAAATAAAATGATTTACCCACAGTTTTAAAGGGGGCCAGTAGTTTTGTCTGGCCCTTTTTTGAGTTTGGTGTAAAATAATGTCAATTTTGGCTTTTTTCTTATCATTTTTGTGTTGTTCCAATGCGCATACAGTAAATAAACGTGTATATCAAGAACATTTATAATTGCAACAATTTTTTGGGTGAAATGTTGCATTTTCTGGAAAAATTTCAGGGGTGCTAATACTTTCGTCCATGACTGTAAATACAGGACAGTTTGAACAGATGAGACAAAATGTATACTGCAATACTCTTCTACACCAGTAGAGGGTGCTGTCTGTTTTTGGCTTCTCTTATTTAACGTCAAAATACAGGGAAGGAAGGTGTAAAAGAAAAGAAAGAAGGATATATTGCAGTTTTACTGTTTGAGGATAGAATATCAAATGATGTTCATTAATTTTTTTTAATCTCATGTGTGCATAACATTAGAAAATCATCAGTAAATCATGGTCAAATTGTATCATAAAGCCAGAATCATTGAAATAAATCATGGGTTAAATGTATGTTTATATGTCTTTGTAATTTTGACAGAAACATTGCTTGACATAAAGGTATGAAAAGTTTTGGATTGCATATTATTAACAGTTAAATCAGCAATCCCTAAACAAGAAAAAACACACTGATCAGTGTGACCCTGCTGTCCTGTGGTGTTCTCCTTGATCAAACTTTCATTCAGCCTCTGTGGCTTCTTAAAGAAAATCCCCCCGTCCTCAAAAACCCCCAACTCATACCGACATACCACTGGTTGCCATGACTCTGCCTGTTGTGCTGATCTTGACTGCTTGCCAGGGAAAGTCGCTGCTGTAGGAGCAACTGTCTGGAGATCTGGAGGCTATCTGGAGGCCCCTCAGGGTGTATTGTTGCATAAAATACTGATAAACTCATCCCTTTACAGGTTGAGTCTTGATCCTTAGAAACCAGTTCTTTTATTAAAGCCGTTATCAGACTGAGCAAGAGTAAACCAGATCTTATGCATGAGCGCATTTTAAACCTCATTTTATTCTTTTATGCAACTGCTGTGCATTTAAGTTTTAGCTGTATATGATATTTTACACTGATTGTCAGTGTGGCATAGTAGCACACCGGTTCTTCACAGGTGGGTTCAAGTTCAGATCCCCTGTTGGACCGGAGCTTTTCTATTAGTCTGCATGTTCTCCCTCCAAGTTCTCCAAAGGCACTCCAGCTTCTTCTTTCAGTCCAGTACATGCTCCCGTAGGTTTGTTTTGTCTGCTGTGTCCCAATTCAGGTGATGCATCCTTCTAAGTGCAAATTTAAAGACCAATCACAGTGCTTTGAAGGCTGTCCCATCCTTTGGGAAGCCTTTGGGAATGACAGCTGATATTAAAAGGTTCCAGTCCACCAGTACATATGGACAGAGGACATCAGGGCAAGACTTCCTTGTCCACATACTGCCTTTTAGTATCTAGCTGGCAACTTGAGTATTTAGAAAAGAGTTGGTGTCAAAAATGGTGTCTAAGACTGAACTTTTGCTTAAGTTGCATGCAAAAAGTAAATATCTGATTGCTCTCAGGATTTAAATCCATGTTTAATCTGCAGGTACACAGCTGATGCTGGTGTAGTCAGGGCCAGGTGTAGCCTGAATGTATGTTCAGGTAAGGTGAATAAATGGGAAACTCTGGTGGACACGTGAGGAATGACAAAGTCTGCAGAGTTCACTGACATATGGAGGGAACTGGTGAGGGTTTAGGTAACAATTCCAACAGCTATGAAACACACCCTGTCTGGCTTAAAGTTTTTTCATGTTTGTTCTTCTTCAAAATGTTTTTTCCCTTCCAGTTAACATGCAGAAATCATGACAGTTTAATTATGAAAAGTTTAACTACTTGGCACAAGCTCCTCTCACCTGCACTGAAGTCATCATTTTTTTTTTTTTTACTCACAGGCTTCAAGTTTCAACTCTTTACTTGTGTGAGTTTCACACTGGCCCAGGATTAATGAGCACATGACACCAGACTATCTTAGAGACTCTGAGCCTGGATGGCTTTAAGCTTTTAAACATTTAATGGAAGTAAAACAGAGCTGAAGGTGTTAGGCACTAGTAGAGTCTGTGGTGCCTCTCTTATAGGCCTGTCTCCACAGCTACCTTTTATTGAATCTACAGTCTTGGTGTAAAAGTTGACAGCCGCTTTAGATTGGATCAATTCTATTGCTTAAGCCAGTCATTGTCATCTGAGGCTTTTATACAATATCATTTTGATTTTTGAATATGCATTTGTGTTGCACCTCTTTGTTATATGCATTCATGCTTTGGCTGTTTGTGTTTTTGCTTACCAGCCACCGTATTTTTCTGACCTTATAAAAGTTTAAATATTTGATATGCTTCTTACCTTTGCAGTTAGACCCATGTCCCTTCTATTAACATGGAGGAGATGGGGTGTATGATCTATACATAAATAGATGTAACTACAATACCCAGCATTCCCACTACAGGTGTTTTTTAAACACCTGTAGGTTGGGAGATTTCCCATGATACTCAGTTTGGAGTATACCTCTAGAAAATGTCCATTTAAAGGCCAATATACCTCTTGCTCCTCCCCATTCAAACAAGAATCAAGACACCCTACATCTAGACTCTGCAGGTGCAGGGTCATAGTGCATATGCATATGAAGCTATACAGACTGTACACACGAATTTGGCACATCATTCTGCACATCACTTTGTTGAGATTTACATGGGACATTACCCTCTTTACTCTGCCTCTAATTGGTGAGTACTTGCTATGCCTTCGTTGCTTGGTTGGGTAAAAAAACAACAGGCTAAGCCAATCAGAGGGGGAGTCAGACAGGCTGTTACACTTTGCAGTTCTATGGGATATCTTTGTTACGTGAAAGGAGCTGTTGGCACTACTTTCTATCAGTTTGCTTCACTCATCATAAATCCATGTCCCTCCTCACAACCTGACTACCTTACAGCAGAAGCTGAGTATCAAATACAACAGGCCTGTTTTTAGGCAAGGCCAGTCTATGACGGGCCATTTATCCTTGGCTAGATGGATCACTAATAGAAAGTGGTTTTGCAGGCATTACTACCAAGAAGGGGTTAAAGGGGAGAGCTTTCCAGGGCCCAGCCAAATGTGGGGGCCCATGGAGGTCAGCAGAATCACGATCCATTGAAAATTTAAGCTGTGATAACTGTAATGATAATCTATTTTTTCACCTTAGTAAGAACCACTCCAACAATTTATTTATTTATGCTGTAGTATGTAGCCTTCTTCAAAATATCAACGCAGTTTCTAAAAACAGAATAAAATGGGTTAAAGTGGCAAAACTGGGTTAATATAGGAAAAATGGGCGGAGAAAGTGATGCAAAAATGGACAAATGGCTTGAATCCCCCCAAAATAAGCACAAAAGCTGGTAAATTATGATAACAGGTGCAAAAATTATGAAATAAAAAAAAGAAAAAAATGGGTTTAAATTAGCAAAAAAAGGTTTAAAGTGGGGGAAAGGGGTTAACAGAAGCAACATGTGCAAAAAGTGGTGCAAAAGAGGCCAAATGGCTTAAATCTCTCAAAATTATCACCAAATGTAGTAAAATATGAGTAATAGGGGCACTAAAATTTGTTAAAGAAGGGCAAAAACTGGCTTAAGTTGGCAAAAAACAGTTAAAAGTGGGGAGAAAGGGGTTAACAGAGGCAAGATGGGCAAAAAACATGGTGCAAAAGATGCCAATTGGCTTAAATCCCCCAAAATGAGAACAGAAGTGGTGAAATATAAAAATAATAATAATATCTTGAATTTATATAGCGCCTTTCGAGAAACCCAAGGACGCTTTACAGGAACACATAGACATGGACAAACTATGTGAGGGGTAGGATGAACGTAAGGGGTGGTTTAGTGAAGACTGTAGGCTGTGGTGAACAGGTGGTGCTTGAGACGTTTTTTGAAAATGTCCAGAGATGGAGCGCTACGGATGTCTGCAGGAAGAGTGTTCCAGAGGGTGGGAGCTTCAGCACTGAAGGCTGATATCATTATAAGGGACAAAAATTGGTTTAAAAAAAGGCAAAAATGGGTTCAAAATGGGCATTAAAACATTTTAAAATGGGGGAAAGGGGGTTAACAGAGACAAAGGATGCAAAAAAGTGGTGAAAATGTGGCCAAATAGCTTAAATCCCTGAAAATGAGTACAAAATGTGGTAAAATATTATAAATAGGTGTAAAAATTGCTTAAAAATGCAAAAATGGGTTAAAATGGGCAACAGAACAGTCAAAAGTGGGGGAAAAGGGGTTAACAGAAGGAAAATGGGCAAAAAAAAGTGGTGCAAATTTGGCCAGATGGCTTAAATCCCCCAAAATGAGCACAAAAGGTGGTGAAATGTGAATAATAGACATGCACATTGGTAAAAAAAAAAAAAAAAAAAAGGCAAAAATTGATTTAAATTCTCAAAAATTGGTTAAAGGTGGGAAAAGGGTTAACAGAGGTAAAATGATAGGTTGAAAGATGCAAAAATTGCAGAAAAAGTGGTTTAAATTGCAAATGGCAAATTGGGTAAAAAGTGCACAAAAGAGATAAGAAGTGGCAAACAAAAGTTGCAGAAGTAGGCTAAAAAAGTGTTTAAAGAGTTTAAAAGTGGCACAAATTAACAACTTCAACATCAGATCCAAGCTTGAAACACCTTTCAGCTCCAAATTGTAACCAAACTCCAAACTGTTAGCCAGGTTAGCTAGCCCCAATGCTACTGATCCAACATACACTGATATTATCAACTGCAGAGGGCCCATTCTGTGGGTTTGCCTGAGTACTGCATGTCTGGGTAGGGCTAAGAGGTGTCATGGGGCCAAGCCATAGTCGTTCTGGGTGTGGATCAACTATGAGGCATGAGTGTGAAATCACTTTCACTGATTAAGAAGTGGATTTGAAATACAAATGAGGGCCCAAGAGTGAATAAAAAAGCATCAGAAGAGAGTTTGATGATCCAAAAATTCCTAGGAAAGATATCTGTCCCCAACAGCAACGTCTAAGCCCTTCAAAAAGGCCCAAAAATGTCTTCATATCAAGTAATTTATGATTAAGTAGATCCCTGGAGACCAGGACTGTTTAAATGAAGGCCTGCTCTTCATTTGTCAACACCAGCTCCACCAAAGCTAGATTGGCTTTATGTGTTCAAAAAATAGCATCCAAGTTTCAGCATGCAAAACCTGATAGTCTGCATAAGTCAGATTCTCAAAGTTCACCCAACAATAATCATCCTGTTCTCACACATTAAAACGCTAAGTCCATGCACACATTTACTCAGTAAAATGTCACGGGTAACACTTTATTAGAAGGTGCAGCAGTTTGCACAAACAGTACGTTTTCTTGAGCAAACTTTCCAAAAGGGAGTGGTAAAAAGCAGGATGGCTTGTTTTGGTGGGCAGGCGCTTCTTGGAGTGACATCAGGAGCACCGCGCCCCTCTCTCTGATTATAAATGCAGCATGGATGCCTGCAGAAAGTCCTTTCCAAACTCAGAGAGACTCTAGCTGAGAGGAGAGGGCAGGTCACTACTGCAACTAAATCATCATGGCACCAGGTGGAGCAAAGAAGGTAAATGACGCCCGCTGGCTAGACTGGGAGACGACTGTGTAAACTGCTACGTTTAACTTGTTGCAGGGGAGAAGGAAGTAGCTTGCAGACTTGAAACTTGTAGAAGTAGGAACTAAGCGCATTGTTGCACGCTTTTAATTCCATGTAGGGTATATTGGAGCGTCTGGATGCTGGAGAGATCGTCATCGGAGACGGAGGCTTTGTCTTCGCCCTTGAAAAGAGAGGCTACGTCAAGGCAGGACCATGGACACCTGAGGCTGCAGCAGAGCACCCTGAAGCAGGTACTTTTTGCTCCGTTCTGCATGCATTAACCAATTATGAGTGTTGAAACCTGCAAATGCAGTTGTGAAGATTTCTGACTCTTATGAATCTTTGCGTTTCAGTGCGACAGCTGCACAGGGAGTTCCTGAGAGCTGGCGCAAATGTCATGCAGACTTTCACTTTCTACGCCAGCGATGACAAACTGGAGAACAGAGGCAACCGTCAGACATTCACTGTGAGTAGAGTAAAGCTGGTAATGTGTCTGCAGCTGCTCTCAGGCCTCATGCTGAGGAGATGGCAGCTTGGCAGCAGTGTTGGCATGACTCCAGAGCTTGCAGAAAGGCACGGGAACAGAGCTCTTGATCTACTACTACTGTTTTTGTCTTTAAACTTCAGGGTAAGGAGATAAATGAAGCTGCCTGTGACCTGGCTAGAGAGGTGGCCAATGAGGGAGATGCTCTGGTGGCCGGTGGAGTCTCTCAGACCCCCTCTTACCTCAGCTGCAAGAGCGAGGATGATGTCAAGGCCATCTTCAAGAAGCAGCTTGATGTCTTTGTCAATAAAAAGGTGGACTTCTTGATTGCAGAGGTATGTAGAAAAACCTGCATTGTTCCCCTTTGTCTCCAAGCTGCTGCTAAGTTTGGCATGAAACCTAAAAATTTAAAGGAGGGAAACACCTGCTGACAAGATTTAATGATGTTCAACCTGTGCCAAGCAAATCCAAGAAGGCTTAAGTTTAGTTAAAACCCCCAAACTGAGTAGACTAGAACCAATTGCACCATAAATTTTCATCCTCCAAATTTGTGAATCAGGCTTTCCCTCACTCTAAGTCCATGCTGAAGCTAGTCTTGGACTTAATCAAGCCCCTCAAGACAGACTGTAGATGCAAATAACTGCATGCAGGTACTCTGATTTTTCAGTTATGTAGCTGTTTCAGCCAAGGAACAAAAATATGGGACTGATGAGCTATTTTGACTAAGACAAATTTAATCAAAGCACAAATCGGCTAGAAATTTGGGCACAATCAATCACTAGATTCTGTTTAATATCTGGCCAATGGCAAAAGTGCATCACTGGGTGTCATCCTAACCTTTTTAAATTAAATTCACTGTTCAAGCAAATGAGGTAGAGCATGTTTTTACAGAGAAGTAGCATTTTGTATGTTAAGAGGTTTGGTTTATCCCATTTAAAGCTGATTGAAAGCACCTGGACATGATGGAAATGGTTTGAGATGACAAGTGAATTTGAAATGTTGGGTGCAAATATCAGGGGTGTCCAAACTATGGTCTAGGGGCCAAATGCAGCCCAGTTTTGATTGACCTGCAGTAAATTCTAGCAATGAAACTAAATGTGGCCCACGTTAAAACATGAAGCTTGTGCTTAACTATATTGTATTGTTTAGTTTCAGCACAATGCAGTGCTAACGTGTTTGTTCTGTAAACAAACATTTTGACAAGAAGAGCTCTTGATTGATAACATCCTGATGGATTATGGCAGCATCAGTAACATTTCATGGGCAAAGCCAGTGGTTGCCACGGCCAAACAGGGCTGTCTGAAACCTGATTGAAATTGATTATTGCCTCCTATTTTACCCTTACATTGGATTACTCTTACTAAGTTTAAAATCTTCATGGCTAGGAATATGAAAGTGTCCATATGTGGAAGAAAGTTTGGACACTTCCTTTACTAAAATAAGGTTTAAAAAGTCAAAAAAAAAAATCTTTCAAATAACCACTGACGGGCAGCAAATACAAGCAACCTTGACATGCTGGAAAATAAAGTTAAAATAAAAATAAAGCAGATTTTTTTATAACAGGGCTTTGATGGAACACAGACATCCTGCCCTATCTGAATCTTCCCTGGTCTTTCTCTACCATAAAGGCATAAAATCCAAAAATCTTTTAATGGCCAATAAAGGGAAGCAGCAAGCAAATTTGGCATGCACTGTAGTAGATTTAAAAGGATGGTTAAACATCTTAAAAAATCTTCAAGGTATCTCTGTTAGTACCTAAAAAGTTAAACTTGAGCAGAAAGGAGTTTCAGCATTGCAAAGATTAAAAGAGAAACAGATTAACATTTCAGAACACAATCTGATGAAATACTTTATAAAACATGCATTTCATCTTTGTCCTGACTTGTTCATCAGTTTTGCAATTTTTTTGTTCTGTCTTGGGAATGCTGAAACTCCTGTCTGCACAACAAGTTTACCTTTTAGATAACAGATGCCTTGAACTTTTTTTTTTTTTTTTTTTTTTTTTTTTAAGGATTTTTTTTTTAGGATTTTGATGGGACACAGATGTCCTGTTTGTTGGGTTGTGCCCTATCTGACTCTACACATGGTCTTAATCCACCATAAAGGCATAAAAAGTTCAAAAATAAATCCTTTGATCTCATCTGACCTAGCATCAGAACCCATCACCAACTCCCAACCAACCTTTGACAACCCAAACATTTTAATATTTTATCAAACTATTTTTTAATGCAAAGTTTGGACAAAAACGTGATGAAACGGATACAGACTTCACTTTAAAAGAGAACCTCAAATTCACATTGTTTTTCCAGGCAACCCACTAAAGATGTCTCTGTGACCCACAAGTTGAGAACCAAGACTTTAAAGGTGCAGTGTGAAATATTTAGCTCAGTTGCATCCAGCAGAAAAAAACTTGGTAAAAATGAAATGTAATCTTTAGAAGTACTCATGTCTAAATTAGGGTTTCATCTCCCTGAAAATATAAAATTATTTTTATATTTAACTTGAAATAAGCCTTCATTCATACGCAGGGAGGATCCCCTCTGTGGACGCCACCATCTTGGATTTTTGTACCACAGAAAGAACCAAATAACAAATGCATATTTTTCTTAATACCACTGAATGCTACAGTTATCATAAGAAGTGAGCAATGCAATCTAGAACCTAGCAGTTAGATTATACACACTGCACCTTTAAAAATATTGACCTCACTAGAGTAGCATTTCTTCTCTATGTATATTGTACAGGGAAACACTAGAGTTGTCAATTTTGGAAACAGAAAAAGGGATGCTCATGTAGGGTACCATTTTTTTGCAATGCACCCTGGGTAGTGACTTAATCTGGCTGCATTGTATTTTTTTCCCCACATCTTTTGGACTGTACTTGCCTGGATCTAAATTACAGTCACTTCTTTCTTATTGTCTTCACTAAAACTGCACTCTGGTCTAAAATGAAAAGGTTTGAAGTATGAAGGCTGCATTGTCCTCCCCGTTATAGAGTATAATAATGAAGACCTTTTTAATTTTAAACCGGAGTATAGTTTTAGCAAAGAAGAAATTGTTGTGATCTAGATAGAGATGAACAATGCAGCCAGATGGCATTAAAACCTAAGGTGCAATGCACAAAAAAGGCACCCAGCATATGAATTCTCAACTTTAACTTCAAAGTAGAAACCTGGTGTTTCTGTATGCAACATGCCCACAAGACGTGTGTAGTCAACATGTCTTAACATGCAGGGTTTCTCTTTTTAAAAGGACTTTACTATTGCAAAAAGATTCCATACAAAGGAAAATGACTCAGCAAAATAACCAAAATTTAAAAAATACCCAAACAGCATGTGAACTTAAGAACATGAACTAAGACGAAAGATAAGTTCATGTGAGCTACAGTGAAAGAACATTAACGTAAATAAAAGCCATAAGTGTTATAAACTGAAAAAGCCAAGTAGTCTAAAAGTGTAAGCGTAAATTAAAGCCATGAAAGCAGTGGAAATGGATATTGAGGGAAATTGGAAGGAAAAACGAATAAGATGGATAAAGGTTCAACTGTTTTGAAATGTGTAGATCCATCTCTGAACATATAATTTGATAGGTCATGTGATCTTTTTCTGGCTCTTACTGCTCCAAAGGGACATTTATGGCCTTAAAGCTGCTAAAAATTCAGCTATGTTAATGCTGTTCTTTATTTGCTGCCTCCTGAGCAGTTACTACACCAAGGTTTAGACCTTTTTCTACTTGCAGGAAAAAAACGTTGAGCAGGGAAAGTTGATCACTTCAGGCCGTCATCATGTCTGGTGCATTATTATATATATTCAGATTGTGGCCTAACAGAAAATGGAACTTCAGTATTCAATCTGTAACTACCAGCTGGGTTTTCCTGTTCATAATGTAAATCTTAAAACTTGAGCATTGCAGCTTAAAGATTCAGATTCTGTTCTCACATTCACATGTTTTGTTTTGCCTCCCTGCAGTACTTTGAGCACGTTGAAGAGGCAGAATGGGCAGTCCAAATCCTGAAGGACACCAAATTGCCTGTGGCTGCGACTCTGTGCATCGGACCTGAAGGAGACTTGAACGGTGTCAGCCCTGGAGAATGTGCCGTCAAACTCGTGAAAGCTGGTAGGAAATGTCAGGATAAATCTGGGTGTGTAGGCTTCTTACAGTGCTGCCCTTCAGCTTCATCAGCAGAGATCATTAGCCTGAATGGAAGATGAAGGTTCAGCCTACAGACGAGCCCATCACTGACAGATGTGACGGTTCAAGCTCAGTCAAACATCCTAAGGACCTCTGGTCTTGTGATTCTAGTTTAAATATTAAGAACGTACAGTCTAAGGTCTGACTCTGCAAAAGAGTCACTGAGGAGAGTTTAAACATTTCCAACTTTTGGCAGAATACAGGCATGGCAATCATCTGTTGAAATTCCCTGCAGTTACCAGGAAATTTGGGAACAACTTGCTGAAAATTAAGTATAACATGGCAATCCAGCAACAAGCTGTTCAGTCAAACTTTTTCAAGCACTTAAATGACGGTAGTAAAAAAGTTTTCTGAATCAGTAACTGTTAAATTTAGAGTACTACTTGGCTTTGCATTTAAGTGTTCCCTCTTTAGAGAATGAAAGGAGGTGCAATGGTCAGGGGAAATCTGATTTTCATGTAACGCATAAACATTCTTAAAACCAATGAAATGCTTTCACATGATCCTTATAATGTAAATGCAGCATGGTGCGGACACATAGACAATACTTTGCCATTTAAGGCCAAATCCTGGTGTTTTAGTGAAATAAGCCTAAGATTGTATTTTTTATTTAAAAAGGAATACATTTTGGTGTTTTCGAATTTCTCTATTGCATTTTTGGGGGGTTGTGAACCTTGTATAGATAAAGCTTCAAACATGAAACATCCTTTTCCCCACCTGCACTGTTTGAAGTACTACAGGAATTTTTAAAAAGCATATCAAACTACACCAAACTCCTCCAGCTGGAGTGACAGAAGGTAAAAGCGCTTCTACTGTGGCGAGCAGTCGTGGGATTTGTAAACATAACTTTGCTGCCCTCTAGTGGTCCAAACACTGCAGCAGTTTTTTTTTTTTGGCTAATACTGATTAGTGGTTTTGAAGAGTGTATTTCTCAACTCAGAACATACAGATATTAAGTAGCTTAAAATACAAGACTTGAAGTTTTTACAGTAGTGCTACCAAAATAATATTTTGGTAGCACTTTATATTTGTGGGCTCCAATTACCAAGTAATTTGAGAGTAACTGCACAGTAATTTTATGGTAAATTTAATCCTCTAATTTCTCAAGAAAAGGGAAGTAATTACTTAATGTAACAGTAATTACTAGGGAATGTGGTAATAAGTATTTACCTAGTAATGTATTTATTCTAAAATAATTCCTCGTAATATCTCTGTAATTGGGTGGTGTTTCACAAAGTCATTTCTTAGAGTTTTCTATAAAAGCTGCTTGATAATCCTCAGGCAATGTATTTATTTTGGCCTACTAAATTTAAGTGAGTCAATCCAGAATAATAAAGAAACGTATAGGTAATTTCTGAATGCCTTCATTCATAATTTCATAAACTTTCTTCATAAGTCATTTTTGGGTAATTTTTGGTAATTTTGTCTATAAATCCACTAAATTAAAGTGAGTCCCTCTTCCATAATTCCCATGCAAGTTTTAAGCCCGTTTCAGACTGGGAGTGTGACACGCACGTTGAGATTTTCAGTTTGATTGCATATTAACGAGTCAGGGCATTCAGACTGTCTGCATGTGTGCCGCGTCTTGTGCGCCAAATACGCCCAGCTCAGGTGCAGGGAGTTCAGAGATTCGAAGTCTCGCTTCTTTTTTTCCGCGCATATTAGACAGGAAAATGATAACTGGAGAGCCATATTTACATTTTTATGGCACATATGCACATAGAATATGTTTACAATGTGTTTCTTGATAACCCTGAGGAAGACCACAAGCTTAAATGTGTCTGTTTTATAAAGTTGTTCTCTAAAGATCTACTATAAGTGAAACTTTCTGTCTCCTCACTAGTAGAATGCCTTGGAAAGTCACAGGAAAGTTAAACACTATAGCCTTAGTATTTTTCTGGTTTGTGCTTTTCAAATTAAAAGGCTGGTTTAGCATGTCTGTAGAGAAACTCCTTTCACTTGTATAAGATGCTTTTGTTTTGAATAGATACCGACACACTTTCTCTATACACTGAATCAAGGAGCTTGTAGGGGGGGTTTATTCAGGTAAAACTTATGAAGGACAGGGCTTTGAGAGCAGGGAGATGTGGCTGACACCAGCAAACTCGCGCCCTTTGTGAAAGCCTCACCAACAGGAGCCGGAGCTGACACATGTGACACAAGCAAGCAGCAAAACAAGCTCCCAGTCTGTAACGGGCTTGAGATAGTTTCTTGATTATTTCTTTCAAATTTTGAAGGTAAATTTTAGCACCCGTTCGATTTTTCTTGGACTTCGAAATTTTGAACACCATAGTAATCAATGGGAGCGTGAGTTCCTCGGTGGCGCTGCTTAGGTGTGGGTCTGCCGCCTCTGACGGCCATTCTAGTTACATTAATACTTTCATCCAAGCAGCTTTGTAGTTCACTACAGCTGCCTACAGGTGGCAGTGTTACCTGATAAAGAAGCACACAAGTCTTTTGATGTTTTAAATAACTTTTAAGCTGAGTTGGAAGCTCTCTGAGAGGATTCTTGGACTTTATATGACTGGTTCAGAGTTAACTATAGGTGATGGTGACCAGGACCATGAATTCCTGTCTATCAATCACGTCTTTACTAAAAACTTAGATTATAATTGGTTTCAGATCAATTGAGGCATCTCAAACCTGCGGTGTAGTTTTTTTCCAGATTTAAAAGTTTTCATTTTCTCTCTTTAGGTGCTCAGATTGTTGGCATTAACTGCCACTTTGACCCTGCGACCTGTGTGAAGACCGTAAAGATGATGAAGGAGGGAGTGGAGAAAGCCGGCCTGAAGGCTCACTACATGTGCCAGCCTCTGGCTTACCACACTCCTGACTGCAACTGCCAAGGCTTCATCGATCTGCCTGAGTTCCCCTTCAGTACGTAAACACTGAAATCTGCTGCAGATTAACATTTAGCAGAGGAAATTATACGCTCAAATGTGCTTTTTCTTGAAGGTCTGGAGCCGAGGATTCTGACCAGATGGGACATGCAGAGATACGCCAGGGAAGCCTACGACGTCGGCATTCGTTACATCGGAGGCTGCTGTGGCTTTGAGCCCTATCACATCCGTGCTCTGTCCGAGGAGCTGGCAGCCGAGAGGGGTTTCCTGCCTGCAGGGTCAGACAAGCATGGCGTTTGGGGCAGCGGCCTGGGGATGCACACGAAGCCTTGGGTCAGAGCAAGGTAGAGATTTTTCCCCCAATTTTTTTTTTTAAATCCATTCAGTTTGGCAAAAATATAACTGGTCTTCTCTGTAGGGCTCGTCGCGACTACTGGGAAAAGCTGAAGCCTGCTTCCGGCCGTCCTTTCTGCCCCTCGATGGCCAAACCTGATGGTTGGGGTGTCACCAAAGGCCATGCTGACCTGATGCAACAGAAGGAGGCCACCAGCCAGGAGCAGCTGAAGGTGCTCTTTGATAAGGCCAACAAATGCCACTAAGCTCCTCTGAAAGGCGTCCAAAAAGAAGGAAAAGCCGAGGGGTGGCGTACTCAACACTCCCCTACGTTTACATACCAAAAATATCAAAAATGCTGAAGTTGTTTGTCTTTTAGGACCATTTTTTTCCTCTGTTTTGATGATTGATGCTTCATATTAGCTTTCCAGACTAGAGTACAACTGTCTGCTTTGTGTAGATCCTCTCAATCACGAAGTTACTGTGACTCTAAAGAGCAGTTGTGAATGCACACAGATAATGCCTTAAACACTCCAAATCTGCTCAATGTTGTCTTGCAAAACAAAAAAACATGATGTGAAATAATAAAAAATAATTGAACCAAAGGAGCACTTGAGTTGGTGTTTATTCAGCAAGCCATGATTGTTTAATTGCATCTGTACCATGTTTAATTGAGCATGCAGTTTAGAAAATGGGACAATCAAGTTTATTTGAAGTTCCATTCACACAAACGGCATGGCATTTTTCTGTTTTAATCTGGTTTACAGCACAAAAAAATCCACTATCAAAATATTAGAATTTTGTGGAAAAGTCAAATTTTCAAAGGTTTCCTGAGCCTTCATTAGCTCAGTGGTTCAGTACACACAACCACAATCATGGGGAAGACTGCTGACTTTACAAATGTCCAGATGACGATCGTTGACATCCTCCACAAGAAAGGTCAGCCAAAGAAGGTCACTGCTGAAAGGGCAGGCTGTTCTCAGAGGCTGTATCAAAGCTGATTCATGGAAAGACAACTGGAAGGGACAAGTAAGAAAAGGTGCACAATCAACAGGGATCAGCTCAGCCTTCAGAGGACTGTTAAAGCTGATTGAAGAACATAGGGGAGCTTTACAAGAAGTGGACTGAGGCTGGAGTCGGTGGATCAAGAGCTTCCGCACAGATGGGTCCAGCTTCTTGGTTTAGTATCATGCCAATCCTGAACCCCAGACATGATCAGCATCTCACCTGGGTTAAGGAGAAAAAAGAACTGGACCATTGCTCAGTGGTCCAAAGTCCTGTTTTCAGATGAAAGTACGTTTTGATTTAGATTGTAAATCAAAGCCCAGATTCTGAAGGAAGATCAGAGAGGCACAGAATCCAAGGTGCTTGAAGTCCAGTGTTTTCAGTTTCCACGGTCAGTGATGGTTGGGGGTCCCATATCATATGCTGGTCTTTATCAAGTCCAGAGCCAACAATGTCAGCCGTCTACCAGGAGATTTTTCAAGCTGCGGAGAAGCTTTATGGAGATACTGATTTCCTTTTCCAGCAGGACTTGGCACCTGCCCACAGTGAAGCCAAAACTACCCGAAACTGAGACACCTGACTCAACAATACAGACAAGCTGAAGGCTGCTGTCAGAGCAACACCCCAGCAGTGCCACAGACTGATTGTCTCCATGCCACATCGCATAGATGCAATTAAAGCAGCCCCAACCAATTACTGAGGGCATAAATGAGCACATTTTCCAGGTTGACAATTCTGTATTATAACATTTTTTGGACTGGACTTTTGGACTTCTGTTTTGTGATAGTCTAAAATTTTGAGACAGGGGATTTTAATTTTTATGAGCTATAAGCTGTCATAAAATATTTCAATTTGTATGACATGAATCTAGCATATAAGATGGTTTCAGTTCTTGAACTGAATCACTGATTTATATCCATACTATTCTAATTTGTTGAGACGCACCTGTATATCATTATAGTCTCGCTTATTAGGGATAAAAGATTTAGGTTTACAAAGCCCCTACAAAGCTGAAGAGGGTCACTCAACAATCATCCTGGTTACTTACATTTTTCTGTTTAAATCAGTGTTTCCTAGAAAAGAAATAATGGACCCCAAGTGTTGTGAAATAAATATACTTTCCAGTGACAGTTTACTCAAATGATTTCCTATCTTTGCTAAGTTTAGTTTTAAAATAATTGAAACCCTGTCGTGCATTAAAGCATTTCCCAAGGTTTGTGTCTCTCGCTGGCTGTCCTGTTTTGAATCTCTTTAAATTAAATGCAAATGACCTTCTTCTCACCCAGCACCTCTCCTCTGTGCCAACAAGAGTAGAGCTGTGAGCTTCCATGGCCATGGGTGGAGATCTGTGAGTGGAGATATCGGGTGAATGGCAGGTATTTTACTACTATATTAGCTGGCCTGTCTGTCTGTCTGTCTTGATTTGCATGCTACACCATAGCTACAATTGTCATTAATTCTTCTCAGAAGACTTCTTGGGTGTACTACTTCAAAAACTGTGCCATAGAAACATGGTTTGGGACAGGCTGCTTCTGTTTATTTAACTACCAAAAAGAGTAGCACAGCCAATGCAAGACCTAACTTTATCAAGACTGCCATTCTTCAATTTAGCCATTATTTCTTCAAAGAGGAAGTGATTAATCTATAAAGGTCCTCTGCTGCCACCATAAGGAGAGCTACCATAACAGCAGGACAACTTTCCTACTCCTGTAAATGAGGAAATATTCCTATTTTGTATTTTCTTTATGCTCTACAATTAAGCAGCCTTTTTTTTGTAGACTGATAATTTGATCTCATGCTAAGTGTGTGTGACTGTAAAACCCACACGCCTCACGCTGTTATATAACTCTGGCCTGTTTTCAACCAGACGTCCACTGGGTATTGTGATTTCCTGTGTTTATTCAGCTGACTGTGGGCAGTCATTGTGCTGTGGAAAAATATAAGGATGTGGTATTACCCCACTGGCTGACTTCTTTTGATGATATAATGCATGACCTTCATCCCGTGAGCCATATGTATTTCTTTTCAATAACCTTGCAACATATTTTTGAACAATCTAAAAAAACAACGGCAGAAACCGAGTTTGTAGGTACATTTTTCCACTTGTGTGAACATTCATCCAGCATTTTTCTGTTTGAGTAGGCGCTTTGAAATGTTAGGACCCCAAACTTAAACACAATAAAGTCCTAAAGGGGATTTAAAGCCTTAATATCTGCTCTAGACCTTAGCATAACTCAAATCAAATGAGCTTGGGATGCTTTTTAGAGGAGGTCAAATGACTTTGAGGCAGACACATCTAGCTGTAGATGTTCTACCAGATATGTTTGTTTTGTTAGAGTTTATTAAAAAAATAATTTCAGTTAAAATGTCTCATCTTACAGTATGTTAGTACTGGTGCTTGTTGCTTGTCAAAACACTTTACTGCGGTGATGCCTATTGTGGACAGGAAATCCTGGCATTGTACCAGAAATGAAGTTTGAATTGTTTGTTTCTGTTAAACCTTAGACACCATGAAAAACGGATAGCAACTAGCCAAAAATAGTACACAGCGTAATAAAAATAGCGTTGTTCAAAAAACAGAGCAAACCAAAAATAGTCATTTGAATAATAAGTTAGCTGGAAATATAAGTAGTATAAGTTTATTTATTATTTATTAAATGTATTTTCGCTGTTTGAATGGTACCAATAAGTTTGAAACTGGCATTTCTTTCTTATTTTTTCTTTCATCTGTAGTTTAATGTATTTTGTCCCCGTTGGGTTGCCGTACAGCTTGTCTACGTCTTGACGTTTCTGCGCGTTTGCGTCATGGATTTACCCACGTGCAGATGTTTATGCTCCTCGTGCACGTCTGCCAGAGAGGTACATGAGCAGAGAGCACGATGTACGGAGAATAAAGGTAGAATAAAGGAGAAATGTCAAATTTTTTAATGAAGGAAATCAAAATATAGAAAGATAAAATGAATTGCAGTGGATTTGTTTAGTGTCTCTTTCTGATCTTTTGTTAAACAAACTGCTTTCATAAAACGGCTACCGTGCTGCCTTCAGGCGACATGGGGAAGTATATGTTTGCACTGATTGATTTATCGGTGGCTGTCTTGAATGTCAATAGCTTAATATATGCCAGTTAACTTTTTAGTAAATAATTCCACAAAGCTCTTAGATAAGTGAAACTGCAAGGAATTCTAAGTTTATTATTATTGAGCTTTTTATTATTATTGTCACAATGTTCAGGGTATTTGCTGTAAATGAATACAAGAGCTGTTTAACTATTAAAACCAACTTTAACAGACACGTTTCACTAAAATATTCTGTAGGTATTAACAAACAGTGGGTACAGACATGTAAAGAGCCAACTTCACTTTGCATACTGTAAAACCAAAACAACCAAACCCAAAGAATATACAATAAACCACACAGGATATGCACTGGCGTTTTGTCTTTGTGTTAATTTTCTGTCACTTTGTGGGGGTTTTCATTAACTATCACGTTGCTGCACTTTGTGTTGATTTCAGGTCCATCTCCCTGTACATCTTTTTTTTTTTAATTTTAATTTATGTTTTAAATAGTAATAGCACTTTTTTTGGGTTGTTAAATGTCAGTCTGTGATTGTTTTGTACCTTTTAGAAATACTTTGTTGTTTTTGTTCTCTTTATGGTATTTTTTGTACCCCTTGGTGTTGTCTTGTACCTTCATGGTGTGTTATCTCTGAAGTTTGTCTGAAGTTGTTCAGTGCCAATTGAATCTGTCTCATATTTATATCTCTACAAGAAAAATAATTTTGATACGCCTGCTTTGTTTTTACATCATTTATTTTATGTCGTTCTATGGTTATGCGCGTTATCTTTATTTTGCTAGTCTTTGAGACTGTTTTATATCTCTCAGTTGTGGTTTTGCTCCCTTTTGTAGCATTTTATTGATATCTGTGGCAATTTTATTGCACTTTGTAGTTATTTTGTTTTCTGTGCCATATTTTATGTCTATCCAATGTCATTTTAATATCTGAGTGGTAATTTTTGTAACCTTATAGTAGTAACTTTTTGGTTGTTTGTGATATGACTCTACTGAGTTGCTTTGTATTAGTCAGGTCATTCTGCAATTCATCTCAAATAGGCCTATTAATTCAGAGACTCAAAATATAACAAATAAGTACCAAAACATACGAACACAATGAAATATATTGTGAAAAAAAAACTTACATGCATAAGCAGATGCACAAAAAAAAACCCCACAAAACACCTTTAAGGATAATAATATTAAAATGCAGTGCCTTGTTTTTGTACCACGTGTAGCCTATTTCCTTTATTGTAAGGTCAAAAAATATTATTTTACTTTAATTTTACCATTCGTGCCTACAAATCACGTTTGAACTTTAAACTTTATATTGTTAGATACATGTATAAATGGCAATCAATTTTTTTTGTTCTTTAAACTCGAGCTATACTTTGTTATGAAGAAATCTGTTTAGGTTAGGAATACCATTTACAACAGCTGAACAAAATGAACAGGGAAGTAAGAAAACAATAATCTATTTCTTTGCTTTACTATTCTTATCATGGACCTTGAACGCACCACTGCGGGGGGACGTCTGGTTCACGCGCTAAATCCCTCCCCGGATTTGACAACACGCACGCACCTTGAATGCTTGTAAACAGAAGCGCACACGTGACACTGAGAGCCGAGTCGCGCGACCGCATTGTCTGTGAACGGACAAAGAGCGACACAGTCAGCGTTATCACTGAGCTCGAGCGTCGGCCAGGTTTACCGGACAGGTGCCATGACAGCGGACATTCTCTGCTCCAGGATGAAGCCGAGTCTCCTCCGTCGCTTAAACCGCTGAGTCTCAGCGAGTTTGACCGTTTGAAAAACCTCCATGTCCGGATCTGAAATCCGACCGTTTGGAGGGATAACGACGTTAGCTGCGTTTTCACCAGCTCAGCAGGGTAAACAAAGCTGGGCAGCCTTTGTTTCACCTCTTTATTTAGCTAACGGCTCCAGTTAGAACTTACATTAACGGTTAATGATCAGCGCTAACGGTTGGTAGCAATTAGCATCGAGATTTTTTTTTTTCAAGCCAACGTTAATCTACTTGTCTTGTTTTACTGGCTGGATGAGATGTCATTCACAATGGAGGATAACTTGGAGTCAGGATGGGTGTCCGTCCGACCGAAAGTCTTCGACGAAAAAGAGAGGCATAAATTCGTTTTCATCGTGGCCTGGAACGACATCGAGGGAAAGTTCGCCATAACCTGCCACAACAGAACCGTACAAAGACGGAGCACTCTCCTGGACCTCGACAGCGGCTCATACGTCGCCGCGCAGCTCTCTACAGCGGGGGAAAAACGCACCAAAAGTCCCGTCAAAACAAAGACGGATGATCAAACGGGTAAAGTTAGACCACACTCCATCCCTAAAGGAAAGCCCTCAACAAAGGCTGTGAAAGTGGGTGCTTCAAAGACATCAGAGTGCATTAGCACTACACTAGGCTCGTGGGATATTGTGACACCTAAAGTAATAGATATGGAGATCCTGGATCCGGTGGATGTGACGCTTTCTCCGGATGATTCAGACCCAGGAGACACCGACAGCAGTGTCCGTGAGGACTTCAGCTGGGCCGGGTTATTCTCCTTCCAGGTAGGGATGCACCGTAGTGGATCAATATGCCAATATTTACAAACACACATGTATACAAACTTTTGTATGGTAAATAACACCAAGTCTATTCTGTATCAGAATTTACCTGTTACTATTATTGTGACACTAAGCAACGACCATTTAAATTTATATAATAAAAATCGTTAAGATCAAACAAATAGGCAGGGCTAAACAAACATGATTGATATGACAGAAGCCCCAGGTGGATATTAGGGCTGCATCTCATGTATTTGATTAACACTGTAACATATAAACCACTTTGAAAATCAATAAATGGAAATAAATACAGGAAGAATAAACATGTAAAGATAATAATAGATAAAATGGTAACCACTTAAACTTGATTATCTTGTCTTGTTGATTATGGGATGCCAAAATTGTAATTACTTGAAGTTATTGACATGTAGCCAGCTAAATGATCCCTGTGGAGTTGGCACAAGCATCATGAGTCAGTTAAATTTTTAGAATGCTTTATCAGTCCCACAATCCTAGTCCAGTGCTCTGTCTGCAGCAGTTTTACTCAACCCTGATGACCCAAAGAGCCAAATTGTTGAAAAATACCTTTGCAAGAGCCACAATCTAAGTAGGGAAAAGAGGCAAAAACGGCTTTAAGTAGCAATAAAGGTCAGTTAAAGGTGGCAAAATGGTCAAAGAGCAGCAAAAATGAGTGAAAATCAGAGAAACAGGTTCAGAAAGTAGCAGAAATAGGTGAGAAGTGACAAAAATCGAGTTATAGGTCGCAAAAAATGGTCCAAAAGTGGCAAAAACATGGCAAAAAATGAGAAAAAAGTGACTTAAATGGGCAAAAAGAAGTCAATAGTGGCAACAAATAGGAAAATAGGAAACAAGTGGTATTTTATGGCAAAAGGTACCCTAAATTGGCAAAAAATAGTGGAAAAGGGGCAATGATGGGATTAAAGTGGCTTAAAGAAGTTGCAAAATGGGCAAAAAATGAAACAAGTGGTATTTAATGGCAAAAGGTAGCTTAAATGGGCAAAAAGTGGCAATAAAATGGTGAATAGGGGCTTAAATGGGCAAAAAAGTAGGAAAAAGGTGGTATTTAATTGCAAAGGTAGCTTTATTGGATGAAAAGTGGCAAAAAATGGGATAAATGGGTCAAATAAGTTTGACATTAAAGCCTTCTGTATACGTCTTGGAACAAACTGATCAATGTGATTAATTTCTGAGGTCAAAGTTTCCCTTTTTTTAAAAATTTTATGGGGGAATAATATTTCAAATTAAGACGTAAAAGAGCCACAATTCCAAAAGAGCCACATTTGGCTCAAGAGCCACACGAGTATCACTGGTCTACACTGTAACACTGCAGCCTGCCATTAGTGGCTACTGTAGTTGTGTGTTATGACTTATGCCATGCTGTCATAATGCTTTTAAATCTGATGTAAACAACTACTAACTGGTAGCACCGATAACAACACGTGGAACAGCATGGGTTAGCACTGTTTTGACAGAAAAAAATGTAAATTGGTTTACAGAATGTATTTTACTGGCTTTGGGCATATGATCGGGATTCCTCCTGGTTGCCTCCCTGGGGAGGTCTTCCAGGCAGGTCACACTGGTTGGAGACCCCGGTAGACCCAGGACTTGCTGAAGGGATTATTTAGCTCATCTGGCCTGGGAATGCCTCGGAGTCCCCCAGGAAGAGCTGGAAAATATTGCTGGGGAGAGCAGTGTCGGGGTGGACTTGCTTAGCCTGCTACCACTGCGACCAGACCCCAGATAAGCAGAAAAAAATGGATAGAAACTATTTGTCTTGGTTCATCATTAATTGATATTGAAACTTGGTCAAGGGCCTGTCCACAGCAGTTGTTTTTGCAATGGAGACGCCCACAACCTCGATTTCTGAAAGGGCTGGGCATTTTCTACAGCTTTTTGATACAATTTTTGTTACGATACAGAGGCCAGGATGCAATATGTACCCCATTAGATGGTGATTTTGGATTATAAACATGCCCTAAACAGAATTCACCCCAGTTAGCAGTTACTTGGCCTTCGCTGGGGAACAGCAAAGGAAAAGAATTCAGGATCCCTGAGCTGTTGTTGCTAACTTCTAATTAGGCTGGTGTTTTGTTGTTTCGATGAGGATTGGTGTTGCTGCAGTTTTTTACCTTTTTTTTGTAAGCTTGCATTTTGTCTGGTTCACATCCAACTCCTGACTTTGTGGTCTTTGCTCTCAGGCTTGCTAGACCTTCTCATCCTTGTTACTGGTCATATGTTTTGATCTGAAGCATGCGCTGCAGCATGCAGTTTGGTGTCTACTGACACCTGTTGCCTTTTTGGTTAACTGCACCATAGGGGCAACACAAAGAAAATAACGCCAAGATGCATTACCAAGAAAACATACAGGTTACGTAAAGGAATTCCTTCTTAGAATTTGTAGCATCTGTTGACCTGGAAACTTGACCCTCATCAGATCAGTTTCTTCTCCACCATTGTTGTTGACAAAGCTGCTTCTTCTTGATTTTTATTGGCCAGTGAGGAAGGAGGGACATTGACGAGTGTGGGGCTGTCCTAGAGGCTAAACTTCTTTCAACAAAATGGCATTTCTATGGTCATGTCTACTCTTGGATTACCAAAAGTTTTACCACTACTAGTAAAACCAAGGTTCATCTGCCCCCACAAGAGGTACAAACAGACCTGTAATATCCTTGCAACTCACATGGGAGCTCAGTAGACCAGCTAAAACTTAACCATTAACATTTATTCTCCTTAACAAACTACATGTTTCACTCATATAGTCCTGAAAAAGTGCAGAATAAAACTAGCTGTAGCTCAGACTTAAAACCCCATTCCATATAACCCACATCTTAGAGTATAGTTCAGCTAAGGTAGTTCAATTGATTCTGCTAAAACTCCATGATGTTGTGCATTCATACATTCTGATATATGACCAGAATATCAACTGCAAATAATTTTTCATAACTGTTACTTCTTGAGTTTTTATCTGCCAAAAGCAATATCATGCTAATAACATCTTTGCGTCCCTTCTTCCAGGACCTGCGGGCAGTCCACCTCCAGCTCTGTGCCGTCAACTCTGACCTGGAGCCGTGTTTGCCCTCTTTCCCGGAGGAGCAGTCTGGCGTGTGGACGGTGCTTTTCGGTTCAGCTGGGGTGTCTCAGCGGGAGACAGACGCCCTGTGCTACCAGCTGCAGGTCTACCTGGGTCATGCCCTGGACACCTGCGGCTGGAAGATCCTCTCTCAGGTGCTTTTCAGCGAAGGAGACGACACGGAGGAGTACTACGAGAGCCTGAGTGAGCTGAGGCAGAAGGGTTACGAGGACGCTCTGGAGAGGGCCAAGAGACGCATGCAAGAGGTGACTGGCATGCTTTTATTTAGTTATTCACACGTAGAAAAAATAGTCTGCTATCTGAGCTTTTGACTTGATTATAATACATGTACATTGATTTCGTGATGTGGATTTTTATTTATTTTGATTGGCATTTTTTCAAAAACAGAGGTCCAAAGCACCTAATATCTGGTACATTTGTGGTTTAACTAACAGAAATTTCCCTCAAACTCCCACAGATTGTCTCAATGACAGATAAAACACTGGCAACTTGTCCGTACCAAAATTTCGCCAGTGATTTTATTAATGAAATAGATGTTTTTAAAGCTTTGGTAATGAAACAAACATAACAGCAAAGAGGACTTGACATACGAACATCTTCAAGTCCCCCCACATGTCCCCATAATCATAGAGATGACTGGTATCTATTTAGAGCTATCCTCTACTGAAAATTAAACAGTGACATAATTTCCCCTGATCATCACTCATTCTTTTCAGCATGCATTCATAAAATGCTGATTCCAACATTTCAAAAACCCATATCTTCAGCTTTGGTGCTTTTGTTATCTTCCTGCGTCTTAAAATAACTCAGCAAGCTCTGCTATTGTACCCCCAATAATAACAGAAACTGGAGGCTTGGATATGTTTGGTATCTAGGGCAGGTGTCCTGGTAAACCTAAAGGGAATTTTGAATCGTGTCAACTTCTTAAAATTTCAACTACCTGAATCCAAAGTGGTTGAAATAAGCTGCATTCTCCTGAGGAGTATAGGAAAGTTCCCTCAATGTTTAATTTTTTGTTGTCTGGATTTTATTTCCCAGCATACATGAATCAGCTGGAATTGTTTCAAAACGTTTTTTTAAGGAGGAACAAGTGGAACACAGACTGATGAAATCCCAAAAAAGTATGTTGTTCTGAGGACATGATTGTGCCTGATAAGCTGTGTTACCACCGCAGGAACTTTCTCTAGGGACTAGGGACTTTTGGAAGCTCTGACTGCATTGTTTCCCACACTGGGGGGATTAATCAATGACTCTACCTGTATACATAGCTAGCAGACTTCTTTTTCTTTTCCCTCCTCCTCACATGTTGATTTTTTATACTTAATTTTCCTTATTATTTTAGGATAACTACTCTAATGTACTCTCTTCAGTTCTCATTCCAGAACACCCACACTCTTGCCTTCTGACTGTCTCTGGCTGACTCTATATCTACTCTTTTGATTTTTTTCATCAGTAGTACATTCGTATAGAGTTTTACCTTCAAGAGACAGTGGCTTTTTTTGAATGGCGCAGTTTATTATAACTATTTTAAACATCTTACAAAAACAAATTGGCATCACTCCAGATTTTCAAAATAGTTGCACAAGACTCTATTAAACATAGAAGCTGCACCTCAGTCACTGTGTTAAAGGTGGAATGCCTTCCATTTTTGCAGAGCTTGCTAGATAGGTGAGTAGATGCTTTTTACTGATCCTAAACTAAAGAAGTGTCTCCTAATGTTGGACAAACATGGGTGCAGCACAGGGAGATTGTCCTCTAATAAATCCATTCTGAAGGGTGTAAGCAGATTGAAAAGGCTATAATCCCACTCCTTAGGATCTGGTTCTTTGTGAAAATTCAGGGATTTAGGGATGGCCTTACAGCACTGAACTTTGGGGTTTGTTGGATTGTAGTTTGCAGAATTACACTACATGATTTTAGCCTCATCATTGCCCGATTCAAGGCTTGACACAATTGATTACTTGTCATGATCTTCAAGTGTGTTGTGACTGCTTTCATAAGGACCCTGTTGTGCATTTTTCAACCCAAAAATCAATAACATTTTAGCTTAATGATACTGCAGTCAAGTCTTTTGAGTCCTATCACTGGTGCACAAACATGCATCAGTTCTTGCTGGGGGAACAGAAGCATATTAGCACTTCAGCACTGTTTATCAAATTAAACCAAAATAGGGGGCCTTCAATAAGGATGAGTATCAAAATCTGGTACAGACATGGTAGAGGTATCAACACATCCACTACCTACCGGACCAAATTACAACACAAATTTTGTTTTTTCTTTCTCTACATCACCCCAAGTGAAAGGCAAGAAAATTGTTATGGGATTTATGTGTTAAGTGGCTGGATCTCTTTTCTAAACCCATATTTAACTGACATCTTATAACAGTGTTTCTGGGACTCATTCACGATACCCAGGCATGCTCAGGCTGGCTGTGAAAAGTCCTCCTAAACTTCATAGCATGGCCCATTGGTTAAGAATATCCAATGTTGAAATAATTGTTAAAATCAGCAGAATAAAGGTTAAGTTTCTTGGTCAATGAGCAGACAGATGGTTATAATATGATGCGTTCAAGGTCAGCTTGGTAAAATGACTGTGAATGTAAATAAAATGCAGTACTGTGCTCAAATTAAGGCAAACAAGATTCATTGCATTGATTGCGATTAAGATCCACATTTAGTGCATGATTTTTTTTAAAATTGTGATTATTCTCATGCTTTGTCCCTTTCAATACACTAGCATCTCCCTGCAGCCACAGTGATGTACAAACGGTCCACAACTGCTCCTTAATGTCTCATTTCACTTTAAAAACTCACAGACAGCTTAGGGGACAAGTCAAAAGTTATCTGCACTTTGTGTTATCAAAGATAAACCCATTTTACTTTTCCCTTATATGTTTTCAATCCATAACAAACACTTTTTTCCTTGGTTAAGTTAATGTGAAATTCTTCTATCACCCTATAAAAACAGGTTTATATCCAAACAGGAAATAATTTATCCTACTTTAAAATAGTAGAGAACTTCAAAATTAAACAAAAACAGTTTTGGATGTAAAGTAGTATAATTTCAAAATGTGATTAAAAGGATGCAATTGACCACAGCCAAAGAAATTCTTTTGTGATTTAAAAATGTAATTGTTGGACATCCCTATTTCAAGCATATCATCATAAATAAGGAAATTCAGTTTTTGACAAAAAAATTAACAATTGCTGTTTTAAGGACAAGAAATGTTTCCTTTTTCATCAATTTAAAATAGAGATAAAAAGTATTGGGACATTTTTAACTTTCTTTACAAAAACAATAGAAAAGTAATGATAGTAATATTGTCAAAGACTTAGATTGATAAGGAGTATGAGAGTATATGCATACTAACAAAATTTTATGATCTCCATCCCTGTGTGTCAATGTGCCTATTTTTCTGCTCCTGATCAGGTTGGAACATTCCCAGTCTTTAAGTGGAAATATCAAACATGCGTGATATTTATGTCTAAGATGTAATACCCACATGAAGTGATGAGAGCTAGCAGACAGAGAAGCATCACTGACTGGATGTTGTGTACTTAAACAGTGTAGAAACATGCCACTGATTATGAACACAACAATGCCCTAGGCCAAGTGAAATACTGAAAAGTAGTCCAGCTAGGTAAATTATGGCAACAACACAAGCCAGCTGATTGCATTATTCATCGTCCATATTTGTTTTTTCTTCAAATGATGCAAATTTCTATGAGTTTCCATGCTTGTAGAATTGCTACTTAGAAAATTGTCACTACAGATGGCAGGTGTGTGGTCTCCCTGATAGGTCAAAACATGTAGAGATTGTGTTTGGAGGATGAAAGTGTGAAAAACTGGATGAAACTGTCCTCATGTCTGTGGTTTCCTACAGTTTTAAAATAGGATAAGATTTTAAAATCATCCAGTGTGTAGCCAGTCTTAGTGGTCCAAATGTCAGGATGTGTTGCTGTACTACACTTATATATTTACATCACTATTTAAAAGTAGCTTAATGTCAATTTTGCCATTAAACACCAAAAAGAATGAAAATGTAAACAGTGAAGAATAACTTTGGGTGAAATAGATTGAATGCCTCAAAATAAATGGAAAATGATGTATTTATATTTTTAAAGAGAGTGACTGTTTTATGAATAACAAAAGCCTCTCAGCCTATCAGAAACAGGTTTGGCTTTTCCTGGATAATTTGTCCTTATCGGTCTTAGGACCTTGTTTGAAACACACTGGACAAGAAGAACATATTATTTTCTTTGAACGAAGCTCTTGGTACTAAAGGTTCCTGGAACTTGTGGTATAAATGTAGCTGTGGTCTGCTCACTCTCCTCCTCTTCCTTTATCCTCCCCTCCTCCTCCTGTGATCCACCATCTGTTGCGGCTGCACGTTCACAGCCCTGAAATATGATCCGGTCCGGCCAGAGACGGCACACTGCAGTTGGCTGAACATAGAAACACAGGAGAACAATCAGAGGTGGAGTTAGAGAAATGATGTGTCAGTACAGCTGGTGAGATTGTTTCAGTGTTAGGCTAGACAGCTGAAGGCATGTGTTTAACTCAACAGGCATGTGTAAAGCTCAGTGTGTTTTCTTTTATTACCACAGGAAATGTGCCAAATATGACCTAGCTGTTTGAGTACATCCTGAGTTCTGCAGTCGTAGCTGTAAAGTCTCAATACACTCATGGCCATGATCACAGTCAGTGTGAGAGTGTGAGAGTTTGAGAGGGGACAAAGCCCCAGGCAGAGTCTTTCACCTCCTTTGTTGTTTTGTTCAGCTGATTGACACACAAAGCACAAACAGCTGTGAGAGGGCTTGGCCCAACCAGGAAGAAGATTTTTTAATTAAACATTGTCAGACTTGTTTCTTTGGTGGAAATAGAGCCATTTAATTTTTATTCTATATGGGCAGTTTTAGAGTATAAAATCAAGTCAAGCTTCCTTGTTATGTTTTTTTTGTCAGCTGATTTGCAGATTATTATCAAAAGAAAAAGTGGAAATAGGTTCTGTTAGTTGTGTGGCTAACAGATGAAATTCAAAGTTAAGTATCATGATGCTTATAGCAAGCGATCCTTAGACTTGAGAGACAAAACCATTAAATTTGAGGAGAGCCGGTAGTCAAGTGGTTAAGGCGTGCGCCATGTACGCAGGTGACCCAGGTTCGAATCTGGCCCGTGGCACTATTTCCTGCATGTCTCTTCCCCCTCTCCCTGTTTCTGACTCTATCCACTGTCCTATCAAATAGAGGCAAAAAGGCCAAAAATAAATCTTAGAAGAATACATTAAATTTAAGCGATTTTTTACCAGAAAATATGACATAAAAGTGGTTAGAGTATGAAAGTAGTGGACATGCATTTTGATTTCTTGTCTATTGTTCTACCAGATTTAATGTACCTTCCTTAAGGTAGCATCAGTGGTGAATTAAGTGATATCCCTTGCTGCAATAAATGAGTAACTTTTTGTGTGTTTGATAACATTTCAACAATATGAGTATGGGTAAATGGTGAAATAGCGCATCTTTCTTCATGTGGACAGGGTCTGATAACTTTAAAATTGACTGAACACCTTAAAGCAGGGGTGTCAAACTTTATTCTTTGGGGGCCACATACAGAAATATATAAGGATGGTGGCGCCACTTTCATAAGTAGGTTAAAATATACTCAGTGATTGGGTATGTTTAAATGGTGATAGCTGACAAGGTAAATAGCCAATCATTTTTTAGGATTTTGGGGAGGCCAGTTAGATTTCAGGGGGTCCTGGTGGGCTCTGGCTACCACTGGCTCCGCCCCTGGACCATCATTGGTGCTGGTATTTGATGCTGTAATGCAACAGCGTATTATAGATAAAGATATCTTTATTATTTCAGTTGCCAATGTTTACTATTTACAGTGTTGTCTCAATCTAAACCTATCAAAAACTAGCACAAAAACTTGTCAAAATGTTTGTTTACAGTGTTAGTATGGTAGCACTGCCTTATGTTGAAACTAAGAAGAATAATATAGTCTAGCGCTAGCTTCATGCTCTGTTGAGGGCCATGTTTCATTTAAATTAAAGAATTTTTGGGGGCCAGTTAAAATGGGCGTAGGTCACATTTGGCCCCTGGGCCATACTTTGGACACCCCTGCCTTAAAGCATTAAATACTGAACTTGTAGAAGATCAACAGGAAAGTACTAACCCAGAGGTATTTTGATTTTATATTAATCATTTTGCCTTAAACATGTTTGTTCCAGCCTACTGTATATAATATTTTGTTAAATAATCATAATTTTTGGAAGAATATTCAACTTAAACAAGCAACCTTAGATTACCATTATAGACCCAAGAAATGTGATTAATAGTTTTTATTCTGAGAGTAATTAGCACTTAAAGATAAACCTTGATTAAAAACAAATGTTGATAACAGCAGTAGGACAAGTCGGCATTAGGTAGTTAACATCACGTCAGATTTAAACTGAGGGGAATAACAAACTACTAACCACAGTGCCACAAAGCTGCAGTGTGAACTTCTGCACAACAAACTTCAAAACCCAAGTCTTAAGTTTTATATTTTACCCAACAGAAGCACAGAGTTGAGTAGGAGAGTGGCTGCAGGACATCCAGCAGGTGGAAAAGCTCTGTCAGACCACTGGATTCAGGATCCAAACATGTATGTTTGTTGTCAGAACCTCATTGCACGTAACCTTGACGTCATATTCACCTTTATCTAATAGTGTTAGATTGCTTCAGGGGTACCAGGGGTGTTGGATTATTGACATTATGTTAAGTTTGATTTATCATATCTACAGGAAATGTGATTTTACAACTTAGCAAGCAATTTAACCCTTTTTTAATGCATACTAGGTGTAAAGTCCTCCGTAGAATATGGCTGTCATAGTGATAGCTCTATAAGACGTGATAACCCAGAGGGTGATGAGGAGATAACTTCTGCCGTCCACTGTTAAATTATCTTGTGTTATTAGGGATTTCACCACTCAAGGTCAGTGTTGTTATTCATACTGGGTCTAGGTTTAGGCTGTAGGCTTCACAATACTCGCATATGCAAAATGCCTTGTCATATTTTTCATCCACACAGGATGCAGTTCGATGATAAACAGCAGTTAGCAAGTGTTATTTTAGCCATTAGCATACGTTGTTTTAGCAGTTAGCATACGTTAATTTTAGCCGTTAGCAGCTGTGGCAAACACGGGGTTAAAAAATGCTTTTTTAGTGATTGGTTAAAGTAAGAGAATACGTCACACCTGCGACAATATTTTGTTTAGTTTGGACGTAAATTTCTACTAGTTAAGATCAACCTTGTGTCTCTGCGGTGCATCTGAACAATGACACAACTTAAATTACAACTTAACTAGTTTCAGCGTTGGGTTTAGTGTTGACTTTAGACCATAACGTAGGGAAGAACTTACGCATAGCTGGTGCAACAGGCTGCAGGTCCCTATTTTTCTCTTCCAATCACTTTTCCATGAATATGCTTTGAAACAGCACTCTGAGAACAGCCTGCCCTTTCAGCAGTGACTTTCTGTGGCTTACCCTCCTTGTAGAGCATGACAGTGATCATCTTCTGGACAGTAGTCAAGCCAGCAGTCTTCCCCGTGACTGCAGTTGTGTGTACTAAACCAGAGTGAGAGAATGAAGGCTCAGGAAACCTTTGAGAAAACGATTTTTCAACAATATTCTAATATTTTGTGGATTAGTGAATTTTTTTTTAATTTTCATGAGCTGTAGTCTCATCAAGGTTAAAACAAAAAAGTCTTGAAATAATTTAATTTTTATTAGATGAATCTAATAAACTTCTTTATGATTAATCTATTTTTTAATGCACTGATTGCAGGATCAGTTCTTGGTCTTTGGGCTATTTGGTACATGTGCTCCCCCATTCTCCATCCACATGTTGTCTGTCTCTCTTCAGCTGTCCTATGTAAATAAAGGCAAAGACGCCTGACAAAATTTTTTTTTTAAATATATTGGGAACTTATTTAATGGCTTTCAGAGATACACCTAGAATCTGCTAAAGAACAACAGCTTAAAAATTAATAGTTTTGTCCAGTCAAAATTAGACTTCACCCCTTTTTGAACCAATATAATATGATACTTGTAAGAGAATGGTTTTAATTTGTCTATGGAAATTCTAAGTGTTCTGAGGATTCATTCATAGTTTTTATAACTGGCATAAATTCTCCATGGATTTCCTGCTTATTGATTTCTAAATGGGTTGATTTGATGGAAGTTTTCCAAAGAATTTTGGGCCTTAGAAATTATCTGACACAAATACACAAAAAGCCTGAATACCCAAGAGGATAATCTGCTTGAAGATCTTCCATAACACTTGTTACCATGAAAAAGAGACCACAGATTGGGATTAAATTATTATAGGATTAGTAGAAAGTATAACAAGCAGAGAGGCACCTACATTGCTTTGAACCCATTGTCAACAGGAGCATCAGCTCTTCTAACAAAAATACTGACCAGAGGAAAACACAGATGTGGGACACACATGCGTCAGCCATTGCCCAAACATTTGTAGTGCACTCCTTATCTGTGGCCTGCTGTTAAACAGAATTAGACTAACAGCTTGTCTACAGTAAACCTCACGTTTTACAAGCAGCTTGTCACATTTTAACAGCTTTACAGGGCTGTTTGGTGTCGGTTATGGGTGACGGGAATGTAAAATGTGTGAAAAAGGATTAAACATTGACTACATTGTTATAAGGACTGTGTGAAGTAGGAAAACTTTCCTAAAGCAGTGTTTTTATCTTTATTACTCTACAGTTTTTGGTGCAGAACATGAAAATGTGAGCACAGTCTACCCTAGCATGTAAAAGTATATAAGGTTGCAAAATTTGATTATTGATAAATCCACTTATTCACCATTGGCAATTATTCAGGTTTTTTCTTTACATGTTAGCACATTTAAAAGCTTTACATATGCATTGCCTGAAAACCCTTATTCCATAGATTACCATTCACTTTTGCAGTCCTAATGGGCAGCCATATAATTAAAGCCCACTTTTAAGTATTTTTGCACTTATTTTTTGGTATGTGGTGCATCTACCACCCCAAAAAATCTATCCGTTGATGTCAAAAAGCACCAAATCTATCACATGGGCGTTATTATAAAAAATGTCTGCCCTTCACCTGGTGTCTCCAACCATGGCCATGGAAGAACAGCTGAGCTTTTGAAGGCACATCCTATGGAAGGTAGGGTGCGAAGGAGTTTGACCTAATTTAAAGAGACGAATCAAAACTGAGCGTTTTGACCAGGGATGTCCAAACTTTTTCCACTGAGGGCCTCATACAGAAATATATAAGGATGGTGGGGCCAATTTCATGTTCCTCCCCTTGAGGATATTTAAAACCAATAAAACCAATCCAATGTAGGTGAAGATATGCAAAGTTACTGAGTGTGTCTGAATGGCTAGTTAACAGCTGACAAGGAAAATAGACAGTCATTTTCAGGATTTTGGGGAGGCCCTGTTCAGGCTACCACTGGCTCCGCCCCCAAAATGCTACTGGCACTGCTAATTGTTTCTGTACACCATCAGGGAGTTATAAATCAAAATATTGTTATTATTTTGGTTGAAAATAGCTTATCTATTAACAGGGTTGTCCCAATTTAGTTACAAAGAAAGCACAAATACATTTTTGGCAAAATTTTTGTTTACAGAATTAACATGGTAGCACCAGCTTGTGCTGAAACTATGAAGTTCAATACAGTCAAGCGCAATGTTCCTGTTCAAATGTGTGCAATTTTTCATTTTAAGGCCAATTAAAACTGGACTGCGGGCCATATTTGGCCCCTGGGCCACAGTTTGGAAACCAAAGCATGGCCCAGATGTTTCATTGAGACCGCAGGGGGACTGTGTTCTATTTGGAATATTGGTGAAAGAAAACAAAAAGAACTCATTAAATAGGAAAAAAGAACGACAGAATCAGGTATGAAGGAATACAAAGATAAGAAACTCAGCAACATTTAGTAGCAGGGGAAAGTAGCACTTTGGCTTTGTCAATAAAGCAAGAAAAACTTTATTTTCATGATCCTTTAAAGCATTCCCTGACTATTGTTTCTATGCCAGAATACTGAAAAATACATTTCATGAGGGCCCGATGCTCAGGGTAAAGGCTGTTAAAGCTTTGTGTATGCACATCATATTGAATTAGCAGTGCTATAACAGACAAAAGCTGCACATTCACCCGCTGGAACTAGTTACAAAGTTGACATGATAAGTGTCTGAGGCAGTGAATCAATCAGAGACTGTTATCTCAGGCAAACCGAGATGTTTGACTGACTTATGTAAACTAATCTGGGACACATGGAACAATTCTGTGTGTGTTCATTGTGTGTGACGTCGGAGGCTTCCCTTCTTTGTTGTTGGCATGCCTGCTGTGTGTTTTCTGTGCTCATGTGTTTGTGACACTAAGTGTGCACTTCAAACACTGATGCTAATGTGAGATTTAGCTGCTTTACAGTAGATTTGATAGACAACATTATAGCTTAATTTTCAAGGATTCCCATCGTGCAATCATGCAGACTTGCAGCTGCACATGCTTCTATCTGGCAGTGATATTGTGTGCAAGGTGCATGCTATTCAGAATAGACCCTCTCTTCCTAAAGGATTCCCAGCTGCAGGTCTGAGTACTTGATCCATAGCTGGTGGCAGCTCTGTGCTATTCATGGGAGAGATAACTGGTATTCCCTTTTTAGACTCATGTAGCTTTTTTCAGCTCCTGGAGAGCGTTCATTCATTCAGAGAGCTATTAAAGCAGAGTGTCTGCTTGGATCACAGTCGAGGCATGCTCTTCCTGTGAGACGTTTCAATTAAAAGGCACAGAGAGGGAGAGAAAAGTCCTCCAGCCAGACGGAGCAGATTTACTTCTGACAAACTGGAAGAGTTAGTCCTGATGATAGGGCTGCAGCAGCTACGCTATAGTTCATATTACTCACAGCATCCTGTAATTATACAGTCATTGCACTTTGGCTTGCTTTCTTCAGAGGTATCAGCTACATTTAGCTTATAAACATCTTAAATTGAAATAAAGTTGATCCAAAGTAACTGTCAGCTCTGTAGTTTAGCTGTTTTCTGATGTTATGCCAATATTTCTAAAAAGCAAGCAAACAGACACAAAATTAAAGCTACTATGAGAAACGTCAGGCCTGTGTTGATCTTTGTGACCCCTGTGTACAAAGTGGCCTGTCTTATCTCTACATTGACTCAGTCCTGTACATGTTAGCAGTATACAGCTCTGCTCTGTGGTTTCAGAAGTAAAAATCATGTTAATTTTTTCCAGAGTGAATTTGATTATAAGCCATTAAGCCACAATCATCCAAGGTAGACTTGCAATAGGCCACCTGATTGTGAAATGATGCTTTATACTCCTGTAGATGACACAAGTTTGTTATGATATCAACCTTGTTTAAAGAAAAACATAGTTTATGTGCTACACCAAAACAAGAACTAAACTACCCACAATCCTAGAGTGTTTCAGTAATTTGCGAAGCCTTGTTAAACTCTGGGAATGTTCGCTGATTAACTTCAATTTTGCCAATTCCACTGCAGATTTCTACACTGGATTAATATTGTTGACAGACATGACTTGCTCAAAGTTTTGGAGCAATTTTCAGCATTTATCTGAGCAGCTGAAGAAGAAAACTGTCCTGAAGCAGCTGAAGAGAGTGGCATGACTATGGCTTGATCCTGTGTTTTTGGTAGTGATGTGCTTTGCCTGAAGGTGAAACTTAAGACTCGTTGTTCTTCGGTAAAAAGACAGTTCATCACTGCAGCATGTACCCGCAATTTTGTTTTTTTATTTTAACTAAGATTCACCAGCTCTGCCTCTCACCTCTTCACCCCCAGGCACATAAACATCCCCGCTGGAGGACTATGGGAGCAAGTTGTGGTCAAACTTAGTCATATGATTAAATTGCGTTTTTATTTTTTAACCCATTAAGGTTCCAAGACTAATCACGAGCTTTAACACGTTAATTTTAACAGTCCTAGTTTAAAAAAACTATCATTTGTAAATAGGTTGAATTATAATTGGACAGTGGGATGTAGACAGGGTAGATAATTTTACTTACACAACCTTAAAGATGTACTTTTTTTCACTTTTCCCAATGTTTTGGGAAATAATCAAATGTTTTTCCTAGTAGGGATGCATGATATTGGGATTTTTGCTGACATTCAATATGCCAATATTTACCAAGTAATCTTAGCTGATAACAATATTGAATTCGATATTTGAATGTAGTTCAGAGCTAAAAATTTAGTCCTTAGAACACACAATTTGGGTCAGATGTTAAGGTGGATAGATGATGAATAAAAAAAAAGTCTTCACTGACTCATTTATTCCACCAGCCAATATTTACATCTGATAATAGGTAGATTTTTATTGCCAAAATCTCAGTTGTAAATATCAGTAAAAATGTTTTATATCTGCCGATACTGGTATAGTACCAATGACTACATCCATCCATATTTTCAAGCCATGAGTTCTTGGGTAACTGTTTTGCTTTATTGAAATTATTGGTAGAAGATTTTCCAAACCCTCTCTCTGATAGTTTTCTTTTATAGGTGATAAACCAGCTTCATAACCAACTAAAAATCCATGAGACTCATTTATGTTCCCTTTATGTACGAAATTAGATGATTAGGTTTTAAATGATACAGCTGTCTCTGCCTGCATATGCCACATATTCGCCAGAGACCTGTGTCTTACATGGTCATCCAAATGTTCCTTGTAGCTGCCGTCTGTCCTCCACCAGCTGATTTGTGGCAGTTGTCTGTCGCCGTGCTTAAGTGGGCTAACATCATATATTTGTAGTTCTACCAGCAAACAGAATATTTGTTAATATTTCATTAGAAAGTTTGAGTGAAGTTTCACCACTTTTTCAAAGAATTCTTCCTCGTTGTGTTTTGCTGCTCTGGCTTGAACTGTTGGCTACATTGTTCAACACTGACCCCATGCTTATTGGTGGTTTTTCAGGTTCATTAACTAGTTTAGTTTTAGTTTATTTTTTTCACCATGATGCAAGTTCTTTAACTCATTTGTGATCATTTATGCCAGTATTTCACTATTTAAAAATTTGAGCATAAACAAAAAAAAATGGCTATGACCCAGCCATATTTTCTGTGCTTCTTTACTTCTTTTCATCATTTGTTTAAAACTATAAAGTCGTCCTTGTTTGATAATAGTATAGAAAATTAACAAGTACAAATCCATCTAAAATGGTAAGAAATACGTTGTTAATTGTGCCATTTAGGCTGTGCAGGAGTTTTCTTGCAATTTCTGGTAACTAAAAACAACAAAATTACTCAATGTTGGTTGCCTAGGACTTTATTTTCTGTCTTGGTTTCATAATAAACATCATCCTTGTTTGATTTTTAACTTGTATCATGCCAAAGTTTAAATTCTGACACCTTCTTAGATATCAGTCTAGTGTGCTGAAACTTTGTATTGAACCCATGTTTTGGTTTAATAAGATACCATGCAGGGCCGGCTCTTTTAGCCCGGGGATTTCCTGGCTAGCAGTGACAGCACAGGCAGAGAGCTGGTGCACGGTTGGCCAGTGGTTACCACAGAGACAGGGGCTCAAGGTAAACAGAAGGAGCAGTGTTTTCGAGCTGAATCGTGTAGTGTCTACCCCAGTCCCCAACGTGGAGGGCTTTGGAAAAATCAGCCTGGACTTAATATAAGAGTCTCTATTCATATCTTTAGCTGCACGCAGAGAGAAGAGCACTTTATTCACCGCTTTGGATGAAGATTGGGTGGAGGAACATTTCAATATTATCTGAGGCAGGAGTAAAGGGGGACGATTGTGCTATTTGAATTGGAGATGCTGGTTTCTGAGTGCTGGGACATGAATTGTATTTGTGTGTACAATAGCTGTTTTGATAGCGTTTATCTGCTGAACAATAAGGAGTCTGTGCACGGCTGGACATATGGTGTGAATCAGCATCTGTTGGAGCCACTTACTTCTCCTTGTACTACACTAAAAACCAATAGATTTTATGATATCATTCCTGACCACACAAACATCTCTGTTGTACCTACACGCTCACTTTTAAAGATTAGGCCTGTTATTTTCTCTGTAAGCTTTGAAAGAGCCTTTGTTTGGGACACATTGTTAGCGTGAATTAGACTGAATTAGAGCCACTTCACACTGTTACAAGTTGTTCCAAAGAATTTAGCAAAGCTAGCTTCACTCATAATTAACATTGCTTATCAGGCTGTTTCTAGGAAGGTTTCAAACTATGTCATTGCATTCTTAAAGGATGATAATGGTGATAATATTATAATGCAACTAATTCATACATAACATGCACCTGCTTTAATGTAAAGAGGCCTGAGTTGGTGTTTGTTTTGTTGTAAAAGACAGAGACCCCGCGTCTCAACAGTGGTTTATTATAGAAATAATTGTCTCAAGTTAGTTCCTTTGGCATTTTGCTTAAATAAAGGACTTAAAAGATTAATGATTTAAAAAAAAAATACATGGCATCCTGATATTAGGAAGATTATAAAGCTTTCCAAAGCAAGTACAAATATCCAAGATTGTTTTATTTTAATCAAATGAAGTCAGAGCAGTTTTAATGACTTCTTTTGGTGTAACACTCCCACTATGATTACATTTTTGATCAAGGTTAACCCTGAAAACAGATCAGAGTCTGCCTAGTAAAATTCTCTCATTTGATTTAGCAGTTACCTGTGTAAGATCCCAGCATTATATCAATATAGCACAATGGCTGGTGCCTACTAGGGCTGGGATATTAACTGCAATTTAGATTAAATTGCAATATGACCCGCTGCAGTTCTCAAATTGCAGAAGGTGCAATATTTCTTTGACCAGAAATGTGTTTCAAAATATCTTTTTAATACAGCAACAGAGATGCATCATGCAAGCATTTAAGGGTCATTTTTTTCTAAAACTGTTTGCAATAATATTTTCTCCCCGTTTTGTATACATTTTTAAAAATTAAGAATTAAAATGACATAAATAAAAAATAAAAATCATAAAATTTGCAGAAAAACTAATATTATCAAGTTAGGTATTTTTTTCAGAATGATTCAGCCCTATTTTAATCTACCAAATATTGTATTTATTATAGTATATAATTTTTAATTGCTTGTTGTTGTTTTTTTTTAAATACACAAGATGAGGAATTTTAAAATAATTGTATTCAATCACTATACTGGGAAAAAATGTCGCAATTAGATTATTTTCCCAAATCATTAGTCTGGGATGACTTTTATTCCAGATTTTACTGTACATCATAAAAGCTTTAGTTCCCTTCTGAAAAGGTACAAGATTGGGCTAGGGGATCAACCAAGTTTTAATTTCAAATTGGGATTTTGCTTTTCATGGTCATGAAAACAAAATAATGGAGATCTATTGGACAATGGACAGTTACTGTCCTGCATACCAGGCTGAGCTCATTTTGTCCATGGGTCTTGTCTTGTGATGTAAATGGACCCCACCCTTCCTTTCTTTAACACAGAGCATGTGCTCTGTCCCTGCTACTCAAACAGCTCTCACTTCAATTTAAGTGAGGAGCAAAGGGAGCCAAGGCATGCACTCGTGTTGGTTTGATAATCAGCAGAGCTAAAAAAAGATGGCAGAAAGGAAACCATTCGTTAACAGAATAGATAAATAAAACCTCAGTCAAATGGCACCACTCCAGTTTTAAGAAGTCTGCACTGGAACAATGAAAATAGCTATAAGAAAAGGTTTAATGGTTTTCAGTGCCCCTCAAGACTATAAAAATGGTTATTATGGGGCACGCAGTCTAAGGCGTGACCCAGGCAGACGGCCAGGTTCATATCTGGCCTGTGGCCCTTTGTCGCATGTCTCTCCCCACTCTCTTCCCATTTCCGACTCTATCCACTGTCCTCCTCTGTCAAATAAAGGCACGAAAAGCCCCAAAATATTCTTGAAAATAAAGAATGGTTATTATTCACTTGACACTCATGCTCAAAGTGTAATAATTCCCAATGTTGGTCAAAATGGCTGCAATTTAGATTTTTGCCCTAATCATGCAGCCCTACAAGCTAGCTAGCAGTCATGGTTTGCTTATGTGCACTTCTGTACTGTTAACACCAAACATCAGACCAAACAAACTCTTGCTAACATTCTTGCTTTAAAAGTTAAAGTAGGTAGTATCAAAAAAGTAAACTGTGTCATTTCATGGAAACTTTTAAGATCTCATCTCAAGCAGGCACCAGTGAGACCACTGAGAAAATGAGAACTGTACATTGGACTCTGTCCTTCTTTGGGATTTTATTGAACAAAACATTCAATAGCACTAACTTCATCCTCTCCTGCTGAAATGAAATACTACATTGCACCCTGTGGATTTCCTTCTGCACCAGTTTCCAAGCAACATCTTCTCTCTGCCTATTTTCTCCCAGGTGCTGGATAAACACAAAGCCATGGACAGCATGGTGGAGCTGCTGCAGGTGTACCCAGAGGAGGACGAGGCGTATGGAGAGCTGCTGGAGGCAACGACTCAGCTCTACCACTACCTGCTTCAGCCTTTCAGGGACATGAGGGAGCTGGCAATGCTGCGCAGACAGCAGATTAAGGTAATACAGACACAAACTCACACTGAGTTACAAGTACCATCTGTTTTAGGGTTTGATTTAAAGAGGTTTAGACCACACTGGAGACAGATATCTGGTTTGTCCTGGAGCATATTCAGACTCCACTAGCCATTTTTCCTGGTTTGAGGTTTTTTTCAAAGCTAAGGTTAAAGCTGGGAAATGAGCCTTGAACCACTGCACGGTGATGTCCTCATATGAGCCCTACGCTCCTAAGCCCGCTGTAATGACATTAGCATTTGTTACAGAGGGTACATGTGATGATGGTGGTGTAGTAGCCCGTCTGTGCTACGCTGTAGCTTTGCATTCAGGGGTTGTGAAGGGCAGAGGATCAGCCAGAGAGGCTTTTCCCCCCACCCAGATCGGCTTAACAACCAGCATAAGTATTATTACAGCAGCCACTAAACCACCCAGTAATTCTGCAGCCTCAGCACACTCCTCTGTTTCCTCCCTTTTTCTCCTCTCCATCTTTGTTCTCTCTCTACACTAGAGGCCTGAAAAGAAAAGTAATTCGCATGCTAACCTCTACTATGTCATGGCTTTCATCCGGTGGTGTTCAGTCCTACTGCTGTTCTGTTTGGGGTCACTAGGTCACACATCACGTATCTGGAAAGTTTCAGTTGATAAAACTGATTCTTAACAGCAGATCTAATTATTTATAATAATAATAAAAAGTATAGCAAGAAAAAAAATGTGGGAGTTCAAGTTTTGGCCATCTTTATTAATATTAACCATGTTACCCAGATCTAAAGAACAGCTGCACTGCTGCCTCTAATAGTTGTGCCATTTAGGGCTTTTCTGTGTCCACCAACAGCTTTTTTCACTGGCAGCACCCAAAATCCCAGTTTCAGAGTGCTTCTAACCAGTGCTTCCTGATGCTAGGCAAAGAAAGTAAGCCCCCCCCCTTCCCCTGGCAGTGCTTTAAGGTTTGCTTAAATTGCTCCATATGCTTTATATTAACTTTTATTCAATGAAACATCACCATGAAAACAATTGAATGGATGATGTCATGCAGCAGCGAACTCCCAGTGAAGGGCAAGTAGTGATTTCTGCATAGAGATATGTGACCCAAAAAACCATGTTTTGATCTGTTTTAATTCTTACTCTACTTAAAATAAACTCACATAGAGACCGCAGCAGGCAAGAGTCATTAAAGCCTCAATACAAAACCTGGAGGAGTGATGTCGCACAGCGCTTGTGTCTGGTCCATTTCCAGTGAGCATTCCAGTTTGGTTAAGTACAGTTGGTCACAGTTTAGCACATTAATCTCTGATCTTGCCCCTGTTTTTTCAGCTCAAGATGCCCTTGTTGTGACGGGGAATCAGTCTCTTCCAGGAGAGCAAGATGATTTGGCTCAGCTCACTAGTGCTGATTGTTTGGCTCCCAAATAGATCTCCATTTGGTACCAGTTAGGCTTTTTGAATGTGGGTCAAATGATGACAAAGGATTGAGGAAAGGAAACTGGGACTCAAACGGGAACTAGCTACATGAAAGAGTTGTGTCATTTCACAGTTTCGTTCATGAACAGCACATCTCTTCTCTGTCACTAACCCCACAGGGTTTAATAAGTTGATTGTATATTACTATTTCAATTAAAAGAATATTTGTGACAAAAGGAAGAACTATTTTTATGTGAAGTGTCACAGCTAGCCTCTTAGCTCAGTACAGGACTCATCAAGACTCTTGTTCCCTTCATCTGGCTGGATGACGCTAATGCTTAACCTGACACACCAGATGGATGTGTTTCACACATCCATCTGGTAAACCTCTCAGACACAGCGTTTGGGAAAGGCCAGAGCCTTTGAAAAAAAACTTGGAGGGTGATTGGATGAACGTTCTGTCCGTCACATCTTTACAGGCCAATCAGAGCAACAAACCACGTGATGTAGCCGCTACTGAGGTGAGCCGCTACTGAGGTAAACTCCATAGAGAACGGCATAATGCGAACCATGGCGACTGTATACATGTCAGTACACAAGTTTAGTCGTTTTTGAAAAGAAAACAACTCAATGGTGTTCATTGCTCTTCTTTTGGAAAAAAAAAAATGTTGTAAATTCCTGATAAAACTGGTGCTTTAGCAGCATCCACGCTAATGTCTTCCGCCATAATTGCACTGGCCTCTTGTTGCTGCTTGCTTACGTCTTGACTCTGCCGCACCCGAAATTACTGCCCCTCGACACTAATTGGTCCTGTCACTTTCTAACCAGGTCCAAACGGTTCAGACAGGAGCTTTGCAAGATGGATTTGCCAGTGAGAAACATGGAAACGGGCGAATCCATCTGCTTTGCAAGGTTAGCTAATGCTAAGATGTTTGCAGGTCTGAGTAATTCGCAGTATTAATCGCCTCCACCCCAAGTAAATCTATTAATGGCAGAAAAATCACTTTTTTAAAAAAATGTAGTGATCGTACTCGATGTATATAGACATTTTTGGATAATAATTGCAGCCTACAGGCCAATTTAGTGCTGTACTAATTCTCCTCCATTCCTGCCCATTTCTAATGGCTGTCACCCACTTCCTGACCCCTTCAGGCATTCTGCATCACGTGACTTCAATCAACCTATTAGCACTGGCAGCAGCTGGAAACTATACTCTTGAATTGATGAGCCCACACTATAATTCTCCTCCATCAATGTTGTTGACAACGTTGTTAGTGTAAGTCCAGTCCTTTCTTGATTTTGATTGGTCATTGAGGGGAAAAATGACATAGATGAATGTGGCAGTATCCAAAAAGTTGAGCTATTTTAAACCGAAACCACTGTGAGCTGAATAACACAAAACAGCTGACGCCGATTGTAGGAAGTTGTGCATTAAAAACTCTGTTCTGCATTGGTTTTGTGTCAGTGCTTTGAAAGTCCACCACATACAGGTGTGTCCATTCCACATTACTGCACAAGTTTCCAGGGTGTCTCACTCTTAGGTGGAGCCCAATCCAGCTGGTCAAAAAATCAAAACAAAAGAGATAATATTGGAGATAGACTGCCAAAAATAACTCATCTAACAATGAAAGAAGGCTTGAGAGCAATACCTCCAAAGTCATTAGATCTTCACATACAGCATGCTCAGATAGTGTAGCTCAGAAATCTAGAAAACCAATTCTGCTGTTTCAGGATATTCTGAAGTATTTAGTGCTATTTTAAGATGGACACATGCTGTTTCCGTCTCTGTCTTTTCTTCTCTCTCATAGACTCAGTTTTCACCCTCTGTTGTGTTGTGAGTACTCTCCCTTTTCTAAACTGCATTCCTCACACAGCATGCTCATCCAGCATCGTGTCACTAACCAACACAAGCGGCTGCGTGGGTGTGTTTATGAGTGTGCATTATGATGGTATTTGGGTTCTTGGGCGTAGCACTGATCTAAGTTAAGAAATGTCACAGAAATTTTTGGAGCAGTTTCTCCTAAAGGACCCGTCTGGTGATATTACAAGGTTTTATTATATTTGACAAATCCAGTGGAAACACAAAGCTGAGATTTAACTGATCCTTAAGACTGGTCCATTATTGTGTGGACAAAGGCTGACATGCAGCGTAGAGCTCTATTGTCTGAAATTAATAAAACATTAAAAAGCAGCACTGTTGCATTTGCTGACATGCCCCTGTGTGTGTATAGTTCACTTTGAGTTAATCGCATGTACATCATCCTGCTGCTGAAACTACTCCGTAGATCACTGCACAACTCTTAATCTGCTGATAAAAATAGTCCCTTACAATTGCAGTACTTACTCAGAAAATTCACCATAACTACTCTGGACAGCTGTTTAAGAGAATGATTTACCCTTTTAGATATTAAAATGTAATATTTCTGACCCATTTGAAAGATTAACCAGTAAAATTGAATGAGTTTAGGACTAAGAGGTAGAATCAGTGGCTATTGAAGACGAACAAACAAGTGGTTGATGCTGGGACTTTTATGTGATTTGCTGACAGTGCAAAAGAGGCATAGTTTTTCTCAGTTGACTGTGGCTATCTATGTGGTGTCAGAAAAAGTCAAAATTCCTCTTAAAATTTCAAAAGCACAAGTCATATTCCTTGTTTTGAGCTACCAACAGTCTTTATGGTAAGTGGAATTGAGCTTGCATGCTTTTGTAATCATGTCAAAGAGCAGGTCACACTTAGCCACACTGTCACTGGGTTATAGATTTGTATATTCTTTGTTTGAATTTGCTCATGAAACTTGCTCACATGATGACTTTCATGCCTGGTCATGCGTCTGTTCATGTGATTACCTTTACCTGTACCTAACGAGGCTCAGCATTTGTCACTTAAGTCTAATGATGAGCAGCAGTGCCCAGGCCAGGTTAGGCATTCGGAAAATCATAGATGTCCTGTAGCAGCATAAATGTATTTTCCCTTAGATTTTTGAGTTTTTGTCTATTTTTCTGACTTTAACTTCAAAAAACTTTCTCTGTGCTGACCTGACCTGCCAGATAGACTGTTCCATATTCCATAGCATGGAATATACAGCATTCATCTGGGAAACGTCCTGCTCAAAGTATTTGGGAAGGGAAGGATTTTCGAAAAACCCTCGGAAGATGACTGGACAAACGTTCTGTCTGTCACATTCATTACAGGCCAGTCAGAGTGACAACAGACCGTAGACGTGTTCCGGTAAGTAAGGTGAACTTGGCAGGTGCTATCGTAGTTTGTGAGTGGTGGAGCTAGTTGGTGGATAAAACCCATTCTGAGGCCAGTTGGGAGAATTGCAAAAACAGTTTCTCCACCAAGAAAATCTTTCAGTGTGGCTCTTTGTTTTTGTTTTCTTAAAGAGATGTGGACCAAGTCTGATGAAACTGCTGTTATACTACAGCTACATCTGAGCTAACAGCTACACTGGTGGCAGCCGTAGCATATACCGGCTTATAGTACACCTAAACATAATGAGGGGGAAAACCTGTTAAAAATCAGCTCTGCTGGCCTGCTTCACTCCATTAATCTGGGGAAAATGAAGCAAATACTGGATTTGATCATCTGTTGTCATGAAATTGAGTTTACCAGTGAAGTGAGTGAGGGCAGTGCAGAGTGTAGCTGTCTGATAGCATACTAATGTTCTCTAAAAACCTCAGCACATTCAGTTCACAGCGATGTCTGTCCTTACCGCTCTGATTGTCACAAACAATAACGAGGCCACGACTGTTGTACATGCTTCTATGTTGTTCTCATTCAGGTCTCATCTGAACAGATTTCTACTGTTAAAGCAACTCAGAATAAGAGTTTTAAATTTTAACTATAGTAGCCAACATATTACATAATACCAGGCTAACATTGTGCTTTGGCCCTTACATGTTGATGGGATGGGATGTGCTGGGCTTTGTGAAAACATGCACAGGTTTGGGTAGGGTTGAGCTGGAATTTTTCAATTGTAATCAGTATTCACAAACTCAGAAGTGGGAACAGTTTGGGGTTCAGTGTCCTTATAAAGTACACATCAACATGTGACTGCAGGAGCCAGGGACTGAACCCTGGATTTTTAGTTCAGACATGACCAGCCACCAACCGACTCCCATTTAAAAAGCAGAATCACTGCATGCACCTCCCTAGGAAAATCTGATTTATTTCACCTTTCATAATTATTAAAAGGTTCTAATTTCAGTACATGTTGAGGTACCCTTCCTAATGTTTAGGATGTAAATAAAAATGACAAAAGTAACTTCTTTTGGGTGACCAGGGGCCTATAGCACGAAGCAGGATTAATGTCTTAGCGAGGTAACTTCAGGGTTAACCCTGGGTTATCGGTAGCACAAAGCCGGTTCATTTCTTATCGGGGTAGATCACCATGGTAACTTACGCTGAACGGCTAACCTGCTCCAGAGCAGGGTAAGTTGGAGGTTGAATCTGATCCTATAAAATGCCCATCCCACTGGCCAATCAGCTTCTCCAAAATGATGGCCTGCCCTTTTCTCCCGAACCCGGTAGACAGAGGAGCACAACTAGTGAGGAGAGCATTAAGACGTGAAAGAGTGTTCCGAGACCGTTTAAACCCACTGGATCAACCTGATAATGCACTTTATGGGAGGTACCAGTTCTTGTGGCCCGGACTCATCTACCTGTGCGAAATCTTGGAGCCGTTTATTGCCCGTGCGACTTGCAGGAGCGGTGTGATTGTCCAATATGATATGAAATCATGCGTAAACATACAGCTAGAGGTAATATTCTAGGAAGGGATAATCAAACTTCATTTATAAAGCCCCTTTTACACATTCAAATGCAACACAAAGTGCTTGACAAATAGAAGGGATATAATGCTAATGTGAAACAGCACATTATTCCATCATGTCATTCCTACACTTCATTCATTGTGTTTGAGGGCTTTCTTTCTTTAAAGAGAGAGAGTGTATTTTAGTCCAGCTGCTGATTTGTAATTTGTTAATTTAGGTCAGACATCAACTCGGTATGCATGATTTCAGTGTGGCAACAACTTTAAGCTTAATTGTAGCATGATGTTAAGACATGAAACAGACCAACTTACCAGACGCAATGATGCATTTATACTTATTTTTAATCTGCTCCCATGTTCTTTTCACTCCAGAAGGATTACATCTGGGGGAATGAGATGATAATTGTAATGCACGCAATTCATTTGTAGAGTATATTGTTTCATGAGATTCATGAGTGTGATCAGTGTCAGACTGAGCCATTGATGAGTAACTCACGCATTTACACAGTCCGCTATGCACTGCCACGCATTTTGCCTGCGATTGGCAGCCGCCATGGTGTTTCCTTTTTCCAGAATTCGGACTTTTTCCTCCTCGTACTTCATCATTATTAATCTTTGCTCCTCACATGTGAAGTGGGATGCCCTGTCACTTGCTTCCTTGTGATTCTCCATCTGTTTAGCGCTCATGATTGCGATTGGTCAGCTGCCTCTGTGCCCTCCCTTTATACGTGCGTGTTCACGGCTCTTGGATAACCCGCGTCGTGCTATCGATTATCCTGCTTGCCATTGTTGGGGTTAGTCAACCCTGGATAGATGTGAGTTACCCGGGGTAAGCTGACCACGCTTCGTGCTACAGGCCCCAGGAGGTCGACTTTTGTTGCAGTAATATCATAACAGATGTAGTTTTCATTTAATTTTTTAGAATTATATCAAAATCCTCAATCCTGGTATTGTGACAACTCTATTTTCAAGTATCTGATAACTGAAGCGTCAAAGCCAAACTTTAGGACAGGAAAACGGTATAATTTCTGTGTTTTTCCGCCTGAAGACTTTAGGCACACAGGTTTACTCCTGACCCAGAATCCATTTTTGCTGATGTGTTAAGAACCCTCTAAAAATCTGAGCTCTATGACTGTATGATGCCAAAGTTTCAGCTGTCCCACCTGCAGCCCTCAGGGCAATCCAACGGCTGAAAACAAAGCTGTATGCAAATGCATCCTGAATGCCGGCAGAGGCAGTTGGGTTCTCCAAAACTGATGAGTCAGCAGATCAGAGCGCCTCCTTCACCTTTTTTTTAGAACTAGAAAAAGGAAATAGACTCAGGACACTGGATACTGTAATTTACAAACAGTTTGCATCATACTTTGACGCAAAGGTGACGTGAAGAGAAAACAGCAGCAGAGTATCAGTTTCTTGCTAGAATTACAGACGATCCCAACTTCATCTACAAGTGCGACTGACACGTGTGAGGCTGTGAAGCCGCCGCAGGGCTTCAAGCTTGAAACCAGACTGATGTAATGAACTAGAATTAAGATTCAATCTGTCGACCAGAGGCGTCAGGCAGTAAAAGGAATGTTGAGAGGATGATAAGTGGGGTTAGAAGAGCCAAATGTGGATTGTTTTATTTAAGTTGTGACATTTTAAAGTTGTTGCATACACAGAAAACAGGCTTCGTTTTTGCAGCAAATAAGGTGTTAAACTATAAATTTAGCTGCAAAACCGTAAAATTGGGTTTGAAATGTTAAGGGTCTCAAGCGTACCGGGCTCACTTTCTTTTAGTTCCTACCGAAAAGGGGGGTGAGCTGAAAATCTCAGAATGGGTAGGATGCCATCACAGCACTGAAGTTGCCAAAATTAGATTTACGCATGTTGACTAAAATCATAATAAAAGGTTTTTTCAATAGTTTTTTTTACAAGGAATACAAGTAGACAGTCAGATAATTTAGATATCCAGAGGGAAATTTAAGGGGACTCTAAGGGGAAAAGGTTTTGAACCACTGTTTTAAAAATACCTTTTTGCTACATATCCCTTATTTAAAAGCATGTCCTCTGTACTCTGACATTCATCCAGTGGGTTTATTGTACAAATACTCATTGCTGAAGCTGAGCCCATAGCAGTGCTTGTCAACATGATGTAATTTACTCTGCAGTAAATTCAGACTTATGGGGTGTGTTTATTGCTAAAGCTGGTTTAGTAATAATGATGAAATTGCTTTTAATTGCACAACCCTACTTGGTATCAAACAGATATGGTTTGACTCATGTGGAAAAACTTTTTCTTTGCAGCACAGACAGTAAACTTGATAACTGTGCTGTATTGTCACATATTATCTGGTGTTATTCATACAACATAAAAAATCCCACAAATTGACACAAAGATAAAGCATAAATTTAACTGTTTAATCTTCAGAAGTTATGAGCTGATAATTAACACCACTTCAGGACAGACTGTGTTGTCATACTCGCTCTACCTCTACTGGGCTGTATCTGTCTGTACTTCTTATTCTGTAGGTCTGAATAGTAGAAATCCACTGAATGGTTGACTGGCCAAGCAGATGGAGCAGTGAATGAAAGCTCACCTGAATGAATCAACAACAAAAGGTGTCGAGTGTTTCACTGAGCGGCTCGTTGTCGGCCGGATTGTTGTATGTTGAAGTGCTGCAGTGCAGGTGTCCTGTTACCTGGAGGTCAGAGAGCAGCCATGAATTTAACATGTGGTTCCTCTGTAACGCGTCTGAGATACTTTTGTACTGTGTGAGCTCCAGTTACTGTTTCACTCTGACTTCATCGTTACACAGCAACAGTTGTCATGGCTGCTGTTTACCCCCCAGCTGGGATGCAAATGTTAGACAAATGTAAAAATATCACTAAGCATAGGATTCAAATAAGGGAGTTGAATAGCCAGAATTTAAGTAAATGTTCCTCTTGAATATTGATAAGCATTTGAATATTATTATAGTATCTATAGAGTCACATTTTAGTTGTAAGCAATGCTGTGAAATCCACTATTGTTTTGGTATATAAAATGTTACAAATCCGTGGAAAAAATGTATCAGTCTTCAGGATGACCCAAAATGTCACCCTGATTTTTTTCTGCTTTTGAAAGATATTGACTTATCTTTCAGAAAAATGAAGAAATGATAAGGTTTTCACATTTTAGAAGCTTGATCTGATAAATCTGATTGTTTCTTCAGAAAAACTTTGAAAGATTAATTTATCATAAGTACCAGTTGGTGAAAGCTTCCCTCTTCAGGTATAATCAAATAGTCCATCGCAAGTCTGTCGAACACAAATATCTTTTTCCTACAATTGACTAATGACTCAAAAAGTCACATCGTGTTTAAAGATAAATGTAGATGTTGTATGTAAGCATTGACAACAACAGAAATATTTTTTTTTTATTTATCACCTGTTTGAAAGAAATTCTAGTAAGGTTGTCAGTATTGTTACAGATATTTTTTTACAACAGATTTCAGTTTGGAGATGTTTCTTAAATGAAGTCAGTGGGCTCTATTTTCGTGGCGTAGCGCAGGGTGGCGGAGCGTGGTGCACCCCACGCAGTAGCAGTTTTGCCCGGCACACCACCATGCGCAGCCAATTTGGCAATTTGGTAGACCGGGCTGCGCCGAGATGGGTGTGGCGGCGCACCAGGGGGAGGTGTCCACAGCTTCAGCTTGGCGCAGTGACAATTTCGTGCCAAAACACTGCGCGGAAGGTGCGCTGAAAGCCCGCCAGCTCCAACCTGGTCTATTCTCGGCGCAGGCGAAGCGCGCCCTGTGTAGTGGTAATTTGGCTGACAGGCGCGCAGTGCGCACATGCCACCAAAACCTCACAGGCAGGTTTCCAGAGTGTCAGGCACATTTCAATGCAATAAACAATCACAGCAGCCACTATTTAATGTAACCGTCTGAACCAGCATATACATTTGTATCTTTATAAATTGTCCCGTCACATCTGATGTCAGATCAAAGATGTTTGTCACACGTAATTGAAACTCAACCTGATGGCAGCTGGGAGTGATAAAAACTAGCGACTTCACATCTCTCAGCCAACCGCAAACAGCCACGGCATCCGATACAGAGTATATATTCGGCTTCTCTCATCTCATGAAATTCAGATGAAAAGAAAAAAGAGACGCTTGCTGAATAAATGTAAATCAGTCGGTGTCTTAAGGATTTACCTGTGATTGCCCATATTTCTCTGTTTTAATCTCTATTCTTAACGTGATCTAAAAAGATGGAGTACATTATTGCAAGGAGGATGTGGAGGAGATACCGGGAGAGAATATATCACCAAAGGTTCTCCTATTTGGCGATGACAGAGCAGGAATGCAGTTGGATCACAAACATGATGCCTGGATTAGCCTGCTGCTGTGTTTAATGTAATTGTCACTTAATTTTGTACTTGTATTCATGACACAGGAACAGATTACATCTGTCTCACGAGGTGGTCCACTCAGTGACGCGCATCGTGGCCTCTGATGCACAGCCTGGTGGCCACTGTGTGCCTTCTTTGCTCTGACAGCTTTTTTTTGGCCCTTCTCCTGACATCATTGAACCATTATTTACATTGGGCAGCGGTTCTCAGAATATCTGGGCAAACTTAATTGACAATATTAGTAACTTCCTCCCAGGTAGTTTTTGCATCATCAGCCCATGGAGGTCTGTTAGCATTACCATATATTCTGGTACTGTGAGCTTGGACCTCCCGGACTAGCACATCAGTTTCCTCCTGGAAGAAGTTTGGCCGCCTGGAGCTGCTGCTGCTGTCTTTGTCCATGGTGGTGGCGAAGTGAAATTGGCACTGCGCCTTGCCCGCAGCGCATTTAAAGGCAAGGAGAGGTGTTCATTTGATTGGTGAAGATTACACTCAGCTGTGTTAAACCCACTCACGCCTTCTCTCCTCCCTCTTTGCCACTTGCGCCGGTGGGAGGGACGGAGGCGTGAGTGCACTGCGCCGCGCCGGACTGCGCCGTGCACGAAAATTGCAAAATGCCCTGGACACACCCCATTGGCACGGCATAGGCGCAGCGCAGGGCAGGTGCGCAGCGCCTGCGCCTGGTCTATGAAAATAGAGCCCAGTGACTTTAGGTGTTTAAAAAGCACTGGATGATGAAATGTTACCCAGAGACTTTTTTTTTCTGAAAGAGGAATACAGGGATCCAAAACATTTCTTAACATGAGGGATGTTCTGTGAGACAATGATGAGAAACTGACTTTTATCAGTAGTTAAGTGAAGAAAGTTATCACTCATCCAATCCTTAATGGCAGTCAAACAGTTGAGCAACAAAATAATTTCATCAGTTTTAGTGAGTTCAAAAGACATATACAGTTGAATGTAGAGTTGTTCTGATTCCGATACCAGTATCAGAAATATGTCCGATACTGTTTAAAATGTAGGTATGATATCGGCGAGTACACGAGTTTATGCGGCGATCAGCTACTGTTTGGTTTAACTTTATATTTTGCTTCTTTTAGCCATGCTAACTGTTAGCGCTATAACCAGAAATAAATTCTTCTTCGCTGCCGGAATGCACGCCATGCCCGGGTGACCGTTTTAGAGTAGCGAAGGAGAACCAAAGGACCCACTGCAGCAGCAAAGAATGGTGGCTGCGTGACAGATTTTTCCTCTGAATGTGATTATTAACTGTATTCCAGACAGGCGCTGTTGTACATGACAAGAAGTGACACAGTTTATCAAAAGTTAAATAACTTTAGAACCATAAATCGTTGCCTCTTACTTGTTTTTCCTCTTGAAGCTAGCCCTTGTGCCTTCCCATTGACGCTATTGATGCCTTTGAATCCCTCATGGCAGCATTTTCAGCGAGTCTGGAATGTGTGACTTTTGGGGACTTTAATTATTAGATCCACACCAGTAAACCCAATATCGAATGCTAACGCAAATGCTAACTGCCATATTTGTACTCTTTGTGAGGGTCTGTCAGCAAGTTACAGGCTGTTCTATAATCACGTCATGCTGCCTGAATAGAGCACAATATAAAGAGATAGAGAGCCTGTGATGCAGCCAACTGTTTTACTTTTATTTTAACATTTAGGAGTGAAACTCAATAATCAGGAAACATCTTTAGGGTCACAGAGATGTTGTACATTAGGATCCTATTAGTTGAATCAAATATAGGTCTAAAATAATTTGCTAGTCTGCACAGTTAGTCCAGAAAGTAGTATGGTATTGGTATTGGTATTGGATCAGTGCTCGGTATTGGCCGATACCCAACACCTTGGTATCGGAACATTCCTAGTTGAATGTCATCAGTGTACAAGTGGTATGACACTCCTTTGAATTTACTGATGACACCGCTCAGCTGAAGCATGTAAAGGGAAAATAAAATAGGCCCAAGACAGGTCCTTGGGGCACACCACAAGACAAGGCAGCACATTTGTAAACATACAGACCAACTGATACAGAAAACCTCCTCCTTGACAGGTAGCTGCAGAACCAGTCAGGGGCACCCCCATCCCACTGCCCGAGCGTATCAATTGAAATGTTATGGTCCATGGTATCAGACACAGAGCTCAGGTCAAGTAGAACCAAAACTGAGCATTTACCTGAATCTGTGGCTATCATAATGTCATTAGAAGCTCTGAGAAGAGCTGTCTTAGTTGAATGTTTTGGTTTGCTTACAGTACTCTTGCAAGGTGTAGTCTAGCTCTGCTCCCCTTCCCTCAAGCGTCATTTTATAAATCACATTGTATGTATTTTTATGATGAGAATGGATTGTATGAACTTCTGTTGGAAACTAAATTGCCCCTTGGGGACAGTAAAGTTTTCTCTCATCTTGTCTTACAGTGACTGATCATGTACATCTGTGTAGTCTATCATACCTGTCAAGTAAGTCACAGCAAAAATTCAGGGCTCTGTGATCGCCTAATTTGGCACAGTGACCATCGTAATAGACCGAAAAATTGTGTTGTCTGCTTTAGTGTTGAAACAAGACAACAGCTTGTTGTTTTATCTAGATTAGAATAAATCTGGATATAAAGTGGGTAAAATAGCTTCTTCTCAGACATGTATTTAATACATGTAAACACAAATAAATGCGTGAATTAAAAAATACCTCTTACACTAAGCATTGTACTTTTTTCAAATATCTTTCAAACAGGAAGAAATCTGGGGGCCCTGCTCATTCACGTGTAAGCTTACATTTAGTGCTTTTAATTTATCCTCCACACTAGAAGTTAACCATGGATACATTCATCCTTTCTAAATACAGACCATCTGCCTGATATCTAAGTCTGTGTCACCCACTAAAAGTCCTTTTAGCTGCTATTTTAACTGAATGAGATAATCCCGCTCTCGCCACGAGAACAGGCGTCACCACTATCTTCAGTGAGTTTGACATGTCTGTGTTTTGTCACCAGCAGCTGTTGTCCAGAGGTGTTAAAGGAGGTCAGTCACAGCGAGAACTCCCCCGCTGAATCCTGTCTGCTTTGAGTTTTACACAAGAGGACAAGTAAAGGAGAGAGGTGTCAGCTCACCTAAAACAAAGATGCTAAACTGGTGTAAATACATGGCCTGCAGAAATGGTGTTATTGTGTTATTGAGGAGGCAGGGATCAAGTCAGGAACTCTTTGACACAGGAAGGTGACAGGTGTGAGGATGGCAAGCTCAGGTAGAGAGCTGCCTTTAATGGTATGCAACTATACAACAGGGCAGCAGGCCGGGCACTTGTTTATGTTTTCTAGCATATTGCAAATAGTGTCCCCAACTAAAGCTGATTGGTCAGATTTTTCTAAAGTTGATGACTTGTCCCCGAGAAAGTGAAATATAAGTGCACCTCTATCACTTTGGCTTTGAAAATGTACAAATGAGTTGGAAATAACTGTTTAAAGTTATTGTTCATTCCTGTTTTCAGCATTTGAGCATATTGATATGCAGTTAGAAAAACTTGATTTATTGTGTTAGGGTGCAATCATTCTAGGGCTAGTTGCCCCCTATGGAGCTGAAGCTGCTCCAAGCCCAACCAGGCCTGAGCATGTGTACATTACCATGGTGTTATTTGACAAATGTAGTTCAAGAGAGTTGGCACAATAGAGAAAATACAGTCTACTTATTTTGAATCACATCTAACACTCCACCATTGTTTAAAATGCTTGTTGAGAAGAGCCTTCATATGTCACATGCACACTGCACTCATGTTTGTTCATGGTATGATACTGAAGCCCACCTCTTTCATCTTTGCCAGAGCCAAGGATCATGCTTCAGCGTAGCATCACTGCACTCACAGTGAACTTTGAGGCCTAATTGGCTCAGGCATGGTGCGGACTGCCTAGTGTGAGTCCGCCCTTAGTTCAAGTAAGACTGATCTTTTAAAATATATGTGAACATGCTAGTCTTATGACAGTTTTAATGGCCATTTTTGTTTCTCTAGCTTCATTTCTGGGGTGCCAGAAATTAAACCCTGAAGTCAGCATTTATTTCCCAAGGCTAACACAAAGGATGTGAGAGACAGTATGTTTTTCCAAACAAACAGAAAATATCTTTTCAGACTCTGTTTTTTTTTCAGTGCAGTTTATGTAGTTAAAACGATGGCATTACTCATGGCATTAGCTTCCCTGCCACTTTTTGCACTCTTTCTGTGAGATGCACAGCTACAAACAGTCCTGCTTCCTCTGACTGACACCGAAGACTAGCACTTCTTTATTTGAGGGGCGTGATGTCATTCAAATGTGTCGTCACACACTCAGAAGTGGACTCTGTCCGGTTATATATGAGAGGGGGGAAAACGACAAGGCGAGCGTGTGGTTTGACTCTCCCTGACTGAGGGTGAAATTAAATGTGTGCATTTAGATGATAAATAAAGAAGGAGACATTGGAGCTAAGGAAGAGGCTTGTTAGTATTTTCGGGATTTTTCGAATGAAAAGCAGCTCTGCAGTAACACATTTGCCTCGTGGAATACTAGCACAGAGTCTGTTAATGTTCTCACTGCCAGAATCTGAATGAAAGCAGCACACTACAATGACAGTTACTATTGGCATTCTCTCTCCAGTATTGCCACATTTGTATCTTACAATCTGCACAAAAATGCATATAGCTGCGTTGCCACTGCAACTGGTTGGAAATTGAAGATGCAGTTCGGGCTTGAGATAGGAGCTTTAAAATGTTCTAAATCTGATCTGATGCTAGATTTGATGTACTGATCTGTCTAGAAAGAGTTGTAAAGTAGTCACCTAGTATTTCCAGCTAAAAGCCTGCCACTGATAAATGTACCGTGTACAAGTAAAACATGAAACCCACAGCTGATGTAGGAGCATAGTGGGCTAATCTGAGCTATAAGAAACAAATAGTGGGATCTTTGTCTTGGCCTGCCAAATCCAATTCAACTGATAAAATCCTGAGCCTGCACAGCCCTTTGTTTCAAGAAGATTACAGAACATGCTCTGGAAAAACAAGGACCAACATAGAAAAACACTTTGGCTGCAGCGCGGATGCCTCTTCTTTGCATAAAACCTGTCAAACAGAGTGACAGCCTGGGCGGACTTTGATGCAGAGATGTTTGGCTTGAGTTTGAAGAGTCACGGAGGTCGGCTTGAACAATGCTAACAACAACAGATGTTTGAAATGTCACTGACAGTGTGACATGTCATTGCGTCTCTGCTGGGACAAACCTCTCTGCCATTTGTTTCTCTGTGGGTGTTAATAGTAAGATCCTGCTTCATCTATGCTTGTAGTTTTTAGCATCCTCTGTTTTCTTTCATTCCTCTTTTCTGTCAGACCTCTCCTCTCTGGTGTCTGACGTAATCCCTCCTCCCTCAATCGCTCGCAATTTCACCCCAAAAACCACTCCCTGTTCTCGTCTCTCACGTGCAGACACTGTAACACGCTCACTGTAACACACACTGTAACACACTCAGACAATACAGAGCTTTGACTGTGCTGTCGGGCGTAAATCAAGGCCTTTGAGGGTTGTTGGTAATTGCTATGCTCTTGTTTATTTTCAAGCACCTCCACACATCTGTTTCACATCCAGATATTAATAAGAGTGTGAGTGAACGCGGCCCTGCTCAGAGTTAACGTGTGTCTGTGTACATTTTGTTCCATGTGGTCTTACTGTGAGGAGGGGGGGGGGTCGGGGGGTTCAGACTCCACGTGGCAGAGCTTTTTCCCTGTTTCTCACTCTTTTCACATGCACTGACACGAGCCGGTGAACTGTGAAAATGGTTGATGTGTGAGTTTGTGGCATGTTTAAAAGCCTCAGTTTGTGTTCAGGTTTTTAATTGCTTTGTCAGGAAGAGGTTTTTATGTCTATTGTTCCTGCAGCTCAGTAGGACACTGGGTTAGTGTCACTCTAAACATAAACATGCACAGACATGTCTTTGGTCACAACTCACTATTAGCACCATCTGCTGTAAAAGGCTGGTATTACGGAGCAATGCACTGAAGGGTTTATTTACAGGGGAATTTAAAGACTTTGCACATTTTGCATGACAAAAAGATTGCATTTTATGGATTTAAAACAACAGGAAGTCAGTAATTGTAGTCCACAGTGACACACAACTCACTGAAGTTCCCTTAAAACCCTCTATATTTCTGCTTTTTGCATCATAATATTGAACCATTACTAAGTAATGAATCCAGCTGATCTGAACAAAGATGTTGCACTTCTTTAAGAGCTAGTGTTGTACTTTCATAGGATGTCCAAAGGAAATAAAGAACACTTAGTTTAACCTGGTGGTTCCCAAACAGAAACTGCTTAGATTAAAAAGTACTGCCTCTGTCTACATAATGCTAGAAAAGGTCAACTTATTGTGATTTTCTGACTAAATCTTTCTTTAAAATCTATGTAAACTAGTTAGCGTGACTGAAATCAAACTTAATCAACCTTCTCTGAGCCAGACTAAAACATTTTAAAAAATGTGGCTGTAGATCCATTTACTCCCGCATGAATACACCTCAGTAGGACTGGCCTAGACAAAGCATGCTCCACAGTCTTTTCACAGGACTTTGACCCAGAAGTTGAACTATATAAATGTTAAGTATAGCACAAGTCATGTTGTTGTCTTGTTTTGGATTTCACCATAGACTAGAGCAGTGGTTTTCAAACTCACTGTGCATGGATAATAGGAAGCTATAACAGAGCTATAACTGGAGCTCAGCTTTACTATACATCTGTGTTAATTTTGGCGGCTATTTTTAATTCTAGTCTTAGTTTTTGTCTGTAAATGAAATGCATTTTAGTTTTAGTCACATTTTAGTCATTTCTACCCTTTTTAGTTTAGTCTAGTTTTAGTCAACGAAAACTCAAAAATATTTTAGTCTAGTTTCAGTCAATAAAAAGTCCTCACATTTTAGTCTTTACTTTTAGTCCAAGCATTTAATTTCTTGCCTAAATCTGGTACCAAGTCATGGTACTGTGTTCTCTGCACCCTGCCAAACCTGGGGTCACTCCTTTCTACAGCTGAGAGGCTAAATGGCTACAGATGCATTGTTTTTGACAGACTTACCCACAGTGGAGAAATGTCACAAATTTTGAATGTCTGACAAAAACTACGTTACATTTTAGTCTAGTTTTAGTCATCTTCATGAAAACTAAACTTTTTTTTGTCAGTTTTAGTCATCACAGATCTATTTTTGTTAGTCTAGTTTTTGTCAAGGAAAAAAGGCTGTTGACGAACATTTTTAGTCATAGTTTTAGTCGATGAAATTAACACTGCTATACATGTAAGTGTACTGCATGTAAAATACTTGATACGGCATAGAATGGCAATATTCTGCATATCGATATATCGTATTGGATTTTCCACCAAGATTTTTCTTTCTGAAGTCTATGATACTGGATAAATAGCATCAGTTGCTTTTCTGTCCACTTGATGACACTGTGGCGCCCTTTGTCCAGTGAGGTCTGCAGAAGTGACAGTCATACAGCGGGAGAAAGTTAGTACAACCAACATGGCAGCACCAGGGAAAGGACATTAGAAATGTAAGCAGGGCATGAACAACATGAACATGACACATGAGGTTTGCAAGGAGTACTGCATGAAAATAAAATACTGCGGTAATACGATAAAAATTAAGGCAAGGCTAATGCTAAATCAGCTAAATAGTTAAAAAAGATTTAGATACTAATGTATGGTATCACAGTACTCTGTGTTTTGCAAAATGTTTAAAATCACAATAATATCGAAGGTATAAGTATCGTGATAATATTGTGGGACCAGTAGTTTTTCCCACCCCTACTATACAGTCACATTGATAGACTCCAAGCTCCTGTTTGGTTTTAGCTGGTTATACTAAAATAAGTGATATAATTGGCATGATATCAGTATCAGCAGATAAACAGCTGATATAAACATTTCTGCTGATATTTACAGCCCCTAATCCACCATATGTACCAGTAGTATAAATCAGTTGTTGGCCTTAGATATCTGCAAAACTTACACAAGTACTAACATGTATACACGTGGATGCCAAAGGTGCCACACACTCAAGGGAGGCAGACAAAAGCCTTCAACATTTTGAATGAAGCCTCTAATGTAAAACTGCTACTAGACTGAGTATGGTCCTCTCACAGCTTTGTTTGACTCTGCCTTTTTGCACAGGAGACACTTGGTGTTTTTTTTTTTTTTTACAATAAAAAGGTGTGTATATATTAGTATTTATATTGACAAAAATCAAATATGGTGCATCCCTATTTAAAAATGATTGCTAATGTGTATTTATGACCTATTAAAGCACAAGATACATTAAAGGACAGGTCAGGCAAAGTAATGAATAGCACCAGATGCACGTGGCTGAACATTTATATCCCCATAATTATAGGTTTACAATAATGGAAACATTTGTCTCTATAAAGAGAGCAATCAGAGCCTTTTAGTGTAACACTCCCACACTACCAACCTTCTCTTCAGTGCCTGACAGTCTTGCCAAAAATCCTCTTCTCTGCATCAGCAGCTTGGTTTACGAGATGCCAGCAACACAACAAACATCTGTTACTGACACTGGTTCATGCCACATTATTAGTGGATGGGTCCATGTCTGTCAACAGAGCTGGTATCTACTCATACGGGTGTTAAACCGATGCATCAATGCATTCCTAATGTGTCATAAAACACTACCTACTCATGGACAGGACAAGACCAGCAAAGATGTAAGAGCCCTCAGTTTGTCTACAGTAGGGATGAGTATTGAAAGCAGCACAAAAACATCCGGTTCCTTCCATAACAAATGAAATAGCAGATTTTGGTGCTTTGTTTGGATACCCTGATATGGCACTCAGACACTCTGAATGAAAGTGTGTCACGTTTGGGCCTGTTACACCTCTACTTATATCTTCTATTGACATCTTTTTAAGATATGTGATATTTTTATAAGACAGTTTTTATTGAACCACCCCTTAATAGCATACTGGAACTCTTTTAGGCACCTACCCTGTTTAAAAGTGTTGATTTAGCTCCAGTATCTGGAAAAAGCCAAACTATAATCATCCCTAGTCTACAAGGGAAACTAAATCTACTCTCTATAGACAAAATCTTAAAATATGTCAGGACTGAAATGATGCTGTTGTTATAATTTCTTCTCTCCTTGTGTTCACCTCAGTTGGCATTGGGTGCCAAACTTACAGAACAAAAGTGCTTCATGTTAAACCAACACCAACTTACAGAATCTGTTAAACATTATACTGTCTGTTTACTCTCACCAAAACTAAGGTTACATAACAGAAAATGCAGGACATGATAGTGATAATAGCAGTGACCAAATATATCATATCAACTTCTACTCCTAAAGATCACAGGTTCAGACAAACGTCTCCTCTGCACTGACTGAACTTTATCAGTGCTGCTGATGCAAACATTGAACATTTAACCTTCTTTAACGACCTCCTCTGACCTCCATCAGATCTCACTGGAGACGGAGCGCCTGGGTCCCCGCCGTGTTGACGGCCTGAGGAAAGAAGACGAGGAGTGGCAGAAGAAAGCTCACTCGGCCGTGCTCTCCATTCAGGACCTGACTGTCAAGTTCTTTGAAACGACAACTCGGGCTCAGAAAGGTAAACACTCTGAGGAGGTATTTCCTCTGATTTAAAGCTCTGTGGGTGTTTTTGCTTTGGCTGTGACCTTTGAATGTTTGAGTTGTGTGTTGTTTACTCCGTTACAAAGTGCAGCTAACACTTTACCTAGATATGATTGAAATCTAACATCTTTAACCTCCTATGTACCAGAGTCCCCCTTTCCTAGAAAAGTATTTTAATCCTCAGAAATCTCAGGAAATAAGTTAACTAATTTCTGCTCAGTCCAGGAACTAGTCTCACTTGTTGGTTTTTAAGTCAAAACTTTTAACCTGACAGTCCTTATATTAACAACCATACCCTTCATTAGTCCCTAAACTTAATAAATCATCAAAACTGTAGAAAATATCCAACTATGATTCCAAAAGCTAAGTTAATTTCTCTTATTGTCTTGCTTTGTTTGACATTTTGTCAAAACCTTGAAGTTGCTCAGTATAGAAAGATTCAGAGAATGAAAAATATTACACCACTGAATATTGCTCAAGAAATTTTTTTGTCTCATGAAGTAATCAGATTAGTTGCCATTTTGTCTCTAACAGTCATCTTCTGTACTTGTCCATCTATAATGAATTTATATTAGTCAGACCCCCTTCACTTTTTTCAGTTTTGTTATGTTGCAGCCTGATGCTACAGCGTTAGGAAGGAGATGACCAAGAACCTGATGGTCGCTCTCACTGAGCTCCAGAGACACTGTGTGGAGATGGCACAAAATTCCTGAAGGAAAACCATCACAGCAATCCTCCACTGATCTGGGCTTTATGGCAGAGTGACTAGAAGGAAGCCTCTTCACATGAAAACCTGCTTTTTTTTTTCTTTTTTTTTTTTTTTGCAAAGTCCAACCAGGTTTTCATGTGTTGTGCACTGAGAAGAGGCTTCCATCGAACCACTCTGCCATAAAGCCCAGATCAGTGGAGGGCTGCTGTGATGGTTGCCCTTCTGAAACTTTGTCTCATCTCCACACAGAAAAAAACAAGATAAAATGGCAGAGAATCATTGGCAGGGGCAAAAAGAATCACCAAAACACCAACACAATGGAGGCAAAAATAGCATTAATTACTCTGAGCACAATAATATGCTTTTAAGCTTTTGTTTTTGTTATATACGTCAACTTCATTTTCAAAAAGGGGTAAGTTGTTGTCTTGCCACGTTATTTCTGTATAAGGCAAAATTACCTAAGATAAAGTATTTGGAAAAAATACTCTCTGAGTATTAAAACAACCTTAAAAAGTCTTACATTTGGTATTTAGGTGTGTGCAGCAACACTTTAAAAAGAAACACCTTTTACTGGTGCCAAAAATCTGGGGCTAAAGATGCCTGCTCATAGCAGCAAATACTTTACTTTGGCTCAGATAACATACAGCGTTACTGACCTGGCTTCTTGATGGAGTACACCGTTATATTGCTGTGATTGGTTAGGTGCAGAGACAGTGACAGACTTGGCTGGAGCATCACCTTTTTATTACTAGCTGATTGGCCTATACTGTTATTTTATATTTGAGAGTGTCAGACATCTCTGTATTTGGTTGAACTGAAGTGAGAGGAAGCTCTCATAGTGCATTTGTTGTGGTCAGTTTTTGGAAAAGCCAATTTGTAAACCTCTTAGTGGGCTACTGAAAACCTGTTCATGAACTACAGGTAGTTTGCGAGTGACTTGTTGGAGACGCCTGATGAGAGCAATGAAAGCATGGTTCTACCTTTCATTGCTTTTGACTGGATAAAGACAGACATCTGTTCTTGAAAAGATAATAAAGAAGTGCCTTTGGGTATCATATTTACCCACGTATGTATTTATTACCATGCACATAGCTGTTTGCAGCTTTTGTTTTAAGTGTTTTCAGTGTTGAACCACAGAAAACTAGCTGTTCCTCAAAGTTTAGGCAAATAAATAATTAACCAACCATTCACTGACAGTCTTGTAAATGTGTGTTGCAGCTTTGTATGAGCGGATGCGAGCAGACCAGAGGAAGTTTGGAAAGTCGGCGTGGACGGCAGCGGTGGAGCGTATGGAACGGCTGCAGTACGCCGTGTCCAAAGAAACACTACAGCTGATGAGAGCAAAGGAAATCTGCCTGGAGCAGAGGAAACACGGCCTGAAGGAGGAGGTAAAGTGATATCATGATACACTTATTTATCACTGATACAGATGGAAAAAAAGAAACAGACCCTACAGTGAGGAACCATAATGACAACAGACAAGCTGAGAGAGGAGGGGAAAAAAACGAGATAATGGTCGTGTTTGAAAAATGAGCTCATGGCTCAAACATCCTGTAATGGAGGGAATAACATCCTGGTGAACAAGAGGGAAGATGACTCACTGGGAATGACTGTTGGGGTCAAACGCTCCCTTTACATGAGCAAATACAAAAAAACATGCGGTATTTAGAGAAAACAGGAACACTGCTTCAGATTAAATCCCCAACGGGTCCTCTAATGTTACAAACACAATCAGGAAAAACAAGAATCTCCATGGTCGGCAGTAGGAGAGTGATGGGATTGTTTGTGTGTTTTAGATGCAGAGCCTGCAGGGTGGGGAGGACGCCATGCTGCGCCTGGACCAGCTGGAGGCGCTGTACTACGAGTTGCAGCTGCAGCTGTATGACATCCAGGCGGAGGTGCTGCGCTGTGAAGAGCTGCTGCTCACCGCTCAGCTTCAGAGTCTCCGCAGGCAGATGACTGGTGAGATACAGGGTTTTATGATGCGGTCTGTGTGAAGAAGACAAACGTGGCTTTTATTTTGATCCTGGTATAAGTCGATGATAAGTACTGAGATCTTAAAGTACATTTATCTTTTAGGTAGTCTAACACAGGGGTTTCCAAACTTTTCAGCCTGTGACCCCCAAAATAACAGCACCAGAGACTGGGGACCCCCACTGTTCCTGGAGGTGGTTAAAGTGTACAATGTTACACAAACAACCATGAACAAATTTACATTTTAAGCGTTTTTTGTCACGTTACTTTCATTTAAGCACTAATCTCAATGTATAGCTATAGCTAGTTTTATGCTAAATAAGCTCATTTTAAGTTTTTTGAAATAATGGATAAAATATACAACTTTAGATAATTATATATGTCTTAGTTTTTTGGTAACCACTTGTCCACAACAGTTGTTCTCAGGTAGGGTTGCAGCGGGACCCACCATAACCTCTCAACAACAAATCAAGACTGAAATTTCTTAGATTTTTTTAAATATAACCTCAAATTTTTAATGAAAAATTGAGAAGTTTATACTTGAGCTGGAACAAAAGATATGCTGGAACTAATAGATGGAGACATATCCTTCAAAATAAAAGCACATCATAGACTTTTGCATCATACTTTTAACAGGATCACATTTATAATCCACTGAAAACAGCTTTGTGACCTACCGGTTGAGTACCAAGGGTCTAGTACATTTTGAAATTTTAACAAGACATTGCTGAAAAATGTGTTTTTCAACTATCAAATCAGCTACTGGGTGCAAATTTGCCTTGAGATGTTGGGTTAGAACACTATTTTCAGTGTTGAATCAGTTCCAGCAGCACTGTTAGCTGTTAACTTGTCTGATTTTTGTCCAGAGCGACAGGATGAAGTTGTGTACTACGATGCCTTTGAGAGTCCTGATGCCATGAAGGGTGACGAAGACCCCGCTACCCCTCCTTCCCCTCTCAGAGATGAAGAACTCTGTATCCTGCAGCAGAGGACGCGGCAGCTGGAGGCCAGAAGAGGACGCATCACTGCCAAGAAAGTCTACCTCAAAAACAAGAAGGTACGCACTGACTATTATCCAAGAGATGTCTCTAAAGAGACTTCAGTGCAGCATAAACAGTTAGTTTGAGCTTTTCTAATGTGTTTTTTTAAAGGGTAAGCAGTTAGTTAGGACCTTTTTTAAAAGTGCTTTTTGTGTCCTATAGGAAATCTGTATTGTAAATCACAACCAGAAGTTACAACAGAGACAAGGTGAAGGTGATTCCCCAAAGTCACTGCAGGTAAGAATAAACACTGGCAAATCCTGGCAGTTTCTCTGAATGACGCAATTTATATCAACATTTTTACACTAGAATTTCCTTCATAGTTATTTGATATTTAAGTTTTTCAAAGCTCAGGATTGTTGAAATAAGAGATGAGAGAAAAACTTGACCAAAATATTTTAGCTGTACAGGAAGTCTGCAGGGTCTTTAAAAGTCTCAAAAGTTGCTAGATCAATTTAGCAAAAATTGAGGCTTTTCAAAGATATTGATCAGTCTAGAATGCAAGCCAATAAGGTCTTAAATTCTGAGCTGTTAAGAGGGGTTGAAGGATAGTTTTCCTGCTTTCGTTTTTACATTTCATTTTAAGCACCACTGAGATTCTGCTAGAACTCCACCAGGCATTAGTCTGCAGGCTTGCTATGTTCTGACCCTTTCTAGCTATGAGTGCATCCTCAAAGCTCCTCTGTGTCTCTATCTAGGGACACATTATTTGCAAGCAAATAATAGGAAAATGCGAATTTCAGAGAGGTGATTGAAGGTGAATTTGTTGAAACTGAGGCCGGGGCTGACACTTTTTCACATTTTACACAATTTTGCAAATTAAAAGCAGCTCAGGTTTTCTTTTACCTTGTGTAACTCTAGCACAGAGACCTGCCAGAATCACAGAAAGCTTTATTTGCCTCCTACATTAACAAATACTTTCTGCATTTTCTTTACTGTTGTCACATATTTATCTTACAATATGCACAATAAAATACACATACCTGTATTGCCAGTGTAACAGTTTAGAAGTTGAAGATGCATTCATAGAGAGATGTTAAAAAGGTCTTAAAAGTATTGAATCTGATGTCAGATTTTCCATATCAAAATTTCAGTTTTATTCAGTGATTTCCTGAGAAGTTGAATGGTTTTGCCCTTGTAATCCAACCTTCACTAGAGTCCACTTTGGAGAAGTCAGAGGATCTTTGTTTTAGAGCCAGATGTTAGTAAAAAGATCAGCTTTAAACCCAAAAATACTTGCTACTACATGGGATCTCGCTTGTTCTCTTCTTTATAGGTCGAAGAGACTGAGGAAGATGAAGCAAAAAGAAATGCCAGAGTGAGTCAGGAGAGGCAGAGGACTCTGGACAGACTTCGTAGCCTCAAACAGGTATCACATCACACTTTACAATACTTCCTAGAGCAGAGTTTCCTGTGGAAGAGATGTTTATAAAACAAATATGGACAAATTATGATGGGATTTCAGCAGCTACTTCAAAATGATTTAGCAGATTCATTTCACATTTACATCAACCGTTCCATGCTGAAATAAACTTCTAGTCAAAATGAGAAGCTGAAGTAGAGTTTATAATGTAACTGTAATGTAGCATGGAAAAGATATCCCTGTTTTCAACAAAATATCAGTGCTGAAAACCATGAATTCCATGAATACATTTTTACCCAGGCCAATCCAATGGCTTCTGTTTACCTGGAAACGTTGTACTGACCATAGCACCTGTTTTAAAGTAGTCCGTCAGTCATGTTATATTATTTTAAGCATAACTGGTGTAACAAATTGCTGTTTAACAGTGATGGTTGGTCAATAGAGGGCTCCAGAGCGCCGCTATACCACTCTCCACAAGGGAAATGTTAGTGTTTCGGTTCACTGAGAAAATGTAACATATTTATTTGAAATCTACATAAATTGAAAATAAGAAAGTATGATTTTGGTAGAAAGTAAAATGTGTAATGTGCAAAATAAGTCTAGATCAGTGTTACTCAACCCTGCTAAACCAAAGAGCCAAATGATTGAAGAAACCCTTCGCAAGAGCCACAATCCAAGTGGTGAAAAGTGGCAAAAAATGGGTTAAAGTAGCAATAAAAATAAGTTAAAGGTCATCAAAAAGTGGCAAAAATGGGGAGAAGTGACAAAAAATGAGTTACAGAAGGCAAAAATGGCCAAAAAGTGGTAAAACATAGCAAAAATAAGTGAAGATGACTTAAAATGGGCAAAAAGTTGGGAAAAATGGCCAATAAGCAGCCAAAAGTGGGGGAAAAAGTTGCATTTAATAACAAAAGGCAGCTTAACTGGGCAAAAAAGTACAAAGGGGTAAAAGGATAAAAGAGCCAAAAACTGGTGTAAAGGGGAAAAAATGGATAAAAGTGGCAAAATGGGCAAAAAGATGCAAAAGAAGTGACAGAAGTGGGCTTAAGGCAGTATAAATGGAAAAATGGGCAAAAATTGCAAAAAGGGCAGTGGAAATGTATAGACAGAAATAGAGGTAGAAAATTAAAGCCAACTAAATAAGCTTGGGAAACAAGCTTATTAATTTGACTTGTAATGGATCATTTCTGAGGTCGAAGTTTCCCTTTTTTAAGGTTTTCTGGGGGAATAGTATTGCAAATTAAGACGGAAAAGAGCCTCAAATCATCACTCAAGAGCCACATGTTGAGTACCAGTGGTGTAGATCAAAAACATTCTGTGTGCTCAAAGTTGGTCACACGTTTTCTGCTCAGGCATTCCCAGCCCTTCATTGACTCTCGTTACAAGTTTAACATGTGCATCTGCTCCTCTTCAACACAAGAGATAGGAGCTCTAAATGTGCCTGAGGGTGCTTTACAAACCACCTGCCAAAAGGGAGCAGCAGAGGAGTATTTCCCATGAATTAAGACATGAAGAGCTAGTCATGATCAGGATCAGATCATGGACCAGAGCAGTTGATAGTTTCCACACAGTTTGGAGAGAATCTGCTCATTAAGTATGAGTGCAAATGGTAATTTTAAGGGCATTTCCTCCTATGTGTTTGCATGAAGATAACAAATTTAGATGATCCAGCAGCAAGAAATTGCAACCCCCTTGGAGAATCATGCATCTGCAGCCCCTGATGTTCAGCCTGTATACATAACAAAGACATACTGGTCACATGACCTTCCTACTCAGTCCCTTGCAGCATTTTTTCTAAACAGTACCTGCTGGGTTTATGTTTTTGCTAGTAAAGGACTGGCTGAGAAATATAAGTATAAACGCGAAACATTCACCTTAGAAGTTAACAATTACATCTCAGCTTATAAATTTTCCAAGTTTTGTGCAAGTTTAAAAACTATTTGTTGACTCACGTTCCTCATTGACTCCCTTTCTCAGCGTTATCCCGGTCAGATGACCCTGAAGTCCAGCCGGCTGCGTCTGACTCAGCCCCACAGCCGGAGAAGAGGCGGTCAGCAGCCCAGCACCCAGACGACCAGCGTCCAGACCGACACCATCTCCGACCTCCCAGAACTCTCTGCTCCTCCTCCCCCAGACGCCTGCGCCTGTGAAGGCGTTTCTTTACCCACTGTTCCTCTCCAAAGTCTGGACTCCTCACCACCCTTCCTCTCCCTGCCTCCACTCTCATCACCTCCATCTATTCTGTCACTGGGTCCTCCCCCTCCTCCTCCTCCCCCTCCACCACCTCCCCCGCCTCCTCCACCCCCTTCTTTAGAGGACAAGCAGCTGCCGGGTGAGGAGAAACCCTCGGAGAGCCCGGTGAGGCTCCATCCTCGGGAGTCTGAACCTTCGTCTCTGCCTTTAGCCCCTTTTTCTCCTCGATTCTTCGACAGCAGTCAGCTGCTGACGGCGAGGAAGAAGCTGAGGAAGACGGCCTCACTGGACTCTTCACAGTGGAGGAGAGGTGAGACAGGAAATCCGAGTTTGAAGTTAGTCATGATATCAAGATACTCTGTGCTTTTCATTTGAAGTGGCAGGTACTTAAAGTAGGCACTTAAATCTGTTGTAATCCTGCTGGTTAGGTATTGGAGATGTAAGAACTGGTGCCAGATTTTGGTGCTTATCTCTAACTGTTAATGCATTAGTATCTCAAGCTAACAATGCTACTGTGCTACTGCTGACTGTCATTTCCACTGTCTATCTGCAGCGAGTTCCCCGATGGACGAGGTCCTGGCCTCTCTCAAACGAGGAAGTTTCCACCTGAGAAAAGCCGAGCTCCGAGTCCTAGCCCCAGACCCGGACGACGACAGCAACAACATCCTGGCTCAGATCCGTCAGGGCGTCCGGCTGAGGAAGGTACGGACCCGACCGGAGCAGCAGCGTCACGCCAAGACCTTCCCTCACTCTGCCGACGCTCTGACCCGCAGCATCCACGAAGCTCTTAGGAGAATCAAAGAGGCTTCACCCGAGTCCGAGTCTGAAGATGAAGGCCTCCCCTGCACTGACTGGGAAAACTAGTGTGGAAGTTTTTTTTAAATGCTCATCTTTTCCGGATACGTGGAGCCAAAATGAAGCGAAAATGAAGGCTCAGACAGGTGGAATCACCTGAACACAAACCTTTGATTTTTTTATATCTGAATACAGCCAGAAGTATGTTTTTGAAATACTTCTGCATGTTTGTAAAGATGGACCACTAATCTTTTTTTATGTCGTTGCTGTGGCATTCTTGGCGAGGATACAACCTCTAACCTCTCATTATGTCGGTCTACACGTCGAAGTCGTACTGTAGCTTGCTGTGATGGGTTTGTTTTAGGATGTGAGTGTTTTAGTGTTACGTCTCTCTCGCTTACAATGACAGAGAATCTTCACTGATCATTTATGTGTGCTGTACACTTCTACATTCAGCTGTGTTACAAATATGTGTACTCTGGGTTTCAATGAATCCAAGCATGTAGGACAGGACAACTCGCATTTCCGTCAATGAAAAGTTCAACATTCTGGGTAAATTCAGCTGCTGGATATAGCTTCAGATTGGGCACCAAAAAAAAAAAAACAAGAGGGTCAGCAAATCAGCCATGCATTTTTAAGCATTTTTACTGTTAGACTACAGATAAACACAGAGGAATAATAACATTAAGAGTGAAACATGATGGAGGAATGAGTTTTAAAGAAAGAATTTTAAAGTTAACGCAATTTCTCATCTGTTTTAGAAGTTTTTATTCATCTGTAGCCTCCAGAGATGTGATATTTAATAGGAAGACCTGAGTTTAAGATACTGTGTTAAGACCCTTCAGAACCCAATTTCAGCACTTTGAGCTAAAAATCACTGATATTCTCTTAGCTATATTTTAATTAAATCTATAAATGACTCTAGTGGGCGATTTGTGGGAACTGCCACCTCTTGGTGGCCGCCATAACTACGGTGGCAACTCAATTTCTGTGGTTTCCTGCTGACTGTGACAGCAGGGTGGATAGTGGCATTAAAAACATCAGACAGCTGTTAAAGTTTCCTCAAACGTATTTTTAGATTTTACATGTTAGATGTGGTTTACAACGGGGCAGTGCTAGTCTTCCATTGTTTTTCAGGTGAAAGTCCTCATCACTGAGCTGAACATCATCATTCAGTGGTTCAGTCATATCTTACTGTATCCTGGCCTCCAATTTCCACATAAAACAGCTGCACCACAGTCCAGATCATACTGCGGAGCGAATCACCCCCTCTTTTGAATCGGAGCAGTTCCACTGTCTCATCCTGCAGCATGAGCAAAAGGTCATTAGAAGGTCAGTGGGTCAAAGAGCTACTATGGTGCCATTGGCATGGAAAAATTAACTTCTGAAGTAAAGAGCCACAGAATTTTACACTTCCTTTGTACCAAAAATTAACATTTTAACTTCATAATGTATTCACCCTTGGTGAAGTATTAAAATCATGAAATCATGTTGAATTGAATGGCAAATTAATCCCAACAAGGCAAAATAACCCACTGTTTAAGTAATATTCCTGTGTGAACTTGCAGTTCCCTGCTATCTCTGCCCTCTTGTCTCATGCTGATCAGAGTTGTGCATCACTCTAGACATGCTTCCAGTGTTTAAGTTCGCTTACCTTTGTTTGGAGCAAAACCGTGATGCTACAGAGCGCGGTGCAGCTCGTGTATATGGAAATAACTGGTGACACAGCCTCTGAATATCTTTATCCCTATTTTCTTGATCAAAATAGTGCTAAACAACGCTATGCTACAAGAGTTAGCAGTTAGCAGTTGTTTTTATTGGATTAAAGAGCTTTGAGGCAGCAACGCATAAGTCATTAAGAACAACTACACTCACTGCTAGTGCCATGACAGTTTAGACCAGTGGTTCGCAACTGGTCTTCTCCTAAAGGAGAATTGAAACCCCAATTTTGGGGATTTTTTTGGTCAATCAGATGTATTTAATAAAAATAGTAGAGCTTGGGCCTAAGACAGTACAAAAGGTGTAACAAAACAATGAAACAGGACAAAACATACATGTTTTAGAGAGTCTCGTACACAATTTGGTGCTTTTTTTCCTCCAGGCAAACATCCACGACCCACTGAAAAGGGCGTCGCGGCCCACTTTTGGCTCTGACACACCACTTGAGAAACACTGGTTTAGACAGTATTTAAGCAGGATTGCAGGCTTTAACTTATCAAAAAATGTTAGTAATTAGTTTTACAACTCTGAATTTTGGTGCAGATAACAAAAGTATACACATTTAACTTCTTGTCTTAAGCCAACTAATCGCACAGATCCCCTAGTTAGTAGAATAAAATTAAGTACAAGATGATTTCATGGTTTACCTGTTAAAGGAGAAACTGACATGTACTAATCGCTCAGAGAGGTTACATTAATGATATTACTATTGCTTTATTTCTGAAGATTGTCCCAGTCCTGTGTGCTGTTAGGAGATCTGTAAAAAGTGATCTTCATGATCGAAAGGCTTCCGAATCGTAAACTTCTGTGTTTTTCCCAAAGTTAAAGTTAGTCACAAACATTAGAGCAGCTGGGAACTCTATAGGTTTCTGCTGATGTATTTTACATTGTTGACTAGAGTAAAGTTATATAGAAAGTAAGAAAAATGTTCACTTCTTTAAGCCAGCTGTCATTTATTCTTGTAAATCTTCAAGTGAGATGCTACCGCAGTTATGGCGACCTGTTAACTTCTGTGTGTTTCCTGGATTCATCCACACACAGGCATAATAACTATATTTTAGCTTCAGTAAAACTTAGTATCTTAAATATACTAAATATAGTGTCCAAGAGTTTAAAGGAAATAAAGGTGCACGTTTTAAACATAATACTTTATCTGTAGATCACCCAATAGCATGGGAATGTAATTCCAAATATGAAGAGTTTAATTCACCTAAAAGGAGTAAAAAGCCATTTATACTTAAACTGTAATGACCTACAAGTCAGGAAATGCTGACTAAGTTAAAAAACATGATGTAACTCACAAAGATGCAGTTATGAGAGTTTATTTATGGGAGGATATGATCCAAATAAAGTATTTACCCACAGCCAAACAGGCTTTAAGATGAGCTCAGCACAGCCGGGCTGGAAATATAAAACAAACGTCTGTATTTGCTCCGTCACAGCTGTTCAATCTCTGAGACAGGATCCCTCTGAACTTTAATTTTTAAAACTAAAAGAGTCACAGCATATATGATGGCACTAAAGCAACTATTTCCAAAGAATTACTAAGAAAACTGTTTTAAAAATCACTGGAAACAGCTGTAGTTTTGAGATCCGCGGTCATAACAAACACAAGCTTTCTAGTAACGGCACCATTTTGACCACGTCAGTATTTGAGCCTAATATTTACTCACATATGTACTGTTTATTTATGAGCACATTACAGATAAGCCATTACTTGAACCGAGTTTTGTTGTGATTGGCTGATTGTGCTTTGACTTTTTAGATGGAAATGAATGGATGAGTTAGTATAAAGTTATTGGGGGAGTCCATCTTATTTATGTTGACCCCAGCTGTGGTTTTCTTCCATTTTTTTACCTGATCTAAACTACAGATAGCATACAACTATAGCGGTAATAGAAAATGCAACAGCAGCATAATGTTTCCTGGCAGATGATACAAATCTTTTTAATGGAGCTCCTCTCTTTAGGAGCTGGGACTTTTCAGCAAGAATTTTATCTGCAACTTTGAGTCATTTAAAGCAGAAAAATCAGTTTATTTTCTGTTTTTGTCATTCCCAGAATGATGGTTTACTTAATGTAGTTTTATATCAAAGTTGATTGAATGTTTGGTACTGGGGCTTTTAGTATTACAAGCAACACATTCAAAAACATCTGTTGGGTCTTAATCAACTGGGGAAACAAAATGCATATTAATTTATCATAAAAGCAGTTAGAGCATATTAATGTGGTTTTAAGATGACTCACCTATTTTAAGAAAAAAATACATGCACAACAAACCCAGATTATTTGAAGCCCGTCTGCAGACAGTTGAAGTCTGAGGCATCAGCGCCCTCTGCTGGTTACTGACAAAGCCTCCTGCTCTGAAACTGACAACATTCAGATCATATAGTGATGTTTGTATTTATTTTTTATGTTTATTTCATTAATCTAAGGGAGTCCTCTCTCTTTCCACTGCCTTGGTTTTGTTTTTCCTTACTTATTGGAGTCGTTTGAGTTTGTTGTGTGCGTGTGTGATTTTATACCAGTCTTTCATTATGTTTTAACTGTGTCAAACCTGAAAACTCACACTGACCCCTCTGTTTTTAACAAGTCATGCACTGATGGCTGAAGTTAAAGGAATAGTTTGACATTTTTGGAAGGTTTTTATTTGCTTTACCTCTGAGAGTATGATGAGAAGATGCATACAAGTTTCTAGAACTATCACCCGGCGATTGCATGCCTCTGTGAGGTCTGCAATTGTCTGACAGTAAAGGTACAATGTTGGGCCAAAAAGACAGGCAGGGCTGGTTTCTGTGGTGGTATGATTCATAGACATATTTTAAGCAAGACATGCACTTAAGGTTCAGTAACCCTGACATTAGATAGACAAGTGACATTTGTAAAAAGTGTAAATCTTTGAGCTATCCCATCCAAAGCAAGGGACAAATGTAAGGAAATAACTTTGACCTTTGACTTTCAAAGTCATACCAGATTATCATCGAGTCAGAGTGGATAGTTCTGCAAATTTTGGAAAAGATATGTCTAAAGGTTCTCGAGATATCACATCAACAAAATAAGTCTCCCTTGTTTATGGTATCTATGCTAAGCTAAGCTACCAAACTGCTCACTGTAGCACTGTACAGAATAGACATGACTTATCCGTCCTTGTGTTTTACACCTTCCAAAGGGGCATATTATTTTCTTACTTAATGAAAAAAAAAAAAAAACACAGTACAAGGTCAGATTTTGGAGCCGGACCATCAGTTTCCTTGTTTTTAGTATATATACAATATATGCTAAGCTAACAAAGCTAACTGTAGCATCAAATTTTAAAAAATAGATGTGAAGTATCCATCTTGTCATCTTACGCTAAGCTTGTGGTTGCAAATACTACTACAGAAGCATGGGGGCATAATAAAAAATATCTGTGGTGGCATTCGTCCCTTGTGTATGCTAATGTATGCTACCAAACTGCTAGCTGTAGCATCATTCAGAATAGACATGTGGCAATCATTTTGTCTTGATCTCCGCAAAAGTGCATACAATTCTCATACTAAATAAAAAAGTATTTTAGGGTAAGATTTTGAAGCTACACCAGCAGTTTCTCTCTTGTTTTTTTTTTTTTTAAATTCATGCTAAGCTAAGTTAAGCTAACAAAGCTAGCAGTAGCATTGCATTTTATAAAACAGATGTAAGGTATCAATCTTATCTTCCTACTTAAAGCAAAATGTTAGAAATAGTTATACTCTGGAGTAGAAGCATTAATAAAAAAGATTTATGCTGCCACTTTCTCCCTTGTCTATGCTAAGCTATGCTACCAAACTGCTAATTGTAGCGTCATACAGAATAGACATGTGGTACCAGCCTCTTGTCTTATTCTCTGCAAATGTACAATTTTCTGGCTTAATTTGAAAAAGTGTTTAAAGGTTAGACTCCTTGAAACCAGACCAGCAGTTGTTTCTAGTTTTTATGCTAAGCTAAGCCGAGCTAAGCTAACACTGCTAGCTGTAGCATTATATTGACAGTGTGGTCATGTGATGTATCAATCTTCTCATCTTACTCTCACCTAAAGGATGCAAATACTTCCCAAAGTGTAAGACTTGTCCTGAAATCATGGAGTTACAGCTGTTATTGAAACATGTTGCTAAGTTTAAAAATATCTAGATTCTGAACATCTTGCATGCAGTTTGACAACATCTTCGCTCGGACTTTCATCACGAGATCATATTTGATGTGAAACATGTTTTTAGAGCTTGTAAAGTGTAAATCTTGGCAGCAGATGTTAAAGTCAGTGGCAGTAACTCCTTCAATCTGCTTTTTTGGTTCTATTTTTGGGTTCAAGATACCGTTGTGCTGTTTTCTAACCTTTTTCTTTAACTTGTAGAATCTGAACTGTGTAGATTTCCTCTCACCGTTAACAAGACCAACTCTAACCTTTTATGACCTTATGCATGTGACTGGTTTTAGGACGAACCCATCACAACGTAAGTGCAATAATTGAGAAGAAAAAGTCATTTTATGAATTATTTTACTGTAATGAAATTGTAAATCATGAAAAATATATCCGCATGCCTAAATGTATTGAAGTATTTATTGAAACTTCATATTTTAAATGATTTTTAAAGCGTACAAATGTAAATGTACTTTTTAAGATTTTTTTTTTTTTTTTGGCTTTTTGTTTCCTATCATGACATTCCTCTTGGCTTTCTATATCCCTATGATAAATATATTTTACCCTTTCAGAAATAAAATTACGCACCAATTTGTTTTCGAATGCTCCTTGTTATTTAAAGACTTCTTCTATCACATTAAAGCCTAAATTAAGTTTTTTGAGCATTAGTCTCAGGGGACAGTTGGCCATATTGGAGTTCCCTCCACACCTGAAAAAACTTAAGACATCCCTTAAATATGCTGGAACTTCCATGCTTTTTTCATAAAGTGCACAGTTTGACAGAATATGAGAGCTCATCTGCTACAAGGAAAGAAGGAATATTTGCAAACTTTAAAAAAGACATTGGATATTTGCATGATGTGTAGAGTAAAACATCTTGGCTGAAAAAAAAACACATTTCAGGTTAAAGAAATATGGAAATGGAAAAAATCCCCCCAAAAAATCACTTTATATTCTCTAAAATCCTTGGTCTCAGCTGGTCAGGACCCAAAATTGGCTCACAAAGCCATCTCTGTGGGTTGCACATACATGCCTAAAAAGTCAATAATGTGCTTTTATTTTGAAGGGCATCCCTGTTTTGCTGCAACTTTTGTTAGATTGTTAGGTTAGTCAGAATTACCCCATCATTCATTACAAACACTTAGTTATGATTGAAAATTAAGAAACTTTGGTAAGCCTTTGTTGATTAGGCGGTGGTGGTGGGTCCTCCTGATGCTAGACCAGCTGAGACACAAAGCTTGAAAACATACAACAAGCACTGAACTCCTCTCACCCCTTAAATTGATGTGTAAAATTTTTAACCCCAATCAGTGAAAGAACGAAACGACAGCACGATTTCCATTTGGTTTTGTTTTACTATAAACTCAAAAATTACAATTTGTGTTTTTAAGCATGTGGTAATAATAATCATAATAATAATAATAATAATAATCAACATTTAAAAGTCTTATTCAAATGATTTTTTCCTCTTGAAGCTGTAATAGTCAGAATTTTCACCGCAATAAAGTCATTCAAGTCTCTTCAATGAACCAACAAGCCCTTAAATAGTGTTCTTCAGGTGTACGTACCTTAATACTCCTCATAACGACGCTGTATTTTTGGCAATAGTAAATCCAACCAAAGAAGAAAAGAACTGCTGTTTAGCTACCATTGATGCATCTCTGTACCAAAGGCAACATCTGCAAAATTCAAATCTGTACAGGAAAAGTGTTATTTGGCAAACGAAAAGAAGATTCTCTTCAATATATCCCACGTCCGTTCATAAATAGTTCAAAAATATTGCCAGTTTTTCCAACAGAAACAAAACTGCCTTAAACACTCACGTACCAGACAATAAAAAAGAGATAAAGATCTTTGCTCGTGTACAATTTCAGTAACAGTGAAGTAATAAATTAAGAAAAAGAGGATTCAATCATTGCACTTCAAGTCAAAAACAAGAAGGGTAAAGATTCACTCACACAAACTCCATTTTTACAAGTGCACTATCAAGTCGTAATCTTTAAAAAAACGTGTAGAAAGAAAGACCGTCGAGCAAAACGCCGCTTTGCTTCTGCTTCAAACAAATCAGAGAGTAAAATACCTGAAAGTGAGAGTGAGAAGTGTTGGTTTTCCCTCTGAAGCTCCCTTTTTGTATTGCTCATTTATCGTAGAAGAATAGAATAATAAGACAAAGTCCTCACCGGCTCTTCTTTTTCTTTTTTGACATTTGGCAGTTCATCGGTGGAGTTCAGTCACTGGAGAAACTTTTTTCTCTTCAAGACATTCGAGTTCAAACAAAACCTCAGAGACCTTCTCAAGTAATTATTTGGCTGACGATGACGCAAGGAAGAAACAATCGCCGACTCCCGGGCGACTGAAAATGCACCAAAGCAAAGCTTGAAAACGTCTTGATGATTGAAGAAGCAAAAAAAGTAAAAAAGAAAAAATCTCAGGTCTGCTTAAATGAAACGACATTCAAGAGACGAAATGAGAAATCAAAGTTTGAGATTTTCAACGTGTTGTGAGAATCGTTCCGGCGTGGAGCGGAGGGAAGGCATGGTCCAAGCGAAGCGTCTTCACTTGTTTGTAAACGTGATCTGTAGCTTAAAAACGAGAGTGTACCACTAATGCTGAGTCCCGTGTAAACAAACTTTTACACTTATCGTACATGTGGGTAAAAAAAGAATTCAAGTCGTCGAGCGTGTCGGTGAAGGTGTGAATCCAACGTGCAGGTGGTTTCTCCTCGGAGTGCTGGCTGCAGTGACGGTGGTCTTGGATTGTGGGTTTCTGTGTGTATTTTGTGTTGGTTGTTTCTCTAGCTGCCCTCCAGCAGTTTGGCGAGTGCGTCCCTCAGCTCGGTCAGCTCGAAGATCTTGCTGTCCAGCAGCTCCAGCAGCGAGCGAAGGCTCTTCCTGAAGTCTTCCTGCTCCTGCTGGCTGCTCTCCAGACGCTGCTCCAGGTCGCTCAGCTGGGCCTCCAACGTGGCGTTCCGCGACTCCGAGTCCTGAAGCAAACAACACCTGTTTAGACTACAGGCTTAGGTAAATCTAAATAGCTTTAAACTGAGGACTTACAAATGAATTAAACAGGTTCCAGAGGTGGAAGAAGTACCAGACTATTGTATTCAAGTAAAAATACAGTTATCTAGTTAAAATTTACTTACTCTATAAATCTACTCAAGCACAAGTAAAAAGTAAGCCTGAGTACTGAGCAGCTAATTTTGATACTCAAGGGCTTTCATAGTGAAATATGGCCTGTCCTTAATGTGCAATAGAATTTTTATCGTCTGGTGATGATCCATATGCAGATCAAAAATCATACGCCTAGGTCAAAAGGTGTGCGAGGGCAGAATGTTTAAAGGTGTTATAAAGGACAAAATCAAAATTCAGAGGAGGGTATTATCAATTACCAGAAGGGGGCAAAGCCCTGCCCTATGGTGGAAACTCACAGTTTACACAACTTTAGATCTCCATCTTGTTCAGAGTAAGCACAAAAAACTGGAGACAATCTGATGAAATCTGTAGGTGGAGTTCCTTTAGATGTGACAACAGTGATGCTGCCCAAAACAGCCAAAATACAACCTTTAAAGGGGACGTGCAAAAATCACTTTTTCAGGCTTTCAGGCCTGTCTACAATCCCCTCAAGTACCAGAAAAATAAATTCCCTCCCCCCCCTTCTTTCTCCACCTTTCAGAAAATGTGTGCTCAAACAAGCCGTTCTCAGATTTTCTCCTCATGATGTCATGTGGGGAGTTAGCACCGCCCCAAGGTTCTGTTGGCGTTCCCTGCTTGGAAGAAAGTTCTGCCCTCCTCTCCTGAGGATCAGGAGAACAACATCAATTAAGCCACATCATTTCCTGAGAGGGGCGTGGTCAGGGGTGGAGTCAGACAGCTCTTTAACATTTAAAGCTACAGACAGAGAAATGACTCATTCTGAACAGGGCTGAAACAGAGGTGTTTTCAGAGATGCAAAAATCCAATACTGGAGTTTTTCAGCAACAGGACTTCACAGGCATGTTTTGGAGACCTCTGAGACTAATGTAAACTTGTCTTAAAGGGGTAAAACATGTCCCCTTTAACTGATTGTAGTGTGTTTCCTGTACATACTAGAGGATGGTCCCAAGTGACTTCATTTTGTCTAGACCTGATACATATTTGTACTGATTTTCATGCATGTTGCTCTTACCCAGTCCCCCATGGGGCCCCTGTGCAATGGAATTGCACAATTCCACCAAAACACAAAAAAATCCTCTGGGAAACGATTTTCTGGAAGGTTTTTGGGACTTTTTAGGCATTTCAAGGCACCCAAACAAGTCACAAAGTGCTGGAAAAATAATATCTTAGAACGCCCAGAGATACAAGAGGGTCCTCACTCTGAGGTCAGGGCTCAGGCCCTAAATATGGACCTCCTACAGGGTTTTTTATTATAAGGTTTGGCCAAACCTTAAGTACAATGTAACAGCGGTTTTGGGAGGAAATATGGAATCATTCTCTTGCCATGTGCACGTACTGACTGTCATGTTTGTGAAAGCCAGACGACTGTAAAAGTAGTGATTTTAAAAACTACTCAAAAAAAGTACAAGTACACAAAAAAGCTAATCAATTACAGTAATATTTTACCTCCCACCCCTGCCAGGTTCAAAACAAAACTCTCCATTTAATCACTGCAGTCTTTATCTTCCCTTTTTGGACATCATTGTCTAACATCTGATAAACGTTTTATATCTCTGGGAACGAAGGTGTTCTTTCTTCTGAAGTAGCACCGTTCATCTAAAGTGCATAGATTATGAATCTAAAGTTTCCTCGTGATGTATGGCATTACATTTCTCAACAGCAGTTTTATAAACTATCACCAAATCATGACCATCAGACTTCCACAGGGTTAAAGTTTACCATAAAAGAAATGTACAGAGCTTTAACATTGGATTTTATTTGCTTTTAAATGATAACCCTGTCCAGCTGCAGGTGTTTGACTCACCTTTAGTCTCTGAGTGAGGACGTCTCTTTGAGACTGGAACTCGTTGGCACTCACCACCTCTGCTTTCAGTCTCTCCAACTCCTGGAGGTGACCACAGAGAGAAAACACACTCAGATAAAACCAAACATAAATTTAAACTTTATGACTCTGTCACGCCCTCGTGGTACCTCCTCCTTGGCCTTCAGAGCGAGCTCCAGCTCCTCTATTGTGTGGTTGAGTTCTGTTTTTTGGGATTTGATCACAGTCGTTTGGCCGCTCACACACTCCAGCTCCGTCACCTGGGACATAAAAACATCATCACCACTGCACTGCAGAATACTAACCATCATAGTTCGTAATGTTGTGAGCTGGTACCCGTTTATGTAGCCGCTCTGCCTCCTCCTGATAGGCCGCTAGCTGCTGTTTCCACTGCTTCACGTTAGCCGTGGACTCCAGCAGAGCCGCCGTCAGCTTGGCGTTGTTCCCTTTCAGCGCTGCAAGCTCCGCCTCCCAGTGCTTATTGATGCTGGAGGAACTGAAGAGTGGAAAACAAACAACAAATGAGCCAGAAAATAACAGCTACAGTAAACTATCATCAGTACAGGCTGAACTAAACAACTCCAGTCTCCGTAACTTCAGCTAAAAGCAGCTCAGACTCTAAATAAGAGGACCTGCTGCCTCTCAGATGTCACATCTGCGGCCGTCTACCCATAATCCTCCTCACTCTGTGTCTGTTTACTGTAGGAATACTGACTCACTTCAGATCAGGAGGAGAGGGAATAGTCACATCATATCAAAAAGTTCAGTAAGATTTCTCTTTGGTTTTCATTCAACTTTACATGTCGGGCCGTATCTGATCAAAATGACTCAAAATCAGCCACAAAGTCAGTATAGTTGCTGTTGTGTTACATCATTTATTTAGCAAGCTGTAATTTTTAACATCCCAATAACTTTAGCAGAAAGAAACGACATAACTGTCATTCCCCCATCTTTCAGCTGCAGCTCTAGTTTTATTTCCACTCCAGCATCACACTGCTGCTCCACTTCTACAAACACCAGTAAACGTGAATAATGACTCCTGCTGGGTCACTCTTTCTGCCTCATTTAGTCAGCACTGAATTAAAAAATTTAATTGATCACGTTTAGCACTTTGAATGGCCTCACTCCAAATTAGTTAAAACAGCTACTGACACCATACGAGCCTGATGTTCTCTCTGTAGAGCCTCTTACTGTGGATTATTCTTTCCAATGTGTCCCACATGTATTTCATCAGATCGTCTCCCATTGTTCAATTTAGTGACCTAGGGTTGATCGTTTTTATGTTGTTTAGTTCAACGGTTCAAATACTGGCATGCCTTGAGGCATGTCTAGGTGCACTATGGGAATTTGTACAGCTTTACATTATTAATGCAGCTACACAACAAAGAAAAATGCTCTTGCACATGTTAAAGAGGCTGTTTTGCATAAACTCTGCACATGAACATGCTGTGCCTTGGATTCCGGCTTGAACTTTGGTTTGCCTTGGGCCAAAAAGTTTGAAAACTACTTGTTTAGCCAATAATAAACATTAAACTTGAGGACTGAAATGACTAAAAAGAATAAGTCTCCATTTGCAGGCAGTTTTTTAAATTTTTGCCACATAAATGACTTTGTCAAATATTCCTGAAATAATTATTATCAGACTAAACATTTCACCACTAGAGCTCACTGTTGACATAAAAATATCCCCTGATATTAGATATTAGTACATCCATAAGCTAAGCTGCATTTCTGTCATTATTATGGTCATTTTTCTAAAAAAAAAAAAAACACACAAAAAAAGAAGCATTTAAGAAATTCTAATTTCTACACGATTTTAACATTTTTCTGGAGCATGGACATGCCCTCAAGTTGAAATGTTCTCCTGTCATTGAGTGCTTTATAATTAATAGGCAGTATGTGTCTCGTTTGACTGTAATGCTTTAAAGCTGTCTAGAGGCTCAGAGGGAGCACATTAATGATGAATGAATGAATCGACAGCAGCTGCACTCATCTGAGCTTCACTGTGCCAATTTCATTTTAAATCAGCTCTCCTGACAGACGCTGACAGACGACTGGAGTCCCTTTTCACTGCTGTATGTTATGAGTTCCTCATCTGAATAGTAAATGATAGGACGACATTTGGTGATTGATAATGTCTACCTGTGTGAAAAGGGCAATGCATTCTGGGAAGGCTCTCCTCTGGCTTCACTGTGATGGGATGTTTCCGGTGTGACTCTCTCTTCTTCTGTACCGTTGATGCTCTCTGGGGTCATCGGGGACAGCAGATCGCCGGGTGCTGACTCCTGATTGGACACAAATTATGTTGTTAGGACAGCGTGTTCAATCTGTAAAGCAACAGTTAAGGGAACAAAAGGTTTATTCTCTTCAGTGCTGATGCTGTTCAATGAGAAGATCTAATCTGTACGCTAAATATGAAGCTAATGTAAAATACTAGAGTTAGCTTAGCTAAGCATATAGGCCAGGATATTGTGAGGTATCAAAAGTAAAAAATACATATGGGTCAGTAAGCACATGTCAAATAAAGCTGATCTGTTCCCTGTATTGTGACACAAATGAGGAGAAGAAGAGGGTGGTCTGAGGGGGGCTGACTTGGTACAAGGGCTGATCTGGTTCTATATGGGGCTCAGGATCATGGAAGAGGGGTTCAATGGAAATCTGGGGGGAGTTTATATCAAGATTCAGGTTCAGACTGGGAAAGAAAAAGGGCCACTGGAGTCAATAAATAATTTTTCCAACTTTTTACCTTCTTTATAACAGGTTTGTTGACTGATAACAGACTCCTTCTTACAGTACCGCTCTGAGGAGGTAAAACAAGCCAAGAGGAGTTAGCTTAGTGGCTAAAGAAATGCTCAGTAAAACAAATGAACAAAAGAAGTATTACAGCAAGACTTCTGCTGACATCTAGTTGCATTACATTAATCACTTGTTCACCAAGGTTAGCTTTGTTGGTTTATACAAACTAAATTAACTTTAAATTCAAAATAATTCATCCTAGGACACATTCACAGTAACATAAAGCTAACCTGGATGACTGGGAGGCTACTTAAAGGGATAAAAGATTTAATGCTTTCAGCTCACAGTATAAAAAACAATAAGATATTGGTCATACTTTTCCTGCTCAAGAGAAGACAGCAATGCTTTGTTAGCAGTTGCAGCAGGAAAACAACAGTAATTTACAAATGCTACTTTCATTTTTCATGCTAACATTCTTTGGATATCAGGGAGTTACATGTAGTTAAAAATTTAAGAATTAATTCCAATCACTGTCACCTCCACCCCAGCCTCCTCCTTTACAGCATAAAGCTTGTTTCACACTCATATTCAAATTCATGCTAATATGGATTAATTGCTTTCGAACTAATCTTATTGAACTCAAAGTGCATTGTTATAAATGTATCCATCCATATGGGGGTTTCTACCCATGCATTCCATGGAAAGTCGAAACCTTCTGCTTGACTAACACAGGGATCATCTTTAGAGCAGAGTCTTCTCCACCAAGTAAAACTGTATATCCATTTTGCAATAAAATGGTAAAATGTATGAAAAACTGCCCAAGAAGGTATAAGTAAGGACACTGCTCTCAACAGCTGCTGAATGAAAACATCTAAGAATGCAGTCAGCTGAAAGTCATCAGTTAACACGGTCACTCGTTGAACCAAAACACTGGGAGTGTTTAGTCTGAATTCATAGGAAAATTTTTAAGAGATGGACAGCAGAAAGTGCTGGTAATGCATTAATCTGACTTCCTAATATCAGACTGAGATGATCTGGTATAACTACTGATTAATTATGATAATATCATATTAATTCTGATACCAGAGTTAATGTAACAGTAACTTCCTAGAGCGTTACCATGCTTGTAGTTTACATCCCACACATCAGGTAGTTTCATACAGCCTGAGCTCTCTGGTTTTCCTTCCAGTGTTGTCCTCCAGTAGCATGCGTTGTGTATTATCAAGTATACTTAAAGTTATACTAATAACGTGGGCAGACACCCATGCGATTCCTAGTTTAAACAGCAAGTTTATCTCCACCTTCGTGGTTTAGGTCATCCACATAGAGGCATGTTTGGTAAGCGTGAAGGATTTGGTGGTGTTGGTGGAGTTGTTTACCTGAGAGGGCGTGCTGGTGAGCTCCATTTTCTCCTGAGACTTCTCCTTTGCTAACCGTGCCGCCTCCTTGAACTCTACAAACTTATCTGCAAACTAAACACAACAGTAAGAGGTAACACCACAGCACTTCAGCATGTTTGACAGAGAAGAGTTTCATAGTGAATCAGTTTTTGTTGGTTTTGGAGGTTGTGTCCTTACTTTGGTTAGGTGGCTCTCTGATGAGAAGCCGAGGCCGTACACAGTGTTAGCCCGGCTGTCGGCCCACTGGCCAAACTTCTGGGACGTCTTTGTGAACGTCATGTTGGGGGTGATGGTGCTGTTGATAATGGCCTGTGGAGGACAAACCAGACAGAAACATGTTAGAGACTGATGCCTGTGGGGAGGGAAGCTGGAAGCCTGATATCTACTGGGAGCTGTAGGATGTGATTCTCTGTGCGCTGTATCGACGTGGGATGGTATTCCCACTCATTGGTAAACAGGAAACAGTCAATGAGGACTTCTGAAGTGAGTCCAGCTGGCTGTAATGTTATTGATCAGTGTGGGAGGACTCGCTGGCAGGGCTGGGTGAGAGGCAAGCACACATGGATATGAGAGTTTATGGATTTAAAAATAAACTCAAACTTGCTTAATCAGTTTTTGGAAGGTTTCAGCCACATTGTACAGTTTCATCAGCACATTTTCTTAGTTTTATTGGCCTGAAAAGACGAGGATTTTGAGCACTTTTGCAACCTGTTAATTCTTAACAAGGGTCGTGACAGTACCAGGATTTTGAACTTCAATATGAAACTAGAAAAATCAAACAGTATTGTTACCTTTTCGATTCCAAAGCAACAAAAACAAGTTCCAGGCCCTTCAATAATGGTTAATCCATAGTTTTCAATTGCCAATAAGAGTAAGCAAATACCCACACACTGTCTTAACTGCACAAAAACATTGGTAACATTTTGGTACTGTACTGCTGCCAAAGTTTTCTATATTTTAGACTGTGTCTCCTCTGCTCTCTGTGAGTTGTAAGAAACATAAACATACCTTCTGCATCTTTATAAGCAGCCAAAAGGACTTAGAAACGGTCAGTATTTGCCAACCCGAGATTTTGAATGGAACACAGCTGCTCTTGCATGTTTACCATTCAGCAAAACATTTTTTAAGCAATTCTTACCAGTGTCTTGATTTTGGGAATCAAAGACTTAATACGCAAATGAGTGCCACAGGGCAAGGAGACAGCTCCACAGTGCTTTTTTTGTCAAATACACTGTTTAACACTGTTATATATAAAGTAATATGTAGGAGCGCATGTACAAAATGACTCCCTAACGTCCAGTGAACTATGTTAATGAGACACATTTACATTTCCCAGGAGTTTATGTTTTGTTGCTTTCCTGTGCAAGTATTCCAGTGAAGACCAGTAATTAAAGGTCACATATTTTACCCCTTTGGGAGAAATTTATATTGTTTTCAGAGGTCCCCAAATCATGCCTGTGAAGTTTGTTTCTGTCCAGTATGCACTCCAGTATTGAATTTTTGCTTGTCTAAAACCCCTCTGTTTCAGCCCTGCTCAGAACGAGATGTTCCTGTGTCTGTGACTTTAAATGTTAATGAGCTGTTTGACTCTGCCCCTCTGAGGAAATAGATGTGGCTTAATGGGTGTGGCACTGATCCTCCTCTCAGCTGGCAGCAGAGAGGACTTGCACTTCATAGTTTCAGCACAAGGCGGAGCTACCATGCTAATTCTGTGAACAACATCTCAATAAGAAGAATTTATTAGTGTGTTTTTTGTGACTAAACTAAGACAACACTGTACAAACTAAAACTATTGGTAATCAGAATAATAACGTCTTGTTTCCTAACTCAGCAAAAAGCAGCACCAATAATATCCCAGGGGCTGAGGCAGTGGCAGCTAGGGCCAACCAGGCCCCCCAAAACCTGGAATTGATTATCTATTTGCCTTGTTAGCCATTAAATCGAGCTTTTAGCATTGGTTCAGGCAGGCTATGGAGTCAAACTCTGCCCCGATCAGCTGATCTAATGCAAGCCCTCATCAGCTGACGGCCAGCGGATTTACCCTAAGCACGCTATTGACCAATCGCTCTCATGCTGCCTTATTCAGATTGCTCTTGCCTGGCCAGGCTCTGCTGCTCTTTCTGCAAACTGCTCATGCAACACTCCTCCACCCCAGCTCCTCCTTTATTCTGCTTCCGGCTTAATCAATGTCTTATAACTCACCTTGTGGATATCAATGTGGCCCCAACATCCTTTTATATTTCTGTATGTGGCGCTCAGTGGAAAAAGTTTGGACAGCCCTGATTTAGGGTAAGATACAGCTCTACAGCACTACCCATTTCTATGTGGTGAAGAAATTGTTCTATAAAGAGAAGGAATGAAAAACAGCTCTATAAGATGTTGAAACAGCTCTAAAAGATTAAATATAACACTGTACTGAGTAAAAACAGCTCTGTAATAAGTAGCTAAACTTTACTGCTGAGTACAGTTGCTGTAGCTGTTTTAATTTTGCTCATCGGGGAGTACATATTCATCATTTAGAGTTGAATAAAAACAGATTTTAGAGTAAAAAACAACTCTGAAAAAATTTCTCTGCAAACAGAGGGATTTTACTCCAAATAGACTGGGACCGAATGCTACATTACTCAGAGTAAAATTTCATTTAAATGGAGTAAAATTTACTCAGGAAAATTTGCTGTGTAAAAGGACAAAAGAGCATCTAATAATGAATGTGTAAATTTTGGGCCTTTTTTCTCAATACAATTAACATTTCAATGCAGGACATGTTTAATATGACTTTAGTTCTGCCTATCAACCACACAAAAATCTGAGCATCATTATGTGGGCATGTGGGATTGAAAAGTTTCAAAGTCTCAGAAATTCTGACAACCTTATCCTCAACTCTGACACGGGTAAAGAGCTTAAAACCAAACTGAGACTTGACTGAGACAAGCTGAGCTTTTGTGTCGGGTGTATTTTGAGAGCGGCGTCTCGGAGACTTATCTTGACACACGGTTTGAGCAGTTTCTCAAATCCCAGTCAAAACCTGCCATTTTCAGCGTGTAGGTTTCTGACACACCATTGTTGACGTGTTTGCCAAGGCAAGAGGAATTTTTAAAAAACCTAGACAGGCTGTTACAAGAAGGACAATTCTGTCTAAAATTGTGTGACCAAGGAGACACAATCTTCACTGGTACAAATGTTTTCATCTTCACTGCATTGTTCTCAAGTTTTCAGCATTTTTCACTTTTTGATTTTGAAGAGAAACTCAGCCAGAGAAAGAGAAAAATGTCACAGTGTTGTCTGTCTCTGTTTGTTGTCTTTTCTCTGACTTTTTGTCGTCTGGATGATAATGTCCTCCAGCACCAACCCACCCAGTCTCTGCTATTTCCAGCAGAACACAGCAGAACTTGTTGGTTCAACAGCAGCATTCTCTCTCTGTGTGAGAGGCTCTTACATAAGTATGCTAACTCCACCCCTGCACCTCTCTCCAGACTAAAATAATCACTGCCACATAGATATGACAGACCGACCGCCCCTTCACAGCTCAGCACAGCGAGGCCAGGTCGACGCAAACAAGTCTGACAGTGTGAGGGGATGCATTAAATATGCATGTATTATAATAATTGGTGGTCAAACTAAATTGCTTTATGTGGGAGAAGTTAAAGGAAATTACTAATTATGTGGTGATACATTAAACTGGACAGAGATCCCATTGAAACATCCAAATATACTGTAAATACAAGCTCTGAGTAATACAGACCTTTGATCCATCCAGACTGATGATTCTGTATACATTCCTAGTACTGTCGAAGAAATAGGAGACAGTGACAGCATGTTTACTGGTGGGAACCCAGTTCTTCTTGGTGGTGGGGTCGATCTGGAAGACGTGGGCTCGTGTGCTGAAGATAGGCTGCTCTCTGTGAGAAGAAAGGGACAAACAAAAGAGAGAAAAATGTTAGTTTGAAGGCAAAAGCTGTAAGATCCCCTCAAATGTACAGTATAACTGAACAGCCTAGTGAAGACAAAACCTTTGCAAACGCATGCTTTAAATGTGGCAAGACAAGGGAAAGCCCCATATAAAGTTCACAAATACACTGGTAATGAATCGTTACTGAATAAATGCCTGTTAATGTGCAATTTCTTCTTTTTTTTTTTGGTTAATAAAACACAAGTTATCCTGTCTGGAATTTCAGTGTTCACTAGAATTGTACCAAAGTTTAAAAAAATCTTGCATTGTGCACTCATCTTCTGGAGAAAATGCCATTAGAGCTAAGACACTGGTTTGAAGAAGGGTATAAGCAGTGCAAACACATGGATTAAAACAAGCCATTCTGCAAACAAAATGAGCCCAAGCCCTGTTTGAGACTGGTTGTGTGTTTGCTGTGTGATGACTGCAGTACGTGTCCATTCTGGCTTGCACCATCCAAGCTTTCGTACCAGGCGCATGTGTGCTGGGTGTTGGCTGAGTGTCACAACCCAGTCTTTCTGCAGAAATTTGACCTCAGTAATCTCCTTAAGGTGACTTTTTCACTGAATAACTGAGCCGGGAAAACTTCAGAATAAAATCATTCTGTACAAATGAGGGATTTCTCCACAGAAATACAATACTGGACCTTTACCTTGAAAAGCACAAATGGAAAGTATAACCCTGTTTTTTATCTTGTCTGTGACATGTTCTACCAATGTTGACATACATAACTGCTAAACTATGGTAAATATGAATATCTTGCTCTTTCTCAAAGCCAAGGAAGGATCCTCAAACGGACATTTTTGAAGGATATTACATCATTGACTGCCATCAGAGGACTGTTACAGTATTGAGGATCCTCAAAATTTTTCCTTCAAACAGAGGATTTTCAAGGGTGCACATATGTATTCTCCACTCACAGGAATTATCCACAATCCTATGCTTACTGTTCTCCTTCTCTTCAAAAATAAATAAATAAATAAATAATTAAACAGCACAAAATCAGACGGAAGCTGGCTCCTCAAGTGCTGAATACACTACAGTCCTGTTTCTAATGTGATCATCATTATTTTATGGAATCAAAGTAAAGCTGAATGGGTAAAAATAGTGCCACAGAATATGATTATAGTATAAAGTTATACTGTATGATGAATATTATTACAGGATCATATTATATGCTATGATTATGTGATGATATGATAGCATACTAGACGGCGCTGGGTAAAAGTACAAGTTGTTAGTGCTCCTCCCATCTGATTTCTGCTGCAGCTGATATATGGGTGCAACCATTCCTACGATGTACTCACGTACACTCACTAGACTGTTCCAAATTTATATTTAAACCGCAATGTCCACATAAAATGTCTGTGCCGCACTCTGCAATGCTACGGTTTTGCTCCCACCGAAAGTGCGCTGTGCGCTGTGCAGCCGTGATCAGCAGGCAGGGATCATTGAAGAACTGCAAGTTCACACAGGAGTAGTATGTTAACAGTGGACTATTTTACCTTTTGGCGTTAATTTCCAATCTATTCCAGCAGGAGTCCATGATATTATTGCTTCCGCTGTTAGGAAGTTAAAAGGTTAATGTTTGCTTAAAGGATCTGTGGTTTTATGTAAAATTCTTTGGCTAAATGTCCTCAAAAGTTAACTTTTCCTCATCAATGGCGCCATCGTAGCGTTGTGACCCATGCTACGCTTGTGACGTCCTGTCTAGAGCTTTCTCATCTACAGGAATTGATGCGGTTTGGCAGCAGTCGTCGCTGAAAATAGACCTGCAGTGTATCTACAGCGAAGCACAGCGGAGTGGCGATTCACGGACGGCGCAAGGTCAGAAGAAATGCTCTGATTGATTAGACAGGGCGCAATCTGTTCCGCAGTACGTTTCGCCAGCGGATCGCTGCACAGATTCTGTATGTGGAAATTGCAGGTAAGAGTTTCCAGGGAGGACTCTGACCTCGCCTTCGAGGAAGCTGACTCAGGAGGATTCTTCCTACAGAGGAAGAATCCTGGACTTTGAGAAACAGCTTCTATTTAAGATTCCCCTGATTATTTCGGCTTTCAGACACAGGCTTTCTGAGAGCCCTCTTTTGTTAACATGCATGCTGAAATAAAAACTGAGCCATGACGCAGCCGTTAAGCTGTCACCACGCACCCAGTTTGAAATGATTAAAAGCCATGCAAAAAAAAAAATCAACTCGAACTCACGGTAGGTCAAGGAAAAAAGTTCACACAAAAAAAATTATACACCAATCAACACAACCATTCAAGTCAACCAGTTCAGGCTGACCTTAAACTAAATTTTAGGTCCAATCTGCCCCCACTGACAATCAGAGGGCGTAGCCTGATTAAAGGCTGGTTGCAATGAATTATCTGTCCAAATAATACTGAAATGTGTATCAATATGACCATTTTACTGCTCCTGGACTTACAGAAATCAGCAGAAATTATTGTTTTTGTTGGTTTTCAGAGTTGGTTAGGCTTTGAAAATCATCTAGGGTGTATCCAGCTTCAATGACTGTAGGGTCAATTTACTAAAAACTTAAATCCCTAAAATTTCCTTATCCCAAGGTTTATTAGGGTTCATCTTCTGGTCTATCAAATGCATATCCATCTTGTATTACTGCATTTCTCTAAAGAAGTGGAGCCTGTTTTTTAAAGACAAAGAAACAACAGGCTCCATCCATCAGGGACGATGAAAGCAGTGCGGATATGATTTTCACTGTTATTTTTTCAGTTGTCATGACATTTCACCAAGAGTGTAAACAACTGTTTGTATGAAATGTGTGAGGCCCTCAGTGTGAGCAAACTGCTGGAACAGCCCGACTCTCTCCTGCCAAATGAAGGAAGTGGAAGTCTGAAGGAACGCCATGAATCGGAGGAAGGTGAGAGAAACAGCATCCCAGATCCCAACACATCCATTATTCACTGGTCTGCTGTGTTGCTACACTACCAGTGACTTGATGAGGGATAAAAAAAAAAAACACCCACAAGGCCTTCACAGTGAGAACAAGAGTGTTAATGGACAAATGAACACATCACCAGCTCCCCTCTTCACATGTTTTGTTGTCAAGTGGCACAAGAGAGCGCCTAGTAAACAACTGGATTCTCTTTCTCGTGGAATAAACAGCTTGGTCGGGGATGGCGAAATAAAGAAAATAACATAAATCTGCAAATATTAAAATTGGCTTCATAATGTGGACCGTCTTCAATGTTCCAAAACACAAATAAACCATAACTCCATGTTCTCTTCATTACTTGGAGTTAATGAACCTCTGCAGTCAGCGGGTGATGAAGGCAGAGTCATTAAAAATGATTGATGCTCAAAATAAAACCAAAGGGAGGCTTGACAAAATAAAGCAATAGAAAAACAGACATAATATGAGGAGCCAGGCCACCTTAATGATATTTACTTTACTAGAACGCTTTAACAGCAGTGTCAGACGATGGGAATGTGAGCAGAGAGGAGAGTTTTATTAATAATAGGGGTGCTATGAATTAATGAAATGGTGTTATGAAGGCATTAACAAGGTGCAGAGACGTTTTCCATGTTCAACAGTTTTAAAATAAGTTATGTAAATTAATGCATAGAGTAGACAGCTTTAAAATTCATCACAAAGACACTATAAAGTTTTGAAGAAACTGCAGGGAGCGTACATGTAGATCAGAGGCTCATATTTTATCTAAAGTTTAGTGGAGTTTAGCATCTAGAGCAGTGATTCCCAACTTTTTTTCCAACCTAAGAAAAGCCAAGCCCCTCTAGAGCCCACCTGAAAAATTAAACATCAGTTTTAATTGTTTCATTGACACAATCCCAACATAATAGGCCAACTTATTTCATAGGATCTTGCCAAAATAGACAACATAAGGGCCACTCTAAAAAAAAAAGGAGTATTTTCAAGCAAAAAACCCACACATTTTCAAGTTTGAAGTAGTAAATTTACAAGATAAAAACTTTAAAAATTTCTACTTTAAAAGCCATACAATGGTTGTAAACCAAAACTTAGAATTTTTGGATCATAAAGTCAAAAATAGCCAATTGCATGGAAGAAAACCAAACCAGATGAAGCTTTACTCCTTGCACAAGTGCTGCAGTTGAGAGCCTAATCCAGTGTTACTCATCCCTGCTAAACCAAAGAGCCGAATGATTGAAAAAACCTTTGCAAGAGCCACAATCAGCGGTGAAAAGTGGCAAAAAAAAAGGGTTAAAGTGGCAATAAAAATAAGTTAAAGGTCACAAAAATGTGTCAAAAAGCAGCACAAAGTGGCAAAATGGGTGAAATAGCGGAAAAATGGGAAGAAAAAGAGCAGAAAGTGGCAAAAATGGGTGAGAAGTGACAAAAAAATGAGTTACAGCAGGCAAAAATGAAAAAAGCGGCAAAAACATGTCACAAAAACGAGTGAAAATTACTTAAATGGGCAAAAAGTTGGGACAAATGGGCAAAAAGCAGTTAAAAGTGGGAAAATATAGGCAAAATGGGGGGAAAAGTTGCATATAATGGCAAAAGGCAGCTTAACTGGGCAAAAAATTATAAGAAAAAGGGAAAAAAAGTGGGCTTAAGGCAGTAAAAAATGGAAAAAGGGCCAAAAAATTGCAAACAAGGGCAATAGAAATATACAGACAAAAAAATAAAGGTTGACAATTACAGCCAAATAATAAGCTTGGGAAACAAACTCATTAATGTGACGTGCAATGGATAATTTCTGAGGTCAAAGTTGACCTTTTCTAAGGTTTTTTTGGGGGAATAATACTTCAAATTAAGACAGAAAATCAGCCTAAAATAATCAGAATATTATCATCATCTGGACTTCAAAAGACATTTCAAAGCCTGACCATCAAGGTGTAGCTAGAAACTTCTCTGCAATGATCAAGAGAAATGCGAGGAACCTGGACTTAATCTCAAATGTTTTTACAAAGGCTCTGAATACTTATCAATGTAATATTTCAGTTTTTTATTTTTAATAAATTAGCAAAAAAAATCTTACATTATGTTTTCACTTTGTTATGATGGGGTACTGAGTGTAGTTTAATGAGAATAAAAATGAATGTTTTCAACTGTAGAATCAGGCTGCAAGATAACATTTTTTAAAACGTGAATGAGGTCTGAATACTTCTCTGAATCCACTGCGAAAGAGCAAAAAATGGTTTAAATGACTCTCATTCTTGGTCATCATGACACTTCCTACACAACTGTACACTTCACACTCTACCAAAGTAACACAGACTTGTGGCAGCAACCACTTTTAAATCCATTAATTATTAATACTGTTATAATACTTTAACAATACTTCAGTGTGTCTGTTATTTCTAATCATGTGCTAACACACTGTAACCAAGAAGTAAAGGTGCTGAATAATATATTAACAATAAGAGCTCCTAAATGAAGCTTTCATCTCTGTCCACTGATTGGACAGTTGCCCCATGATTCAGGATGATGATTTATCATTTTTTTCCTCACACCCTTATGTCATCTTTGGTTTCTAAAAACCACAAGCCTACAAGAAAAAAAGGCAGTTGGAACTCAATATAAGGGATCCAAGACTAACAGGTCTCAGTCCTTGGGTGAAAACATCACCAGACACCCTAAACCAGTACAAAGGAAAAAGTGTTGGGCCTCATATATCTGGAGAAGCTATCATCCAGCTGATACTGAGCCTAGCATTATCAAAAACAGAACACTGCTCTATATACAACAAAACAGGAAGTATCACTATAGTTAAATAGAATAAAAATCAAGTTTAATAGCTGTTAAAGGTTAAGAAGAAAGCCCTGAATAAAAATGTAAGAGGTGCAACGAGACTGACAGAACTGGAGACGGGGGCGTCTTTCTTAAAACCTGCCACATGTGGGCATTTATGATCAAATCTAGCTGAAATTATGTATTTTTAAGCAGTAAAAGTGAGAGCAGATATGCTAATTTGCTTCAAAAATAACATCAGAACAATGCAGCTGAGCCCACACAGACCTGGACGACCATGGCCTCCCTGAGCACAATGACTGTACTGTTTCAGAGACGATGATTGACGGAGTCGAGGCCACGTATGAAGGTGGCAGTGGGGCTCTGCATGCCTCTCAACAACAACAACAACGCTGGTGCAGCTGCTGAGCAATGTGCATGACGGGGCAGAGATTAGACTGCTTATAAAAACAACAGGTCGATTGATCAGCGATGACAGGTTCATCTGAGTTCAGATCGATACCGCTGGGAGAGCTGGTAGGCATCCAGATTTGTCTGGCAGAGCTGCAGCTGCAAAGATACTGCCAGGGTTCGGTTTGAACACCACTTTCACCTGCATAGAGGGGGTTCAGAGTGACATGCTTGATGGAAAAATAATGTCAGCATGTTATATTTGAGGCCTCCTCCTCCTCCGGAGGAACCAGCAGAGCAAACCCACTGACACAGAGACGAGGAACAGAGGCAGTGATGCCAAAGGTGACCTGAAACCACCTGTGCACACATACAGAGATCAGCAGGGGCTGGACAGCAGCCAGGCATGGCATGGATGAAGAGGTCCTGAGGTCTTAGATTAAAGGAAAACACAAGCTCTGGCTGTCTGGTTGTACTGGTCTGAACACTCATGGAAATCCACTCTATCCTATAGGCTCATTGTTATTATTAGTTTTGCCAATAGATGTAAAGTATCTGCTGGAATATGTCCCGATTCATTTATTTCCCTTGAATGAAGTCCAGCAGGACTTATGCAAAGACAAAACAGATTTTACGGTTCAACCAAAGTTCATTGAAAACAGAAAATTAGGATTTATGTCACAGTAGGGTTGGGCAATATAGACTAAAAATCATTTCTAAGTATCTTTCAGCTAAATGGTGATACATGATATCATTTTTGGGGGCGCTTTAATTCTTTATTTTATTTGGACAGGACAGCTGAAGAGAGCATGGTTAAAATAAATCAATCAATATTGAAATCTGATTGATGACAAAATAATAAAAATAGAAGTTCTAGTAATCCAGTATTGGACAATTCTTTATCTTTTATTTAGTAGAAATTGCAGACAGTTGTGTTCTTTTTGTCACATCCACACCAAAGTAAAGGAGGTGTGGGAGTATATGTGTAGCAGTAGTTGTACTGTTTCAAAAATATAGGTCTATTTTTATATGTAAAAGGAGCATAAATGAGCCTTAGGTAACTAAAGCTAAAGCTGTGTCCCAATTCAGGGGTAGCACCCTAAAGAGAACACTTCCTTTGAAGGGTCTCGCCTTCACAGCGTGCACAGACCGACCAGAAATGACACAGAGGATTCCCATTATGTCATCAACTGTCGCAACCCTTACTTCACATACAATGTGAGTTTTTTGAAATTGGTTTAAACTGGCTACAGACCCCAGATCTCAGGTGACCCTCTTGCAGACCACTATTGGGAGACAGCACCTCTGTCAGGACGGATGTAGCTTAAATTGCCAGTACAACACATTTCCCATTTCAGAAGAAGTAACGCGAACAGTGGCTCCTTTCAGCTACTTAAGCTTTAGTTATGTAGCTAAGACTAATGTAGCTACACTAGCTACATAGCAAATGTAGCTTAAGCTAACATAGCTACATCAGCAAAGTAGTTCATGTAATATCTTGCTGTTGGCTTTAGATTACCAACGATAACTTAAGCTAATGTAGCAAATACTACTGGAGCTTTAGCAAACATAGCATAAGCTAATTTAGCTAACATAGCTTTGCTAGCTTTAGCTATGTTAGCTATGTTTTAATGTTTTCATGGAGGATGAGCTTTTTTCTGTAAGCAGACTTTTAAGTTGGCTTTATTATACGCTTTGTATACAGGGTTTACAGGTTTTTAATTTTTGACATCTGGTAGCCTAACCTGACCTTTACCCTCACCCTAACCCTCATCTAAAGTTTGATCTGAATTAGGGTTTTCTGTCCTGACAATATTAGTGTCAGAGGGCAGTGGTCTGCAGACCAGGGGTATGAGAGAGGCGGTCTGCAGCCAGACTGTCTTGAAACTTTCAGCCAATTAAGACAGATTTTGAGTTGCATGGCTCACTTGGAGGTTGGGGCCAAATTTCTGTCTGATTGTGCATCGTTTGTTATGCAGTGTGCAGATGAACATGATGGCCAACCACACCCTAACCAGCTGCTCCCAACTGGTCAGATGGATTTCTGGCATGTTTGATATTATGGTAATACAACTGCATAAACTCAGACAATAAGAGCAGAGCAGCAAACTCTCAGTGTCTGATATCACTATGAAAACAGCTGGAAAGCCTTTTTAATGTGCCTTTCCCAACTATAATAAAGGAAATACACAAGTAGGAAATAGCCCTACCCTCTGACCTCCAAATGACACAGAATATTTGTTATTATTTCACTGCTAGTTGTGTTTGGTCATGCTGTTTATGAGTGTGAGGGAGATAGTGAGTGTTTTGCTGCTTTTTGTAGCTATTGGAAGCATGAACTTACATTCTGGCAGCCTGTTCCAACTTCTCTTATACAGTGTGAGTACTCATGTCATGCGTGGCTGTCGGACCATGCAGTGTGAGCACACAGTCGTGCATCGTGTAACGTTTCAGCTGCACAATGTGAGCACAAAACAAAAACAATAAGTGAAGCAGATGATTTTGTCAGGTGCACTGCAGAAAGGAAGGGAACCTCCCTGTAACGGCCTGAAATTAACAAAAAACTCAGAACCATAGTGCAGTTTTTCATCATGTAAATGAATCTTAATGATGCTCTAACTGCAAGAACAAATGAGAGCCTTTATCAGCAGAGCTAATGGATTAACTTAAACTTAACCACCCAGGGCAGTAACACGAGCTAGAAACTTCCAAGGATCACACACCAAAAACTTCATTTCACTTTCCATTGATGGAATTAGGTCAATAAAATTTTAAGAGACAATGCCAGCAACATGAAACTTGTGCTTTGCACAGAGATACAACTCAATAAGGGTTTGCTGTGACAGCAGAGGGTGAGAGATGCTATAAGAAGCAGTATACAGAACATAAGAGTAAGTAGCAAGGACAATATAATTTTGAAAAATCTAGATAAATAAGATGTCACCTTAGACATGATAATTCCCAGTCAAAGTGAGGAATATAGGATAGTAATTTAACAATAGTATCAGATCAATATAGATGCCCTGGTATTAGATCAGTATCAGAGCAAATGCAAAAGGGTTTTTAACTGTATGCTTATTTTCCCGTTGTTTCAGCTTAAAATGTCACTGTAGGATCAAACGTCCCCACCTGTTCTGTCTGTAACTCTTATTTTTACATAATAACTTGTCCTGAACATGTCCTGGTAGATAACAGAGAGGAGCTGCTGTAAGCAAATCATGTCAGAGGAAGTGAAACATCCTCAGCTTGTCTGAGCTGGTGTGAATCCCGAGTGCACCCTCACATTATCATGGTGCCTCTGATTAACTGTGTCTGTCTTTAAATAACCCAGTCTCCACTCTGCTGACTTAATTAACACAGAAACATGACGAAAGGTTCCCACTAAGGGGAACAATAGCTGTTTCTCATAAGAGACCTGGGACTCTCCACTCCCAGCCAAGCAATCAAAGCCACTCTCACTGAAGACTGGCAGATAGACTTCTTGGGACTAAATCTATAATAAATGAAAACAGTGTTGAGATAAAGAGTTGATTTAACTGTCAGGCTTTTATTAAAGCAGCCCACTGCCTTTATGTTAATCAACAAAATACAATGGGACTGGGACATCACAGATTTATAAGGCAGAATAAGTACAGGTGTTAGGGTTTAAAGCACAAATTTGCATGGCTGAAGGTCAGAATATTACGATTAGTAAAATTGGCAATGCAGTGAGATGAATAAAAGTGATTATGTTTTGCATTTTGGTTCTTGTTTCAGAAACCAGAAAATTTACAGACGTCATTATGCTCTCTACACCAGCTTGAATCAGATAGAACTATACATTTTGGTTGGATTTGCATAAAAAATGGACGTATAATTCAACACCACTTCAAAGTAAAGTGATATAGGGCTGGATGATATGGCCTAAAATTCATATCACTGTATTTTTTGCTCTTTGCTGTAATGGTATAATAGTGTGGTATTGCAAAATGACCAGAGATACAACATTTAAATGTATATTCAGGTGTTTCAACCTCCTAAAGAAACCTCTGATGGCGTACAGCACTCAGGTCTGATCATAAGATCCCATAAACATTAGAGTCTCTCTGTGTTCACTTCTTTGTAACTGCACTATAGTTTTAAGTTTCCTTTCTCTCCTGCTGAGGTGTGTCAAGCTGCTATTAGCAACCACTCATTTCCTGATATGGAGTTTCAAAATAAAAGCGCCCAAACAAAATAACAAACAAAATAGTTAATAAAAAATAAAAATAATTAGGGATGTTCTGATACAATTTTCTCCTTCCCGATACAAAGGTGTTGGGTATCGGCTGATATCGAATACTGATCCAGTACCATTGTTGACTTCCTGGACTGACTGTGCAGACTAACAAATTATTTTAGACTTATATTTGGCTCAGAGCATGGCTCAACAAATTGAAACATAGTGTACAGCAGCTCTGTGACCCTACAGTTGTGTTTCTGCTGATTATTGAGTTTTACTGCTAAATATCAAAATAATATCAGTACAGGAGGCTGCATCACAGGCTCTCTCTCTCTCTACATTATGCTCTATTCAGCCGGCATGACGTGGTTACAGAACAGCCTGCAACTGGCTGACAGACCCTCAAAAAGGCTAAACAATATGGTGGATAGCATTCAGGCTAGTGGTAATAAACGATAGTAATTCCATTAAAATGGATTTTAAAAAATGATCAGTTTTGGGTTTACTGGTGTGGATTTAATCATTGAAGTCCCATAAAGTCACATGAGTTCCAGGCTCACTGAAAATGCTGCAGCACCATATTCAAAGGCATCCATAGCACCAATGGGAAGGCACAACGGTTAGCTTCAAGTGGACAAACAAGTGAGAGGCAATGATTTATGGTTCTAAAGTTATTTAACTTTCGCTAAACTGTGTCACTTCTTGTCGTGTATGACAGCGCTGGTCTGGAAGGCATTTTAACCATCACCTTCAGAGAGAAACTGTCATACAGCCACCATTCTCTGCTGCTGCAGTGGGTTCTTCTTTTGCTCTAAAAACAGTAGCTCATGCATGCAGTGCCTTCTGGTAGTGAAGAAGAATTGATTTCTGGTTTACAGTGCTAACAATTAGCATGGTTAAAAGAAACAATACCGATACCAATACCTGCATTCTAAGCAGTATCAGTGTGCAGATGATGTCTGACACTGGTCAGGATTAGACTATTATTATTATTTTTATTTTGATCTTAAAATTTTAAACATATTCACTGTTTCCATGTTTGTAGTTTACATCTCACACACTGTTCTCACTAGAGGCATCCCCCAGTAATGTGTTGCTGACAGGCAAGTATATTTAGGAACTGGAGGCATACATAAACACAAGATGAAAAAGCAAGTGTATCTCCAACTAAAGCAAACATTTCTTTATATATTTATCCCCCTAAAGTCTGTTTATCATGGTCACTACAGCAAATCCAATCACAGCATATAAACACTATCACGCAATGATGTCTAAATCAAACCAATAAAAATCAAAGAAAAAGCATTCCTCACAGCAAACTCTTTTTTTTTTTTTACACATGTTGAAAATGATTTGTTTTCTTTTAGGTAAGACCAAGTACTACATAACCAGTGTGTCAAGCGGTGTGAATCAGACAAAGCCTTCAATAGATTAAGTAATTACTTCAACAAAACCTTTAAAAAAAAAAAAAAAAAAAAAAGCTCTAATTACTCATTATAGCATTAAAGTCTTAATTAAAGCAGGTCATTTACATTTCAAGGTGTCAGTGGTCCACCAGCTTGGCCTGGATCAGAATCTGTCTCTGTGATGTGTGTCTCTGTGAGAGTGTGAGGCGATTGTTAGCCCATAATCCCTCTTCACAATGAAATGAACTGTAGCATTCACGTCTCAATGACGAGTGCTTTGACAGAGGAATCTGAGCGCCGATGTTATCACATCAGCAGTTCTCCACTTATGAGCAGCGGACACATTCATGGAAAAAACACAAGACACACACAGACACCAGTGTTTGCATACTGGGAAACAAAGACGAGCTCTGTCCACGGCTAAAATGTGAATGTGTTCAGATTATCTTCTAACTTTGTATGGCGTGTTCTTTATCAGGACAGGGTTCAGCTGCAAATCACCTCCTCGGGACATTCAGCATTGTCCACTGCATGCCACAACATCTAAACAAATTAAGCTGATTTATGATAAAGTTTTCCCTGATTTATAGATTAATTTACTGGTCTATTAAATTTATCAAAGTGTGCTTTATGCAAACTGCAGTTTCTCAAAGCTTATGTCTTAAAATGCCTCGTTCTAACCGGTCATACAATGTAGAGCTCAACAGTTCTTGCCCACTTTTTTGGTGGCTCTGCTTCTGGATGTAGTATTTGCCATTCAAATCCTCCATAGATATCTCCAATACCCTTCTATCAATGCTTCTGATGCATGAACCAGCCACCTGAATACTGAAGGCTATTATACATTTGAGTTGGTGCAAAAATGGCATATGGAAACAAAGATAAAAGATTGTGTACCCATTTCTTTAAGAAACTACATATTCCACAAGCCATTGTGATTCATGGCATTTGTTGTTAATGGTAGTTTTTCAAGCTTTCAAACTTTATACAGCGCCTACTACAGCCATAACATGACACTCAAAATATTTACCTCCATATCTTTATTTTACAAACAGAGAATTTCAAAACCAACACTTGGTTTTTAGGGAAATTTTATTACCAAGTGTCTGTGGGGGCACAAAGTAAACAAGTCGGCACCATTTATTTGTTTTGCTCAGACATCTGCAAAGTCAGCAATATTTTCTACAAACATTCATCCCTTTAAATGTACTCCGTGACTCTGCAAACTCTTCCTGGTAACATCAGTGCCTCAAAAGGCACTGATTAATTCTGATAACCAGGAAGCAAGCAGTCATGTGCATATGTTTCAGGCAAGTGTGGAGCAAAGGATTCTTCAAAGGACCCGATGTGCAACAACCCAGCCTGGGCCTTTTCATCCCTGGTGATACGCCTAGTGGCCATCAGCACGTTTTGGACCTTTTGGACATCCACAGCATGACCAGGGGCTCGTAACAGCCTTTCTACCCACCCGGATGGCTCCCTAGGTCGTGCTTGCTCGCCACATCCACCCCTTACTCTTCCCTGCAGGTGTGGACTTTTTGTTTTTACAAAAGATTATTTTCCCATGCTGCTGGTTATATGCAAGAGCATCCAGAGCACTTTATACATAAACAACATCTGGCAGTTATATTCATGAAATAACCACATTTCAAACATTTCAGACTAAGAAACATTTCATGAATAAAACAGAGAAAAGATCAGAGGTCTAATCCAGGATTTAATTTTGTATAGACCAAATTTAGAGATAGTTACACTACCTCTTTGGCTTTTATACCTTTAGGTAAAGCTAAGCTACACTACAGTGTTCATTTCGTCGACTAAAACTGTGACTAAAAATGTTCGTCTACAGCCTTTATTTCCATGACTAAAACTAGACTGAGACTAACAAAAATAGATCTGTGGTGACTAAAACTGACAAAAACCAAGTTTAGTTTTTGTCAAGATGACTAAAACTAGACTAAAATATAAATGCAGTTTTCGTCGGACATTCAAAATCCGTGATATTTCTCCACTCACTGTGGGTAACTCTGTCAAAAAACAAACAAACAAACAAACAATATAGCTGTATCTATTCTGCCTCTCAGCTGTAGAAAGCAGAGACCCCAGGTTTGGCAGAATGCATAGGACACACTACCATGATTTGGTACCAGATTTAAAATAAGTGAAAATGAAAATAAGTGCTTGGACTAAAAGTAAAGACTAAAATGAGAGAACTTTTTATGGACACAAAATAAACTAAAACGTTTTAAATTTTTGCCGACTAAAACTAGACTAAAACTAAAAAGGATAAAAATGACTAAAATGTGACTAAAACTAAAATGCAATTCATTTAAAGACTAAAACTAAGACTAAAATTAAAAATGGCTCCCAAAATTAACACTGCTACACTAGCTACGTAATTAACAGTACTTCATGAGCAAATGTAGCTAAGTAAGCTTTAGGAATGGGAGCTTAAGCAAACATTGCTAAACCTAACCCAGCAACGTATATAATCTAGATGCGTAGCTCACAAATCTGCTTCTGATCTTAGCATTAGCTTAGTCAGCTATGTAGTATCATAATCTTTAGCTAAGTTAGCTTAAGCAATACGTAGCTTACGCAGCAAGTGGAGCTGCATAAGCTATGCTTGCTGTTTTAGATATTCTTGATGGAGGACGAGCGTTTTTTTTGTAAGCAGACTGTTTACTCTATGCCTTACTCAACGTTTTGTTATTAGGTTTATCAAGTCAGGTTTTTGGTTTTTAACTTTTTTTAACCTCACCCTTAAAACACAAGCAACCAATTTAATTTAAAAGTATATTTAGAGTGTATTTCTGTTCCGAAATGCTTTTTTGAGGTAGCTTGCTGCTACCAAATTCAAAATAAGCAAATATTTTTCATTAAATTCAAAATCTAATGTGTTGTTTATGTCCTATGTGAATAAACTTTTTCTTTTTTTTTCAGATTTGCAGTTCATTGTATTCTGTATATTTATTTTACAAAGCGCCCCAACTTTTTTGAAATTGGGGCTGCAAATTATAAGTTTGTAGCTGGTTATTTTGGTCCTCATTAGAAATGCCATACAAATCTGAATGATATTTTGTCATAGTAAGACTGTTGGGTTTTGAAAAATTAGACAAAAAAATGCTCATCTTGAAATAGAGCCTGAGGATAAATCAACAAATGTCTCCTCTAATCATCCTGTTTGTTCTGAGCAAGAGAATAAATCCCCAAATGTGAATAATTAGCATTAAAATGCATGTATTGTCTAATATACAATTATTGTCTGTTAATAAAAAACAAGAAAAACAAAAAAAGAAAATCAAGGATTGATCAAGTATGAGTGCATCTAGAGCTGGATCAAATCAGATTTATCCTCCTATAAAAAAAAAAAAATCACTGTCAGAGCGAGGATGCTTGCTCAGCGCAGGAAAAAACAAGCCTGCATTACTAACTTAGCTGCTGCGTCGTCATGGCAACAATGCACGTGACTCCAAGCTGGTCATGAGCCGCTAACATCCTCCAACTCGATCTGTCCCCTCTGCTTTCCCACATGCTCTCACGTTCCAATCCGATCCCTGTGTCCCTGCCGGTTAACCCACTCACAGAGAGGAGGCAGCGGGCGCTTGGCAGGACACAGCCCTCTGGTCTAAAACTCCCATATGCCATACAGAGCTTCAGCTGCACATGGAAAAGTGTGTTACAGTGTGTGTTTGTGTGTTTATGTTCAAATGCAAAGAAGATTTAAGCTGAAAAAAATAAAAAAGACAGCGCTGACTGACAGCTGAAAGCCTTGGGTCTGATTCAATGCTTTACAATGTCAGAGTCTAATAAGTACAAAAATAATACAGTACATTTCCCTTTTCAAATCCCCCCTCCTCGACCTCCATAGAAAATATGAAAATACCAACGGGGGGAAGTGAAAGACAGAGCGGTTTAAAGATGAACTGAGCCGGCACAAGTCTGCATAATCATGCAAGGTCAGCTGAGAGCATGTGAACTGTCTCAACTGAAATTAGGGCAGCATACTCATCATTACTCCATACAAATAATTCTCTTTTATTTCCTCTGTTAAAATTCAAGCAATACTGTTAGTAAGTGCATTTAAACCAGTAGTCTTGTGTCACTGTCTTGCACAAATGCACTGGTCTAACTTCAGCATCAGCTGATGGCTGTCCTGTAAATAGTCCGGCAAGTTTTGGCTACATAGTGTGAAAATCCTTCAGCTGACTTTCCACAGTGGCATTTACAGCGCAGCCTCTTGTTTGCAGTTGTGGTTGCATTCTCCCATTGCTTTCTTGCACCTGCAGGTTGTGCAGGTGCAGTTGGGAGTGAAGCTGACAAATCTGCGGCAGGATGTCTACACCTGCTGGAATAGTACGAGCGACATGATGCTGTCTAGACCACATTTGAGGATCCTAAAAGCTTGCGGATCAAGGTTTATAGATACAGAGCCACTATCAAACTGAACCTGACCACAACAGTGCCACAAATACAGCCACCAACACCCCAAAAACACTAATCAATTTAGGACTCGCATGTGGCACTGTGTGCATAACATTTATGCATTTTATTTTTACAGTACATCTCTTTTAAGCTGCAATATAGTTCAGTCAGGAACACTCTTGTCATACATTTTACAATTTTATTGCAAAATGGATATACAGGCTCTGCTCAAAAGATTCTCTTTGGGTTAGTCAAGGAGAACGCTTTGACTCTCTGGGGAGCACATAGCTAGAAACCCCCATAACAATAGATACATTAATGACAATGCATACTGAAAAAAAAAAGTAGTTCAAAGCAATTAATCCATAGTAGCATAAATCTAAATATTAGGGAGCAACAAGCTTTATGCTATAAAGGAGGAGGCTGGGGTGGAGGAAGTTAAGCTTTGCCAGCAGCAGCAGTAGTGTGGTACATCAGCATTAATGCAAGCAAGGATAAGTGAGAAGTATTCTATATTCAAATACACCACTGTGTTGAGAGAAAGAGCTGTGATTGGCTGTGGGAGCTGGGAGGCAATAATTAGGATGAGCTGGCCATCAGCTGATCATGGGTGGGACGTATGACTACTGTGTCCTGCATGAACTAACACTAGGCTTAATTTACTTTAAAAGTGCAATACGGTCTTATCTTCCTGTGAAATACAATGTGCAATAATAATTAAGGCATTCTGTTCCATTCTTTTCAATGCAGAGCCTCCTTGAACAAAAAGAGACACATGCAACAAATGCCGCGGATTATGATCACCCTGCAGCTTTAACTGTATAGCAGTTAGTTTGAAAACTTTCATCACACTTCTCTCTCCATTTGGACAATCATCAAGAAAAGTTACTGATGTGATCCCCTCAGTAAAACCAGGCATACACTGTGTGATTTCACACCAACTCTATGACAGTCGTGGCAGAATGTTAGGTCATACTGGGCAACTGAATCGCTTACGACGCACGACCATTGCACACGATTTATATGATCACACTATATGGTCTGATGGTTGTGCATGACCTGACTGTACCAGCAAACTTGGGGCGTAACAAAAATCTGTGGAGTTTCCTTTGCAAAAGTCTCACACACTAAGGTTTAAGTTGTATCCAGTCATATCCTCACAAGCAGCGTCAGCATCCATGTCAGCTGTAGGTCTAACTCCTGCTGGTTTATTTCCTTTATTATAGCGGGGTGGGGGCATTAGAAAGCCATTCCAGCTGTTGTCATGATGATTTAAAATGCTGTCAGTTTACAAAGGAAAAAATAACACAAAGTTGAGGATTCTGCTTGTGCTTCTGCTCTCTCTGTGGTAGTGTCTGAAGTCGTATGACCAAAATTATCAAACATGGCAGAAATCCATCCAACCAGTTAGGGTCAGCTGGTCGGGCAGTAGTCGGGTTGTGGTCGACCGCCATATCCCCCTGTACACAGCACAACAAACAATCTGACTGAAAGTCGGAGGGACTTCCATGTGAGTCATTCGACTCAAAATTTTTGGCAGAATCGGATGAAGTTTGCACAGTGTACCACCAGCTTATGGGCCCTAAAATGTTTTTTATGCAGAGAGGCAGCCACTGATCATGGTGTTAGACTGCTTTACTAGAGGCTGTTAGCAAAAGAGTCCAACAAATAAGAGTCTGATCCACTTTTCTGCATCACTACCTCATTAGATATCTGGTGCAAGGACTGCTTTTTTTTTATGAGGACATTAAAACGCACAAGCAAATGCAGAGAAATACACTTCCTCGTTTCGCCCTCGAATGTGCATGCTCATTATGAGAAATCTATGAATGTTAACAGAACGCTGGTATTCTTGTTTAGTTAATATGCCTTATAAGGTCATTTAAAACAGGAAGTAGAATTAAGAAGAAGGTGGGCAGTGCTGGTCTTGTTAGAAATGCAGAGTGTCAGAGGGCAGTTGGGCGATTGAACTCGCAACCTATGGCAACCCTAATGACAAGACACGTCCCATTCAAATGAAAAAAATTACGACTTTCTCTGTCTTTAAAACTTTAGGAAATATCTGAGATAGTGCAAGTCTTCAGTTTAAAAAAATAGATAAAAGGAATATAGATATAGATATTTCAGTGCAGAACTTCTGCAAATTGTATCTTTCAGGTTTTAAACTGGATAGGTATAGTTCCTCTGAGTTTTTGCTCTGTTAGGCACAGGTTCATGTCAGTTCCCTCCTGAAGGTCTGCCCAAATCATGCTACCTTTAATGGTGTTATTTGTAGTAGCCTTTAACAAATTAATCCTATTATAGCCATTATGTTCTGAATTAGTCCACTTTAAAACCCTGTGGTTGTTGTAGCCTTATTTTGAAGAAGTGACATTTAAATAAAGTTATTAAAAAAAAATTGTTAAGTGCTTTTTGTTTAGAAATAATTGGGCTACAGTTACTTCTAATTTTGCAAAGTGAGTGTGAGTAATTGGCTTGACCTTAATTTGACAGTATTTTTAGTGTTTCAGCCATGGTTGCGAGAATTCACTACATCTCCTCATGACTGTCCACTCAATAAAAAGAAAAAGATCCCATAAAACAGGGGCCGTCAAATACATTTGCACAAGGGCCAGATTTTTGTCTTGACAGAAACTCTGGGGTTCATACTTTCAAATACACAAAAATCAAATAAATATTTTGGTCTAATTGAAATATTATTGTGGTAGTATTCGTATTTTCCTTTCAAAAATTTTTAGGCATTACCAGTGAGACCTATCTCTATTATCTATAATTCAGCAGGCCACAAGGAGACAGGCCTGACAACAGAACTGGCTGGGCTCCTGAAAATCCCAGAGAATGGGCCCTCCACAGTTGTGATTTAACACCAGTATTAACTCATTTTTGACACTAATAACCCATTTGTGCCTCTTCAACCCAGTTTTTTGCAAGTTTTTAAACCACTATGATCCACTTTTCCTGCATGTTTTATCCCCTTTGTGCCACTCTTATCCATTTTTGCCACTTTTTTACCCCTTTTCATTATATTTTTTTTAACAATTTTTGCAACTTTAAAACCATTTTTCGCTACTTCTAACTCATTTTTGATACTTTTTTGCCTCTTTAGCCAAATTTTTGCTATTTTTTTAACACATTTAAACCACTTTTCCTGCATGTTTTATCCCCTTTGCGCCACTTTTCCATCCATTTTTGCCACTTCTCTTCTTTTTGTCAATTTTTAAACCCTTTTCATTGTATTTTTTCAACAATTTTTGCAACTTTTAACCAATTTTTGATACTTTTGCCCATTTAACCCAATTTATGCTATTTTTTTTACTTATTTAAACCACTTTTCCTGCATGTTTTATCCCCTTTGTGCCACTCTGTTTTCAATTTTTGCCACTTTTTAACCCATTTTCATTACTTTTTTTACACTAGTTGTAACAAATTTTTGATACTTGCTGCCCCTTTTTCCTCTTTTACCAATTTTTGTCAGATTTTAACCTCTTTTTTCACAACTTTTTCTGCCAATTTTTGTCCTTTTTTGTCACTCCACAACCCATTTTGTCACTTATCACCCATTTTTGCTACTCTCTAACCCCTTTTCACCACTTTATCTGGTCACTTTTGCAGCACTTCTGCCAACCTTAACCTTTTTTTAAATATCTACAAATTATGACCGCAAATTTCAGTAAGTCATTCTAAAACTATTTTGATATTCATTGTTTGTGGGATGGACTTGACAGGTGCAGACATTTCATGCCAAAGGATACTCTTAAAACCACCATATCTTTTTTTCTTCCTTTTCTGAACTTATTGATTTTTCAGGGGCCGGGCGGGAAGCTTTGGGGGGCCTGATATGGCCCTCGGGCCGCCAGTTGGTGATCAGTGCCATAAAAAGTCATCTCTTAAGTTTGTCACAGCTCATATTCCTGAAGAACAGAACTACTGGTGACTGAACCTAGGTCAAACTGAACACAAAGAGCCCCATCTTTTCAGATGGATTTTTTTCTGTTATATTTTATAGTGTATCATTGGTTCTATTTGTAAAGGAATTTATATGACGCTGTTCTACAATAGAGTTAAACTTAATGGGTTTAAGTTTAAGACCCATAATCCATTAGCAGAATTAAAAGAGGCTTCTATGGAGAGCTCTGATTAAGATGCTGGCCATCTGATCTCACCGTCCCCGCTTCAACCTTCACTGTGTCTCTCTGTCCTGTCAGATCTCTGCCGTCATTAACTGATGAATAAAACTGTGAGAGTTTAAACACTAAGTTTAAAAAAAGATTAGGCAGATTACAGGAGAATTTTTCAATCTTAATTGCATAAATCGACCCTTTGTTGGCTCTTTCATTGGCCCACTGACCCACCAATCATAGAGCCCTCTCTCACATTAACCATCGCTGGGCAACTTGAGGTTAGACTAACCTTTTCTCAGGCCAAGTCTGTGACCTTAATTTCGTTACTTCAGCGGGGTTAAAAGGTGAGCTTGTGTGTCTGGAAGAGCAACTCAGGATATCCGGATTGTAATCCCAGAGTATTTTTCATCCTGTTTCCTAGATCCAAGGTTAACTGAAAAATGCCAATGTAAAAATGAAGGTAGAAATGGGTAATTTTCTTAAACAATACTTACCTTTTTTATCGTGGGGGCACCTGGGACACTGAATTATGGACTTAGGAGGGAGTGGCATTGGGGACTGTGTCCATACAAGTTAATAGCATGTGCTAACATGTTTTACTGGGTATCTACAATAATAATATCTAGAGCTGGGGCGACATGTCAACTTCATGATTAACTGGCATTAATATGTCGATTTTATGAGGTGTGCATCGACACATGGTGAGGAGAAAGACAGCTGTGCCCTGTTAAAGAGTTGGAAACACTGGAAGTGAGTATGTTGAGGGGAAAAGCCTATTCTGTGTTCGTCTTAAGTTAGGACTACTTAGAACAGAATCCCAACAGCATGGTGCTATGCAGAGTAGAAATGGCGTAACACAGAAACACCACTGCTATACCCGAGCATCTCCAAAGAAAGCATCTAACGGGATGTTGACAAGCATGAGAAAAACAACACTGTAAGTTGTTTCCTTTTTTAAATCCCTGATTGAATGTTTCTCCATCCATCTGTCTTCTACCTTTATCGGGAGGGGGGTTGGAGTGGCAGCAGGCTGAGCAAGTCAACCCAGACATCCCTTTCCCCAGCGACACTTTCCAGCTCCTTCTGAGGGATCCTGAGGAGTTCCCAGATCAAACTTGATATATCATCCCTCCAATGCATTTTGGGTTTTCCCTGAGGTCTCCTCCCAACATGTTCGGAAGACCTCCAGGGAAAGTGACCAGGAGGTATCCTGATCAGATGCCCAAACCACCTTAACTGGCTTCTTTCAATGCAAGGGAAAAGCGGCTCTACTCCTAGTTCCCTCTGGATGCCTGAACTCCTCATCCGACGCCCTTTGGACAGCATTCATTTTGGCTGCTTCTATCTGCAATTTCATTCTTTCGGTCATTAACCAGATTTCATGACCACAGGTGAGGGTTGGGAGGTAGATCCACTGGTAAATTGAAAGAACTGGCTTCCGGCTCAGCTCACTCTTCACCAAAACTGACCAGCACAACGCCCACAATACTGCCGATACTGCAACGATTGGCCTGTCAATCTCATGTTCCTTTTGAACCCTTACTTGTGCAGAAGATCCCAAGATACTTAAAGTCCTTCACTTGGGGCAAAGACTCACTGCCCACCTGGAAGGGGCAATCAACCGTTTTAGTCTGGGTTTTTTTTTTTTGTTATATGCCTACAGTATTGCTGCATCATGCTTCACATAAAACTACATGATGTCAACTTATCACATTGTTATTGTTGCTTAACATTTGCTCTTTACTATGTCAGCCACGCTAAAGGAATAAATCAGAATCCGTGTTACGGTCTATGAATGTCCAAAAAAGATTAGGCATGTTTGGGCTAAAAATGGAGACTGCAGTAAGACCTACAGTTGGCAAGTAACCTGCCTGAGGGCACCATCAGGTGGGAAGGATGATTGACACAACCCTGGTCAAGCTCTGGATGTCCTTGCATACTACCAGGGGCATGTTGAAAAAATAACAAAGTCCACACATTTAGGGCAGAGTAACGGGTAGATGTGGATGCACCATCGAGCGGCACGCATGTCGTCATTTGTCAAGCTTGGCTTTGGCCACCCGTCCCCTTCTCTCTAGCCCAAGATTGTGTCACATTGGGCCCATGATGAATCCATAGCACTCTATAAACCTAAAACACATGCTGTATACACATATACTTATTTCTATTTATTACATATTATATTCTAGTCAGACAGACAAGATCCTGTTATGCATTTTGTGTATTGCTTTTTGCAAAACAAGCACTTTGTTGATGTGTCATGGGAGGACTGCTAACATAAGCCGACACCATTAGCATCAACTGTTAGTACATTTTTAGAGATTTTTAGTTATCCTCATAAACCCTTTTATGATTTAACTGGAAATAAAAGTTGATTAAATTTGAGGGTATTTTGTTTGTTACAAATTAAGAGATTAAGTCTGCAGTAACCCAAGAGGACACGGCTTGAAATGGGTCAAATTTGCTCCAATAACACCATAATTAACAGATTAAATCATACCTAGTTTCAACAAATTATCTATGGCTTTGTTTGGATCAGTCTTCTAATTACAGTAAAGCTAATGTGGTGTTTGTTTTACCTTCTGTGGTGCTGTGTTATCTCTCCAAGTACAAAAATCTCCTAACCTGTTGGACCTGTGAAAGAAATGAATTATTGTCGCAACTGCTGCCATCAAAATAATATGTTTCCTCTAGTAAAAACACGCTGTCCCTTTGGCCTGAGAAGTTAGGTTGAAAATATCTCTTGGATTCTGTTTTATTCAAAAGTGCCAAGTTTCAGCAGGGAAGGCTTGTTTACAACCATCTATTATACAAGAACAGAAGCTGGTGTACTTGCTGGGAGAGCGAAGTCTGACTCGCTAATTAAGGGCTAAGTGCACACGCAGGACACGCTGTCTTTCTGTGTCGGAGGAATTGATTGTTGACTGGATTATAACCATTGGCCTTGAGAATTATAGAGGATGTGCTCCGCATGAAGTTTACCCCCACCCCCCTCTCGACCACAATATGACAACAAACCAATCACATGCTGCATCATCTGCTTTCATCTGGAGTAAGAACTAGGTCGCCCTTGATCAGGAGAATCACCATACATCTGCAGGTTCAGCTGCATGCATTAAACGCAGCCAAGTGCAGGAGTGCAAAGCTGTCTGCTGGGGGGTTTCAGAGGGTTTACATCTCATCTGACTCCACAGAAGTATTATTCTCTTTGGAAAAGGCTCTTTCTTTCTAATAGAACTGACAAATGATTGTCAAAATGTCTTACAGTTGTTTAGATGCTGCTCCCAGTAAACTTCACAGAGTGCCTTTTTCAGAGCTAATATCAGCACTTTAACAACCTGCAGACAGACAGTGAGATCTGTAGAGCCTTTCTTTTGGAGAATATACTTTCAAATTTAAATCAATTATACTTGTCTAACAACAAATATTCTTGAGAACGTGCTTGAAATAACACAAGAACAAATTCTAAACCACAAACAATTAAGCTAGCTGTAGCTCAAAGCTAAAACTTCAGCCTGTAGGACAGATTTTGGATTATGATTAGCGCTGGCAACACTTATTTCCCATGCCAAATCAGTGCCTTTCAGTGTTTTCAGTTCTAGACACCCAAGGTATCAGCTATTTTGGGGCGCCATAATCAGAGCACTCCCATGTTTCAAAAAAGTTAAGTTTTCAGAATGGAACTGCGCCTGTAAATGTTCCTTCGCTTTCTCTGGCCAATCAAAATCAAGAAGAGGAGGGACCAATGTGATAACAGCTTAGTCAACAACAATGGCAGCGGAGACACTGGTCTGTCTTGTCTTTTCAAAGGCAAAGTTTCCAGGTCAGTGGCTGCTGCAAATACAAAGAAAGGATTCCTTTACATAGTACAGAACTATAACTATGTTATAAATCCAATCAAAAAGACAACTTGAATAACCTTGCAACAATAAATGCTGGCAATAAGCACTCATACTGCGCCCTGCTGGCATGACTGCCCCCTCCCCTCCACCCACTGGCTTGCTTTCATGTTAACATGACTGAGCCCACTTGCGTCGGTACTTAGCTCGATACACCAGGTGGTAGTATGCTCGTAGCTGCTTTGTAAATCTGCTGAAGAAAGAAGAAGAGGCAACCATTGCTACCACTCAGGTCAAGACCTGAACAACAATTGTTTATGTTTCACTACAGCAGAGGATTCCCTCCTGTCACCATGGATGGTTCTTTAAAAACTATTTTTAAGATGTCAGGAATGACCCTCTTTGTAGTTACACATCTACGTGCAGCTACAAAGATGTAACGAGCCGGTACTGAGCGGATATGATGGTTTTTGAAGAGACACTGGACATTTATTGCCTTTGCAACTAATGCTGCACAATTAATCTAATCACAATCGCGATATCAGGCTGTGCAACTGCAATTACATAATCACAAAAAAGGGATTAAAAAGTTTACAAAAACGCCTACAGAAAGTCCTCCAAGTTTACAATAGTGCCACTAATGCACTTTGCAAAATAATCTTCTTTTGAAAATAGAAAAGAAATGGAAAATATTCAGTTATTTGGACAGCAGTGCTGCAAAAATGTCAAGTTTTGTATTTTTTTCCTGCTCATTAATATTTGTATGTTCTGAGTTGATTAACACTTAAAAGTCTGCATTTATATTTTATATTGTACTTGCAAATTGCAATATGGTCAAGTATTATCACTATTGCACAGTTTATAAGGAGAGTTAAAACATATTTGTTTACTATATTCTCATGATTTCCACTAGGGCTGAACGATTTGGGAAAATAATCTAATTACAATTTTTTTCCCTCAGTTTTGCAATTTGATAAGCGATTGTTCCTCAGGTTTCTCATTTTGTGTATTCTCCAACAAACACAAGCAATAAATCACTCTATATTACAACCAACACAATATTACACTGAAGTAGGGATGACCAATTTTGAAAAAATATCTCACTGTGATGATTTTGACCCGTATTGCAAATTGGATATGAATTGTTAATGAGAAAAAAGGACAAAAACGAAGAAAGTAGGATTGTTTGTGGACTATTCTCAAAAAACTGCACTTGAATGATTACATAATAAGTAATGCATGACATCTCTGCTGCAAAAAAAGTTTTAAACTGGCATTTTTACACTAATTTCATGTTAAAGAAACATTACACCTTCTGCGATTTGGTAATTGCAGCAGGCTATATTGTAAGTTCATCTACTTTCTGATTAATTGCCCAGCCTTAATTTCCACCATGCTTTAAAACACTGCCAAGCAATTGAAAGAAGTTTTATTTTTATATGACGTCATACAGCTAATACAACTCTCTGTCATGTACTGGGGCTCAGTTGCATTCACTTCAGTCCACTTGAATCATGCTAGAGACCAAGGTTGTAATAGTTTGGGATTTTTCATTAGTTTTAATTTCTATTTCATTTTTCACTTTCTGTGTTCTATTTCAGTTTAGTTTCTATTAGTTTTGACTGCTGGTTTGTTAGTTTACTTTACTTTTTATTTTGCAAAAATGCTTTGTTTTCGTTTCTGTATTAGTTTTAGTGTTAGTTTCAGTTTACTGATTGATGTAGGGCTGGGCGATTGTGGCAAAAATCAAAATGATGATTAATGGGCTTTTTACCTCGATTACGATTAATGAACAATTATTCCGCCCCCAACCTTCAACTCTGTTTGGTCTGTAAATATTTGTATTAAGTTAAAACGAATAACTGAGAGGAACATGCAAAGATTATAACCTGATGCGTCAGATGGATGTGTTTCACACATCTATCTGGGAAAGCTTCAATAGGGAACGTTTGAGAAAAGGCAGGCTTTGAAAAAAACTCGGAGTGTGATTGGATGAACGTTCTGTCTGTCACATCTCCACAGGCCAATCAGAACAACAAAACACGTGACGTAGCCACTATCGAGCTGCTTGTGCCGAGGAATAACACGAAACATGGCGACTGTAGACATGTAAGTACTCGACTTTTGTCGTTTTTGAAAAGAAAACAACTCACTGCTGTTCTTAATCCTTCTTTTAACAACGAAATTTCATCAAGCTCTGATAAAACTTACGCTTCAGTAGCATCCACGCTAAGCTCTTCCTCCATAATTGCACCGGCCTCTTGCTGCTGCTCGTTTACGTCACGAGTCTGCCGCGTCTGAAAGTACTGCCCCTCGTTGCTGATTGGTCCTGTCACTTTCTAACTGGCCTAAAACGGTTCAAATGGGAGCTTAACAAGATGGATTCGCCAGTGAAAAACAAGGAAATGGGCGTATCCATCTGCTCTGCAAGGTTACAGAGATTAACAATTAATGGTTATTTATTGAGACACCTGAAATCAAAATACACCACTGAAATGAAACTACCTGGCTGCCTATCATGTGACTACACAGTTAGTAGTTTGTTTTTAAAGGGTGGTGCATTAGTAGAGAGAGATATTACAGGGGAAAAAATGAAATAATTGACATGGTAGGTTTTCGTTGGTTATAGGCTTTAAATGTCAGTTTCGATTATTTTTCGTTTAGTTGCCCAGCTCTAGATTGATGTCGGAGCATCATACATTTTTAAAAACATATTCAAACAGGCCAGTCTTCACTTATCATTTTATTTACTCAATGATGATTTTTGAATAAAACTCCAGACATAAAACTACCACTATGTGAAGTAATAACCAATCAGATCAGGCAATTTTACACTCTCCAGACTTGGGTGTCGGTGCCACTCAGTATGGTTGTGTCAAATACTAAAACTACGAATATTTTGTCTCCATTTTTATTTCATTTTAGTTAATTTTGTAAGCGCACTTTACAGTTTTAGTTAGGTTTTTTTTGGTAAAGCTTAGTTTTTATTTAGTTTCAGTTATCTAAATAGATTTTTGATTGCTCGAGCACGGCTGCACTCACTCTGGCCAAACTTAACTGGACTTTTGGCTCAGGTGTGCTCGGTTATGAGCGTACATCTGTACTGCTTATATTTATGGCCAATATATTGGCCCTGTATTCACAGAAACTGTCATATCTGTTGGTACAGTAACTAGCCTTTTGTCAGCGGCTGCTGTTATCATGCCGATAATATTTTGCATCCTTCCTTAGGACACAAGAAATAGGGATGAAAAAGTGAAGAAACTTCTGCTGAGGTAGGTCTGCACACATAAAATCAATATCTGCTAACACAGATAATTAGCTTTTAAATCTTTGCTGATACCAATAATATGCAATATATCGTGCATTCCTAGTTTTCTGGTCTTTGAGACCATACAGACATGTAATAGCATCCGAGTTTTCCATTGAAGCAAAGTGTCTCTACTATAAGCCAAAAAGAAAGGAAAATAACCGTCTTGAAACGGTTATTTTTCCTTATATCTTCCAGGTTTAAAGAATTATTTTGATTTGATAATAAAACAAAGCCCTTTCACACGTTTTGCATGCATGTGTAATGTTTTGCAAAAGTGACAGCACGGTCTATTAGTGCAGTTTTACTACCAAGCATGTACCAAAATATGCTACTGTCTGAGCTCTGCCCTCTGTCATGATTACAAGAGTTGTTTCTTCATTAGATTTTAATCTTTTGGCTTCCATAAACTGCTGTATATCCCCGGGGCCAAGTGTCAAACATGCGTTTAAGAAGCTATTACTTAAGTAGTTTATCTCCAGTTAGCCATAGGTGACTAGCTAGCTCATTCTGACAGGCAGCCTGCTGAAGGGACTGCTGGTCAAATCCACAAAAACAAACTTCATACCGTGACCCTGACATGCACAGACAGAGCTGCAGCTTCTCATTTCATTTCATATTAACTACATACCCCATTTTGGCTGGATTTGGTCGACAGTGATCCTCTCGGTGGTCTCTGGAGGCTGGAGGCTAGCTCTCCAGCTTTTGATCCAACTAAAGCCGCTCTGCTCTGCTGTGACTTCACGGAGCCACGGTGCTGTCTGTCCTCAGTCCGACATGGCTCGGTGTTGTTGTGCTGCTTATGCCCTTGGGTACATTTTTGCGGAGGGGGGGTGGTGTTGGTTTCACCCGAGCAAACGTGTCAGTGCATGCATGATGAGAGCTAGCAGATAGTAGCAACCGTTAACCGTTAGCATCCGGGAGAGAACACAACTTAATATTCAGCCTTCAATCTGCTCATAAATCCCAGTTTCAGTCGCTGGCTCTTCCTCGCCGTCCGCTGTGCCATTAAATCCCTTCAACCGACCGTTCAGAATGTAAAACAGGAGGTTGGTGATGCTGGTAGACATCTTCCTTCAAGCTGAAGCTTCATGTCTGCTTTTTATATCTGGAGAAAAGACAGAAAACACTTGGCGCATACTCCAGGTTTTTATCCTCCTCCTTCTCCTCCTCCAGGATCAGCTCAGCTGCACAGACGTCGATGTTAGCCAAAAAAACATATGGTTCACGTATGTGAAGCCAGTCTGAAAGAAGCTATTTACTTTTTTTTTATTTTATTTCAACCGACCGTTAAACCGGGATTCAAACGAAGTCAAAATTTGACGCTGATGCTCCAACGGCCGGTTCATCCTCTCCCTCTGTCTCTGTCAGCCCGCATCTCATTCATTTACTCAGCTCCATCCTCCGCTGCTGCCCGCTGGGGAGCATTAATGTTGCTACGTCATCACGTAAACCCTGAAATTTGACGTAATTGGCAATAAAGTGTATTCCTCACATCCATAATGGCTGTAATAACAGTGGAGTATGTTGGACTGTAAGGCACTAGAATAAAGGTAGTAAGAGTTGAATGTGGTACGGTGGCCCTGAGGGGCAACTGTGAAAAAAGTTTTACAAACTTTCAGCAGATACGGGAAAAAAATCCAAATACAAAGATACTTCATTAAATGCAGGCACACTTTAAAAACTTAAAAACAATCCAAAACATTTGGCTTGTTGCAAAATTAATTTAAATAAAATAAACTGAAACTAATAAAATAATAATAACATTGTGCAAAAATTATTCCCAGGGCAAATGTAAAGAAATTAATAAAGGTGTTAATGTATTTGTGATCATTGTTTCAACTGGGTAGCTTTTGTCCACATGCAGAAATAAATACGCATATTACAAAAGATAAATGTAATACCACGACCATAAAAGAACAAAATTATAGTAACAATTTTTTTTCACCCTATTTTTTACAGTCTTGTTCTGTTTTAACCCTTTTTTTTTAATCAGTGAAATACTTGTTTTGCCTCTGGACAGATTTTATTTTCTGTGGGTGGAATACAATTCTCCAAATCTGAGTTTTTTTCTTTGCAGAAGATTATGTACTTTTTGCTGGTGGAATAATTTTCTAGTAAGAGAAATGCTTTTGATGTTTCATGAAATATTTCTTTTTTAATTTGTACAAAGTATTTTTGTTTAGTGAAATATTTTCACTTGAGGGAAATGTTTGGCATGTGGTCAAATGGCTCGTACTTTCTTTCCCTACTTATATTAAAAATATCTTTTTACATTTTGCCTTCAGGGCTGCCGTATAATCCTTGAGAAGTGCTTTGAAAAAAGTGTGCAAAACTTCTGTATAACATTAACATTGTCTAAATACAGCAAAACAAGTTTAAATGTGACATTAAATCTTTTAATAGTGGGAAATTTTGCATAGGACTATAAAAAAAATGAAATACACAGAGTATTTTCAAAAAACACCTATAAACATTAAGCTACTATAATCTATTAATTCAGTATTTTGTGTACAGCTCACATTCTATATATTCTTTATTCAAAATGTTCAAAATATTGGCAGTAGTGAATAATGACAGGAACCCACAGTGTTACTGTATGTCATAATGCCATCTTGTGGACAGTTTCTGATATAACCAAGTGAGCTGCAGATAAATTGTGGTAATGGTTTAGTAGCAATAATAAGAAAAGATATACAAAGGCATGCAACATTTCATGTCAGTTTACTTTCAAAAATCTTCTAATCAAATTAGCATTGGTGTTCTTGTAATAATAATTAAAACTATTGCTGTTGGTATAAATGTATTCAGTTTTCTTTTAACAGGACTGGAGTTTTAAGTCTGAACTACAGCTATATTTTAAGTATTTGCGATATCAGTATTGGCTAAAATAAGTTTGCAAATATCTGTATCAGGTATTGGCAAAATTTCAGAACCATGCATTCCTATTTATATATCCAGAGATGAACATGAGACGTGAGGATGTGTCGATGCCTTTGCCCTGGAACATATTTGTAACGTCAGTGAGAGCATAATCTAAATAGACAAAAATCATACTCTTTTGCACCAAATTTGCCACGACCATCAGGGGAATGAATGATTTACAGCCTTAATAGCTAACATGTGAAGACAGTGTTTACCCAGAGACAACCTGTTGACCACATTCAGAACCCTCCCAGGCTTTTCCAGTCTTTCATTTCCTGTGTAGTTTCCCTGTGACACTGCAAGACTGGCACAGACAGCTGCAAGGACATTTTCCCTCTAGCCTGGGAAGATAGTAAAAGCTGATTTTAAACGCAACATGCCGAAAACTAAAAACAGCACATTCGCTTAGAAGTATGATGTTGGTTTTTAGGACTGACAAAGTAGAAGAGTAATCTACTTCTATGGTCTTCTGTTTGGTCAGTTTACTGGTGCTGGAGCACTCTTTTATATTTTTGCTCTTGTGCACTACTAAAACCAAACCAAACACTTTGCACATTCTCAGACAGACCTGCAGAACGACTCATGACACAGGATACAGGCTGCCAGTTACACATTATATTTAGACCTGACAGGGAAAAAAGCAGAGACGTTTATTCATGCTAGGGCTGGGAAATATGGACTAAAAATCATATGTTGACATTTTCAGTTCAGTGACTATACACAGTATTTTCCCTGATATTCTTTTCTGTACAGAAGAAAAATAGTCACCACAATACCAGACTTGATCTGCTCTAAAAATCAAAGACATTCAAACAGAAGCCTTGGAGACTGAATATTGGGATTTATTTGTTTTCTTTTTAATTATCAGTCATTATGGCTGCAAACAAACTCCAATGATAGATGATATGATATGATGGCATGCGATACAATCTGGTACATGATATATGATACGCTATGATATGGTACAATACATCATAATATAATAAAATATGAATCCATGCAATACAATATGATATGAGGTATGATAAGCTGTGATACAGTACATACAGTATGATACAATCCGGCATTATATGATCTGACATGATATGATACTATATGATACAATACAAAATGACATATGATACAATAAGATATGATATGACACAAAATGATACAATAGGACGTGGGTTCCCAACCTGAGGTCCGGTCCAGTCTGCTCTGAGGCTGCCAAAATTAGATTTGCAAGTATTGACTAAAACCATGATAAAGCAGTTATTAAGTAGTTTATACAGAGGTATTTTAATAAGAATAGCATGCATAGGCCTTTTTTAGTCTTTCATCAGAGAAACATTTAAAATCTACTGTATGTTTTGGTTGCAGTGAGTCACCTTTTCTTCTCTCTCGGGTCCTGGAGGGTCTGCTTTTCTTAGGTACATGTAGGGGGGCTCCAAGGAAAAATGGTTGGGAAACACTGCAATAGGAAAATTATATGAAATGGCATGACATGATATCATGTGACACAATTTAATATCATAAGATATGATTCTACATGATACTACATGATACAACATGATACGATACCATACAATATATAATATAATATGACAGGATATCACAAGATACAATACAATACAAAACAAAACAATACAATATGATGAAATATACTGCATGATAAGAGAAAAGATACTATATGATATGATACAATACGATATGATACCATCACACACCATTTCATATGAAATTATATTATACAATATGACAGTTTACCATACATACCATAAGAAATGATATACTATACATGATATCATGAAATACAATATGATACAATACCATATGATATGGTATGATATGGTCAATACAGAAAATTGAAAAATCTGTCTTGGGCTCTAAGTGTTGCACACACAGCTTCCACCACAGTAAAAAGAACAATAGAAGCAATAAAAACACTAAAAACATTATTGCACATACAGTTGAAACCAGAAGTTTACATACACTATATAAAAAGGCACAAACTTTTTTTTCTCACCGTCTAACATTAAATCAGATTAAACTTTTCCTGTTTTTGGTCAATTAGGATTACCAAAATTATTTCTATTTGCTAAATGCCAGAATAATGAGAAAAGGGTTTTTTTTTAGACAATTTTTATTACTTTCTTCAAAGTCAGAAGTTTACATACACTAAGATTACTATGCCTTTAAACAATTTGGGAAAGCCCAGATGATGATGTCATGTCTTTGGAAGCCTCTGATAGGTTTATTGACAACATTTGAGTTAATTAGAGGCACACCTGTGGATGTATTTTAAGGCACACCTGAAACACACTGCTTCTTTGTGTAACATCATGGGAAAATCAAAAGAAATCAGCCAAGATATCAGGAAGAGAATTGTGGACTTGCACAAGTCTGGTTCATCCTTGGGTGCAATTTCCAGATGCCTGAAGGTGCCACGTTCATCTGTTCAAACAATTATACGCAAGCATAAACACCATGGGAATGTCCAGCCATCATACCGCTCAGGAAGGAGACGGGTTCTGTGTCCCAGAGATGAACGTGCTTTGGTCCGAAAAGTGCATCTCAACCCAAGAACAAAAGCAAAAGACCTTGTGAAGATGCTGGCTGAAGCTGGTAAGAGTGTGTCATTATCAACAGTCAAACGAGTCCTATACCGACATGGGCTGAAAGGCCACTCTCCCAGGAAGAAGCCATTACTCCAAAAGAAACATAAAAAAGCCAGATTACAGTTTGCAAATGCACACAGGAACAAAGACCTTAATTTTTGGAGACATGTTCTGTGGTCTGACGAAACTAAAATTGAACTTTTTGGCCATAATGACCATCGTTACATTTGGAGAAAAAAGGGGGAAGCTTGCAAGCTCGAGAACACCATCCCAACTGTGAAACATGGGGGGTGGCAGCATCATGTTGTGGGGTTGTTTTGCTGCAGGAGGGACTGGTGCACTTCACAAAATAGATGGCATCATGAGGAAAGAACATTATGTGGAAATACTGAAGCAACATCTCAAGACATCAGCCAGGAAGTTAAAGCTTGGGCACAAATGGGTTTTCCAAATGGACAATGACCCTAAGCATACTGCCAAACTGGTTACAAAGTGGCTTAAGGATAACAAAGTCAATGTTTTGGAGTGGCCATCACAAAGCCCTGATCTCAATCCCATTGAAAATTTATGGGCAGAGCTGAAAAGGCATGTGCGAGCAAGGCGGCCTCCAAACTTGGCTCAGTTACACCAGTTCTGCCAGGAGGAATGGGCCAAAATTCCTGCAAACTATTGTGAGAAGCTTGTGGAAGCATATCCAAAACATTTGACCCAAGTCATACAGTTTAAAGGCAATGCTACCAAATACTAATGAAATGTATGTAAACTTCTGACTCTCAAGAAAATAATAAAAAATTGTCTAAAAAATGATCTCTCTCATTATTCTGGCATTTAGCAAATAGAAATAATTTTGGTAATCCTAACTGACCAAAAACAGGAAAAGTTTAATCTGATTTAATGTTAGACGGTGAGAAAAAAAAGTTTATGTGCCTTTTTATATAGTGTATGTAAACTTCTGGTTTCAATTGTACCCATAATGCACAGCAGAAAGCGACAACAACACTTAAAGTGATTGGGTCACAATCAGAACAGGTCCATTGGAGGTGTTAGGGTTGTCTGCAATAAAAATAAATATCACCCAATATAAGGTGTCCAGGACTTTTGTTTTTGTCATGGCAATATCAAAAAGGTTCCAGTATAGTTTTATTTTCAGTCATGTCAAAAAATATATAGTTCTATTACTGTGAGAATCATTTGTAATTCATTTCCAACTATTGAGAAATGATTTATGGTCCATATAGCCCACTCCTAGCATGAGAAACCACTGGTTTCCATTGCTCCACACCAGTACTTTGATAATAGTGGGTGTCAAAGACTGCTTAATTTTGTTGCTGTGTTATCAGATCGGTATTAGTTTCATTAGATTTTTATCCATCATATACATTCTTAATTAAAATGAATTAAAAAAAAAACAAAAAACGACGATTCCCAATAAAGACAAATCATTTCAAATAGATTATCCAGTGATCAATCAGCATTTTGTGGTTCATACTGTAAATAATCGATCTTTTTAATCAAGCATTGTGCGTGACATCGACTTTTTTTATTAACCAATGATACTGTCAAACGCTACAGGCTTTCTAATTTGAGAAAATACTGTGATATCTTAAAACATGGCATATTGCCCAGTCTGACAGTATTTTTAACAGTTAAAATTCAAAGCAAGCTGCAGCTAATAAACCCAGATTAACTTATTCCTCATACGTGTCAAAAGCAAGAGTTCACCCAGTGTGAACACAACAACATAACCTCCCTACATGTTGCAAATGCTTCACATGAAACACTGGAAGACCAGTTTTCTATTTCAAGATTACGCTGAGCATGAAAACTCAAGTCAAGCACGCTTGCTTAGAATGTGATCAACAGAGCAGAGCTGTGCTGTGGCGAGAGACTGAAGCAAAATTAAAACATATATATTAAAAAATGGATGCTGTGACAGAGGACTTGATAAGGGCGGACACGGACGCTGAGATGACGGTGTTGTCACCTGAAGAATTTGCTGAGCAAAATTTGGAGGGCAGTGATGAAGTGGAGCATCTTCGTAACAGGTAGGAATCAGTCATGACTACATGTTTTACTGCAGCTTCATGTGCCTTGTCAGTGTGAAACCAGGGTGCAGAGAATCTATTTTTACCATTCAAAACAAGTCCAAGCATGGCCACAGGCAGCTGTTAATTATACACTAGTAAAGTGGATCCATTCTTTTATAAAATAGGAATTATTAAAGGAAATTCCATTTATGCCACTGGGCTGCTTATTCTGAGAGTTTGGCTGAGTGTTTGAGTTTAAGTATGCTCTCAGCTACACGTCTTTTGAGTGGACCACAGTTAAAACTAATGAACAAATCTCTCATGCTGATATTGGTGTCAAGTTTTTCTGATTGGCTTGTAATAAACTGACAAAATCCTCCTTCATTCATTAATTCATTTTCTATTCTGCTTATCCAGTTCGGGGTCCCGGGGGGGCTGGAGCCTATTCCAGCTGTCATTGGGAGACAGGCAGGGTACATGCTGGACTGGTCGCCAGTCAATCGCAGGGCTGACATATAGACATAGACAATCAGGCACGCTCACATTCACACCTACGGCCATTTTAGAGTCACCAGTTAACCTAATGAGCATGTTTTTGGTGGTGGGAGGAAGTCAAAGTACCCAGAGAGAACCCACGCATGCACAGGGAGAACATGCAAACTCCACACAGAAAGGCCCTGACCGGGAACCCAGGACCTTCTTGCTGTGAGGCAACAGCACTAACCCCTGTGCCACCATGCAGCCCATACTCCTTCATGTTTTTTTTAAACTGAAACATTCCTCTCTTCTCAAGATCCATCATTGTGTGTTACCCAGATGAATGTGAAATATATCCCATGCAATGGCGCAACATATACAGTCTATCAGATATGTCAGGTTGAAGACAGTGGATAGAGTGGGAAACTGGGCAAGAGAACATAAAAACCGACAAACAGCAAAGTGCAGATGGCCAGAGTTGAACCTGGGCTACCAACTTCAAGGATTACAGCGTCTGCACCTGACTGTATAAAGGTTTAGACCAATCCATTTGGTTACTGAAGCTATCTCCAGAAGCCAAATGGCATTTGCTTTTCCACTACAACTGAGCTACCTGTTTGAGGGCGTGTCTAGAGCTGATGATGTGGTGTTTTGAGTTGATGACGGTAAATGGCTTTTTGTCATATTGGTAATTTGGCAAATATTTCAAAGTTTGGTGCAGCAGTTGCTACTTAAACATGGCTGCAAGACGTCCCTAAATGAAGGTGAACTGCTGTGACATCAACGCAGCCTGCTTGGAGGTGGGGTGTGCATGCTTGGGCCCTGCTACAGAGCAGAACCTTTCTGGGGGCAGCCTGGCGTGGCCAAACTGGTGATGGAAAAGTTAAAAAAACATAGCTTAGTTTGGATTGGTGCAGCCAAAAGTCATAGTGGAAAAGCCTCATTACAGTCAACTAAACTAAACCAAGCCATAGCTAGCACCTCTTTCTTGCTGAGTGGTCTAGCCATTCTCTAACCAGGGATAAGGTTATCAGCTTAAAGCTTTGCAAGATGGATCCATGGATGATGAATGTGGAATTTGGCCAATCTAATTTGCAAGATACATTACCCAACCATTCAAAAACCAGCAGTAAACCCCCCCAAATTTTTTTAAGAAATGCCAGCTATAATTTACAGAATGCATCAAAGTTTTGAGTCTAAGGTCAAATAAGTTAGCCAGACACTTTGATGACAGTAAAGCAAAAGACTTGGTTATCTTATATGTAGACATTAATTCCCTAAGTTGATTTAACATGCTCAAGACCTGCTGGTCTAAAGAGGCAGTGCACAGGCGAACCAATGTCAAAGATACAGGATGTTGCTCTCAGACTGCTTTCTCAAGTTAAACTCACAAGTATCTTGTCTATTTGTTGTTCTACCTTCAGTTTACGTGAGGCCGTCCATGATGACAATGTTAGGCCAAAGATGCAGTGCCTGATGATGGACTCCTCCTTCTCCATGGTGACTATGCAAGGGGAGGATAGTGGGATTGCATGGGAAACCACCCCTAGTCGCTGCACCACGCCATGGGCGTCTGAAACTGGAAACCCAACTGTGGAGTTAGGTTCTCCAGTTGCAGTGCGTCCTGCAACACCTGGATCTGTCCCTGCAGGGAAGATTATCTTTGTCATGGATGAGGAACTCATGTCAAGACGGAAAAAAACTAAAGAGAAGAAACCAGAAAGACGAATCCTTGTGGAAAGCTCTGAGAATATCTCAGGAAGGCCAGAGCTGGTAGAAGTCTCACAGCCAAATGTGAAAACAGAAGGAGAAGGAGAGGAAGAGGAATCAAATGAATCCCCTGAAGACAAAGAGCAACGGCTGTTCCGTTTGGTGTCAGAGGGCTCTGAAATCCTCAACATAATAGTTCCTCCAAAGCTGGCGACTGTAGACGAGGAGGAGAGCAAGGAAATGGTGGACAACCTTTCATATTTGGAGGAGAGCCTGGTTCCCAAAGCGAATGAAGACCCCCATGACTATGAGATTCTGGTGTCAATAACTGAACCAGCTGCGGCAAGAGCTGAGGTCATGCCTTTGTCTTGCACCGGTCCTCGTGTGATGGATCCACCAGGAGCCCCAGTGGCAAGACCTCCAGGGATGGGAGCTCCTGGGAATGTGGACTACTTTGAGGCATTTGCCCTGATCGATGCCCAAGCTCCAGGAGGTCCTGCTGTGGTTGCGAAAGGGGGTGCAGAGCAAGAGGCTGAGGGTAGAACTGAGAACCAGGAAGCAGAGGAACCTGCAACTCCTAAAGACAACAAGGCTGCAACAACAGCTTTGGAAAATGACAAGTTAGACACAATCAGCCTTGAGGAAATCACCAGTGATCTTCTTGACGAAGTCTTTTATGCTGGCACTGAGGACTATGTCATGAAAAGTCTGGACAAAGAGGATGGAGTCCCGGGAACACCCTCCAGGCTCCCTTCAAAACCAAGTGGTTCCAATTTGTTTGGGAGCCAAGAGGAGATCTTGACTCCAATCTTCTTACCAGACGGGCCCCCCAAGATTATCGACCCCATTCTGCTGGAGGAGCCCAAAGCTATGGCCTTCCTTTACACTGACCTGTATGAGGAAGCCATTGGTAATCGGATGAAAGAAGAAGATACAGAAAGTTTGACCTCTGAGAAGTCTTTCCACAGCAGACACTCAGACCGGGAAGCGAGAGGATATTTAGAGAAGTATGTCCTTATAGATGAGACTCCTGCAGTAGAAGGGGAACTAAGTGACAAAGAGAAATGCAGAAAGGAAGGTCCCCGGACTTTGTCTGACGACTTGTATGATATGAGCGATATGCTATCAAGGCATGGGATGGGCGAGGTACCAAATTCAGAGGAGGAGATCACTGACTTCTTCAGAACGAGTGACAATTCTTCTCCATGTGATATAGAACCTTTCTCAAGAAAACTTGAAGAGGAAGAACCTCAGTCAGTCACAAAGAGAAAAGACAAGCCAACTAAAAATGTCTCCATCAAGGTTGAAAAAGTTGCAGCAGATCCACTTAGCATTTCAAGCTTTGAGTTTCTTCCTGATGAACCAGACTGGGGAGGCATGGATGACCATCCTGCAGGTCTGGATGAGAAAGATGTTGGTTCACATCCAGGGAAGGAATTGTGGAAACAAGGTTCAGCAGTGCAAATGCCAGTTGCCCCTCCCAGGAGAAGGACACCATCTGCTCCGAAGGCATGTCTGGACCTCACACCTCTGACTCCGGTTGAAATCATTCAGGAACAAGAAGAGGCTGGTGGAAAGGAGCAGAGAGAGGAAGAGAAAGAGACGGCATCACCAGCAGAGACTGCAGATGAGGGAGATGGAGAGGAACCGGTACCTCCGTCCAACAATGATGCTCCATCTGAGGAAGCACTGGTTGAAGTGGATGCTGTGAATGTGCAAAGTGTAGAGGATAGCAAAGAAGTAACTGTCATAGACAAAGAGCAAGCCACGGCTGAGCAGAAAGACACTGAAACAGTAGAAGAAGGAGCTACAAAAGAAACAGAGACTAAAGAAGTAGACATGGCGTCATCGGAATTGGTTGAATTAGAAGTTCAAGCTGAGAACCTAGCAGATGATTCAAATGTCACGCCAGCTGAACCAGCAACAGGAAGAGGACGATGTATAATACTTTAAAGACACTGCAATTCAATGCCACTTTCATGTCAGGTTTATTGCTAGTTTGTTATTGATTAAGGTCTTAAGTAGGGCTGTCAAATGATCAAATAGGTATCACTCTTGGATTTTTGATTGTTAGACCTTTAAATTCTTGCATTTTAATTTTAAAGCACAGAATTTCAAGTCAGTTTTGACAATGTGAGGCAGTTCTTGCTAATGACGTGATTTAAGAGTCTAAAGAAGTTTAAGAAATGCATTTTATGATCTGGACTTGAAGATTTGTTATTTAAATGAGTGTGTGTGGTCTGAAACATGACCTAGAGGTAGAAGAAAATTTCAAACTGCTTATTCTGTCAAAGACAGTGTTTAAGGCTGATGTGCATTTATTAAGTGTGCAGGAGTGCATGTACAAAATGACCCGCTTACTTTCAGTGACCTTTGGTAATGTGACAACATTTGCACTTTTCAGGGGTTTCAGTTTAATTGGTTTCTCTGTGTAATTGATATAGTAAGGCTAAGGCTTGTTCGGATTATTTTAAGTCCAATTTTATGCCCCATCCCTTCCCCAATTATGGGCTGGCGGCCCTACGCCACTTTCAAAGCATTTAACAACTGTTTATTTGTCCAAATAATCTATCCATCCATCCATTTTCTATACTGCGGGGGGCTGGAGCCTATCCCAGCTATCATTGGGCGAGAGGTGGAGTACACCCTGGACTGGTAGCCAGTAAATTGCAGGGCTGACATTGAGGCTATGTTCACACTGCAGGCCTTAATGCTCAATTCTGATCTTTTCCCAGATCTGATTTTTTTTTTTGTTTGCCTGTTCACACTGCAATCAACTTCCAAAAGGTCAGATACATATCTGATTCAGAACCACATACGAAAGTGGCCTGAATCTGATTTAAAAAAAAGGTCAGATTCAATGTGACTTGTGCTGTTCACACTGTCAGAAACAAGTCAGATATGGGTCACATGTGAGCAAAAAAATCTGGTTCAGGTTTCTTTTAACTGCAGTGTGAACGTAGCAGCCCTAGCAGCCCTGTCCAAATAATCTTCAAGTATATCAATATAATGATCTCACTGCTGCTGATCGACTTGAAGCCCCCCCAATATCCAGAGATGTAAATATAAAGCATGTCTGATACTGACGGTTCTACGTTGGCCAGGCCTACAACAGGACAGCTGGAATAGCCAATGAGAGTGGGCAAACTTGGAAGGGTCAAAGACAACCTCGCTGCAGACTGCAGATCTCAGACACTCCCTCTCGCAGACTTCTAGTGTGAGACACCACCTCTGTCAGAATGGAAATGCATGCAAAAACTTTCAAAATAAAATTGGATTCAACTTCCAGTTAGGGTTGAAGGATACCAAAAGTTAAAAGTTAATCAAATATTGGGTGTGTTTTTTAGAAAATACAGACATATCAATAATGCTAGCTGGCCTGGGCACAGAGGCAGACAACCGCAAGAGCACAGCCGAGCAGAGGATGGACTGTTCTTTCTTCACGCTATTGGAAGGATGGATCAACCTCAAAGTAACCGTTAGAGACCTTTGGTGGAATCGTTTTTCAATGTCCACTCCAACATAACAGATGCATGTTTGTGTGAGAGCAACGACAGTTTGAAAGTTCAGAAAGCACAGATCTATTTTCATATGTGTGTAGAGCATAAACAGTTTGGTACAGGAAAAAAGCTTCTCTTCTGTGAAAAACAATGTATTGCAGCTAACATAGTTAAGGCTAACAAAGCTATGTTAACTACGTAAGCTACATAGCTGATGTAGCAACATAGCCAACATAGCTAAGGCTCAACAAAGCTATATCTGCTGAATTAGCATAACATAGCTTTGTAGCTGATGTTAGCTACATTAGCATCTTAGCTACATTGGCCTTAGCTATGTTAGCTACACAACTACGTTACCTACATAGCTAACATAACAGTGTTCGCTAAAGCTCACATTGCAAAAGGTAAAGCTAATATCGCTACAATGGCTCAAGCAGCTATGCTAACTACGTAGCCAGTGTAGCTACGTCTGCTTTTCTGTTTTATTTATGAAATGTTGCTTAGTCTGTAATGCTAGCAATGTGGCTATTATAAGAATGTAACTGCCAGACTTTGTTTATGGATAAAGATGGCCTTAAAAAAAAAAAAAAAAAGGAAATACATTGTACCAACAAATTATGTCACTTCTGTTCTGATAGAGGTGGTGTCTCACAGTAGTGGTACAGTGTAATTTACTCAAAATTTTGAATCATTTATTCCCATTTATAACTGGCAAACAGTTTGATCAAATATACCGAGAGCATATTTCCCTGTTTCTACAAGTTTCACCACTTTTTTTTTTTTTTGCACCTTGGACAGATAACAGCAGTGCATGAATCATAGTGTGTTTGAAGGAAGAGGTTTGGGTCATGAGTGTGAATAAAAAGGGTGTGAGAGCATGTGTTGGTGTTTGTGTCATGTTAGGGTGGCTCTTCAGCTATAAATAAAACTCCTGAATGTTAACCTGACACCTCGTCTCAGCTAGGAGTCTGTGCACCCTCATGTAAACCGTAAAAATGATTGTGCAATACAAGTAAACATGGGCTATAAACCATCATATTAATTTATGTTTTGGAAGTACAACCTATGCCTTCTAATTTGGATAAAAACTGATAATGCTGCTATGAATTAAATCATTTCACCTGTGTGTTCTTGTTTCTTCATTATCTCTGCTGTTTTAAGACCTAGTGTAGGATCAACTCACCAAACAGAGCTGTTTTAAACAAAGAACATCACAGTATTCACTCTACTTGTATTGCTATCAAAGCTGCTTTATGTCAGGCAGTATTCACAGATTTTTTTTTTTTTTTTTACCTCTAGGCCTGAATCCAAGGGTCCCATCTGGAGCTCAGCAGTGATCCTATCCCTGCTGACCTTGAGGAGTAGAATAAAAACACTCTAACAGATATGAATACATGCATGGGCAAATGTGGAATTAAAAAAAATTAATTAGGGTAAAGGTTTGGCAAAGAAAAAATTATGTTTAAACACCGTCTGTGCATCCTGTTGATCTTGTTTTTGTCAGTTTAGATGTACTTTAGTGACATCCAGTGTTCAAAACGAGCGTTTTTCTGCTTCCTTGTGTTTAAAATCAATAATGTCCTCTCTACGTCTACAGGGGGCAGCTGTGAGCTGATGGCTAACCTTCAAATTAGCAGAAGAAGAGTCAGGTCTATAGAAGTACAGTACATAGAGTGGATTTACAAATTAACAGAGCAACACAGTATACAGTACTAACAAAATGATACAATGATGATAACAAAAAAATACAAATATAGAATTAAAAAAACAAAAACAATATTTATGACAAAAAAAAAACATTTCTAATGGGTCAAAATTCTGAATAAGGCATAATCAGAATTATGATTTCCTTCGACACTGCCTTGGACTAAAACATAAGATTATTAACTCTGCTTTCTTTATCAACCTGCAACTTCAAATAATAAAAACTGTCCTTTTGGGGATGATTAGTGCTGTATGATAATGAGATGTGAAGTTCTGCACAGTGTAGCTGAAATAATATTAGATGTAAAAACCAAACAAACAAACAAACAAAAAAATCCACCTACCCTTATTGGTGTCATGGTTGAACTTGTGACCATATTAAACGATGACTTTCAGACAATGTTGACTGTGGGTTTTCTGGTGGTTTGGCAGCCCATTTCCGCTACATAAAACAATAACAAATAATAAAGTGGGGTAATTAAAAAAAAAACAAAAACAAATAAAAGTAAGATAAAATCATGACAGAAAAAGTTGACATTGGAAGATAAAAAGTCAAAACTCTGAGATAAATAATCATAATTATGAGATAAAAGTAGAAAATATGAGATAAAAGTCACAATCGTGAGATAAAACGTAAAGATAATGAGCGAAAAATTCAGAAATGTGAGATAAAAAGTCTAAATTATGAAATGAAAAAGTAGAAATATGAGCTTAAAAGTCTGAATGATGAGATAAGAAGTCATTTATGAGATAAAAAGTCATAATCTAAGAAAGTATGTCTTTGTTATGAGATAAAAGCTGTAGTTATAAAATAAAATGTCTAAATTATACAAGAAAGGTTCATAATTATGACAGCAAAAGTCATAATTATGAGAAAAGATATATATAATTCTAGATGAAATTAAATTTCAAACAGTAGAAATTATAAAATGAAATTCCAAATAATGACACTGAAAATTTGAAATAAGGAGACAGTCATAATTATAAACTTAAAAAGTCATAATTCAAGGATTGAAAGACATAAAAAAACAACAACAAAAAAAGAGAAGAATTGGGATTGTAAATCATGAGATTAAAAGTCTAAATTAGGAGACAAAAGTTCATAACTATGGGATAATAATTCATTATTTGAAATAAAAGATGATATTAGTGAAAAAAACGTAGAAATTATAAGAAAAAAGTCAAAATTATCAGATTAAAAAAATATTATGAGATAGTGTAATTATGCAATAAATCTCACGATTTACTTTAACATCATAATTTTGACTTATATATCATAATTACTACTACATTTTAAATTTTTATCTCATAATTAAGACTTAGTGTCTCATATTTATGACGTTTTATCTCATAGTTCCGTTAAAAAAAATCTAATCTGTAATTAATGGCCTTACGTCGTTGTTTTTTCTTCTTTAATAGTAGAAATGGGCTTTTATAGTTAGCAGACAGTGGGGAACACTAAGTTTTTCAGCAGTATTGGATGCAAAGAGAACAAACACAGAGGTATTCGGTTAACATGGTCGCAAACTACACCATTACACCTGTATTTGTCTCTCTATCTGGTGTACTTCTATGCCGGAGGTTCCCCGTCGGCGCTGTGTTTGACTCATTGACTACTTGGATAAGTTAGCTTCGTGCTAACTTAGCTATGGACAATGTCCCCAGTTTTTGCTCCTCTGACACCTCTGAAGAAAACGGAGAGGAGACCTGTCATGGCTCCTCGGTTGAAGACGGATTTGTAGACGCTTTCGGCGACCTGGCCGCTCTCCCTGTCGAGGTTGGCGAGAGAAGACCGACGTGTTTGCGGTGCCGGTGAGCTGAATTAAAGTGAAGCTAATGCTAGCTAGTCAAGTTAGAGTGGTCGGACCAGGCAGGGAAGAAACCCCCTCAACCCACCCCTCTTCTCCTCCTTCTTCTCCTCCTCACGTTACTGGCATGCTTTTATGAGGGAACAGATTTATGTCGTTACAGAAAAAGCTGAAGACCAGCTGAAAACAGATGAGATGGGGGATAGGCTGGGAAAGTACTGAGAAATCACAGCTTCACGTCTTCAACTTTCCTCCCATGTAGTCGCCCTCAGAAGGTGTGTCTCTGTCCTTTTCTTCCACCACAACCCCTGGAGGTCTCCACGTGTCTGTACGTGGTGCAGCATCCTGCAGAGGTGAGTGACTGACTTCACTATTGTTTTTCCCCATAACTGATGCCTGCAAGAGGGTAACAGTTTCATGCCTGTTTAGTCACACTGTAGTTGCAGTATTTTAAATCACATGCACATTTAAATCAAGTCTGATTCAATAACACAGCGGTCATCAACGACAGTCGTATAAAGGCTAGCTCATGTCTATGCAGAAACTGTGGAGGCCTGACCGTTAAATCATCTAAACACAAGAAATATTTTTGTCTAAATAATTACAATTTTATTGAAATGTACCCTATTTTTGGCTTTAAGCAGAACTACTGAAGCCAGCCACTAGGGGGCGATTGAAATATTTAAGCTACATATTTCTGGGACTGCCATGTAGTTTTAGGTGAATATGCTGCATCCTGATTGGTGAAAGCACATGAAGGAAACGTCTTTTGTTTTGATTCTCAGGCATTGAGACATTTCTGACATTAATGCAATAGGTGAACAATTCCAGAACAGTGTTTTACATTTGTGCACAGGGCAAACAAGCAAAAAACAAAACAACAACAAAAACAAAAACAAACCCAAGACATTCTTATCTGTCTTTGCAACTCTTAACACAGTATCTTCATATTACAATATTAAATTTAATGTTCAGTTGTAAGTCATTCGTACACATCAAAGTCACCTGACAAGCACATTTTCATTCCAATATCTATAGAAAGAAACTAAAGTATTAAGCATTAGATATCTCCAAGAACATCTCTGTAAAGTGCTTTCAGATAGGGATCCTGAATTGATCTTAATTAAGGCTGGGCAATTAATTGAAATTTAGATTGAATTGCGACATTTCATTCTGCAGTGTTCAAATCACAGAAGGTGCAACATCTATTTGACACTGAAAGTGTGTCAGAAGGGCATTTTTATATACTTTTTACCAGAATATTTTGGGGAAAAAAAACTCTCCCTTTATTGTTTTATTAAAAATCATAGTATAATTATTTCCTTCAATTCAACAGTCACATCAAATTTGCAATTAGTGACAATAATTACAGTTAGATATTTTTTATTTTTAAAATCCAAAAGCCTCACTTCATCTAGCCAAATACTGCATTACTGATAAATAGACTGATTTAATGCTTTTTCTTTTTTTTGAGGAATGCATGACATGAAGAAATTGAATAAATTTTTTCATATTAAATTACAATCACAATATCGTGAGAAAATAAATCACAATAGATTATTTTCCTAAATTGTTCAGCCCTAGAACAGAGGGAGGAAACTAAAAGGTGGGTCAGACTTGAACCACGGTATCTATACGTATGGCACAACCCAACCAGATGCTTCTCACACTCTGCTATCACCCTTGAACTTTTATTCAAACATGCTAAATATGATGATAATTCTTAAAATACAGTGTTTCTTGCCAGCCAGGTATATATGCTGGCCATTCTCATATAGTCACCATCTGTGCACATGAGGGTGATATCCACTTGTATATCCCTTTTGTAAATGCACTGATTGAGGTGCAGCATCTCATGTTAGAAATTAAATTTTATATGCTGTATGTTAACATTTTCTGCAGCTTTATGCTGCTGTTTTTGTCCTGAACCCGTATTCTCTAGAATGACGACCTGCTACCTAATCAACAAAAGCCTTCAAGCATGCAGCTCACTTGCTATGATTGTAGAAAATAGAGGGAAACATTTTTAAAGTGATTTTATGTGAGCATCTGTATGCAATGTAGAAGGTGAGATGGCCATCTCTGTTACCAAAAACAGTGTCATAATGCAAGAAATGCTGAAATAAGAAAGCATTTTTAAAAAATATTTGTTTTGTTAAATTTATTTTGTCTTCATTGATTTAAGTCTTTTCTAGATTATGTGTAGTATTTGCAATGCTTTACTCTCCTACACGGTGTTTTTAGACTTTGTTTTATGTTTGCTAACACTTGTGATGATTTTTTACTTTACACTAAATAAAAACAGCAATAATAATATTTTAAGCTTTTAAAAGTGGCTTGTGACCATGATAAATCTAATCCAACCATTGTTGAACTTTCAGGAGAGCAGAGTACTCCGCACAGTCCCTCTACTTGCTGCTTGTTTGCCACAAGGAAAATGCAATGTCATAGTTGGGAGGAGGTTTAATGAAGAAAAGTAAGCAGTATTTCTTGTTCTTCTTTCATCAGTCATGCTTGTTTCACAACATCTCAACTATTTTCATTGTTTTCTCACTCACATGTTTTTGTTCCCATCCTGTCTCCTCTCAGGCATCCAGAGCTTGCTGCGGTATGTCGAGACAGCAGAACGCTGATCCTGTACCCCGGCCCCAAATCCCAGAACCTGGAGGAACTCGTGCAATACCAGGAAGTAGGAAGTGTGAAACATAATGTGATCATCATTGATGGCACGTGGAGCCAGGCCAAAAACATGTTCCTCAAAAACAGCCTGTTTCACCTGCCTAAACAGGTGTGTACGTCTGTTATCTCATTTTAACGAGGGTGAGGTTGGGTTCAAAGAAAATGTGAATTTAATATCTTCTTTTAAAGCTTGGAAAATTTAAACCAATTACAGACGTCCCAGCCAAGATTTCTGATTTTAAAATGTTGTCTAGCAGCCTTAATCACAAAATCTTTCTGGAACAGAAGAGTTCACCCTGTCCACCAGAGACGGTATGATTTCTCCCTCTACACCCACTGGTGGAAAAGCTGCTTCACCCACATGAAATGACTAACTGAAATCAAAGCAATGAAAAAAAAGTCTCTGAAATGTGGGCAAGCAAACACGGAGGACTCATCATAATTTCCTCCTCTACCTCTTTCTTTTCCCAAAAGTGTTTGGCTATAGAGCTGCTCCATTTGGAGTAAACAGTATTTTGGAAGAGATCCTTTCCCTTTTAAATTCACTGGTAGTTTGATGCTTCCCTGGATGAGCATGAAAGACTGGATGAATAGTACAAATTTATGTCTTTTACCTTTACAGTCCTGATTGTTTCTGGGGTTTTCTCTAATTATTGGCATTAAAAATCAGAGTGATTCAACACTGTCATTCAATTTAGTGAATGTTTGTTGAGTTGATTATGCTTCCTGCATCCTGAGTCAGTTTTCAGATCACTTAATATAATGGAGACATCACTGTTTTGTTAAATTATTCCCAGAAAATTTTGAAAAGATGTGCTGTGACAAAAACATTACCCATCACTAATCGACACACATCCACCCTTAGAAAATTCAGCCCGGCTCTACCTGTGCCCTTGTACGCTCTCTCTGAGTGCGCAACATCCCGTATCCCGTATTTATGAACTGGACCCAATTTAAACCCAACATTTTTTAATTATTAACCTCTTACAATTAAAATTTTAAACTACAATTCCCAGTTGTTTCTATAGCCGGAATCTCTTCTGATCAGATCTTCATGATTAAACACAGGAGCATGCACTGTGTAACAAAAATGTTCAAAAACGTATTTTTTAATTAATTTGTAGAGGTCTTGTGTGCACATCCAACTGGGAGGAGATGTCAGTGCAGACCCAGTACTTGCCACAGGGATTATTTATCCCACTTGGCCAGGGAATACCTCAGGATCCCACAGGAGGAGCTGGAAAACTTCACTGGGAAGAAGGATGTCTGGGTTGACTTGCTTTGCCTGCTGCCAGCTCTGGTTAAGTGGAAGAAAATGGATGGATAGATAATTATTTTTAATGTTCTTCTGTACTACAACTTTGACCATTTGAGAGCATCTCATAACTGATAACTGTTTACAAATGAACAAAATCAACCCTCACACTGATGGTCTATATGGATAGTTTACTGTTTACTGTGCAGATCATCAACCTGTTAACAGGAAAACAGTCTGGCTGCATACCATACATCTCTGAAGGCCACTCACACAGAACGTTCATCTGAGATGCAGCCTCTTCCAGAATAGAAGTGCTGTTATTTGCCAGAACAACATATTTCCAGTTTTACATTCAGTTGTTTTTTTTTCCTATATTCATGAACAAAGTCCGTCAGTTCTTGAATAACCATGTTGCAGACATTAAAGGAGACATATTTTACTCCTTTAAAACAAGTTTATATTGGCCTCAGAGGTCCTCAAAACATGCCTGTGAAGTTTGTTGCTGAAAAAACACTCCAGTATTGGATTTGTACATGTCTAAAAAACCACTCAGTTTCAGCCCTTCAAAGAACGAGTTGTTTCTGTGTCTGTGGCTTTAAATTTTAATTAGCTCTCTGACTTCACCCCTGATCACACCCCTCTCAGGAAATGGATGTGGCACTCCTGATGTTACACATGCTTATATAAGTTAGGGACCTGATTTGACCAAAGTCAGCAGGATAACCCACTGAGATATCCAGCATTTCAGCTGGCAGCTGAGAGGAGAATCAGCAGGGGAGGGTGGAACTTTCTTCCAAGCGAGGAGGGCCAACCAAAGCTGGCAGCGGTGCTAACTCCCTGCATGAGGTCATGAGGGGAAAATCTGAGAACGGCTTGTTTCAGCACACATTTTCTGAAAGATGGAGAAAGAGATGGGGGGAAGGGAATGGATTTTTCTGGTACTTGGAAGAGATTGTGGACAGACCAGGGGCACATATTTTTGTTAGAAAAGCATGGAAAAAGTGATTTTTGCATTATATGTCCCCTTTAAGACTATGAAACATTTCAGAAATCTGGGATAAAGTTTTGCATAGACCTGTTTAAGAAGTAGTAACACAGATCGTGGCTTGCTTTAGCTTTGTTAGCTAATTTACACAATTAATGTTACTACATAAGCCAATGTAGCAAACTAACAGCTATGTGAGCCTTAGTAAGCATAGCTAAAGCTAATGTAGCTATGTAGCTTAAGTATGGAGCTATGTTGGCTACATAGCTATGGAATCTATTAGGGCTGGGCAGTTAATCGAAAATTAGATTAAATTGCATTGTGGCCTGATGCAATTTTCAAATCGCAGAAGGTGCAATATTTCTTTGACCTGAAATTTGAGTCAAAATACCAGTTTAAAACTTTTTTGCAGCAGAGATGTTATACATGACATATCATGCAATCATTCAGGTGCCCTTTATTTAAAATAGTCTACAAAAAATTCTATCTTCTTCATTTTTGTAATTTTTTTTTGTATTAAATATAAGAATGACAAAAAAAAAAAGTTCAACTCAACAGTTCATATCCAATTTGACATACAATTCAAAATCCTCAGAATTAGATATTTTTGAACAACTATATAATAATCGCATATCAAATCGCAATTGCAATATTGGGGGGAAAAAATAGCAATTAGATTATTTTCCAAAATCATTCAGCCTTATTATCTATGTAGCTTATGCAGCTAACAGAGCTATGCGAGTTACGCTTGCTGCATTGAAACACTTTTGTGGATCATGACCCTTTTTTTTCCTGTAAGCAGATTGTCTGCTGGGCTTTATTAAACATTTTGTTATCAGGTTTTGCAGGTCGGGTTTTTAACTTTTAACTTTTGGTATCCTAACCCTTAATGAAAGTTTGATCCGATTTTTGCGTTTAAGTGTGTAATTCCGTTCTCAGATGAACAGTTTGTGAGTGTGGCCATCAGAGATGTACGATCTGCAGCCAGACCTCTCCAGTTAACAGAGACTTCAGTCTGCACTGTTGTTCATACACTTCATTGGTGAATTGAGTAACTATAAAACAGATCAGCTTTAACTTTTGTTGAGTGCAATTGTGTGCGAACTCTTTCTTGCTCATCCTCCACAGCATTGATCTCTGTTTGCTTACGGAGTAGACCAGGTTGGCAGCACCACGTTTCAAAGTCTCTCTCCCTCGTTATGTCAAAAACAAACAAACGAAACTGTCATCTAGTAAGAGTAGTTTATATTGAAAAGACTTCTTAACTCAAGTTGAGTGAGCAGTGGAGTCGGGCTGCACATCTGTTGTTGAGTTTAATTTGTTCAGTGTGCTCACACAGTCAGGGGTTTTTCTTAAGTAATTACAGGAAAAGGAGACAATAACTCAAAATCTATAGATTATAATCTTGTCACACTGCTCTGTCTGACAGCATAATAAGATATCTTTTACAGACATCTCTAGCTCCCCTCAGGCCTGGGCTTGGCCAATTTGGGTTCAGACAGAGACTCTAACCACTACTGCTAATAAAAGCCAGCCTGTTTCCCTCGTTGAGTACTTTTAATCTGAAGCAGTAGCAGCATGAAAGGTTTTATTATCTGTAGCCTAGAACGGCTTGTATAAGGCTGGGAGAAGACAAAGGCGCTAATGTTAATATAATAATCTATGTAACTGAAAAGAGGAAACTTAGATAACGTCAATAAAAGTGGATCTTATATAAAAAGGGAGAGATGACTTGCCCGTTAACTTATCAAAAACAGTCCATAGTGTTAGATGGCAGTCAGAACTGAAACTCCAAGGCACTCTGATGAAATAAAAATCCTTTAATAAACAGGGGTCTGACTGCCATCTAACACTATGGACTGTTTTTGATAAGTTAAAGGGCAAGTCATTGCTCTATTTTTTTTTATATATTATCTTTGTCCTCTTATCCTGAAGAGCACCTGATCCTGGTGACATAGTTTTGGACACCTTTGACCCCGTGTAGCACTCTCCCACCTTTTTTCAAAAGTGGATCTTGATCTGACACTGGAATGGCAGGCCTGTGACGAACAATGAAAACCTCTATTTAGAAAATTTAAAGATGCTTAGAAATAGTGCTGACAGAAATTTTACAGAACATAAATCAAATGCTTAATTGGGACACTTCTGTCATCTTTTTTTCCAGGTCCAGCTTAACAGGACTCTATCCAGTCAGTATGTGATTCGCACACAACCATCTAACATCTGCCTGTCCACGCTGGAGTGTGCTGCTGTCGCCCTTTCCATCCTGGAGCAGAATGACAACATCCAGGAGGTAAATTTCTGGATTAGTTATTACTTGTGCTTATGCGCTTTATGCCCCACAGAAGTGAACAATTTGACATTTTTTGGCCGCTCAGGGGGCGATCAATATAGCACTGAGTTGCTGTGGTAGGGCCTTTTTGAATTGATGTGGGAACATTAGTTTGCTCCATCCAACAAATGGAGTAACATTAGCTGTAATTTGTCTAGAATCACTTTCCTCTTGGCTTTTTTTCTTTCAACTTAAGACAATGCTGTGCATCTGGTATTAAAAAAGCTAAATTCTCCACTTTGTTCAGCAGCTGTTTTTTTATTTTGTTGTTTGGTGCAAAAGAGATCGTGTGCAACATGAATAAGCCGAAAGATTCTAAAACACTCCTATCAAGTCGTCCTGATCTTGAAACAATAAAGCAGTGCTGCAAAAACTACATGCGGCTTATAAACATTTTTACCTAAAAGGTGAATATGTCTCATGTTTTCCATCTTTCGTCATCTGTTCGTCCAGGTTCTGCTGCGGCCCCTGAAAGCTCTGTGCTCCTTCCAGCTGCAGCACGGTGCTCAAATCCATCACAGCAAGGAGCATCTGCTGAAGAACGGCATGTATGACAAACCCATGCCCAAGAACAAACGCAAGATAAAAAGGATGGAGAAACTCGTGACTGATCACAACATCTGCCCCAGATGAGGAAGTGGCTGAAACGGGTTCGACTTGCATACATGTACACAGCGATCTTCAATGCTGCACAGGACTGAATCATCATGGCAGCGTGTAGCAGTGTCAGAGTGCAGGCACACAAACCACTGGACTTTTGAGGGTTTTTATTCTGTTTAAAGATATTTTATATATGCTGGTTAATTTAAATTATGGGTAAGTTAAAGTTTCAGTGTCATGGTGGGACAATAAACCCCGTTTCCAAGCTGCATTGTTTTAAAAACAGTTCTCATTGTTTAACTTTTAAACATTATGGTGGTTCTGAATATCTATGGCTTTAGACCATTACATCTAAAAGGGCTGATTCCACTGATGTCTTTTAATAAGCAAAATCATTCTTGAGTTGCGTTATAAAATAAAAACTCCTTTATCAATTACTGTTGTATGTCATGAAACTTCCTGACAGCCAAAATACAGTGGAAAAACCAACATTTAAGTTGAGAGATGTATTCTATATCATGTAAGAGTTTTCAGAATGTGAGATCTCTAGAATACATAGAGGTATCTAAGGTTTGCTGAATCGTCTGCACAGTTATAGTCTGGTGGATAATAAGCTGTAGCTTTGCAAAGAAATATGTCATTTTGGCATATTAAAGCATAGCTTTTTATGATTTGTGGTCCAGGGATGGGCATATGGTGACCCGGGGCCACAAGTACTCACTCAGTGTGGCCCATGAGTCAATCTCATTTATCAATAATTTGTAAATATAAAGAAAAAAGGACAAATTTTTCCATGAAATATGAAAAATACAAACATTACCTCCATACTCTTTGATTAATGGTATATATTTAGTTCTTTACAAAAAATAAGAGCTCAAATTACCTGTGTTAATTCCCAAAACAGAGGCGTAGCACAGGGGGTGAAAAGGATACTGATTTCCAGGGCCCACAGTAGGTAGGGGCCCTTGAGGAGCTTGTAATGAAAAGTGTGTTTTTATATTTTTTTTCTTTGTAATTAGTGTCATTTTTCAATCAGTTTGGGGGGGTGTAATATTCTTTCTGGGAACCAAAAATTCCTAACCTCGCTCCTACCCTGAACAATACACTTTTATCCATTCCTAAATGTACAATATGTACTTAAATAACCAGTAAATACAGTGTTCTTTTAAAAGTAGCTTAAATTGGCCTGAATTCTGTTTAGCTCTTTATATCAAGCATTACTCTGTACATTTGAGCTTAAATGTTGTTATACTGAATTAAGATGAAGTCATGTTTGTACCTTTGTCAATTACAAGTAATTATAATGGTTAAATCGGGAGTATCCAACAATCAATAATAATAATAATAATAATAATAATAATTTATAATGCACTTTTAAAAACAGGGGTTTACAAAGTGCTTTGACATGCAGAAAAACAACCAGAAGAACCCAGCAAAAGATAAAGACAACAAACAACAACAATAAGAGAACATTCAAGGGAAGAGAAACTAAACAAGATCAAAATCCAGACTATATATTCAGCCCAAACAACATTATTAATGAGACATTGTCATAAATAAAAAATCCATGGAAGTCATAAGAGTTTTGATATGTTTCACACGACATTGCCAGAACCAAGATGTCATTAAAACAAAGACATCAAATACAAATACATAAAAGAGGGCTGTGAGACCATTTCTTTCGTTTACTTGTTAATATATATATTTTGGGGCATTTTATTCCTTTAACAATAGAGGAGGATAGCTGATGGATTCAGAAACAGTGAAGAGAGAGTGGGTGTGAGACTGAACCTGGGCTTAATGAGGCACTTTAATGACTAGACCAATTCAGTAAGTTGCAAAAATGCCCTACAAAAAAAAGTGGGAAAGAGTCAAACATGCTTTAATTTTTACACATTTTCACTCTATCTCAGGTCCAAACTGCACAGTTTTTCTTGGTTATGACAGAAAAATTTGGGTTGCAGTTTGTCGGTAAGGAGGTGGGGGTGGATCCTGGCTCTAAGCCAGTAGAGAACCACTTGTCTAGAGTAAATATTTGATATTTCAGATGCAAAAATGATGGTATTTCAAAAAATAACAGACATAGTGAGTGAAAGAAATATGGTAAACTGTTGTATACTACTTTTAAAACTGTTTTGCAATTACAGATAATGATACAGACTGGATTACAGTCACTGTATGTGTGCCATAGTATTGAATTATAAAGTGCTTTCTTTCTAATAACATTAAAGTGAAGGGACAACATTGGGTAGTGAAGACTTTACCTTGAACTCTTAGAAAATGACAATTAAGTGTTACTATGTCTTAAAGACTGAGGACCCAACCATCCATGGAGGTGATTAGACTGTATGTTACATAAAGCATCATATGCAAATTTACATTGTTGTACATATAACTAAATTGTCTGAGCTGAACAACTAGGTTATAGTTTTTTTTCTAGAGTAATTCATAAAATATACAACTTAAATTAATTTTAATTTCTGGAAAGCATCCTGCAACCCCACTTCAGTGTTTTCCTACCCCACTTTGGAAACCACTGGCAGAAATAGTATTAAATATAAGTGTATTGAAAATATCAGAACTTGTATGCAGCCCCAAGACCTGACTTTTGTACTGTTAATGTGTTTATTAAATTTATTAAGCGTTGTTTTATTGCTGTGTGGCACTGAATTACTTATACATCAGTAAAATTAAATAACTATACTTCTTTTCTTTGATGCGATTTTTTTTAGAATTCTAATATGTTTTCATATTGAAAATCACAAAACTCAGCCTTCCTGAATTGCCAGGGGATATAAAATAACACCGTATAAAATGAAATTAATATAATTAATTAAAACTATAACTAAAACACTATTAAGGCAGCAGACTTTACAGAATGATATCTTAACAAGTTTACGTTGCATTTACAAGGCACGCTATGTTTGAAAAACACTAAACTAGGCTCTTTATCTGCTAAATTTACATTACTTTTGGTTCACAGTATTTTGTAACATGCCTCGAAGTTGCCTAAAGGCTAAACTACTGCGCATGCGTGTTTCGTAACGGCTCCGGTCGCTCCGCCATCTTTGTCGGCTATCCATTGTTCACACTGGAGCTAACAGCGGTGGCAAATCATTTCATACTGCGCAATAAAATAATTTGAGGGGGTCACAGGCAGCTGCCCGCGACAGTCGTGGATTTGCTCTCAGGGTTGCGACTTGTTCTCGGCCAGCAAGTTCAGCAGAATGGACGATGACCAGCCCAAAACCCTGTAAGTGTGCGTCTGCGTTGCCGTTAGCCAGCTAGCTGCTTGTGTTCATCACGTAGCTAGCATTCAGGAGCAGCGTATTATCCGGAGCGCACTCCGGCCCAAAAAACGTTGCTTTTCTGGCTTGTTGAGACTGGGCCACAAACTCAATAAAATCACATCATTTGTGAGAGTTTTCGCCAGCCACAAACTTAATTAACTCGATAGAAAGTAAATACACCGCGGTTACGAAAAACAGACTCTGGTAAATTCTGCACATTCATTAGGGCTAGCTAGCCACTTCCAGAAAAATCTAACATTAATGCGTCGGCACACACTGATCATGAAGGAAAAGCCCGTGTTAAACACGATATACTAACAGAATGATCATAGCCGAATGAAAGAGTGACTTGAGTATATTGCTCTTGTGGTAGAAAAGCCGCTCTACATCTTAATTACGCTTTAACAATGTCCAGGAAAACATTAAACTGCCATTTTTTAATGGAGTTTGGCTTGCCGCCGCCTCCGTAACGCTTGTAAAGCGGTAAAATAATTGCTGCTTATGCTTTAGTACAGATCGTCAGGCATACTTTTGCTGCTTTAACACAAAGTATGTGTTCCCATTTATTTATACTGGTGTTAACTTGGTTTTGAATGCGGGTTATTTTTGTTACTAGGGTAAGATTAACTTAAATCTATTTAAAGCTGGCAGTGATGTAAGACAAGGTCAATAGCTGAGATTTCAATAATGTTGGTTGTCCCTAGATGCACTTTGTGTTTGACAGAAGAGATGCCTATTAACTGCAGACTGAAGAAGCGTTTGGCCTTGTGGTTTTAGCTCCTGAAGACATTTGCATTTACTGTCATCCTGAAGGTGGAATAGAAATCTGCATATTGTTTTGTGCTGGTATCTGTTTTGCGGCATAGGAAAGAGGGGGCTGCATTGTCACACAGGTTATGTAAATATGGATTTTACAATGACTGTTCAAATATTTAAACAGAGCTGGAGAGGGATAACACATTTAAATAAGGCAGGCACAGCCGTGTATTAGGGATGCCTGATAATAACAGCATTATATTGGTGTTGGTTGATAATAGCTTAAAAGGTTAATTACCAGTAATGAGAGAGAGGAAAATTTCTGTTGTATCTCCATATTAATTGGCAGTATGTACAAGCCTACCATAATGCTTGTACTCACAAGATGAACATTACTTTTGAGATGTTTTTAAGCAGAACCAATAGACCTACCTCAGCTGACAGGGTTCATCTGATCCTTGAAAAGTCTTAAATGATCTGAAATTGCACATTTGAAATTTAAGCTCTCAAAAGGTCAGATTTTGTATTTTTATGTATTTATTTATTAACCATTGAGAAGTCTTAAATTTTAGAGGGCACTTTAACGAAGACATGTCCTTTTACCATCATTGTTTTCTTGCCAGCCTTTTTATAATTTTAATTGCGGCTGAACAATTTTTGAAAGGACAAAAAATCCATGCTAATTGTGCCCCCCCCCCCAAATTACAACTTCAATTTAATATGCAGTTTCTTTTTAAAGTTCCCAAGCTTATGTATTTTTCAACAGTTTTGAAAAATTGCCTTTTTTTGATCATATCAAAGTCGCTATGAATGGTGTTGGAGAGAATGGTGATTTTATATCTTTCTCATTTTTAATGACTCAAACATTTACAAAAACATGGAAACTAGGAATTTTTTTGCAAACTATTCTAGAAAGAAAATCACACTTGGATGTTTGCATGATGTGTAGAGCAGGGATTCTCAACATTTTCAGCCCATGGCCACCAAAATAAAGGTGCCAGAGACTGGGGACCCCTGCTGTACCTAAGGATAGTTGAACACAGCCATGAACATTCAAGAATAGTCATGTGCAGACAAGGCCATCCATTAGGGGGGTAAATGGGAGAGATTTCTGGGGCCCAGCCAAACTGGGCCAGCAAAACCATGGTCCATTGTAAAGTTAAGTTGTGGTATTTAATAATCAACCTGAATAATAACCACTCTTATCAAAGAAACAAATGTATTCACTTGTGTACTAAGTAGCCCTCTTAAAAAATCTAAATCCTTTTGATGAAACAGATTTAAAATATGTTAAAAAATAACTAAAATGGGTTAATAATGGCAAAAAAATGGTGGAAAGGGTGGTGAAATTAGATTTTTTTAAGTTGCAGAAATGGGTAAGAAATACCAAAAATTAGGTACAAGTGGCAAAAATTGGCATTTTAAGTTGTAAAAGAGGATTCAAAAGTGACTGAAATGGCTTTAAAGTGGTAAAAATAGGTTGATAGATTTGATGAAATGGGATGAAAATTGATATAAACTGGCAAAAAAGGGTTAGCTGAGGCAGAAATAGTCAAACTAGCAAAAGTGGCAAGAGGGGTTAATAGTGGCACTAATGTGTCAACAGAGCCAACAATAGATTGGGGTTTAGAAGTGGCAAGAACAGGCAGAAAAAAAGTGATGGAAAGGGTTTAAAATTGACAAAATGTTAAAATTGGCAAAATTGGTGGGGAAAAGAGATGAAAATTTGTTAAGATTAGGCAAAACTGGTGTAAAGTGGCAACAGTGTACTTCAAAAATGTTCTTAGTTTTTTTGAGGCATCTGGAGACCCCCTCTTAGTGTCACGCAACCCCAAAAGGGGTCCCGACCCCAATGTGGAGAACCACTGGTGTAGAGTATAATATCTTTGACTCAGAAAATCTATTAAACTGGTGTTTTGTCTCATATTTCAGACAAAGAAGTATTGCACCATCTTGGATTTGAAAAGTCGAGTGAACATGTTGTGATTTATTTAAATTACAATGAATTGCCCTACCCTAATTTTAATCGTCTTCTTCCAGAAATTGCTGCATAGATATTCTCCACAGTTCAGGAAATTCAGTGCTGGATGTTCTAAATTTCCTTGGGGAGGACCCAAGACCCCTCTCTGATTTTAACTGACTTAATGTGATTTAATTAATAAACTGTACTGTTGTCCAGCTGTTCAGTTTTCTAACATCTGGGCTACCAAGTTGCCCTTTTTAAAATCCCTGCAGCCCCCCTTAGTTTAACAGGTCTTCCCTGGGAAAAATACTTTTAATAGGTGAACTATTAAGAATCAGCTCAGCACACCCACAAACATGTTATGATACGTATCAGTATACTCTATAATGATTGAACTGAGGCTTTAAATGGGCCCTGTCATAGTTAGAGTTATAGCTGGATTTTAGGACTGGAAAGGCCTCGGTGTTGTTTACAATTTTAAAACGGAAAGCGTGCTTGTATTGTTATTGTATTGGTAAGAGTTTGGAGGAAATTGACTGTTCAATATCTACGAAAATCCATCCCCATGCATCATTGCCATATATGAAAAAAAACAGGCAGATATTTAAACACAACACAGTAAAGTAATATGAGGCAAGCTGTTGCACCCATAGCCTTTAAAAACAAGAAGATAAGAGCAGATCCCCCTTCCTGTCAGTGATCAAAATAGACTGCACTTGCTCAGAAGAAAAAGGGGAACAATCTTCAGAACAAAATAAACGTCATAATGATAGTCAAAGGAAATGAGTTACAGTTTCTCTAGAATGGAAACAAATTTATATTTGTTAACTTTGTATCACCTCTTAAATCCCAATTCACTAACTTGTTACTTCCTGTGTCCTGTCTTGAATCTAGGTATGTGGGGAATCTGTCCAGGGACGTGACAGAGGCCCTAATCTTGGAGTTGTTTGGCCAGATTGGACCTTGCAAGAGCTGTAAAATGATTGTAGATGTGAGTACAATTACCTTCTTTCAGCATAATGTTCTTTTCCTCTTGCCTGGAAAGATACTTTGCCCTCATCAGCATACCCCTTTGGCAGTGCAATTCTGTGAAAACCGTTTTGCAACAGTTTGCTTTTGATGATGCATAAAACACATTTCCTCCTTCTGCTTGTGTTCTCATTTGATTACTCTCTTACCACCCTGCTTTTTTGCCAATTGCTTGCATTATAGCTGAGCCTTGTTTCAAGGCCACAGTGACTTCAGCCCAGCTGGAATTAAATTGCATTTTATTTATCATACACCTGTAGCTGGAAAAAAAACGGCAACCTCTCCTGTTTTCTCATTCGATAGCTGGAGCCTCTTTATCTTGCTTACTAAATGAACCTAAATCTTGTCCAGAACTTGTTAGAGAGTGGACGCTCCTTCCTGTTAGAGATGAAGGCTAAGTGTGTGGTGGGTTTGATTCCAACCCCAGCTCTTTGCTGCATCACATCCCTTCTCTCTCCCTCCAGCATTATCGGTCTCTCTTCAACTATTTTTATAAAAAAGGCCAAGGCTCATCTGAAAAACAAACAGAAACAATATTAGAGTTGAGCTATATGTTATGGATGCCAGAGAGATATAAAGCCGTTTTAATATCTGGAATTGCCCATGAGTCCAAATCAGTTATGATCAAATTTGGGGTTTACATCAGTGACAGAAATGAAGACCTAAAATGGAACAGTTTTTTTCAATCTCTCCACTGGTTTGTTGCTGCATATCAGCACATAAACAACATTCAGTCTTTGGAGGGAGACCTTCTACCCTTAATGTGGACATGGTTCATTTACAGCAACATCCTTTGTGTTTGTTTTACATCATTTGGAAGTCAGACTGTAAAGAAGGAAAGCAGAATTCATACTTTGTTTTTGTTCCAGCTGAACAATTAGAAGAGAAGATAGAATTTTGGACTGACTTGTCATTTTTTTTTTCTGGACTGATACACAATATGTTGTTAGGTGTTGTGGTAGCACAGGATTGTACGTCTAAAACAATATCCAAATATTTAAACTGATACTGCTATTGGTTATGATATCAAAACCGATATCATACTGGCAATATTGTGCATCTCCACTTGGAACATTGCTGATGAATATGTTTTCTTCCTTGTGCCTGTATTGCCATTTGTTTTCATTGGAGAGTAGAGAGGGAAACACTCCCATGATTCAGTGCTACCCTCAATGGCATCTTTTGCTGTTGTTTTGATTCAGAGCCCCCTGGTGACAATATTTTAGTACTACATGCTAAGTTGAAATGGTGCTTTGGCCTTTATTACCTATCCTTGTTTCTATTCAAATAAGGGCATTCAAACAATTTACATTTTTCATCTTTATAAATCTGAATTGTTTGGTAGTTTGTTAAATCAACAACCATTCTCCACTTTTTATGGTTTTCAGTATGAAATTGTTCTATTTTGCATATAAAACATTTCATTTTGACTTTTGTACTGTCCTTAACTAAGGGTAATTGAATATCTGTGTGGATACAGACCTGTTTTTATTTTGAAATGATATAAGGAACTTCAGATACATCGAAGATCATGAAATGATCTAAACACAGACAAAACTGAACTTTTTATGCTTTGGAGTAGAAATAAGTGAACAGTAAAATGAAAAATGCTAAATAACATACGGTGTAGTTGGCTTTTGACTTGTCCACTGAGCTCTAAGTTTTTAAAAAGTGAAATTAGACACTAAGGAGCATTATTGGACTTATTTTACATCCATGGGCTGCAGGAAGATGCAGCAGTGCCTTAACAAAAGTTTACAGAAAGAGACCAATAAAGATACTATTAAATAAAGAATGTTCTGATTATGGACTTTAACTCATCAAAATTATAGCTGACAGTCCTCATTTAAATACAAATATCAAGGAGATATACAAACAACACTTACGAACATGAATATAAACAAAAAGAAAATGAGTATTTGATTAACATTGAATTTAGTTTAATTTCATTATGTTTTTTCTGATTTTCCCCTACAGACAGCAGGTCATGATCCCTACTGCTTTGTGGAGTTCTATGAACATAGACATGCCACTGCCACAATCGCAGCCATGAATGGTCGGAAAATTCTTGGTAAGGTAAGCAACCATATTTCCCTTGGTGAGTCTTACAGGGCAAGGCTGGGTGGGCGGGGATAACATGAATCAGCTGAAACAACTTGTATCTTATTAAACCTTATCTTCCTGCTCCACTCCACTTAATTTGTTTTACTCCCTTGTGCACATTATTATTCAGTGCACAATCTAAAACGACCAGGATGTGACGACACCAGACGCAGACCTCTGTAATCTCTTGCAGTGTAATATAACTGTGTGTGTATGAGTACTGGAAACATGTCTGCATATTTGACAGGTTGGCGTGATTGGTTTAAAATTTTCTGCTTCTTCTTGGTATTAACAAAAATCAGTAGCTCCATCAAGTAATCTCCATTTTTCAAAACACTCAAGTCATGATCACTAAGGAAATTATCAGGGCATGAAATACTAGATTTTTGTTTGTTTTCCCCACCACAGTAGTAATTTTGGAGGCTTAGAGAAAATATTTAGTTTCATTAAATAATGACACTATTTGACACCACGTCACACTCATCATTTAAATCTCCTTTCATCCCAATCTGATACTCAGTTCAAACTTCAGCAGATTGTCTTGACCATGTCTACATACCTAAATGCGTTGGTTGTTGCCATGTGATTGGCTGGTTAGATAATTGCATTAATGATGTTTCCTTTTTGCCAATATCTCAACATCTTGTGTGGTAAGACTTTTACAATTTTTCATCTCAGAGGCCTGCAAATGACAAGAAATATGACAATAAAACACAATCGGAAGTGAACAGAAGCAATGACACAGATGTGCAACAGAAATTTCTGAATAGGTTTTATTCATTTTCAAAGTTTTATTCATTGTTTAAGTTTTGGATCAATCATTCATAGAGTAAAATTTTACATCAAAAGTGGTCAAGACGAGGTTACAAGCCAGGTTATTTGCAGGTCTTTGTGACAGATAACAAATGCATATTAATAAACTGAAAACTTGTGGTTTTTATTTACTCAGGTGTATACAAAGTCTTGTTTTGGTATTTTATTTTCACTTCATACGACATGCTGTCTCTGCTTTGATTAAGATTTTCCTTGAGTGAGTTTGCCATCTGTGTGTGAGATGATTTAACATGGTCCTGCTGTTTCATGATGTTACGTGTTAATAATCTTTTATCTACTATAATTGATGCTCTTATATGCCCCTTACATCTTTACTTCTGTGTTCTTCTGCAAACTTATGTCCACATAGAATCCACATAAGAGCAACTTCACGAGAAATACATTCAGTTGAAAATATTTTATCCTCAACAGGTATTGAAGGACCATTTGAGGAGTATAACAAGTTCGTAAAAATCACTTGTTTGTAAGTCCCTTGTTATTTGGACCTTACTTCCTACAATTTTTCTCCAAATTTTTTACTAGACTGAGACTGAAATGTTCCTGATTATGAAGGTGATATCCCATTATATTCTCCACTGTATTTTTTACTGTTTTATTAATTATTGCAGAGGTTTGTAAAAATAGATAACAGTTGATGTAGTGATGGTTTAGGAACAAAAGAGTGGCATAAAGAGACCACCTTACGTAAAAAAAAAAAAAAAAAAATCAATAAAAAAATAAGTAAAACTGGTGTGTGACAAAACCTCTAATCAAAGAGAAAGCACCTTCGTTTCCTCTGCAAGCATACCTCAGTTCTCACCTTTCCTCCTCTTCCCTCGCTCTCGACGTCTGTCTCTGTTGCAGGAGGTGAAGGTTAACTGGGCCACAACCCCAACCAGCCAAAAGAAAGACACAAGCAGTAAGTAGATCCTCTTGGTCTACATGTGACATGGTTTCTTACTGGAAAATGTTTCCTACATTTTTAAAGAACAGGTACATTAAACACCAATTTGCTAGTTAAATAAGGTGTTTTAAGCACTGGCATGTATTGAGGATAATGCACTTTTTTGTTTAAAACAGGAATGCTCCCATCAGGATTTTTTCTGTCAGTCTACCAATAATCCATGAGTGAGACTGACCGAGACCAATCATATCTAGTGTTTTGATATAGCAGCTGGTTTAGTGATTGGTCAGTCTACCAGTGTTAATTATGACAGCTATTTTTGATTTTAGTCTAAGTCTTTAGATTAGATGCAGTTCAAAACTTAAGTCTCACTGTAGTCCTCTTAAAAAAAAATTAATCTTACTTTAGTGAGTTTTAGTCATCAAAGATCTATCTTTAGCTGGTCTTAGTCTAGTCTTTCTTGTGGAACAAAGGTACTTGACAAACATTTTTAGTCATAGTTTAAGTTGATTAAATGAACATTGCAGTCTACTTAGCTTTGTAGTGTGCAGGGACCTCCTAAAGGTGGCAGTGTGACCTGATAAAAGGATTAACTTTTAACCACTGATGATGGATTTTTGAAATGTCTGATAAAGACCGGTTCTCATACAACAGGGGCATTGCTATTTAAATCAGAAACAAATATCAAAACAGTAATGACACATGCGCCATTAAATGTAAAGAAATAAACCAAATAATAAGTAAATAAGACATTGCTCTTACTTAACTATCTGTGTTTTTACTGTTTGATAAACAATTTTAATAACCCTCTGTGTTATTTTTTTAGGTCACTTCCATGTCTTTGTTGGAGATCTAAGTCCTGAAATCACCACAGATGACATTAGAGCAGCTTTTGCTCCATTTGGAAAAATATCGTAAGTGTATCCTTGTGATCATTATGAAAGTTCTATATTCTAAATTTATATTAAATTAGAGAAAAATTGTTTAGATTTTGTTCTGCAGCATTTTTCTGTTCCAACAGTTTAGCCATATTCCTAAGCTCACTCGCTTACTGCTTTTGATAATCTAAATCATTGGTTCTTAACCTTTTTTTCTGGGCTCCTCTACGGAGGTAGCCAAAGAACCATGGGGGTAGCACAGGGTTCTGCCTGCTTTGAGGCTGTACAATTTGATTTGCATGTGTTTTTTCTAAATTATGTAGAGACACATAATCAATAGTTTATACAGTTAATAGTTTATTAAGTTAATCTGTACTAAATGAATCAACATTTGGTGCTTTTTTAATGTGATTTTTTTTACACTAAAAATGAAACATTTCCATTCATATCCTTTTAAAGTATTAGCTTTTGGTTTCCTTTAGAACATGCCAGTACATATTTCTGTCTTATGACTGTAATTTTCACTAAAACCCTTCCAAATGATGACTTCAAATCATCCCACTTAAATATTACATTTAAGAAAACCTAATTTTTGAGATACTTGGTGATGAATATCAAAAACTGGGTTGTAACAAACAGATTTTCTTAACTGACTGTGTTCTGTTTGTCTGCAGGGATTGTCGAGTGGTGAAAGACATGGCCACAGGTAAATCTAAAGGCTATGGCTTTGTCTCCTTCTTCAACAAATGGGTGAGTGCACAAATACAGTAAGTGCCTGTATGTTAAAGGACTGAGAATAAATCAGGTTCTCATTATGGTTAGGGCACTGGAATGCTTGCATTTGCTTTTAACAACTGGTGAGTCTTCATGTTTCTTCTGTTTTTTTTAGGATGCAGAGAATGCCATACAGCAGATGGGAGGACAGTGGTTGGGAGGGAGGCAGATCAGAACCAACTGGGCCACAAGGAAACCTGCTCCTAAAAATTCAAATGAAGGTAAGATCACAGTAATCCAGTTTAGAAAAATCGATGGATGGTATCTAAGCCCTCTTAACATGGTGCACTGTAGGCTCACACAGACAATGTATAATGCATCCAAATGTTATACTACTTCCCTGTTCCATACACTGTTTACTGCATATGTATATCTTAAATACTAACCCTTTACTTTTATAAAAAAATAACAGGATCATTTTATAATATGAAATAAAGAGATGTTGTCCTCTTATATTTTTTTGTGAATGCATTTTTTGCACAGCAAATGAAAATTTAAGTTTATCTTTTGTCTTTCATTTAGCTCCCAGTTCCAAACAGCTCTCTTTTGATGAGGTGGTCAACCAGTCCAGCCCGAGTAACTGCACTGTGTACTGCGGAGGCGTCACAACAGGCCTCACAGGTGAGTCGTTGTTTGCCTTTATGGTGTAGCTGCAGGTTAAGAAGCACCACCTAATTTTGGAACATTATACAACGACAGTTTTGTTTTGTTTGTAGAGCAAACTATGAGACAGACCTTCTCGCCCTTCGGCCAAATAATGGAAATACGTGTTTTCCCAGACAAAGGATATTCATTTGTGAGGTAAGCTGACTGTCTGGTAAAGTCTGCAGCCTTTCATCTGATGCAACTGGGTCACAGAGGAACCTCACAGTGTGCAGGATGGTTTTATATTAAGCTATTTTTTGTGTGCAGGTTCAACTCCCATGAAGCAGCAGCCCATGCTATTGTCTCAGTCAATGGCACATCCATAGAGGGCTATGTTGTTAAATGTTACTGGGGCAAAGAAACAACAGACATGGTCAGCCCCATACAGCAGGTACAGATGCCACAGGTATGTACCAAGAGTAACTTGTAAAAACCTGCATTTGGTCTATAATCATCACTTATTTAGAGGCATTTACAGTGCTAGATCCCCAGACTGCTTCTGTGTAGTCTTGGTGCAATGTGAGCCTGTGCGTCCTAAAATATTCCTCCGTATGTCAGCAGAACACAGTGAGCTTCGCAGCGCAGCCCTACAGTCAGTGGGGTCAGTGGTACAGCAACACGCAGCAGATTGGTCAGTATGTGCCCAATGGATGGCAGGTGCCGAGCTACGGAGTCTATGGACAGACCTGGGATCAGCAGGGCTACAAGTGAGTTCATGTCATACTGTAGGAAGTTAATGGGACAAGGTCTTTGTTCTTACCAGACATTCAAATGACTTCATTTGCAAAACGTGTTTCTATTTGACCATTTTACTCTTCCCAAACCTGTTTGAATCTTGCTTTTCTTGATGATTTATCCCTTAGCCTCTAAATAGGAGTGTCAAACATGCTTGCCTTTATTCATGATATTAACAGTGTTTGTTGCATTTGTGATTGAATTATTTTAACTCTTTCTTTGTTAACACAGCAAAATGTTTTGGAGATTGTTGTAATTGGCCATAGAGTTTATGCACAACATGACACTGCGCAAAACAAAATCACTTTTTAACACACGCAAAAGGCAGTTCTTCATGTTATAATTGAACTCGGGACTGTTTACTGATGTGGTTGTATTTTACTTTATTTACTGTGAAAGAGGGCCACTGCTATCGGGTTTACATTTGCAAGGATGTTGCTAAACCTGTTAGGAAAAACTAGATGACTTAAATTTCAACACATCTCATGTTGACTTTAACCCAAACAATCCCTTTAGCATCAGAAACTTAAACACATTGTTGTAATAATCTTACACAGAAAGCTCAGAGTATATAGGAGTCTAAATGCAGCTTAACCTTGCACGTTAACACTTATCAGAGTTCCTCCAGTTCCTTTATATTCTAAAATTGGGTTGTTGATGGAGCTGGGCAATTAATCACAAATTAGATTAAATCGCAATATGTCCTGCTGCAATTTTCAAATCGCAGAAGTTGCAATATTACTTTAACTTGAAATGTGTCAAAGTACCATTTTAATAAATCAATTTTTTGCAGCAGTAGTGATTTTATGCACATTGTGCAAACATTCAAGTGTCAGTTTTTTTTACAGTTGTTTACAAAAATTCTCCTTTTGTGTTTTATGCATGTTTTTCTTAATCAAAATGAGTGACATCAAAATGATAAAGTCCTTAAACAAGGCAAATGACATCACATTTGCAATACGAGCAAAAATAGTTATCTCATTCTGTCCAAAACTGATGAAGCCTAGTGCTACTTCACAAAAGTCATACCTCAACTGCGATCAGCTGCTAGCCGGCATCACCTCCATCACCCCAGCCGCCTCCTTTATAGCTTAAAGCTTGTTGCACCCCCATATTCAGATACATGCTACTATGGATTAATTGCTTCTGAAATAATATCATTGCTTTCAAAACATGGTCTTTATTTATGGAATTATTTATTGCTCTAATTTGTCGAAAAAAATACTGACGATTAACCCAAGAATAATCGCATATTAAATCATAACATTTGGGGAAAAAAATCATAATCAGATTATTTTTGCAAATCTTTCAGCCTTAGTTGTTGAAATGTAAAGCCATGTCTTAAAGCCGTTTTTCTAGTCAAAGGTCTGAGTCTGGAGATAGGCTTCCTGTTTACTATGCATATGCGAATGCATCATGACTGCATCCTTGTTATCAGTTTGATGCGTCAGCTGTACACATCCTCAAAAAGCAATGTCACACAGATGCCAGTTGCAGTATGTGTGGTAAAGGCAGTGTGTAGGTGGAGGAGGTGTGATAGTCAACACAGCAGCAGAGACAACAGTGTTATTGTCACTGCAAAGAGAGGAACAGTTAAATTAAGATGAGATTGGTGTTGACGTTCAGAAAGTGACTGCAAATTGGTGACTTTGAGCTAAGCGTCCATTGCTGTTTGTATTGGTTTAGTTTTTCCATCAAATACACATTATTTGTATATTTTGACAAAATGATTTAAAAACCACACAGAGATATTCTGGAGGAAACCCTCTGTTTTTATCAGTGTCTGTAGAGATGACATCAGCAAAAGCAGTCAGTCACCAGTTAACTGTGACCAGTCACCAGTTAACCAGTTAGCTAAAATGAACTGATTTACCTCGACTGATATGTCTGTACATTAAAGAGAAAATTACATAGAAACAAAACGCAGATGGTGTTTGCTGACCACCAGTCATCAGTCTGAGCTGATCTGAAGTTACTATTGATTGTTGATGTTTATTAAATTCGTTCTGATCCCAGAATTAACATCATAGTGACCTCTGTGTGTAGTTTGCATGCCATACACCAGGGAGTTGTATACATTCTGATTTTTCTGGAGTGCCCTCTCGGGGTATCCTCCTGTACCATGTGCCACATACAGATGGGTATATTTACAAAAATTCCCATGATGCAGCTGGACACATGATAACACGAGGTTAAACAGAGTATATCTGAATACTTGATTAAATATACAATGTCTAGTTGGGATTATGTGATCGTTTTGGGGATGCTTTATGGGGGTTTACTTTTCCAAAACACAGTTCATGGCCTTTATGGAGTCAGCATATTGTGTGCGCATTAAAAATCACAAACCAATGCAAAGCGAGAAGTAGGAGAGGATAGCAAAATGCAAGACTAAGGACATTTGGTTTCAAGATTAAAACAGCAAAGACTAATGAGACATCTTCTAGATATGCAGAAAACTTTGCATCTTTAAAAATTGTGTAGTACTTCTTTGTTGGGGTGTTTAAAACTATCGTTGAAAATCTTAAATTTGGTTTTAAAAACTTTTCAGAAACCCTGTTTTACTACAAATATTATAATACAGAAAACCCAAAATAAATTTGAGTACATGTCAGTGTTTGCATTTATGCGTGACCACATATCTGCATCCTAACTGCAAGATCATGAATCTTTTCACACCTTACATTCACTTCATAATAATTACACATGCCAAAATTCCCGTGGGAATAGGTTATTTGGTGTTTGACAGAAATACCAGACAAATAATTTGCAGACTTCCAGCATTTTTGCAGATTGTTAAAAAGACAAGTTACACAAGTGTTCCTTTGATATTGGATACTAAAAAATCCCCCCAAGATGTTGATAGGGCTGCATCTTTCGACTTCATTGTTGAAACGATGTTGTTTCTTCTTGTCATTACAGTCATTTACACGCTGGGGCTGGATGGACTGGTGTTGGAGCTGTGAGCAACGGGGGCATGGTGGAGCCCGGACAGGGAGTCAACGGGACGGTGCTAACCAACCAGGCCGGCATGAGCACTGCCGGCTTCCACACCCACTGATCAGTGATCAAAGTAGCCCTCTTTGAGCCTCTGAGGCCACATGGATGATACTCTGCTGGGGGGAAGGAGCGCATTAGATGTGCTCTCTCTGTAACCACACAAAGTTATTCTGTTAGCGAGGCTGGTACGCCATTTTTACCAACCTCCACCAGCCCATAACCTAACCCACTGCCCAAAATCTGCAAGTGTACAGAAATCAATCCACTCCAGAACAATTAAACACTGTTAATAACAGCTATCGCTAATGCACCTTGCATTCCCGGGCCCATTTTATTCTTTGGCGTATTTTTGTACTGCCTCCATATATCTGGCCAAATGTAAATGAAACAACCGTGTCATGATATTTCTAGCACAGCCACATGTTAGTTTAGAAGAAAAAGAAGTGTCCAATAATTAAATCTATAGTAAAACACCAGGTTTTGTTTATCTTCAGCCCCTCAGAGCCAAAGAGCAAGGGCAGAATTTTATACCAATGTTTAACAATCATACAGGGAGATGAGGGTATTGGTTTTGCCACAGAAAGTACTCAACAGTCCATAATAATGTTTTGAGTAAGGGGTGCGATTTTAATTTTTCCTTGAAAGTGAAAACTAGTCCAGGCAAGTTCTCAGGGTGTTGTGAGGTCATTCTGTGAAAAGTAGGAAATCACTGAGTACAAACAGGCAGGTTGAGGGGAAAGTGGACGCCATAAAATAAGTAAATTTCTGCGCTCCTTCTACGATTCATCTTCTGGAAACGGACTGAATGGACTGAATTCAATCTGTGAATACGAAATGTGTGTGTGTGCTTGAGTGTGTGCATGAACTCTGATGCTTTTTACACACAACACAACGTCCAGTGTCATCCCCCCTTCCCCCCCTGACAAACTGAAAGGACTACTCCATCTTTTTGCTGTCATTATTACTCTTCAAAATGCTGACATTGTATAAAGAGCTTTTTTGCCTTTTTGTGTTTAATTTCGGGACTGTCTTATAAAGAAAAAAACGTTGCAGTGACACCATCAAATCATGCGACACGTTTCACCGTTTTATGTTTGTTTATAAAAGTGGCTGTCAACTGTCAACATTATTTTTTAAATTAGATTTTCAATATCTCAAATAAATCAATTGCAGGGATTACTGCCACTCTTATCTTACTTATAGGCAGACAATATTGCACAAATACTTAAAAGTTATCTTTCAAAAAATTTCAAATACTAGGGATTTTTTTTATGTTTTTGCATTCCACTTTGTTTTGTAATTTGCTTTTGGAACTCTGTTTTATGTGACAGTCTGTTCAATTGTACCGATCTGTATAAAGACAACATGTTACTTGCTTCTGGTTGGGTAATGGGTTCCAGAAACAGCTGTTTTGACAGTAGCATCCCTGTCCAGTGCTGGTCCGTGTACAGTAGAGAAAGTGCGAGGTTTGATTCTTCCAGAGGACGTGCAGCATTGCTATGTAATGCAAAAAAGCCTTTTGATTGACAAGTAATAACATAATTTAAGTTATTCTGTTGTTATTCCTAAATAACGATTGTTTTTATAGATTAAGAAACAACCTTATAGGATCAGATTTTTGCACTGTGGCCACCATCATTTTTAATATAGTTGGAAAAAATCTATTGTGTTGCCTTATTATCAGTGAGTTTCTTTTAATTTAACCAAAAAGTCATCCAAGAGTAGGCGGTGCCTAAGAATGTTTTCAACCTATGTTTTGGCAAGGGAAGTTCTGTTGATGCTTCAGTAACATGGTTTGAGTTTTTGCTTTGTCCCATTAAATTGCTGATGCTTAAAACAGCTCCCATTCACACTGTTTGCATCCTATCTTCTATAATCAATCACCAGGTTGAATGTGGAGAAAGGAGGGTTTCATTAAAAAAATGACTTCTTGTTGAGTTTTTATTCAATATTTTATTTTTTACGCCACCTAAGTCTTGACGAAGCTATGTCCCATCACATACACATGGTTAGATTAGGATTTACACAATGTTTAGTCTTTGAATGATTAACTTTGACTCGCTAGGGTCTGACCTCCTAAAGATCTCCAGAGATGATTATATGTGACAAAGAATGCTGCAGATTGTATTCGTGAGAAACCTGGAACCACAGTGTTTGGTTATTTTGGTTGGAAAGTAAGTAAAACTATCTTTATATAATTGTTTACCAATTAAAAATATAGCAAATAAAAATATTACATCAATTCATTTTAGTTTTATCATAGCTTATTGCACATTATTAGCATGGTTTGGAAGGGAAAGTAAACTAATCCAGGTGAAAGCAAGAAATTTGATATTCTTATTTCTTCAATATATTTGGCTGATTTAAGTCCTTTCGGCCAATTTGGTGTGGTGAGACAGATAATTGGGTTGGAATGAATTCAACTCAGTTGGCTTTATTGGTATGGAAAACTAGTTTCATTTCCAGAGTAATGTACAATTTATGATAATAATCACAGACAAAAATATGTATTTTCAACGATCTGGGTTTCAATTTCAATTATGGTCAAAATGACAAATTCGATAGTAAACGTATTTTTTATACTTTCATATGGTTATCCGTAGGGCTAAGATTTGGTGGCCGTTTTTAAAAAAGATGTCACTTTTCTGTCAATACAAACCCTTGGGGCTTTTTACTACTAAAATATATATTATTTTAAAAACAGTAGTTCGTTTTTAATCATTTTGGTATTGATTTATCGGCACTTCGCTTCAAAAGTTCCCAAAATGACGAGAAAACTCTCGCTAGCTTAGCTAAATGTAAACACTCCTTAGCCTTCCACACGAACTACATCTCCCATGAGCCACTGCACCCGAAGCGGCCACCCCCCGCCTTTTTTGCCCACGTGATCACCTCTGACGAATCACGAGTGTCGTTACAGGCGCAATGCGGCTGTCGGGATGTAAGGAGGAATGGCGACGGTCGAGACGGTTTTGGAGGCCAGAGTTGAGCTGATTTTGACCAAACAGAAGCGGAACACAGGTAGTTTGAACATTTGATATGATAAACACATAGAGAAAGCTTATTTAAAACACAGTACTGTGTTTATGGCGAGGTGTTTCCGTATTTATGTAGAGAAATGACACATTTAAAAATAGGAAGCTGTTGCAAAGCCTGTTAACTGTTAATGAGCTGGATAAATGGTTAATACAACTCCAAAGAAAATGTTATTTTTATTAAATAACAGGTCTGCATCTTTTTTTTTATTATCAAAAATAGACATATTCTCCCCATGTAACCCATGATATCTCTTTCATTCTCTTTTTTAGGTTTTAACTTTCACAAATAGAGACTCCCAAAATGGAGACTGAAGTGACAGTGTCCTCCTCATCCTCCATGGTCTCATCTCAGACTCAGACTTTGACCACCTCTGCTAACCTGGCAACCAAACATAAAGACAGTAGGAAGACAGCATCAAAAACTCCCGCCTTTCTCTCTAACCTGGGCAGGGCCACCCTACGGGGCATCCGCAAGTGCCCACAGTGTGGGGTCTACAATGGCACCCGTGGGCTCAGCTGCAAGAACAAGGCCTGTGGGATATCCCTCAGAAACGCCTCTGCAACGAGCAGAAACAGCAAGAAGTGTGCCGTGGAGGTGGTGAAAGTGATAATAGACAGCGAGGAGAGAGGGAGCAAAGAGCGTGCTGAGGGTGGAGGCCTTGTGGGCGGCTCAGGTGGAGGTGTGCAGGTGTTTTCGGTTTGTCACAGAGGAAGAGGAGCCACAGCGACACAGCTTGGCTTTGTTGAACTTGTCCCCACTGATACTGCCATAGCTACAGGCGACGGAGCAACCCTCCTGACCCGCATAAACCTAGGCCGCTGTTTTCTGCCTTCTTGTAGGCAGGGTCAGAGGTCAAATCAGAGCGAGTCAGAGTCAGCAGTCACCAGTTCAAAACAATCCTCAGACAGCCTCTGCATTCACATAAAGCAAGCTATAGAGTGTCAGAGCCGTGCCACGCCGCTCACATTGAAAAGCTCTGTCTTAGAGGGTTTGCAAGCCTCCATCCAAGCCCGGGAGGAGCTGTGGAGGCTGGCCACGGAGTCTCCAGGACCTCTGGTGCAGCGTGTTGCAAAAGACACCATGGTGGTGAAGTGCCACACAGATTCCCAGCATCCTCTAGGGCTGCTGCATCTCACTGTGGGTGCAGGCGGGCTGTCGGAGGTTTGTAAGAGCGAGAAAAAGGGCAGAGAGCAGCAGCAGCAACATGGAGTCTTTCACTGTGCCTGTCAGGTGAGCAGCAGCAGCAGAAGAAGCAAACCAGGTGTAGATGGAGCCAACTCTCATCCTGGGACATCACAGCCCTGCCTTCACTTCTACGCCTGTGTGTGTGCCTTTCTAAGTGACGAGAAACTGACGTCAGAGTTTGCTGCTTTCATCAACTACACCCCCAGTGGTACAGTAACTGAGATTTTTTATCAACTTACTTTAACAGACTACTTTGACTGTTCAGTGGTGAAAAGCACAAAGCCGTAAATCTCTAAATAAAAGCCCACCCCAGTGTCGCTTACTAGCCGGCTGTTTTTTCATACTTGAGTTAATGCAGTTCCCCTAGCAGTGACAATAATGGATGCAGCTCTAAGTCCCAACCTAACTAAGCCAGTCAGAAACAGAGTATTGTGGGTCTTAGCAACACTGGAATAAGACGTCAGAAATACCATGACCTGTGGTGAATTGATGGACATGACACTCTTCTCAATAGAAGGCCTCACAGCTGACGATGCGTATCAGAGTGAAAACTAAGCCATGAGGTCAAAGAAACTACCTGCAGAGCTCAGACAGGGTTATTGCAAGACAAAAAAAACAATTCTGCTACACTGAAGGTTCTCAAGAGCACATTTGTCTTGATAATTCTTACATGGATGAAGTTCAGGACTCTTCCAAGAACTGGCCAAACTGATCATGGGAGGAGGGCCTTATTAAGAGAGGTGACCAAGAACCTCATGGTCACACTGACTGAGCTCCAGAGATCCTGTGTGGAGATGGGACAGTCCCAGAAGGACAACCATCACTACCGCCCTCCACTGATCTGGCTCTGATGATTTGCACTGAGGAGTGGCTTCCATGTAACATGCAATTTCAGTTGTGAGGCCTTCCATATGGAGGTGTGTGCCTTTACAAAACATGTCAGATGAATTTCATTGATCAAGGTGTAGAAACATCTCAGCAAAGATTGAGAGAAATAGGAGAAACATGAACTAAATTCCAAGTGTTGCACAGGGTGTGAGAACTTATGTCAATGTGATATTTCACTTTTTTATTTTTCATGAAGTTGCCAAACAATCTAAAATTCAGTTTTTACTTGTCATTATGTGATACTGATTGTAGGATAATAATAATGGAAATAATTTTTGGGGATCCTAATACTTTCTGATTGCACTGTATGTTTAATATACATATAAGATACTGACAAGTTGTAATTAGGGCTGGGCAATTATTTGCATATGAGATTAAATCATGATATGGCCTGCTGCAATTTTCAAATCGCAGAAGTTGCAATATTACTTTAACTTTAAATGTGTCAAAATACGAGTTTAATGAATATTTTTTGCAGCAGAGATTTTATGCACATTATGCAAACATTCAAGCGTCATTTTTTACGATGGTTTACAAAAATCCTCCTTTTCGTGTTTTATGTAAGTTTTTCTTAATCAAAATGAGTGACATAAAAATGACCGTAGAATAATCGCATATTAAATTTCAATACTGGGGAAAAAAATCGTAATTCGATTATTTTTGCAAATCATTCAGCCCTAGTTGTAATCACCATACATTTTCATTGCAGTTTATGTGCAATTTACATATTTTTTTTTTTATAAAGACATAATATGGTTTTATGGATAAACATGACAAAAATAATTATCCAATTCCTGACAATGAAGATGCACAACAACTGTAACCTATTTTTCGTTATAAATACAGTGATGAATACTTATAAATTTTGTGGTTTTGAAGATCATGATCAAACAATGAATACTTTCTCATTACACAATGAAACTCCTGCATTGAAATGATACTTTTTTTTAAACACTGAAATCCATACCTGCTTCCACCATGTCTGGATGCCTCTCATAGCATCCTCTGCTGGATCAAAAGGGAACTGCAATGTAGATTTTCGTGAAATCAATTTAAATTGTACATATTTCTGTTGATTATTAATTGTGTTTGCCCATGCTATCTGCAGCAAAACTACCAGTTCTATCAAACTTAAAGCATAAATAGATACATTAACATATTGAATGATAAGGCTTAAAAATAATCATAGTAAATCTGCAAATAATACCAAACACTGTGAAAAGTGCCAACAATGAAAGTGGTGTGAATAAGTCTAATCTCTTAAATGTGAAACTATTCCTTTAATGTGACTTTCTCTTTTTAGTTGTGCAGCCAAGTGTTACTAACAGAGTACTCTGTGCCAACGAGAAGCCTCTGCAACAGGCCGAGCTGGTCCACTCTCATAAAACAAAGAAACTCCGCCTGGATGAACCTCTCTCGGGTATTTTCTTCACTATTCATCCTTACAAACTTATTCTTTACGACTTCTGATGCTGGATGACTCTCCTGAAGCATGTTTGTCTGAATCTTCCATTTGTCCCTCCCCTTCTCTTCTATCTTTATCTCTCCCACTCTACTGTTCTTTAATTTCCTGCCCCCTCAGCGGCCTCTTCCTCTGGGGTCGGAAAAGAGGGAGTGTCAGCCTGCGGTCTAAAGAAAGCTGGTCAGAGGAAAGCCCCTGGTACTGTTGGGCTGAAGGCTCCAGGTGCTGCCTCCCTGCTTGCCTCCCCAGTGACCCCCCTCGCTCCCTGCCTTTTCATCTTTCTGCTGCCTAAATCTGTCTGTCAAAGAGCCTTACATCGTCTTAGGCATCTGTCTCTATCTTTATCATTCCTCTGTCTAATCCCGCTGCACTAATCCTCATCTACTATTGAAAAGAACAGGGTCGCACTGTAGTGGACACACAGAGCATATTTAACGTTTAATTTGAGGCACACAAAACAATCCAGGATCTTTTTAATTACATTTGACAGCCAAAAGCTCAGCGACTTAAAGGCTTAATGTGGTTTTTGGGTGGCCTGTGTAGAAACAAAGCAGATAATGAATAAATGTGTGTGTTTGTCAGGGAGCACCCAGGTTGTGGATGAGCGTACGGTGATGATGGGATTCCACCAGTGGCTGTCCAGCGTCACAGAGAGGATCCACCAAACAATGCACTACCAGTTTGATGGTAAAGAGACAGCTGCACATTGTTAATCATAAATGAAGGGTTAAAATAAAAAAAATAGTGATCTGTTTAAGGAAGAGCACTTACTCCTTTGTTTGCAAAAGGTAAGAACATACAAATGCATGCAAATCCACAACCAGCTGACCCTTTGTCAGCCCTCAGATTGGTCCGCTGACCCAACGAATCTGAGCGCTCCCTCTCTTTAGGGAATACGGGGTCTCAGGGGCTGTTTTTATGAACACAGTGAGGAAGCAGAGTTTATGGGTCCAGGGGGAAACTTATCCATGTCCTTGTTTGAGGTCGGTGAGGTGGTTAAAAAGCTCCTTGGTGCCAGGCGTAGATGAGATTTGCCCTGTGATACTGTAGGGCTGTCCCGGTTGACATGCCTCTTCAGCGTCGCGTGGAAATCTGGGACAGTACCTGTGGAGTAGCCAGCCGGGGTGGTGGTTCCTATTTTTAAAACAGGGGACCAGAGGACCAATTAACGGGTATCACACTACTCAGCCTCACAGAGAAAGTTTACTCTAGGGTGCTCCAGCTGATTGCTAAACCTTGGGTATAGGAGAAACAACGTGGATCTCATCTTGGCCATGGGACAGCGGACCGGGGGTTCTTGAGGGAGCATGGGAGTTTGTGCTTCCAGTCTAATGTGTATGATACCACCTAATTACTAGAGAATTAGGTGGTATAGAGAATTAGAATTAGTTTTCTCGTTTTGTTCATTTCAGTTCAGTTCATTTTCTGACAAGAATGCGTGGAATAACATTTCAAACAATAACAAAACCCTTCATCCCCTATATACTTGCATTTGTTTATGGAACGGTCTTTCCTCTGGCAATGTTGCAGACACGTTGACGTATAGCGGCAGCAGGCAAACAGTCAATGAGGCGTCTACGTATATAATGTCTATGCTAGAAACAATGGACAATGCTACAACAGCTATACATGCACATGGATATACATACAGAGGAAAAAAAACATCACAGAATGCCACACATTTAAAAGATTACACAGCATACCTTGTGCACCTTCCAGCTGGTTGCTAAAGTAGCATGAGTTTTCCTTCAGTCAGTTCACTCTGACCACCTGCTGGTCTCTTTACATCCTGTTTGACCATGGCCCACCTTCAAAATAAAAGCCCTCACAAAAAAGAAATTGAACACCAACCCTAAACCTTATCAAAACTTGTACATTTTTTCCCTCTTAAGTGGTCCTTTACACTAGGTAATTACAACCTTGTTCTGTAGGAATTACTAGATAATTATACCTATTGCTATAGAATTACTAGATAATAACTCTACAATTATGAAGTAATTACTATGCTATAAGGGTCCACTTAAATAGAGTGTTTTCAGTGTTTCTCACAATAATCTTGTTGACGTTTCTCTATCAGGGAAACCACAGCCTCTGGTGTTCCACATCACTCAGGAATTCTTCAACGCTCTGCAGCATCGTCTGTCGATGGGCTCCAAGAAGAAGAGACTACCAAACTTCACAACAGGTGAGAAAAACATCAAATACAAAACCACACTGAACTGTCAGACACATTTAACTCACTAATGCCTCCTAACATTGTCATCAAGGTTTTTTTGTATTATAAATTATCTAAACCTTTCATATCTGACGAAACATGTGAACCAGTATGAACGGTATTTTTCTGTCTTTTGATCTTAATGCATTGATTTTAGCATTTGTCAGAAATGATGGACTTCCTCTCGGCTCTCTCTCCAAGTACACCTGGCACATCACCAATCTCATGCAAGTCAAACGAATCTTTGACACTCCAGAGGTAAACACTCCCTTAAATCATTTAATTGATTAAACCATGTTATGATTGTAATTGATTTGATCAAAAATCCTAAAATCTGAAGATATCAATATCGAACATCCCTTTTACCCTCTTCTCCAAGTACCACTACACCACTGTGTATAATATGATACAGAAAGCATTAGGAAAAAAATTCATGATATTTTGTCCTAGCTTCCTCTGGAGCTCTCTCAGAGCTTCGTAAAGAACGCAGACGGCTCTTACTCTCGTTTCCGCTGCCCTGATCCTCTACCTGAACCCGATCTACAAGAGGGATTCAGGACAGATCGACCACACGCGATACGACCTATGGAACTCCGCACTTTCCTCAAAGTCGGTGAGTGATTTCATCTTTCAGAGAAATCATCCTTGATATTTACATTAATCTCATACAGTATTTCTCTGCAGGTCCAGGCTCAGCAGATCAGAAGGATGCCGGCCCGTTTGTGATCGAGTGGATCCCCGACGTCCTCCCTCGCTGTCAGATGGGCGAGCTCAGGATCAGCTTCGAGTTTGGACACCAGATGAGTGGTCAGACGGATCACTGCGAGAGAATGGGTGCGGCAGAGAAAGGAGGTCGTAATAAGTCGGACTCAAACCAATCCAGACGCTCAGAGGCTATCCTTCAGGTGGTTGTCTAACAGTCTGATTATCGATTATATGCCTCTGTGGGACAGTTTGTCATGAATCATTGACATATGCTGTACTTGACTCATACATATGTCTGCGTTTTATTATGCAAGGTACTAATAATCAATAACCACCTGAATAACACAGTGTACTATTGATTAACATCTTTTTAGACAATCTAGACTGCAGAGAAGCACTCATTGTATGCATTTTTCTCAATGCTAAATGTTTCCTGTAACAAAGAGTAAAGATTTTTTATTTTTGGGAGAAATGTCTACATCTCTTTTAAAACACAATTCAAACAATTCTATTAAAACAAGCCATACCACTAAAATTAAATACTCATTAAAGACCTCAAACAGAACTTTAATTTGAAAGGTAACTCTTCCTCTGCTCCTCTGCTGTAACAACCGGGAAGTTAATGTGGGTTTTTAAGAGAAAGGTGTAGGAAATCAGCCATTGTTGAAGCTTTGCCTCAAAATGCAACACCAAGCTCTGTCAGAGGGGTTATTTTGACCTTAATTTATGTTAAAGTAGAGAAGGGACACACACTTCTGTTTTTATCTAAGTCAGCAGTGTAGCCAATGCACGGGATATCTGGATGGTGCCAGCAGGAGAAATACTCAAGGTAAATGAGCAGATAGAGGTGAAGGTTGCCTGTCATTAGCTCTCAGAACAGCAATTATTCTTTAACGAGAAAAAGTACTCAACCCCTTGGATGTTAAACCATTTTATTGTGGTATTATTATGGTCAATATAATTTGGCTTATAAAATGAAAAAAGTCTTTAATAACAACCTCCTTAAAATAACATCTCTGCTGTAAAAAAGTAAATATTGCACCTTCTGCGATTTGAATATTGCAGCAGGTCATATTGCGATTTAATCTAAATTTCAAATTATTGCCCAGCCCTACTAAGTAGCATCCCCACAGCATGATGCTGCCACCACCGTGCTTCACAGCAGGGATGGTGTGTTTGCACCATTTTGGCCTCATCAGACAAAATAACTTTCTTCCACTTGACCATGGAGTCTCCCACATGGCTTTTGGTGAACTCTAGTCCAGATTTAATCAGAGGTTTCTTCCACAGTGGCTTTCTCTTTGCCACTCTCCCATAAAGCTTTGACTGGTCAAGAGCCCGGGCATCAGATGTTGTGTGCAGAAGCTTGCTGAAGCTTGTAACTCCTTCAGAGTAGTCATAGGTATCTTGGTGGACTCTCTCACTAGTCTCCTTCTTGCACGCTCACTCAGTTTGTGAGGACGGTCTGATTGAAGCAGATACACACATGTGCCACATTCCTTCCATTCCATGAATTTATTTTTTTATCCATCCTCTGACTTTTACTTTTTAATAACCTTTTGTCTGAGTTGCTTGGAGTGTTCTTTTGTCTTCATGGTGTAATGGTGGCCAGATATCTTCACTGACAGCTGCTGGGAACTTTATTTCTCGGAAAATGTATGTGCCATCTTTTCTGCTAAATGCCACAGGCACTTTTATTGATGTTAAATGAATTTGCCTCCTTTATTTGTAACTCTGCATTGAAGAAGTTCCTCTTTTACTCCTTCAACTTCTATATGCATTCTGACCAGCAGAGGGAGGCATAAGCCTGCTCTAGTACCCACAGGGGACTGACCTAACAAAGCTTTTCAACTGAACACAAGAGGAGAAGGTTGAATATATGACAGAGCTGTTGAAATTGCATTACTTTAGAGAGACTGAACAAGTATAGTACAAAATTTGGAGCTTGAAAAATGCATCTCGCAATTTGCCTGGCTCCGTCTGCCTCCCTTCTGGGCATCTCAAAGCAGGAATTACACACTTGCTCTGAGATATATCACTGGAAACATCACACATGCATCCAAAATGTGTCCAAATGTTCATGAATTAATTAAGATTACAAGTTAATACCATGAAAGCACCATGCCAAATTATATGCACTCCTCAAAAATAGCAGCTTGCACACCGTGTCTCTACATCAGGGGTGTAGGCGGTGTATGAGAACAGTGCCAGCCCCCGGCCTCGTTCCTCCCTCACAGGCCTCCAGGACATCAGTGTGAGTACAGCCTCTGCCTGCACAGCGAACCCGGCTGCCAGACAGCTCCGAGCCACGCGCTGAGCTGTTTATGTGGTCTGTCAGTCACAGAGGAGAGAGACAAATCAATCCTCTCCTGGAAGAAAGAAGCAGGCACAGTGTGACAAGAGAGGTTTCCTGCGTCTGCTGAAAGATGTGTCACAGACAGGGACAGCTGAAGGGTTTCGAGGGGAGGGAGACTCGCAGCGTTTAAGAGGGAAATGTGCTTTTTCCATAACAAGAGGAGTTTGGTATTTGATTTTGTAAAAAGTCCATGTCACCTCTGTTTTATTTTTACAGTTTTTTATGACTTTATAAGAGACAGGACGGTGTAAGGAGAAGGGAGCCGAGGGCCAAGGTTTACCTCTGACTGCCTACTTGAAATTTTGTCCACTTGCGGGGAACCAACAGGGCTCTTTGTTGGATTTTGTCCATTTAGAGGGAACTAAAGAGGGCTCTTGTCAATATTTGTCTACATAAAGGGTACTGAAGGGTGAATTGTATCAAATTTTGTCCACCTGCAGAACACCCTAGAGGCCACTTTGTCTGAGTTGTCCACTAAGAATGCACCAAAGAAATCACTTCATCAATTTTTGTCCAACTACAGAGCACCAAAAGTACACATTGCCAAATTTTGTCCATTTACAGGGCATTTTGTCGAATTTGTCCACATAAAGATTGACAACATTTGAACTACTTAAAGGATACCCTATAAGGCGCTTAATCAGATTTTGTGAGCTTGTGGGTTAGGGCACCAAAGGGGAAATTTAGTCAAATTTTGACATCTTACAGGGCATCCTAGAGGGAATTAAAAAAAATTGTCTCCTTGCTTGGTTTTAAAGAGTGCACTTTGTCAAATTTGGTCAACTGTGAGGGAACCTACATAGTCGACCAAATTCGAAGCTTCAATATATTTCCAGTTTTAGATATTTTTTTTTAATTGTAACTTTATTCATGACAAAGTCTGGCAGTTCCATTCATAAAACAATTACATTGCATACATTACAGACAAAGAAACATTTCATTAAAAAAACAAAAAACCCAAAAGGTCATTTAGATTATGTATAGACTTGTTTTAGAAGTAGTTGCTTGAATGGTGGCTAAAGCTAACTTAGCTATGCTAGCTATGTAGTTAACATTTCTACATAAGCCAATGCAGCTAAGTAAGCTTTGGTAACGTGAGCTTTAGGAAACGTGGCTAAAGCTAGCATAGCTACACAGATAAAATACCTACATACTGCTTTCTGAGCTTAGCTTTAGCTACATTATCTCAGTAGCATCATTATCTATAGCTAAGTTAGCTTAAGCAAATGTAGCTAAAACTAACTTAGCTATGCAGACAATGTAGATATGTAGCTTAGGTAGCTGCTTTGTGAGCTTAGCATTAGCTATATTAGCTCTATGTAGCTCATGCGGCTTACAGAGCTACTTATACTATGCTTGCTGCGTTACTGCTTTTTCAATGGAGGATGAGCCTTTCACTTATAAGTAGATCGTTTGCCTGGCCTTATTAAACCTTTTGTTTTAACTTTTATATTTTAGTATCCTAGCCTTTACCTTAATCCTGAATGGAAGTTAATCGGATTTTATTTTGAAAGTTTTGACATGTATTTCGGTTTCAAGATATGTGGCATCTCAGATGAATGGTCCTCAGCTTTGTGCCTATGTGAACTGACAAATCAGTATGATATGAGGGCAGCCTACCTTGAAATTTTCAGGGGTGAATGTTGTTTTTAGGGTGCTATCACATTCGGTATGATTGTTTCATACTGTACTCAAGCATGATGGGATATGTTCAGTCTAATACAGTTGTTGTTGGTGGTTTGCACACAGCTGGTTTGAAGAAAAAGAAGAGACAAGCACTTGTATGAATATTTATTGATACCCTGGTGCAACATGTACTTGCTGATAAGTACGCCATACTTGAGCATGGTTGCATCCAAACCTACTGCAGACCATAGTTGAGAACAAGAGTCATACCCTAGAGTAGGGGTTCTCAAACTTTTTCGCCCAAGGCACACCTAAGGTTAAGCCAAAATCTCAAGGCCACCATATTTAAATCAATACAAAATAGACTTTAAAATAATATTGCAGTCATGGCAGCCTATAAGGGGAGATAAAGGGCAAAACTTTCTGGGGCCCAGCCGACTGGGGGATCATGGAGATTGGAAAAAGTGGGCAAAAGGTGGCAAAATGGGTTAAAAATGATGAAAAAACATGGCAAAATTGGGCAAAAAGTGGCAAAACTAAGTCAGAAATGGGTGAAAATTGGTAAAAAAAAAAGTGTCTAAACAGTGGGTTGAAATTGGAAAAAACTTGTTGAAAGTGTCAAAATAGTGGCAAAAATAGGTTACAAGTGGCCTAAAAGAGTTACATGTAAAAACATGGTAAAATGTGTTTAAAGTGATAAATAAGGGCATAATTGGGCAATAAAGACATCAAACAAAGGCAGAAGTGGGCAAAAATTGGCAAAAAAGTGGCAAAATAGATCACAAGTGGCAGAAAAGTGGCAAAGGGGGTTAAAGTTGCTAAAAGGAGGTAAAAAGGGTTAGAAGTGATGGGAAGAAATGGCAAAAATAGCCAAACAATATGAAATTGGGGGAAAAGTGGCCAAAAGGTAGTAAAATGGGTTAAATGTGGCAAAAAGTTCCAAAAAAAGTGGCAAAAATCGGACAGAAGTAGTAAGAAGTGGGAAAAATAGGTAGAAAAATTGGTTAACTTGGTTATAGATTGCATGAAATAAGAATTTTAACACCAATTTCAACCCATTAATAGCTTGCCATGCTATCAGCTCTTAATGAGGTAACGGTTAGCCAGGATGCTAGCACCAATGCTACTGATCCAACACACATGCACTGACATTATCAATAAATCACAAATCCAGTCTCAGGCGTTTTATCACAAGTCTAGCCAGATCTGTGGGCAGGCCTGGTTACAGTACTTGCCATAAAGTTGTAGTAATAATGTTTTGTACCAATCCCCATAGCACACCTAGACTTGCCTTAAGGCACACTAGTATGCCTTGCCTCATCATTTGAGAACCACTGGCCCAGACCGCCATTTCAATCAAACTTGGGCTGACATTGATTAAACGTACTGAACATTAAGGTCAATCGTACTCAGATCTAGGTTAGAGCTCTTATGTAAAATCAGCTTTATTTCATCCTCAGGGGAACATGAATGCTTTTTTCAAATGTCAAGTCAATGCATTCAATGGTTAGTGACATTTTACATCAAACTTAATCAGGTTTACTGAAGGAAAGCCAATAGACAGAGTTCATCATCTGGGGACCATGAATGTCTGCAGATATTGTCAAGGTTCTCCATCTGATATTGAATAGAAGTTTTAGACCGCCTGGAGCATTGCTGAAAGTGTTTGGTAAACAAAGACTAAACAGATTTAGCTTTAAGCTCTCACCACCACATGTCAGAGGGAATGTGAAGTTCATGGCCAAGTAAACTCTGCCTGTCTCTCTTTATATGACAGAGTGAGTGAAAGCAGCCGAGACACGGCCAACTATGACTGCACGTCTGTCAACACAAAGCAGCAGACAGGGTTCACACGAGCATACTCCTCGAGCTCCGTCATCCCGCATTATCTCTGCACACAATGTTCTCCAGGTTGTAATCTCACTGTACCTCTGCTGAGTTTTATGGAGGCATACTTTGAGGTTGAGAGCAGGTTACATCATTTGGAAATGACCCATTGCAGATGTTTTATTTCAGTAATGACACTCCCGCCCACCTCTCATTAATCAGAATTAGCCCGTGTTCATTAATCCACCTCTTACATTGCCCGTTTCTTTCATCATCATCTAGTGTCGTACTGGTTTGAGCAAAAAGCCCATTACAGTAGAGTATTAAATATGAAGTGAAATGTGTGTGTTTCTTATCAGTAAGCCACTTTTAAAGACATCTGATCTGAAAACAGAGATGACTTAAACATTTTATAGCAATCTTTCTAATTAATTGTTAGGTTTTCTTGGTCCAATGTTTTGCTGTTTTAACTTCGAACCCTCTTGTGCTACAGTTTATAGCTGCAGCAGGCATCTGTTTTCAAGTCCTAAAAAACCCTTCAAACTACAACCACAATGACACAAAAATTGGATCAATGTGTAAGATGCAAATACAAACAATATGCAATGATTTGCAAATCTCATAAACTGATATTTTATTTGCAACAGACTTGTGAAGCCATGCTGTTGTGGTTGATGTGGTTTAGCATTGTCTTGATGAAATATGCAAGGCCTTCACTGAAAGAGACATTGTGAGGACGGGATGCCCTTAGACCTCTTTAGTGCCCTTCCGTAATCCGCAAAGTCCAGGGGTCTCATTTATAAATGTTGCGTACGAATAAAACAGGGCCTAAATTTGCTCTCCGCCACTCTCCATGCAAAGTATGTGATCTATAATAAACAGACCTGATGGTAAAATGTGCACATCTGTAGGCAAACTCTGACCCATGCGTACGAATGTTTTGGAGGTAAACTGGCCACACACGGTGAGGTGGTGATTTAAAGCCAGGTTGTTTAAGAATGCATCTGAAACAGTTAACTTCACTAAACTTTTCTCTACTATCGTGATCCACATGTAATCATGAGCAGATTGTTCCTTTTTACAAATGCCTAGTACACCATATTATACTTCCTTAAATAAATATGTGTTAATATCTTAAAAAAAAAACCCTGACATATAAAGTATGGCTATGAAATAATGACACTGCACTTGTGAGGATATAACACTGTTTTATATTAAAGGTTGGGTATTTACCATAGACCATTGTTACTCAACCTTGCTCAACTAAAGAGCCAAATAGTTAAATAATACCTTTGCAAGAGCCGCAATCTAAGTAGTGGAAGGTAGCAAAAATTGGTTAAAGTGGCATTAACAATAGGTAAAAGTAGCAAAAATGGTCAAGAGTTGCAAAAAAGGGGCAAAATAAGCATAAAATGGCAGAAACTTGGTAAAAAGAGGAAAAACTGATGAGGAAAAAGCAGTAAAAAAGAGCAGAACTTGGCAAAAGAAGGTGAGAAGTGACATAAAAATGAGTTACAGATTGCAAAAATGGCCAACAAGCAGCAAAAATGTGGCAAAAACTGAGTGAAAATGGTTAAAATGGCCAAAAATCAGCTAAAAGATGGGGGAAAAGGGCAAAAGTGACATTTAATGGCAAAAGGCAGCTTTAATAGGCAAAATCTGCAAATAGCAAAAGCAGGATAAAAGTGCCAAAAATGGGCAAAAACAGGAGAAATGGCAAAAAATAAAGCTATACAATAACTAGAGATACTGTAATGGAATTTTTTGGCATGGATATCAACATGTCTTGAGTTTAGCTTGATTTTTGGTGTGCCTAGGGGAAATAAAGCGTGAAAACCACTGCTGTGAGCTTTGATTATTAATCAATACCTAATCTCATTATGCAGCTTGTTAAAATAAAGTAGCTGGTAAAAAAGTGAGCAGCTGGTCGATTTTTGAATCCACTAGCCACAGTGGCAGGTAGGCGACAAAGTTAATTTCCAATCCTGGTTGCAATCGGGGTTCACTAGCGAGAACCTTTCATTATTGAAAAGCACTTTCATTCATAAGGAGCTTTGTATTGACGATGTAAGGTTGAATAAAGGGTGGAACAGGAGGCAGATCTATGTGTGAATTTGTGCATGTGCGATGTTTTGTAAATCTATATTATTTATTTTAGTATGGATTCTAAGCATCGTTCAAAAAATGAGACCACAATTTGCTGCCCCTGTGAAGGCAATCCAGTCCATACAGGTACTGTAAGGATAAAATCAGTGGCTGAAATGTCAAAATGAAGACCTCAGAAAATTCTTTCACAACACAGGCTGTGTCACTGTCTTTACACCAAACACAATGAACAGCTGATGTTTAGTCATAGTTTTGCTTGGATTCTGTCATAAATCAACGACTAGATGTTGGATCAAACACAGAGCATCAGCATAGCCACAAAAGTCATCCACATAGCAGAATGAAAGAAGGGTCTGGTTTTCAGTAATATCCCTATGAGGTTAAAGTTTTGGATGAAAGGGACAAAGAAAACATCAACAGAACATCTCTATTCCAGAGACTTTGGTGTTCATGGAAACAGCTTTTTCCAGTACTGTAATCCTTTGCCCAGTTCATTGTCAGATTTTGAGCATATTTCACTCAAGAGAGACATAATACGAGATATATTTTACAAAACTGGAAATGTCTGCAATGTTTGAAATGGTGAAATGTCTTTGGCGAATAGATTCCATCGGGTGTCTTGATGTACTTGAAGGGGTAGCGAAAAACAGCAGGATAGGACACTTCCCTATAGAGTTTAGACCAGTGTCACTCAACCCTGCTCAACCAAAAAGCCAAATTGTTGAAAAAGACCTTTGCAAGAGCTGCAATCCAAGTGGTGAAAAGTGGCAAAAATGGCTTTAAGGAGCAATAATAATAAGTTAAAGATGGCAAAAAAAATGGTCAAAAAGCAGCAAAAAAAAAAAAAAAAAAAAAAGGGAGGGGGTGGAGGGAGTCAGAAAGTAGCAAAAATGGGTAAGAAGTTACTAAAAGTGAGTTACAGGTGGCCAAAAAAGTTCCTAAAGTGGCAAAAACAAGGCAAAAAAAAAGAGTGAAAAGTGACTAAAATGGGCAAAAAGTAGTCAAGTGGCAAAATTGTGCAAAAATTTGGAAACAAATGGTGTTTAATTGCAAAGACAAGCTTAAAAGGGCAAAAATGGAAAAAAGTGGCTAAAAGAAATGGCAAAAATGGGCAAAAAAAGTAAAGTAGTACTATTTAATGGCAAAAGTTCTCTTAAAGGGGCGAAAAGTGGGAAAAAAAGTGAAAATAAGCAAAAATTGGATAAAAGTGGCAAAAAGGAGTGGCAAAAATGGGGGGGAAAGGAATCAAGAGGTATTTAATGGCAAAAGGTAGCTTAAATGGGTGGCAAGTGGCACAAAATGGTAAAAAGGAGCAAAAAAGTTTCCCTTTTCAAGGTTTTCTGGGTGAATAATATTTACAATTAAGACATTAAAGAGCCACAAATAATCAGAAAAGAGCCACATGTGAGATAAGATGAGTAAGGGAGTTCTGAGGAGCAGATTTCCCAGGAGCAGAGCTTGACCCGTACTCTGATGATATGTAATGGAGGTGACTGGGGTGGAGGAGGGATCGCAGGTCGCACTGAGATGAAACAGTAGTCATTTACGAATTTTTGCACTCTGGGACCCGTTTTCGAAAAGTATCGTTTACAGTCACCCAAAACGCCGTTTCCATGTGGATGAAACACCGATACGACAAAAAACTTTGTCGTGTACTCCTGAATTCGTCTCCGTGTGGACAGGGTCTGAATCAACAGGATGCCTGTGGAGGAAAGAGAACAGATTTTAAAATATGACAGCTGCAGGATGATTAGATTGAGAGAGCTTGTGGCTGAAAGGGTTTGGCTCAGAGCTTACGTGAGTAGAGCAGGAACCAGTGTGGGAAAAGGGCGACAGGTGAGTGAGAGATTGCTAAAGAATGGAAGGATGAATGGAAATGAAACAGTCTTCCTGCCTGAACTTGTGTGTGATGATGGTTGAGTCGTCACAGCTGATTGTACATCTGCCTTTGACCATGTGCCTGAACAATATTACTGACATGTGTATTAAGTCTTCAAAGGGTCTGAATTTTTGATAATGCGATAGTACTCAAAAGTAAAGCCAGAACATTGGTCTTCAGTGTTCATGGTCTGGGGAACATTATTTTAAAAGAAACCGGTGAAATAAGAACTTCAGGCAGAGCTAAGGTTCGGATCAGTTAAGGCCAAAATCAACCACTCTTGTTGTCATCCAAAGTGAGCTTAGGTCATTGGCCTAGAATGAAAAAGCATCTGTGTAACAAATTAAATCCTTTCTTATGACAACAAAGTCCTGAAATGTTTTCTCTAAACAAAGGAAATTAATAATGGACTACATTAGTTGTTTGTGCACCGTTGCATCCCCTCGAGTGATTGCATCATCGGTGTTTTCAACCGAAAAAAATCAAAAAGGCTTCAGGACTTGATATACTCAATACTTCTGAAATTTTTTGTTGATCTGAAACTACGTAACTCATGCCCTTAAGTCCTTACAATGAAAACATTCTTTTGTATGTCTGCATTGTGGATTCCTCCAAGGTGACGTCACTTTGGCGACCATATTTTCAAACCTCCAAACAGGGACACACATGTAGGAAGTCATGCTACAACAGTATCCCCAGTGTACCTTCAACAGCATGGAAAGGCCTCAGCAGATAAAAAATCACACCTCAAGACAGACCAAACGTCCTTTAAAAAATAAACTGAAACAACACCAGTAGACACAACATCAACTGCAACCCATCGGGCCCTGGGCACCCGGTATGTCGTTAGCTGGATCAGGCCTGGGAGAGTGAGCCCATCAGCGTTAGACTGAAGGTCTTGCCATCAATACCCAAAAATGGGATGAAAAGAAGTCATGAAGGAGTCCAGCTGGCGCCTCCGGCCATCAGTCAACATCCAGGCCTCACAAGAGTATAGTTGAACCAAGGACTGGAAGACTGCCGCATGCTCAGATAACAGGAACCCCACACTGTCTTGCTCAGAACCCATTGCCTCATGCGCGAGTCCAAGTCTGTGGTTGATCTCGGCCTCCCAGTCAGCGGATCTGTGGGTAAACGACCCTTTTCAGGTCCAGATACAAATACTCAATTGGAGCAGTCCCAAACGTTTTTTGTGTTACGGACAGATTTGATGAACTTGCAAAGCAGATGGATATGCCCGTTTCCGTGTTTCTCACTGGCAAATCCATCTTGCAAAGCTCCGGTCTGAACCGTTTGGGCCCAGTTAGAGAGTGACAGGATCAATCAGCGACGAAAGGCAGTACTTTCGATTGCAGCAGAGTCATGACGTAAGCAAACAGCAACAAGAGGCCAGTGCAATTATGGCAGAAGACATTATCGTGGATGCTGCTAAAGCACCAGCTTTATCAGAACTTGACAACATTTCTTCATTAAAAGAAGAACAAAGAACAGCAGTGAGTTGTTTTCTTTTCAAAAACGACAAAAGTTGTGTACTGACATGTCTGCATGGTTCGCGTTATGCAGTTCGGTATGGAGTTTACTCCTCAGTAGCATCTACGTCACATGTTTTGTTGCTCTGATTGGCCCGTAAAGATGTGACAGAACATTCATCTAGTCACCCTCCGAGTTTTTTTTCAAAGGCTCTGCCCTTTCCCAAATGCTTTCTTTGGGAGGTTTACCAGATGGATATGTGAAAACAAATCCATCAGGCTTCTAATTTTCCCCCAAGCCGTAGTTCTCTTGCAGACTGAACAAAATTGTCCTCCAGGATTTTCTGTGTTTTGCTGCATTAATTTTACCCTCTTACTTTACAAGCCGTCCAGGGCCAACTGCTGAGAAGCATCCCCACAGCATGATGCTGCCACCACCCTGCTTTATAGTGGAGATGGTGTGTTTGTGGTGATGTGGAGCGTTTGGTGTTCGCCAGAAAGTACCATTTGATCTCATGAGACCAAAGAAATTTCTTCTACTTGATCGTGGATCATAAAGCTTGTAACTCCCTCAGAGTTGTCATAGGTGTCTTGGTGGCTTCTCTCTCTAGTCTCCTTCTTGCACGGCCGCTCAGTTTGTGAGGATGGCCTGATCTACGCAGATTCACACATGTGACATATTCCTTCCATCCTTGAGGATGGCTTTCCCTTAACTCTGGGCAATGTTCGGTGCCTTGGACTTGTTTTTATCCATCCCCTGATGTATACCTTACATTTACTTTTTCTCTGAGTTTCTTGGTGTATTGCTTTGTCTAATGGTGTAATAGTAGCAAGGAATACTGATTAACAAGTAGCCAATTATGATTGATTTGTAAAATCAATACAACAGTAAAACATCCAAGTGGGTTGATACTTTTCTTCTCACTGTATGATTATGTGATGTTGTTGAGTTAAAAGAAAGGGTTCAACTATTCAGACTTCAGGATAACTTAAACCTCTCTTGATTGACATGAATATCGGCAAATAGGCATTGCATTTATAGTGCATGGTTCTGGCGTTTTAACTTGTTAAAGCTGGGCCATATTTAGGTTTAAAGACAATTCAATTGGACCACCAAAGTATCCCCAGAAAGCAAGCAGTCATCCTTTCTTTCACATTGTTGGTCTGTAGTTTCAGCAACCTTGGACAAAGATTTACTGCCCATGTCTGAGCCCTTCATCACCTCAGTCCACAGCGTCATAATGAGGTCATGAAAGGCGCCATAACCTGCACGCGATGGGCTATAAAGTGCTGTTTATCTGAGCAGAGACTGAAACATTAAAAGGGGAAAAACCTCGAGGAAATACCGATCAGCAGTTACGGAGGTCAGCGTTTTGTGGGCCAAAAGAACAAGGCGAAGCACATTATCAGAGTCTGGCTGGCAGAGCCGCTCATATTAGATATGTAAACTCAGAGCACCTGCACTCAACAACTAATCTAACACGGCGCCCCTCAGAGCAAGACAAGGAGGAAACAGACCTGCCAACAAGTAGTCCACCTGCCAACTGGAAGAGGCAGGGGCAAACCTGTCAGCAGGACTTGTCAACACGTCCCTGATGACTGAGGACAAACCGTGACAAGCAACATTTCTACAGCCTTGACACAAATTCCTCTCTGGCTGCATCAACACAAAGTCATTAGCTCACGGTGCAGGAGAAGCAGACAGAAAGGGATCGAGGTCAGCGGCTCCAAGGAGACGATTGACCACTTACCCAGTGACCTCTGAGCCCTGCCTGTCTATCGCCAACTTAACCAACCGAGGCTCGTCAATCCCCCCCAATCCATATCTCAATTACCTTGATCGTTTTGTTTGATTGGCACTGGCTGCAAAAGAGCCCATATTGACTCATATTAGATGGTTAAACCAGCCTTAAATGATGGATGACTTTGTAGAGCGAGTCGAATGTATCTTCCATTGCGTCAGTGATTTTTGTTTCAGATCCTCGACCAAGAAGATGTTCAGGAATCTTTGACATCAGCTGTCTCACTCAACAAGTCATTTTTCAGCTAAGCCTTAAAACCCCTCTGATTTAGAGCTTACTGAAAGATTTTATAAGCCACAGAAAACTTCAGGATTTGATGACTTTGCTGCAAATAATGTAACTGAAGATGAAGCCATATGTGCTAAACCTTGGCAGTAGCCTTCAGTCTGCTGATGGTGACTGGAACCAACCTGAACAATGACAGGATCATGTACTTAGGCATAAGAGCACAAACATTTAAACAGAAATTTGACTTGCAAAATGTTATGCACTGTAAAATTAGTGACTGCATAAATATGACCTAATTCAACAGAGGTCCAACCAACTGGTGCTACTGTGGATCTCAAAGATCAAATATGGCTATGGTAGCTTAAGCTGCATTTGCTAAACCTAACGTTAAAGCTAACAGAGTGACCTTTGCTTTCATAGCAACGTGAACTGTGGAGCTAGCATAGCTACATTAGCTTTAACTACGTAGCTAAAGCAAAAGTAGATGAAGCAAGCCACTGTTTGCGTCACTTCTTCTGAAATGGGATAGGTGTCGTATGTCACTTCCATCCTGATGGAGGTGCCGTCTCACAGCAGTGGTCTGCAAGAGGGTCATGTGAGAGGTGTGGTCTGCACCCATACCCCCGGAAAAATCACACACACTGATGCCCGGTAAAGGCAGAGCCAGTGGATGACGAAATGGGAATCATTTTTATCATTTTGGATCAGTGTGTGCATGCTATACAGGCTAGACCAGTGATACTCAGCGCGTGGCTCTTGAGGCACATGTGGCTCTTTTGTGATGATTTGTGGCTCTGTTATGTCTTCATTTGAAAAATTTTTCCCTCAGAAAACCTTGAAAAAGGTCAACTTGGCCTGTCCATTATCCATTTCAAGTAATTGATCAGTTTTTCCCACTCTTGCACAGTTGGCTTTAATTGTCAGTCTTCATTTTTTTGTCTGTATATTTCCATTGCCCTTATTTGCATTTCCCCCATTTTTTCCCCTTTTTTGCCACTTTAAATCCATTTGTGTTGCTTTTTAAGCCCAAGTTTGCCACTTCTGTTTGCCCCTTTTCACCAGTTTTTGCCTCTTTTATCCTACTTTTTGCTATTTTCATTTTTTCCTAACCTTGCAAAGCAGATGGATACGCCCATTTCCTTGTTTTTCACTTGCGAATCCATCTTGTAAAGCTCACATCTGAACCGTTTGGGCCCGGTTAGAAAGTGACAGGACCAATCAGTGAAGAGGGGCAGTACTTTCAGGCACGGCACAGTCATGACGTAAGCAAGCAGCAGCAAGAGGCCAGTGCAATTATAGCGGAAGAGCTTAGCGTGGATGCTGCTAAAGCGTAAGTTTTATCAGAACTTGACGACATTTCTTTGTTAAAAGAAGAACAAAGAACAGCAGTGAGTTTTCTTTTCAAAAACGACAAAAGTCGAGTATTTACATGTCTATAGTCGCCATTCATTATTCCTCAGTAGCTGTGCACTCGCAGCTCGATAGCTGCTATGTCACGCGTTTTGTTGCTCTGATTGGCCCACAGAGATGTGACAGACAAAAAGTTCATCAAATCACACTCCAAGTTTTTCAAATCCTCTGCCTTTTCTCAGACGTTTCCTATTGAAGCTTTCCCAGATGGATGTGTGAAACAAACCCATCTGTCATGTCAGGTTAATTTCCCCCCCCCCTTTTTTTTTTGCCATTTTTTGCCCCTTCTTGCCCATTTAAGCTTCCTTTTTTTCTATTGAATGACACTTTATTCCCCATTTTTGCCACTTTTGCCCATTCTGGTCTCTTTTCACTTATTTTTTACTATGTTTTTACAGTCTTTAAACCATTTTTACCACCTGTATCTCACTTTTGTATCCATTTATACCACTTCTGCCTCCCAATTTTTGCCACATTCACCCAGTTTTTGTCATTCTATGCATATTTTGCCCCTTTTCACCCATTTTTTGCCACTTCTTTGTTTCTTTTTGACAATTTTGCCACTTTAACTTTTTTTTTTCTATTGCCACTTTAACTCAGTTTCACCACTTTTCACCACTTAAACTGTGGCTCTTGCAAAGGTATTTTCCAACAGTTTGGCTCTGTGGATGAGCAGGGTTGACTAACACTGGGTTAGACCCTTTAAATGCAGTGTTTTTGGTAGAGTGCTGCCCCTGAATTGGGACACAGCTTTAAAAAAGTGATCCAAGGCTTATTTATACTCCTTTAACCTATGAAAATGGAACTTGAAAGAATCAAATTCATAAGTTTAAGTCAGAATTGTGAGATGCAAAATTGTAAATATGAAATGAAAACAATATATTTTGCCATATTTCAGACTTTTTAATCTGATTAATTTCATTCCTTCCCTTTTCTGATTTTTATGATTGACCAAGCATATTTTAAATTTACATGGTTAAGTTGGCATTTTTAGAATAGAGGAAATCTGCAGACCTCAAACTGATTGGCCAGTTACAATAGAAATATGACATGATCTTGCGGGCCTGATGTAACTCTACCATGGGCTGGATTTGACCCCTGGGCCTTGAGTTTGACACCCCTGGAACGGAGAATCTGTGGCTTGACTTGAAAAGGGCTGTTCACGCTTGACCCCTGTGGAAAGGCTTTGCAGTTTTCGAAAGAAGAACTAAGTAAAATGTCAGTGTTCAGATGTGCAAACCTGATTGAGACTCAGTGCTGTGATTGAAGCCAATGGCGTATTTCCCGGCGCATTGACAATAAAGAGTTTTTTTCAAAAAGCTAAATTAAATTGACCATGACATAAAACATCCAAGGGGGTGAATACTTTTTATAGGCACTGCTGTTAGTTCCATTGCAGAAAACTGCAGAAATGCTACTGCATGTGTTTGTAACCTCTTCTAGAGCCACTGAGTTTTAAACTCCTGTTTTGGTAAGTTCAAATGCTATCTGTCTTTCAACCAGCTTCATGCAAATGTAGCGTTAACTTGCCTTGGAAACAATCTTGCGCCACATTAACACAACTCTTTCCACTTTCCTCCAACACGCATCCCTACACATGCAAACTTTCCCCCTCCGTCTCTTCCTCTCTTCCTTCTCACTGCTTCCTGATAGTGGAGCTGAGCGGAGCCATCATCAGATCCATCAGTGTGGAGTCATTGCCTGAGGAAACATGGGCCAATTATGGCCATAAATAATAATGGGAGCACACATCTGGCATGGTGAGTGATGGGCCTCTCTCACAGCTCATTTACATAGCTTTTGTGTGGCTATCAGCGGCTTCACTCCACTGTAATGCTCGGCAAATGAGCCTTTTAGAGAATATTGTACGATTCAAGGGTGGAATGGCGGCAACAGGACGGCACAGGAGCAGCAAACAGGTGTAGAAGAAGATGAAAATGTAAGGTTTATTGTCCTTCCTGTCGCCTGCCTCGTCTTTGTGTGGGTTAGTGAAAGAGAAGTCGGACCATCAGCATCTATTACAGCGACATGGCGGGAGATTGATTGTGTCTGTGTGGTCAGGTAACAAACCAACCACCTCCCACACTTGAACAAACTCTCGACAGATCCCTTACATGTACCTGTCAGACACCTGCCCACTTACACCGTCCCCTTAATGCCTTCCATATCCCTCTATAATGAGCTAAGTGAAAACTGATAGAGATACTTCCAAACAGAGATTGCTGCTCAGTTTTTAATTTCTAAAGGGAGGTGTCAGAGCCGCTCAGGGAACCCTTAATCCGTCCTTCAGGTCTGTGGCAGCCTCCAGCCCCAGAACAAAAGGCTGCAGCATGCTGACGTGTGTCCCGAGAGCTGATAAGCCTGGTTGTTAATGGTGTTAGGGTAGATTTCATTACCCCCTCCAGACTGCTCTCATTAAATAAACATCCTCCTGTCACATCGCTCACCCTGCCAGGAGACGAGAAGCCGAGGCAGGAGGGGTGAAGGGAGACGAGGTATGAGTGGGACGGACAATAAAGTGGAATGTTAATGAAAAAGATGTCAATCAAGGTCCAATCAGTGGCAGAATTTGGGTTGACAGTAGTGCAGGATGGCTGGAGGTGTTATTTTTCAGATGCTCAGCATGGTGTATCGATCTGCCGATTTAGCCCAGACTCAAATATCTCAGCAGTAATTGAATGGATTGCTGTAACATTTGAAAATTAGCCTTGACATTGACGACCCCCGGAGGATAAACCCTAATGACTCTGCTGATCCAAGTAAATATTCTACAGTAGCATCATTAGGGAGAAAGGCACAGTTTAGATTTACTTTAACCTGTTCACCCTGCAAGCCTTAATGCTCACTTGTATTTTTTGTGCAAATAAGATTCTAATTTGGCTGCTAGGATGACCTTTTAAAGGTGCAATATGTAGAATTTTTTCTCTGTGATGTCTACATTAATTGATAAAATGCCAATTAGGGTTAAGGTTAGGCCGCTGTGACATGACTTGTTTATTAGATGTTCTTATAAAGAATTCTGTTGCTGTATCTCATGGTTGTTTCAGAATGGGTGCAGGGCGGCTGCGTGACAGCTGCATGATGGCTTGATTTTTATTTTGGCATCCATGTTTAACAACTCAAGGCTTTCTGAGGGGTTGCTTGATTAATGCAACTCACAGAACAGGAGAGATACAGGTGTCTCTGGTGCTGGATGTGATGCAGTGGTTCTCAACAGGTCCTAGGACCCATCACTGCTTTCTTAAGCCGGACATGCACTGTCCGATTTCAGGTTGACCATACGTCAGTAGCGGCTGAATGTCAACTCATACTGTGTGTCTGAATCGCTTACGATGCACAAGCATCGTGCACGATTTATGTGCTCACAATGTACGAGTGAAGTCTGGACGGACTATGACAGAAATCTCTTTGATCCGTTGTGGCCTTGGAACTCCCATGGGTGCCATTTCTGCCCAGTCTCTTTCTTATTGTTAAATCATGAACAGTGACCTGAACTGAGTCAAGTGAGGCTTTCAGTTCCTCAGACGTTACTCTGGGTTCTTTTGTGACCTCCTGAAAGAGTCGTTGATGCACTCTTGGAGTAATTTTGGTAGGCTGACCACTCCTGGAAAGGTTCATCACTGTTTCAAGTTCTCCCCAGTTGTGGGTAATGGTGCTCACCGTGGTTAGCTGGAGCCCCAAAGCCTTAGAAATGGCTCTGTAACCCTTTCCAGACTGATAGATCATGAGTGATTGGGAAAACAGACAGTTTTGTGAAGGTGAAGCTGTTATGCATACCAACAGTAGGCTCCTTATTTTCACTCCATCTCTTGTTCAGTCAGGCTTTGTTCTGGTTCCACTCGTCCCCCTCCTCCTTTCCTTCCCTCAGACCCCTCCTCACCCTCTCCAGACCTCTCCTGACCTTGCGTGGACCTTAATTCCTCTCTCCTCCTTCTCCTCTTCCATGCTCCATTCTGACTAATCTATGCCATCACCCCCTCCCCATCCATCAGGGTGCTCTCATTGTTTTGACGTCTAGTTAATTCTCGGCTCATGATTTATCAAATTCTTATTACCGCTTGCTGAAAGCCTCATTCATTGTCCTGATGTATGGTAATGATAGTCCCGGTGTGGCTGCCTGAATCGCAACAAACCCGCTCATTTATTTTCTTCTTCTTCTCTCCTCCCTGTTTTGGCTTTTTCATTGCAAACACTTTTCACTTTGTCCTTGCAGTCATCTTGGCTCCTCTCCCAATTATATATACACAGGCATTAGCATTTTTGCAAATTGGCACACAAATACACTACACTTTCTCTCTGCAACTGATAATGTAATTGAAAACTCTTTGAAACTATCATGATATGATTAATAGATAAAGGTGTATCAGTTTTTTTTTCAGGCATAGAACAGACTTTCTGGAGACTTTTTAAGGGGAAAACTTTATTTAAACTTCTTTTATTCAGGATGTTGTCAGTGGTTTCTTGAGCGACAGAAGTCTAAACTTATAAAGACATATTTCCAAACTAACCCACAGAGTTTTTTATGGGAAGAGAATAATGTTTTGCTTATTTATGTTCAATTTTCTGCTTCTGCAGAATGACAGCAGTTGTTTTATCACATGTAAGACAATCACTTCTGCTTGGTTAAAAAACATGTTGGATTCATTTTTACCCCAAACAGCTGTACATGACTCACAGCTGGAGCCTTTTAACTGCCTGGATGGACATTAGGCCTCCCCCATTCAATGACAACAAAGGACAGAGTCTTAAACTTTGCAGCCAGCGCCTTCTCTGGTACTTTAGCTTATTGAGAGTTTTACATTCCTAGGTCACATTTACACCACAAGGATTTTGACCAAAACTGTAACTTTTTGTTGTGGTTTGACTGTTTAAATCTACCCGGACTAGGTGGACCCCTTTTGGGGGTGCCAGAGAAATCACTTGGGATTGCTCTGTCTGCTCCAAGGTTGTCATAGATTCACCCACACTAAATAAATGATAAAACAAGAGGGTTCTGGCTGCAGACCACAGATCTCAGTTACCCATTCTTCCAGGCCACTACTGTGAGACACCACCTCTGCCAGAACAGAAGGGTTATAATTAGCCAGTATAAAGTTTTATATGTTTTTTTTAGTTCAGCTTTATTCATGAACAAAGTCTGGTGGTTACATTCATTATTGCAAATATTACAGACTAAGAAACATTTCGTAAATTAAACAGAAAAAAGTGAAACCCGTGTCTAATCTGGGATTAGATTATATATCGTGGCTTGCTATAACTGCAATAATTTTAGATTTAGCTATGTAGCTATGTTATCCATGTAGGAAATGTAGCTTTGTTATCTTTAGATTTATCTATATTAGCTGTGTAGCTTTGTTACCTACGTAGCTTTCCTATCTAAATTGCTAATGTAGATTCATTGGCATTTGATATATCTGTTAATTACATTATTATATTATGTAGCCAATGTAGATTCATTAGCGTTAGATTCATCTATGTTGGCTATGTAGTTATGTTATCTACCTATCTAATGTAGCTTCATTAGCTTTAGATTTATCTGTGTCATGTGCATAGTTATGTCATCTGTGTTGCTAGTGTAGCTAGTGAGCTTCAGGTTTAAATGTTTTCTACATAGCTATGTTATATATGTTGCTTTTTTTTTTTTTTTTTTAGCTTTTTTAGTTTTAGACCTAGCTGTTATCTATGTAGCTATGTCATCTATGTAGCTAATGTTGCTTATTAGCTTTAGATTTATTCATGTTAGCTATGCAGCTATGTTATCCACATAGCTTATGTAGCTTAATTTGTTCTAGATTTATCTAAATTAGCTACATAGCTATATTACCTACGTAGCTAGTGTTGCTCTGTTAGCTTTAACTAAAGCTTTGTTAGTATGTTAGAGTGTTTTCATGGAGGACAAGTTTTTTTAATCCTGTCAGCAGGCTGTTGACTTTGCTTCATTAAATGTTCTGTAATTTAAATATAAATAAATGCTATGTAACTACATAAGCCAATACAGCTACGTTAGCCTTAGCTTAAGCTAATGGAATTCTAGCGAGCCACTGTTTGCATAACTACTTCTTGGGGTCCAGCTTTGGGAAATGAAGCATAATCTGACATAGCTAATCTAACTTAGTTTGCTTTAGCTTTAGCTATGCTAGTTAAGCTACATTACCTGTGTAGCTAACAGAGCTTCATTAGCTTTAGATTTAGACATAGGAGGGATAAGATATTCCTTTATTAGTCCCACAAGGGGAAATTCCAAAATTCTTATCTTACATAATTAAGTCAGCTGATCCAAGGCAAGCCCTCATCAGCTGATGGCCAGCAGATTAGCACACCATTGGCTAAGAACACTCATGCTGCCATATTTAAACTGCACTAGCCTGGCTAAACTTTGCTTTTACAACCTTCCTCCACCCCAGCTCCTCCTCTATGCTTCATCTGACTAAATTAGTAGCTGGGTTTCCATTACAGTTTTTCGCTAAATGAAAGCGATATTTCTTAAATTTCGATTAAGTACAAATGCGCTTTGAATGCGCTTCCATTGAAGGGAGTTTTGGGCATTGGCCTTGCAATTCTCGGAAAAATCTCATCTCGTGTGAATCCGCATTAGGGAAGCTTGATGCTCAAAACCTGTTGTGTTTTGGTACGGTTTTGGTTACATCTACGGCGGTTGCCTTGATAATTTTGAACAAAAGATGAAGGCAAAGGATGATAGTTCAGAGGTCAAGTCCGTATGTATGTCAATAGCCACGTATAAGTATGATGTTAAGAAAAGTCTCGTCTCTTCTTCTGCCCACACGTACGGCGCCATGTTATCTTGGAGTGACTGGTCATGTGACACCGTACGTTACGTCCTGTGACTTGTAAACGCGGAAAAGTGTTTCCATTACACTTTTGCGATACATTTCTATATCGAAACACCTGAAAAACCACCTCACGAATGCGTAAAAACTTTTTAGCAATACTTTATTTATTTATTTATTTTTCAAAATTCAGGTGTTTCCATTACCAGTTTTTTAGTGAGCTATTTAGCTTTTGCGCATTTCCAAGTGTAATGGAAACCCAGCTAGTGTCATTCTGTTATTGATGCCTGCTCTGCTCTGTCAGCAGGCAGGGAGGAGAGCATGTAACACGTGTGAGAATGAACACTGAACACACTTGTGCCAGAATCTTTGCTAGAGGTTCACAGCCTGAAAACATGAAGACAGTGTCCATAAATGTGACACTTCTCACAGCCAGGTGCCAACTGTTGGCTCTGCTCCAATCTTAAGGTGCAAACTTCATCAGATTCAGACACAAATTCTGAGAGTCATGTTGACTTTCAGTAGGATTGGGCATCATACAGTGTACAGGGCAATGACGGCTGACCGTGGCCTGATCAGCTGGTCTCAACTGGTTGGGTGGATTTTTCGACATGTTTGATATTTTGGATGTATGACTAGATACTACCTCAGAGAGAGAATAGCCATAGCAAACCCAACTATAGGACATTTTTACCTTGAACTTTCAGAGAACATCTTAAATTACTCTGGAAACAGCTACTAGATTAAGTTTCTTGTTGCTGGGCTCCTTCCTATTTGAAACAATTGAAAATGCCCCCAGATTTGACTTGTATTGATATTCATTGATTGGCGAACAGACAGGACATGATTATGGATGATTTATTTAAATTTAAAGCTGTGTATGCTACAACTTTTAAACTCCCTTGAAACTTAATTTCTTTTTAGCTAGCACGGCACATGAACAATGTGCTGATGTAGTGCCAGGAAGGCCAGTTATTCTCCCCATCTCAGCATTTCTCCTCCCTCCTTCTTTCTGTCTTTCTCCCCCTCTTTTCACTCCCTCCTTCTGTGGAGATGAAGGGCAGACACTGGGGGAGAGGAGGTCAAGCATTAGCACAACTATCTAATCACTCCTGCTCCTCTTTTCTCTCCTCCTCCCCTCCTCTGACAACTCATCTGTCAACAGGCTGCTGGCTCTGGCCTCTCCATTAGAGCGGCAGCACCTGACTATTTCTCAGTCCGCATGCACACACTCTTCTACACACACTTTTCCATGCATCTCCAGCCCAGACAGTGCGATCGATGCCGCCAGCTCCATGCATCATTTGTCACAGCGCTGCCCTCTCTTTAATGAGCTCGTCTGGCTTCAGCTCCTCCTCCTCCTCCTTCTTCTCCTCTCATCATCCCTCCTTCAAACGACTGTTTTCATCTTTTCACTTGACTTGAACCATTTTTTCCTCCTGCTTGTCCCACAATCAGTTGTCCTGACTTTTTCCTGCTTGGTAAAGCACAAATACTACAGAAGATGATACAGCTGCATGCATTCAAGAAGGGCTAGACTTCTCTAGTTTTCAGAAGGAACCTGGTTTGCAGAAAGAGAATAGAATATTTAAGTCATTAAAACTCATTTCAGAAAACCTGAAATGATCCTTTCTTTTCTACGGTGGCAAGGAGGAGTCAGATACATTGCATAATCAACATACATTGAAAGCATAGCATGAACACAGATACCACAACAGAGCCAAGAGGCTTCAACTTATTTCTGAGGTATTTGTATTCATGTTGTAGCATTTGCATTGATGATAAGGGTGCAAGCTTTACACTATAAAGGAGGTAGCTGGGGTGGAGGAGGTTCAGCTTTGCCAGCAGCAGCAACGTGGTACATCACCATTAATGCAAGCAGGGATTAGTGAGAAGTATTTAGATACACCGCTGCATTTAGAGGAAGAGCTGTGATTGGCTGTGGGAGCTAGGAGGCGATAACTGGGATCAGCCAACCGTTAGCCAACAGTTAATAATAACTGACTATTAAGCATTGGCAAAGCATGAATAAGTAGTAAATTCCTCATTTAGTAAGAATTATTAACCAACTAAATGTCAATTTAAGTGCAGTTATCATTGCAATAATGCATCAGTAAAACATTTATAGCCTGGATCATAAAGTAACTAGTTCACAATGCTTTATAGACGATGTGTTACGTATGAACTAATGCTTTATTGAGGTTAAGAGTGAAATTAATATAAAGTACAATGATATGTTTACACAGCTGTCTAAATTTGGTCAGTTTATGCCACTTAAAGACCCTGTAAAGTAAAAATAAATCTGCATTTAGGTTTGTTGTATGGCAGATCACTGTGTTATGAACCCCTAAATCAAATTTCAGTCAAATAAAACATCTCTTAAGTTTAAAAAATTAAGATTCAAAATCATGAAAATGAGGCAGTAAAATCTGCTGTAGGATGGTGTGGGAGTGTCTGTTGAATGAGCTGAAGCCACGCCCACTCAGGAGAAAAGTGATCCTCTCAAATTTAAAAATCTGAATGGAGAAAGCACTCACGCCATCAGCCTGCCCCTTGACCTTATGATCAGAGTGCAGCGGCCTGGCTCTGTGCCAGAGCAGAGACAAAGTCCGTTTTCTGGCTCAAATCTCTGTGATGATACTTTACATGAGCTGTAGGCCACTGTGGATGATAGATTTAACAAATTTACCTCACAGTGAACAAAAAAACAGCATATAACTGGCTGTTAACTTTCAATAAAGGCAGTGACATCAGCTAACAACAGACTGTACTGAGATGAACTGCTCTGTGATTTATATTGTAGTGTTAGAGACATCACAAGCCGACTTTCTAATAGTCTAAATCCAAATTTCAGTTACATGTAGATCTCAGTGTTTTCACATGTTTACAGCAACCACACTTCAACATATCTAGTGTGTTAAGACACAAACTTTGGATTTCACTTCACAGGGTCTTTAATGTCTGGTTGTGGTGGATTCTGAACAGCTAATCTGTTTTTAGAGGACCTGATGAAGGAGCTGAGACCAGCAGAGACGGACAGGGCAAGCTGTGAGTGACTCTATTAACAGATCTGTTCTTGTTGGGCTGCCAGGAGTCACCTTACCTGTCAGACAACAGGTGATTTATGAACCGAGGATCTTAAACACAACAACTCATCAGACTCAGCAGCTCTGTACACAGCTGCAAGTGTCTAAGCACATAAGAGGTTTGCACGTGCAAATTCTATTATATTTTCTTTACCAGACTTATGGGTTGAAGTATTTCTTTCTCATTCTAATTTAAATGTAATAATTTTAGACTTTTTAAATCAAGCTCTTTTCAATTGTGAGTTTATTATTCTATTAACACTTGATTTTTTTGTTTGTTTTTATTCATTCTGGCAATAAGATGTGAGAAGAATTTTAATTGAAAACATATAAGAAGCAAAAATTCAGATCCTCAAATATTTTGTTTTGACGACTTTCTTGAAAATCAAAATGTGGTGTGTACTTTCTTTTCAAGTACATGATATCTGAAGCTCTGTGTGGGCTTGGACAATGTTGAAATGAGAGTCCAAGTCTGGAAAGACGAGAAATGAAGCCTAGTGTAAGTACATGTTAAACACATGTTAAACATGGTAGTCATACGCCCAGATGCGATCAACTGACGGCCAGCTGAGTCTAATTATCACCTTCCAGTTCCCAGAGCCAATCACAGCTCTTCCTCTAAACACAGCGGTGTATCTAAATACTGCTCAATAATCCCTGCTTGCATTAAAGCTGATGCACCACACTGCTGCTGGTGGCAAAGCTGAACCTCCTCCACCCCAGCTACCTCCTTTATAGCATAAAGCCTGTTCCATCCTTATATTCAGATCCATTCTACTATGGATGAATTGCTTTTGAACAAGCTTTATTGTATTCAATACTTACTGTCATTAATGTATTTATCAATATAGTGGTTTTCAGCCATGTGACCCTGAAAAGTCAAAGCATGCTGCTTGACTAACCCGGGAAGCGTCTTTTGAGCAGAGCCTTTTCTGCCAAGTAAAACTGTATATCCATTTTGCAGTAAAATTGTTAGATGTATGATGAGTGTTGCTGAATAAATTGATGCTGATATGAAATTGAGTTCTAAAAAAAATGAAGGTATTTCTATTAAGAACAACCATGCTTTCTCCAAGAGTGTGATACTGACATCCCTGAAACTAGAAATGAAGAAAAACAAAATGCCAATGTGCTTAAAAATTAAAACAGCACGTTTCAAACAGGGAGGGTAAAACAAATATAAAGACACAAAATGAAACAGACAGAAATGACGTAGAAAAATAATCATCCAAAGGCGGGAGAGCTGATGTATTTCTGCATCTTTGTTAGCAACTAAAAACCTGTCATCAGTTCTTAAAGCCAACAGGTAGCCTTTATAAAGAAGCCGAGATTGTTTCAAAGCATTATTTGACTATGATTTCTGTAGGCTCCACATAAAACCAGCCTCTGTCTTATAGAGGAAGCAGAGGAAGATGACAGCTTGTCCTCACACTGCCAAGTACTGACAGACAGTCCTGAATCACCTCCAATGAGACGTGACCCAAACTGGCAACATAAGACGGCTTATTTTGGCAAAAGAAAGGTTTGACTGGGGATTTCATTAAAGGAGAGATGGATGGAGCTGTACATCATGAAAAGACGTCTTTGCATTCAGCAGACACTCAGATTATAGGGAATTTAGGAAGAAGTCGATCCCTGAACTTATCTGCAGAATTGGCTCCCACGTTCAGACATAATGTTTGCGTGTGACCCGATGCTGGATGAGCTGGTGTTTGGAAGAAGTTATCTTACTGGGCCTCGGTCCTCATCTCTCTGCAAGACTGGCTGCTCCAGGCTACATTAGCTGCCACTAGCATAAGCAGCTAGTGGCTCCAGACACTGCACATTATTTCATCCTACTGTTAGTTTAAAAACGGCACTCTTTTCTCAAAGCTGTTTGCATAGAAAAGTGTGAGCAAGAAGGTACATTATGTAGAATTTTTGCACCAAAATTCCTATATTAATTGAAATATTGCTTCTCAACCCAGCCAGCTCCATTCAAGTCAGGAATTATACTAAAATAACCACAACTAATTTTGTTTCCCTGTAAACACCCCAACTACAGCACCAGTTCCAAAAAAGTTGGGGCACTGTTTTAAAAGTAAATAAAATCACAATTCAATGGTTTGCAAATCTTATAAACCCATATCATATGTGCAACAGAACATAAACAATCTATCAGATTTTATTGAGACATAATGCTTTGCCATGAAATTTCAAACTGTTATGACACTGCTGTAATTGTTCATATCATAACTAGATTTTATGTAAACAGCCATAGCCCCATCATGAACTCATCCACATGAACACATTTTAGATTACAGCTCCACCAAGGGAAAAAAGAACAAACTACTATTCCTTTCAGATTTGCTCAGAAGCATCCGAAGACCTTCACCTTGCACCACAATAAAAGCCATGACTTTCCCTCCAGTGCTGCAGCCATGGCAATTTTTTTTTGGTTCGCCATGAAACAGGAAGTAGTTTTATTAAGGGGTTAAACTGTATTACAGCCATGAATCCTCGTTTGGCAAACAAGATGAACTTTGTACTGTTGTAATGGTTCATATCATACATTTTATGTGCTCACAATAGTCACATTTATCTCTGTTTGAACTTTTGCAATTAATCACAGCACCACTGTCAGCGAAAGAAAGTTCCTGCTTCTTTATAATCAACTACAGCAGAGCTGTTTAATAAGTCCACCTCAAATTTGCTCATAAACATCCAAAGACCTTCACCTTGCACTTCTTTGAAAACTATAACTTTTTGTGCAACACTGCGGCCATGGTGATTAATTTTTGTTTGCCATGAAACAGGAAGTTGTTTCATTAAGGGGTGAAAATGGTATCAAAGCCATGAATCCTGGTAGAAAAATTCTTGTTCAGTAAACAAGATGATTGATATGAATATTCTTTATGGGTGTGGCTAAATAGCTCAGTGGTGCCCCTTACAATATTTAAGAAAATCAGCCCATGAACTATGTTAAACCTAAGACTTTAAAATCTGGAATACATTTTCAGCATGCTGAGATCTGCAAAAAATAAAAAAATAAATAAAAAAAGCTTAGTGGACTTAGATCACAAATTTAAAGGATTTGTGTGAAAAATACTGGTGAAAGTAGCCAAACAACAAACATGAAGCTTGTGCTTAACTGTACTGTACTTCTTGTTTTCAGCACAAGGCAATACTACCATGTGAGCTCTGTAAACAAACATTTTAACGAGAGGATATCTTGAGTAATAACATCCTGATGGATTATGACAGCAAATAGCAGCACCAGTAACTTTTCAGGGGCAGAGCCAGTGGTAGTCAGGGCCCCCTGAAATCTGATTGGCTCCTCATAATCCTGAAAATGACTATTTGCCCTGTCAGCCATCAACTAGCCATTTAGGCATACTCAGTTGCTAAGCATGTATTAATTTACGTTGGATTAGTGTTGCTAATTTTAAAATCCTCATGGCAAGGAATATAGTAGTGGCCCCATCAGCCTAATATATTTTTGGATGTGGACCTCCGCTGAAAAAGTTTGGACACCCCTGTCTTGGGTGTTCATCCGATGAAGCTTATATTAGAAAGCTCAAAGAGACTTTAATAACGGGAGCCTGTGGATAATTTGGGTTCAGCCCTGAACATAATAATGTGGTAGAATTTTAAAAAACAGACACAGTGCCCCTAGTGGTGACAGGAAATGTCATGTTGTTACGCTCTGAGGCATATTTTCCAATCTGTTAAGTATTTCAGCATCAAATTTGTCATGAGAAACCCCTAAAGGCCCATTTATGCTCAACGTTAAATATGGATCCCGATACGGACGGAGCCTTCTGTCCGTTCTCCACGTTCAATTCGTCCATATTTCTGCACATTTCCATAAAGCTTATGGATACAGCCAAACGGTGCAGTACCACCGGAAACCGTGGGGGCAGTGTTGCTGTCACTACCCGATACGTAACTCTATTGAGACACGTAGAAGAAAAAACAATGGCGGAACTTGTTGAGGAAAAGTTGTGTGAGTTGGTTAGAAACGCTGCCTAAAGAGGTACATTATCAATACCTCCTCCACAGTTGCCATGTTTGTTTTTGAGTTAGCTGTTGTCTAAACTTTTGACTCTGGGCTGCGCCCCCTGGTGGATGTATTGGTTAACATCCATGCCAACGTAAAGGATGCATGGAAGTATGTGAGCAGTGACCGTAACATCATTTGAAAAGGACGTATACATTTTCGTACGTAAAGGGAGTATAAATGGGCCTTAAGCTGGTTTTGATGTGTACCGAAATAGGGTGTTTTCATCAGAGGGCGTAGGTGTGGTGGCGCAGTGAACTTTGATTTTCCCATAATGCTTTGCCATAAATTCAGACTGTTGAAAAACAGTTCATAAGTACATTTTATGTGCTCATAATAAACCCATTCATTTACATTTGAAATTTTCCAATCAATAACAGCACCACTGGCTAGAAAAAAAATGTTCCTGCATCTTTATGATGAACTACGGTGACGACATTTGACCTCAAATTTTCCTAGAAACATCCAAAGACCTTACAGTCTGTTTTTGAAGTGCAATGCATGCATTATAGCTTGTTTTTTACTAAGTTTAACAACACTATGAATTAACTCTTTGTGCAAGCTAAATCCAGGGCTCACTCTCCTTAAAACAACACATTTTGGTTGACAGAGGCTACTGTCAGTGGAGAATAAACCTCTGTAATCACTTATGTGTGTGAAAGTTAGTCTTTGATGAACCCCTAGCTCTTTGTTTCCAAGAAACCGACAATAGTTAATGGTTCTTCTAGCTGGAAAATGTTTTCAAGCTGTGCTCTAAATATCTCAACGAGAATCACTTTAGCAAAGATAAAAATCAAACTGGCTCCCGGCAGAACTAGTTATATCACCAGTAGATGTTTTTTAGAGAGCGTTTAAAGGGTGTTTAGGGATAAATGTTCCCTCAAGCTTCCCTCCTCTGCAGCGAGAGAACTTGGCATCCAGCTCTGCCGGTCTTTATGCAAACGTATCCACAGGACATCAACCATTTCAGCTCTGATTTCCAGCCTTTCATTCGCTCATAAATCGCTGTTTGGAGCTCATTCAGGGCTGGAATGACACCAAAGCATGAATACACTAAACTGCACTTCACAAACACAATTTTAAGGCAGCAAACATGAGCGAATTCTCACTTTATGACCTCCCAGGAGCCTCGATTTCCCACAGAGATGACTAAAGTGCAAGAGCAGTGCAAGCATCACTTTTTAACAACAAGATGTGACCACAAGAGCAGTTAGTGAGAATCCAGCATTCTCACTGGAGTGGAAGAGGCTGATATGAAACAGTTGTTTACAGAAGAAGCAAAATGTATTATCGATACAACAAATCATTTTGTGAATCAAGAAATCCCATAAATAGAACCTATGTGGCAGAGTGAAGCAGGCTAAAAGATCTCAAAAAGCAACACATCATGTCGCCATCTACAGAAATTCAAGACCAGATTAGAAAGTCATTGACATCTATCAGTCTGGAAAAGGTTACAAGGCCATTTCTAAGGCTCTGGGACACCAGTGAACCATTGTGAGAGCCATTATCCACAAAAAGGGAAAACTTGGAACAGCAGTGAACCTTCCCAGGAGTGGCTTGCCTACCAAAATGACTCCAAGAGTGCAACAGCGACTCATCCAGGAGGTCACAAAAGACCCCAGAGCAACATCTAAAGACCTGCAGGCCTGACTTGACTCAGTTCAGGTCAGTGTTGATGATTCAACAATAAGAAAGAGACTGGGCAGAAATGGTCTCCACTGGAGAATTCCAAGACCAAAACCACTGCGGACCAAAAAGAACACAAAGGCTCGTTTAATGTTTAAAAAAAAAAACAGAAAAACATCATGATGGTCCCCAAGACTCTTGGGGAAATATTCTGTGGACTCATGAGGCAAAAGTTTAACTTTTTGATGGTGTGCATCCAGTTACATCAGGTGAAAGATAACAGCATTTGATCAGAAGAACATCATACCAGCAGTCAAATATGGTGGGGGAAGTGAGATGGTCTGATTGAGATGGGATGGCATGACCTTCATCTTTTATAAGGCACTCATCGAAATACTTTTATTCATAATTGAAACTCTAGAGAATTATTGGTGAACATCACTAATATATACATTTTACTTTTAAAGCTCCTTTTATCACTTTTTTGCTATTATTTTTGGAAATTTTATTCCATTTTTGCCGATAAAAAGCCCTCTTGCAATCATTTTGACACTTTCCATTCATTTTTACCACTATTTTTTATTTTTATTTATTTATTTATTTATTTATTTATTTATTTATTTATTTATTTGTTTACCAGTTTTTACTACTTTTTGCCCATTTTGCCAGTTTTTGCAAAATTTTCCACTGCATTTTTATATATATATATATATGTATATATTTTTCAATTTTGCTGCTTCTGGCCCATTTTTGCCACTTTAAAGTGATTATTGCCACTGTCCATTAATTTTTTACCACTTTATACACATTTTTACTTCTTTCTGCCCATTTCTGTTACTTCTCTTTGACACTTTTTATCCCATTTTTGCCTCTTTTCTAACCCATATTTTGTCCACTTTGAAGCATAATCTGCCACTTCACATTAATTATTGCCTCTTTTCTTTGGCAATTTTAAAATATTTTACCATTTTTTTATCCATTTTTTGCCACTGTATTGCTACCCTTTTACCATTTTTTTCACTTTTTTTTGGCATTTTTATCCCATTTATTTCACAAAATTGCATTTTGTGACCTGAAGAAAGCAGGATATTTGAGACTGTCTGAGCCAATGTGCCTCGGTCAGATGTGATGTGACTTTCAATGACGTTAACGGATCTCTACTGATTCCACTGATAAAGTGGTAAAAGACTGTACCAGTTATCACAAACACTTGTAGTTTGTAGTTGTTTTCTGCCTCCAAGGGTTACAAAGTCATTTCTAAGGCTTTGGGACTCCAGCCAACCATGGTGAGAGCCATTACCCACAAATGGAGAAAACTTGGAACAGTAGTGAACCTTCCAAAGAATGGCCGACCTACCAAAATGACTCCAAGAGTGCATCGACGACTCATCCAGGAGGTCACAAAAGAACCCAAAATGACATCTAAAGACCTGCAGGCCTGACTTGACTCAGCTAAGGTCAGAGTTCATGATTCAACAATAAGAAAGAGCCTGGGCAAAAATGGCACCCATGAGAGAGTTTTCACACAAAAACCACTCCTTGTTTTTCAGTCTGAGTCTCACTGCTGCCCCCACCTGGCTCAGATGCTCCTTCCATTTCTCCACCTCCCCCTCCTCCCCCTCCTCAGTCCAGCAGCTGGCCCATTCCTCAGTGTTATTATTGGATTTCAGAAAGCCGTGAGGGGGCATATATCACATCTCCCTTCATCACCCCCCTCTCCCCTCATCCTCACTCATTCTTTCATTCATCTTTCTCCGTTTTAATAACTCCCTCTCTGCTCTTTGGCCATTAATAAAGATGAACTCACTCTGCTGTCGCCTCCTGCCCTCATCTCTCCCTCTCTCTCTCCTCTCCTTCTGCTCTTTATTGACCTCTTTCCTAAAAATCTCTCTCCCTGTTTCTTCCTCCTTACATTTACCTTCCTGTCCTTTATCCCTCCTTTCTTCCTCCACGTCTGGACTCTGAGAAAAAAATCTCCAGTCTTCCCTCCGTCCCCCCTCTCTTTTCTCCTTCAATTTCTCTCTGTCTGACACGTCGGTCCATCATGAGCCAGGCTCTGGACACCGGCCTCCCTCAGACGCTCTCATTCATCAGGACTTTGAAAAGCAGAAATCACTCTCTCCTCTCCTCCGCTGGCCGCTGCCACTTATTGCGCTATCCATCACACCTGGCGGATGATCGATACCAGCCTTCCCTCACTGCTCCTTTCTCTCACAACACCTCCCCCCGTCTCCCCCTCCTCCTCCTCTTCCTTCATCTTTATGCTGTATTTCTTCTACGTCTGGCTCTCTGCAGGTTCATGTGAGAAAACTGAGCCTGTCAGCCTTTTTAAGTTATCACAGCTGCTCCTGAAACATGAACAAGCCCAGAATGATCCGTCGATAGTCGTACATTTTCCTCTTTGACATGGATCTGTAAATCAGGTAGGACAATAAAATGAAAATTCATGTCAGGAGTCTTTACTGCAGTATAGTCATAGCACTTAGATGACACCTATTTCTTTTTATAGGAAAGGTGACGTCTTATGATCCTCAGACATTTTAACGTATGAACTCCTCCATTCTTCTTGGAAGGCTTTCCACAAGATTTTGGAGTGTTTCTGTGGGAATTTGTGCCCATTCATTCTGTACGGGGTCAAGCACTGATGTTGGAAGAGAAGGCCTAGCTCGCAACCGAAGGGGTCAAAGTCAGGGTTCTGTGTGGGCCGCTCAAGTTCAGTCATGTTGGAATAGAAAAGGGCCTTCCCAAAACTGTCGCCACAAAGTTGGAAGCATAGCACTGTCTAAAATGTCTTGCTGTACTGAACCTTTAAGATTAGCCTTCACTGGAGATAAGGGGCCCAAACCAGTCCCTGAAAAACAGCCCCATACCATTATCCCTCCTCCACTAAACTTCACAGTTGCACAGTGTAGTCAGGTAAAGTTCTCCTGGCATCTGCCAAACCCAGACTAGCCAAACAGAGAAGCGTGATTCATCACTCCACAAAAGGCCCGCCAGCAGAATTGTCTGGATCCCTTGTTGGGATTGATTAATATTTATCAATGCATGTGTTGGATCTGAGGTGCTACTGCTAATGTGCCTGGCTAACTGTTACTTCATTTTGGAGCTGAAGAGTGTCTAGCTGTTACTGGGTTCTGATGTTGAAATTACTTAGTCATGCCACTCTATACCTCTTTTCATAACTGCTTCTATACCATTGATTTCCTAAAATTTTCTGCATTGTTCCACTTTTATCCCATTGAAGACACTCTTCACCATTTGATCATCCCTTTGATCATTTGCCCCTTTTTAGCCTTTCTTGACCCATTTTTGCCACTTTTTGACTGCTTTTCACCATCTTCCCTCCCATTTTTGCCCAATTTTTGCTTTAATTGACCCCTTTGCTTGTTAAATGATATTTTTGCCATTTTTTTTGTCCACATTTGACAATGTTCCAATCCAATTTAGCCCCTTTTGCCTTTCTTTACCCATTTTTACCACTTTTTAATTGCTTTTCACCATTTTCCCTTCCATCTTTTGCCCACTTCTTGCCTTGATTGACCCTTTTGCCTGTTAAATCATATTTTTGTCACTTTTTATCAACTTTTGACCACTTCCCTACCCATTTTTTTGCCCCGTTTGCCTTTCTTGACCCATTTTTGCCACTTTTTAACTGCTTTTCATCATTTTCCTTCCCATGTTTTGCCCCTTTTCTGCCTTAATTGACCCCTTTGCTTGTTAAATTATATTTGACATTCTTTTATCCACATCTGACCATTTCCCCATCCAATTTAGCCCTTCATGCCTTTCTTGACTCATTTGCCACTTTTTACCACCTTTGACCATTTTCCCTTCCATCTTTTGCCCCCTTTTTGCCTTAATTGACCCTTTTGCCTGTTGTATCATATTTTAGCCACTTTTTTATCCACTTTTGACCATTTCCCCATGCATTTTTTTGCCCCTTTTTGCCTTTCTTGTTCCATTTTTGCCACTTTTTAATAATAATAATAATAATAATACATCACACTTTTATAGCACTTTTTTGGACACTCAAAGATGCTTTACAAACAAAACAAAACAAAGGAACAAAGGGGCTCAAGAAAATGCAAGTTTGAACAGGTGAGTTTTGAGTAGTAATTTGAAGTTTTGTATTGAGTCCGAGTTCCTGATGTTTTGTGGGAGTGAGTTCCATAGGGTGGGGCGTTTTAACCGCTTTTCACCATTTTCGTCTGTGACCATGCTCTGTGATTTTATCTAGTCTTCCTTTTCATTGCTGTGTTGCTGCTGTTCCCAAACACTTCCACTTTTTCTAAAAATATCACCAACAGTTGACTGTGGTGTGTATACCAGAGCAATCCCATCCGGGTACTTTGCCCAAAAGATGCCATGCCATGGACTCAAGTACTAAAATGTAGTCAGTCATTACTAAAAGCTCCAAACGGATCTTTAATCGCTGGTATTTCGTTCTCTGAATAACTCATATCCCTGTCAGACATGAATGGAGCTCTTAAAAAAGCAGCTACATGTAGTTTGACATATTTACAGGATCAATGAGGGCGAGAATAGAGCTGATGAACAGAAAACGTAATAACCTGCTTCCTTACACATGCTGACACCATACGCTCCTCTATATTTTTGAGATTTTTGAGTTCAGAGCAGTCAGTCTGGTGCCGATCTGTTGTTTACTGCTCTTCCTATAAAAAAGAGCCTAAAATGAAGCCAGGAGAGCCATTTTTTATTACAGGAGAACTTTTTTCCCATGGACCAACTAGCAGTGTGAATTGATGGTGTTATTCCAGCGGTCCCTCTTCAGGTGGGACCCAGTTAATGGGGGCAGCAATAAGAGCGTCTAACAGTGGCTATAATTCTGTAGAGAGCAGCTTTGCTTTGTAAAACTGATTTGTTCAGGACAGAGGAGTCGTTAAACAGCCGCCCACATCCTAATGCCTCTCTAATCTCCTTTGGTATCGCTAATTCTTCTCCTTCTATAACCACCATTAGACTTTTTCACAGCTTCTTGGAGATGAATTAAATTACACAGGATATATTGAGCAAACTAACCATAATTTGGCCTCTGCTGCTCTCGCCGGTGCAGGTGGAGAGCTGAGAATATTCTGGTTAACTGGCTGCAGAGTGCTGCAGGTGCACAGAGAATAAATCTTGCAGAAGATACAAAAGCACAGACTCACTGATTCCTGTTTGTTTAACCTAATTTTAGTCAGTGCATCCTGTGAATTATCATTCAAGTTTTCTCTGATAAACCCAGAGTCATTTCAAGTCATTAAAAATGCCTTGAAGGTTACTATAAATAGCGATGTTACAATACTCTCTTCCTAACCAGGGACATCACTAAGAATGAAAAAAGTCATACCTTGAAAGCCTTTATTAACTAATTTCATATCAGTTGTAGAGCATTTATCAGGACCTATTTTCTGGCTTTCTCTCTTTTCTTTCCCTGCTTGCACTGGAAGACCATCTGCCTACCAGATCAAACCCATACTGTATCATATTGCACCGTATAGTATTGTACCGTAATGTATCATACCACATTGTATTGTATCGTATTATATCGTATTGTATCATACCAAATAGCATATCATACCTTACTGTATTGTATCATATCATATCGCATTGTATCGTATCTTACAGTACCGTCTCATATTGTATTGTATCGCATTGTAGCATATTGTAACGTATCATACTGTAGCGTATTGTATCGTATTGTCCTGTACCGTCTTATATTGTATCGTAATGTATTTTACCTTACCATCTCATTTTGTATTAATGGTATCGCATTGTATCATATCGTAAAATGTTGTACCGTATTGTATCATATCGTATCGTATCGTACCGTATTGTACCATACCATCTCGTAATGTATTGTATCATATCTCCTTGTATTGTATCATAACGTATCGTATTGTATCATACCATACCGTCTCATATAGTATTGTATCGTATCGCATCGCATTGTATCATATTGTAACACATCGTACCATACTGCCTTGCATTGTATTGTATCGTATCCCGTTGAATCGTGTCATACCATATTGCACCGTACCATCTCATATTGTTTTGTATCATACCGCGTTGTATCGTACCGTATCGTTCCGAATCGTACCATATTGTATGGTATTGTATTGTATTGTTTTTTTTTACCATATTGACCCATATTGTACTGTAATGTATTTCATTGTATTGTATTGTACCATATTGTATGGCACCATACTGTCTATTATTGCATTGTATCTTATCTCATTTTATCATATCATACTGTATCATACCGTATTGTACCGTATCCTATTGTATAAAGTTATATCACATTGTATCATATCCTACCCTATTGTACTGTACTGCATTGTATCACACTGTATCCTATTGTACTGTACCATACCATTTTGTACCATCTCATATTATATTGTACTGTACCATATCATATTACACCGTATATATCATATCATCTTGTACCGTTACATCTCATATCATATCATATTGTACTGTATTGTACCCCATTGTATAGTACTGTATTGTAGTGTATCATATCAATTAATATCAGATTTTATCGTTTTGCATTTTATCATCTTGTATTGTATGGTATCATATCATGTCTTATTGTACTGTACCTTCTTGTATGGTATCATATTGAACTGTATTGAATCATATTGTATAGTATTGTTCAGTATCATATTATGTCATGTTGCATCCTATCATATTGTATCGTATAGTATTATATTGGCTAATCCCGTTTTGGTAGATTGGCCACTCCTGGGAAGGTTGAGAATTTTTCCAAATTTTCTCCATTTGTGGATAATGGCTTCCACCATGGTTGGCTGGAGTCCCAAAGCCTTAGTAAAGGCCTTGTAATGCTTGAGATAGATGTCAGTGACTTTTTTTTTCATCTGTTTAGCATGATGTGTTGCTTTTTGAGATCTTTAAGCCTACTTTACTCTGTCAGACAGGTTCTTTTTGAGGGGTCTCTAGATTCAACAGGTCACCAGTAATCAGGACCGGGTGTGGCTGGTGAAATTAGTCTCAGTTTTCCAAAAAATGTGGTTAACTGCAGTTAACTCATGATTTAACAAGGAGGGCAATTCTTCTTTCACATAGGGCAAGGTAGGTTTGGATGGCTGTTTTCCCCTAAAATAAAATTATCCATGCATATGGATGATTTTATTTCCTCAGGTTTTCTTTGTCTAATATAAAAAATGTGTTTGATGATCTGAAACATTTAAGTGTGACAAATGTGCAGGAAGGGGGCAAAACTTCTTCACAGTACAGTATGTACAGTATCTTAAATATTAGGGTGTTTTAGTCTGTATTCCACTTCAAACCCCAGAAAAAATGGCCCATTATGGCCAGTAATATTCCTAGCATTACCTCCTGTACTACCTTCAGAAACTTACTTTTAGATCACTGTATGCAGAGCTTTCTGACTTTTTTTTTTTATGGCAACACATGCCACCAAACTTCACTCTACTGACATATACTCATGTTGCTTTTGAAGCTTTGCAGGACTGAGGTGACCTCCTGAGTCACAGCAACATGACGTGGAGCCCCGATCTCGAATGTAAACCATCCAGACGAAGCTGCCAGCAGCTCAATTATCTGTCATTAGCAGGCAGCGCAGCACAGGCGCAGGCTAATTTGACAAACTGCTCTTCATACTGGACTGCTTCATTGGACCTGAGTAAATGTGTTCCCAGGCTAATGCTTATAAATAGAAAAGGTCTGTTTGAACAGCTGAAAGAAAGTGGAGGACAGAGAAGAGGGGGCGGTGGACAGGAATAAACGATTAGGTTGAAGAAAAAGTCAGGAAATTATGCAATAAGGAAAAACACATTGAAACAGTTTAAAAAAGGATGTGAGTGACATTAAAGCAGACGATACGATCTCAGAGGTTAATCTCCTCTGAACCCTGTCTCCTAAAACTGCTTGTTCACACTGATTGGAGGCTTTTAATCTGAAATAATGGCCAGGTCACAGCCTGTTTTATCTCCCTCCATGATTTATTCATGATGTGTCCATGTGGTCGTTGGACAACAGACAGGTGCTGACATTAGCACCAAGTCTTAACCCTTTTTCCTCTGCTGCCTCCGCTTTTATCTGACATGGAAGACAATCCAGAAAATGTCAGATGGACGAGCCCGTCAGAGCCTGTCAATGAGTGATGCTAGTAAAGGTGAATTTTTACACATAACAGACTGATCTCACTCAAAACTGGCCTGTGTGTGTAGCCTACTGTAACGCCAGAGGACCCTATAGGTTTTTAAAAGGCTAAACTAACAAGAATATCTATTTTTGAGGCAAATTCATGAGGATCCAATACAACTCTTTGTCGCTTGTTATGAGAGTTTGCCCTTTTTAATGTTTTATAAAAGCCTGTATAGGAAGTAGAAGGTTGTAGCCATGGATGCAAACCCCATTGCTCTATAAAATATATTTAAAAATTTCAATTTTTGCTTTTTTCCTTTTATCAGTCTTGTTAAATTGGTGATGAGAAGTGAATATATTTGAACCACCAGATTGATACCCCAGAAATCTGTTAACATAATCATGAGTATCCAATTTTGGTTGGGTCTTTAAAGGTCATGTATTTTCCCCTTTTAAGAAAAGTTTATGTTGGTCTTAGCTGTCCCCAAAACATGCCTGTGAAGTTTATTTCTGAAAAAACACTCCAGGATTGGAGTTTTGCATCTCTAAAATCCCCTCTGTTTCAGCCCTACTCAGAACGAGCTGTTTCTGTTGCTTTAAATGTAAATGAGCTGTCTGACTCTGCCCCTGACTCCGCCCCTCTCAGGAAATGAATGTGGCTTAATGGATGTGGCCCTCCTGATCGTCCTCTAAGCTGGCACCTGAGAGGAAGATCAGGAGAGGAGGGCGGAACCTTCTTCCAAGCGGGGAGGGCCAACCGAACCTGGGGGCGGGGCTAAATCCCCTCATGACATCATAAGGAGAAAATCCGAGAATGGCTTGTTTCAGCACACATTTTCTGAAAGGTGGAGAAAGAAAGGGGGGTGAGGGGAATGGATTTTTCTGATACTTGAGGAGACTGTAGACAGGCCGGGGGGGGGGGGGCGTATTTTTGTTAGAAAATCCTCCAAACGTGATTTTTGTATAATATGTCCCCTTTAAGTGTCTGGTTTTGTTTTTTGACATGCTGCCCAACTTGCCCCTGGGCCTAAGCTGGGTTAGGCTCAAGTCAAAGACTTCCGGTCTGACATTGCAGAATAACTTTATTTTTGCCTTTAATTTTTTTTCCATTTTTTCTCGTAATAATTTTAGAACAGCTTCCACTTTGTGCAGACGCACTGTACAAATTACGACTAGGGATGAACTGCCCATATCTTATTAACTCTTGAAAAGATATTTCTTTATTAGTCCCACAAGTGGAAATTCCAAATTTACAGCAGCAAGAGTGGTGTAAAGAAAGCACGCAAGGGAGTAAAAAGAGAATTCAATTGGTACAATGAATAAAACAAAATAGGAAATATAAAAATGTTACTTAGAAAATTATTATGAAAAGTATTAAAATCTGTACTGTAAGTGGTTTCTTTACTAAATATTACACCCTCTAAATGTATAGTTTTGATATAATGAGGGAGAAAAGCTGTTAAAAGTGCACTTCTATGCACTGGAAGGGGATCTAGAGTTCATGTGTATTTTAGGATCCTTTCCAGAATGAATAAAACGTCATTTTTAAAATCAATCAATCAATAAATCACTCTTTTTTTTTATAGCGTCAATCCATAACCAAAGTCCCCCGTTTAATCTTTTCCCCCTCGTTTTAAGGAATCAGGAATGAAACCAGAATTCTGGTTTTCCATTTAGCCTTATGAGCTGTAAACCTGTAAACCTGTAAACCTCCTTACCCTCTGTCTTTGTCAAACATACAGTCATTACAGTAATGACCTCTTTATCCTTTCATGTTTTAAAAATGCCAGAAGGAAGGAGTTTCTGTAGCAGAGTTTAAGGTCGCAGTCAGTCTGCAGTAGAAAGCAGAGACAGAGTGGTTAGAAGGAGATAAACAGAGCTGTGTCACCGTGTGTCGTCGTCTCTGCCCCGCTGTCTGTCACCTGTCAGGACGCTGAGTGAGACGGCGGCTCTCCTGGCTGACACCCTGGGATCAGGTGGAGGGAGAAACAGAGGGATGGAGAGACGAGAAGTGACAGGAGGGCTGAGGGATGTTTCTCTGCTCCTCTGTACCTGCACATCTCCTGAGAAACGTCTTGTTTAAGCGTTAACAGGTCAGACAGCGAGGCGGGGAATAAACCCAGAGAGGACTGTCAGTCTGGAGCATGTGGAACTGGGTGCTAGAATGTCAGCGTGTCTCACAGATGGCTAGCGCTGACTAATCTTGTTTTTCTCTGACATATGGCCATGTTATGAAAAATTTCTGAAGTCATAACCAATGGCTGTTTTTGATTTTTGTTTGCTGTTGCTGGAGTGGGAAAGTTATACATAGCCAGCAAGTTATACAGAAAGATAACACTGACATTATCCTGCCTGTAAGGCTTTGACTGTTTTTCCAATCTACCTTTTAATCTGGGATTAAAAAGACAAATATTGTGTTAACTTGATCAAAATATGACTGCCATTGAACCAGCGTTCATGCACCAGAACACTGACTAACAGCTGACAGTGATCCTGATGTCACTGTTAAATAATGTTAACTATTTTACTTAATTATACTTTGATAATGAAGACACTAATGCAACCCCATTGAACTGTGTGCTATCAAGCTGGATGATCCCTCTCCTCTTCAGTCTACAGGACACGGCATCCGTTGTTTCCAAAAAGAATTTCAAATTTTGATTAATCTGACCACAGAACAGTTTTCCATTTCGTCTCAGTCCAGTTTTCCCATTCCATGATTGTGGAATGATTATGGCTAATGTGGTGCTGTCTCAGGGCCTGGAGATCATGCGCATCCAATATCGACTTACAGGCTTTTCCCTTGTGCACAGAGAATTCTCCAGATTCTTTGAATCTTTTGATGATATTATGAAATGTTGATGGCGGGATATTCAAAGTGTTTGCAGTTTTACATTTTTCTGAAATTGTTCCACATTTTTCGATGCAGTTTTTCACAGATTGGTGAACCTCTGCCTATCTTTACTTCTGAGAAGCTCTGCCTCTCTAGCCTCCAATTTCCAACTGCAGCCCTCCTTAGCAGGAAGAGATCATGGGAGAACTGTGAGATCATGCAGCAATAGTATGTCAACAGTGGACTATTTTACCTTTGGGGCTTAATTTATCATCCTTTCCAGGATAAGTCCATATTATTGCTTCTGCCATTGAGTGAGTACATTAGGAAGTTAAAAGGTTAATGTTTGCTTAAAGGATCTGTGGTTTTATGTAAAATTCTTTGGCTAAATGTCCTCAAAAATTAACTTTTCCTCATCAATGGCACCGTTGTAGCTCTGTGACTCACTGACCTCTCGGTGACCCTTTGCTTTCGCTGCAAGATGAGGCATAATCTTATATAGTGATGATTTATGATTGGGAGTCCATGCATTGTGTTGTATTTTGAAAGAGACGGATATTCTACGCTTGTGACTTCCTCTTCTGGAGCTTTCTGATTGACGGGTATTGACGTGGTTTGGCCGGTCTGAAACACCGGCTGTGGAAATGCTCTGATAGACTAGAGAGGGAGCGATGTGCTCCGCAGTACGATTTACCGGCGGTTCGCGGCGTGCTCGCTGTATGTGGAAATTGGAGGTAAGATGCTCCTTTTATACCCAGTCACATAACCGACCTGTTGCCAATTCACTCCTCCTTCAGCTTTTTTTTTTTCCAGTGGTACCACTCTTTTTTTGTACTTTTCCAGCCTTGTCTTACTCTGTCCCTACAACATTCCTCTCCCAAAACCCCATCAACTGGTCCCCTCACACAGTGGGGATGCTACACAATGGTGACGATGATCCTGTCCCTACTCTTCTGAGATGTGTTGCTGACATCAGATTAAAAATGAGCTGATGTTCTACTGCAAACGAAATATGAGGTTATGAGTTTTGCAAAACTTGCTTTCTGTTTTTTTGTTTTTTGTCCTTTTACACAGCGCCCCAACTTTTTTGGAACTGAGGTTGTCCATAAAACTGTGTGTACTTTTACAGTCTTTTCATCCTGACTGTGGAGAAAGGACATATATACTGGTATAAAAACATCATCAAAGCTAAGTTGTGGTTCGTACTTTTCCAGTTGAAGTGACTTAAAAAGTGTCTTAGGTGCTTTAAAAGGCTCCAAAAACTTAGAGTTGAAGTCAATATGTAAGTTTTTCTGTTGTCTGGTGATGTAAAGTGCATCCTTTTCTCAGGGATGAAATGCCTAGTCTGTCATTCTTTGTCCAATGATGTCCTCTTTACTCCTCTGATGACCTCTGACCTCTAACAGTATGAGGACAAGGAGAGGGCTCAGGCAGACCTGTTGATCATCACGGTCTTAAAACATCTCATTCACTTTTGGTGCTGAATCTGGGAGTTATAAACATGTATTTATTCTCACTAGATTTCTACCTCTCTGCGTGCAATATCAGATTTTTTTTGCCTTTTTCTCCTGCACTAAAAACATGTGGCATCAATCGCTTTTTCCCCCTTTTTTTGGCTAGATTCACTTTAATCCTTCTTCTTGTGAGACAGAGCACAAACAGGAGGAAAAGAAAGATGGGAGTGTCAGCGAGGAAGCACACGGCAGCTGAGGGTCATTAATCACTGTCACTGCAGAGAGAGAGAGACGGAGGATGAAAGACATGAGAGATGGAGCAGCAGCAGACATGGCAGGAATCTCTCTCCTGAGATGAGATGAATCAACCTATTCAGCAGCCTTCGCTTTGTTGTTGATACCAGACTGTGACATCACTTCCTCCTCAGGATCGAGTGCTGAAGGGCTCCGAGTCGTTGGAGCGGGATCGTCCCGGTTGAAAGAGAGTGGAAGAGAATGCATCAAGCTCTGAGCGACACACACATATGGATTGTGCATTGAATTACTGCCAGGCGAGCGGCTCCCAGAAGCCCCGAATATCTCATGAAGACAACTGAGTTATGGATCATCAGAAAAAATGTGCCGACTTCAGTGAGAGAGTCAGCTCAGCAAGTCCAGCAATGACATGGCCAGACTCAAAAAATAAATGGTGCAAAGGAAAAGTTTAAGGCACGCTTTTTCAGCTGGAATATGAAATGTCCACATGAATGACAGAGTAACGGAACCTTTTGTTATTTATGTTTATGTTTCAAGCTATAGTTCTGACATTTCTACAAATATTTCTGCAGTTTTCAGCCTGGTAAAGCAGAAGAAATCCTTGTTTTTTTATAGTTTGAATGGAACTTGTCCACCATAAAAGACATGGCCTATTGTCATGGAAACACCTGATGTATGGGGCATCTAGACCAGTGATTTTTAAACTTTTTTCATCCAAGGCACACCTAAAGTTAAGCCAAAATCTCAAGGCACACCATATTTAAATTGATACAAAAAAGACTTTTAAAATAATGTTACAGGCAAGGTGGCCTTTAAGGGGGATAAAGGGGAGAGCTTTCTGGGGCTGTGCCAACTGGGGGATCGTGGAGATGGCAAAACTGGGCAAAAAGTGGCAAAACAAAGACAGAAATGGGTGAAAATTGAAAAATGTGGCCAAACAGTGGGTTGAAATCGGCAAAAACTTGTTGAAAGTGTCAAAACAGTGGCCAAAATTAGTTACAATTGGTCTAAAAGGGTCATATGTTGTACAAAGGTGTTAAATGGGTTAAAGGTGATAAAAAGGGCAAAATTGGCTAATAAAGGTGGTCAAACAAAAGCAAAAGAAGGCAAAAATTGGCCAAAAGGTGGCAAAAATGGGTTTTAAATGTCAAAAAGGTGGCAAAATAGATCACAAGTGGCAGAAAAGGGGCAAAAACAGATTAAAGTTGCTAAAAGGTTGTAAAACGAGGTTAAATGTGATGGAAAAATGGCAAAACCATAGCAGAGGTACCAAAAAGTGGCAAAAAGGCTGAAAAAATGGGTAAAAATTGATTTAAAAAAATGGTAAAACTGGGCGAAAAGTGACAAAACAAAGACAGAAATGGGCAAAAATTGGTAAAAAAGTGGCCAAACAACGGGTTGAAATTGGCAAAAACTTGTTGAAAGTGACAAAATAGTGGCAAAAATGGGTTACAATTGGTCTTAGAGGGTCAAATGTTGTGCAAAGGTGGTAAAAATGGGTTAAAAGTGATAAAAGGGGTAGAATTAGGCAATAAAGGTGGTCAAACAAAAGCAAAAGAAGGCAAAAATTGGCCAAAAGGGGGCAAAAATGGGTTGTAAGTGTCAAAAAGGTGGCAAAATAGATAACAAGTCTCACATTTTTGTGAGACCTCTGTCTAATCAACCTTATCAATATATTCCTCACAAATATTAAAATTAAATCTGTTAAAGGGTAAAAATGCCCTCCAGTGGATGATCAGCTACCACAAATGCTGAATGCATCAAATGTGATACAAAACAATATATGTGAAATCTTATGGCAATTGGCTATTTTTGCTCCCAGTGATGGAAATTATGGCTGTTTTTAGAGATAAAGATAATTTGGCTCGGCTTAGTAATAAGTGCTAGTTTTTCTGCACCCAGTGACTTCTCGTTTGATTCAATTCTTGTGTTTTATAACTTAAAACAAACTTAACAAAAGGAGTGAAAGGAAACCCACTCTCAAACTGGAACCACAATAAGGGAAAAGCTGTTAAAGAGGAGCTAATTTGCCTCCATTCATTTGTATGGAGCAGCTTTAATGCACATCGCATAAAGGGATACCTGCATCAGGTAAACCATGTATGGGCTGTTAGTTGCACTGATGTTGCATGGATGTTAATACAAGGTTTAAGTGACCCCCAACTGCAGTTTTGAGATGAAATGAATACATTCTTATAATACAGAAGGTGATTCTCAACAACATAATAATCTAAATACGATTAAAATCTTACAGTACAGTAAGGCTGTGCAGCTCCATGTCTGATGACCTTATAAAAGTCAGCCAAGGTAATGAGAAATTTGCTACTTGATGGAAGTCGTTTTCCCATCAAATTAGTTTAAAATGAAATGATCTGATGGACCGTGTGCATGCAAGGTCATAGAGAGAGAACTAGAGACCGAAATCTCATAAACTTATGCAAACATAGGGAGTAAAATCCTTTCACGGTACATGGAAAGTATGAAAACTTGATTTATAGAGCAGATATCTATTCCATAGCAGGGAAAAATTTAATTTAATTTTTCCAGAAAAAGAGAGGAAATGGAGTGTAGAGGAAAGAGTTAGATGGTAACTCCTCTCTGTTTTTGCCCACATTTCATACCACAGCTCTGGCCTGCTGCGCTGCGGTTGACTCCTCAATACAAACCAGACCCTAGAAATCACGACACTTTATTATTCTGGCCATCCTGCAAATCTATAACATCCCCTCTCTTCAAAACGGGAACGTGTGGATTGCCTGTTTTGAATATATATTTTTCTAGCCTTGGGCTGAGATGTTGTGGTGGAAAAAAAAGAAGAAGTTAAGAGTATGATGAATGTGTTCTGGCCAGAGGAGAGTGGGTGGTCTGTATCTGTCAGCGCTGCTATTACAGCAGACAGCAGAGTTACAGGCCAATAAGCCGTGCTATCATCACCGTCATCAACACAGCAGATCTCCTTACAACAGCTCTCAGCTGTCCACATTACAGCCCTGACAGCCCAAACATGTACTTACCCAGAGAGCTTTGCTCTTCAGTGTCTCCCATTAAAGCACATGTGGCTGTTTCACTGTATGTCCTTAAAGGGCCAGAGGACTCAGAATGACAACAGCATTTATCTAGGGACTAGTTTAAGTGGAGAGAGAAGTATTCAAATCTTTACATTCAGTCAAAGAAGAGGGACTTCATAAGTAAACAACATTTATAAGAATAAGCCTGCTCTGTTTTATCACTGAAAGGGAATTATTTGTGCTATGGGCACTTCTATCCAATCTTTAATACAGATAAACCTTCTCTAAATGTTACCGTGGTATTTGGTGTTTGGTGTTACCGTCTTGTTATACAAGGTGCAGCTCAGACCAAGCACTTGGCTACAAGCAGAGCAACCACCATTAAAAAATGCTGCCATTTACATTTGGGCTTTATTAAAAGTGCACTGGAAGGGCTGGACTATTAAAAGTCATAATTTCATCTATCTGTATGCTAGTTAATTGTAAAAACATAATCTTCTTACATACACTATATTGCCAAAAGTATTTGCTCACCTGCCTTGACTGGCATATGAACTTAAGTGACATCCCATTCTTAATCCATAGGGTTTAATATGAAGTCAGTCCACCCTTTGCAGCTACAACAGCTTCAACTCTCTTGGGAAGGCTTTCCACAAGGTTTAGGAGTGTGTTTATGGGAATTTTTGACCATTCTTTCAGAAGCGCATTTGTGAGGTCACACACTGATGTTGGACGAGAAGGCCTGGCTCTCAGTCTCTGCTCTAATTCATCCCAAAGGTGTCCTATCAGGTTGAGGTCAGGACTCTGTGCAGGCCAGTCAAGTTGATCCACAGCAAACTCTCTCATCCATGTCTTTATGGACCTTGCTTTGTGCACTGGTGCACAGTCATGTTGGAACAGGAAGGGGCCATCCCCAAACTGTTCCCACAAAGTTGGGAGCATGGAATTGTCCAAAATCTCCTGGTATGCTGAAGTATTCAGAGTTCCTTTCACTGGAACTAACGGGCCAAGCCCAGCTCCTGAAAAACAAGCCCATACCATAATCCCCCCTCCACCAAACTTTACACTTGGCACAATGCAGTCAGACAAGTACCGTTCTACCAGCAAGCACCAAACCCAGACTTGTCCATCAGATTGCCAGAGAAGCGCTATTTGTCACTCCAGAGAAAGCGTCTCCATGGCGCTAGAGTCCAGTGGCGGCATGCTTTACACCACTGCATCCGATGCTTGGTGATGTATGGCTTGGATGCAGCTGCTTGGCCATGAAAACCCATTCCATGAAGCTCTCTACGCACTGTTCTTGAGCTAACATGAAGGCCACATGAAGTTTGGAGGTCTGAAGCAATTGACTCTGCAGAAAGTTGGCGACCTCTGTGCACTATGCACCTCAGCATCCACTGACCCTGCTCCATCATTTTACGTGGCCTACCACTTGGTGGCTGAGTTGCTGTCGTTTCCAATCCCTTCCACTTTGTTATAATACCACTGACAGTTGACTGTGGAATATTTAGGAGTGAGGAAATTTCACGACTGGACTTGTTGCACAGGTGGCATCCTATCACAGTACCACGCTGGAATTCACTGAGAGCGAACCATTCTTTTACAAATGTTTATAGAAACAGTCTGAATGCCTAGGTGTTTGATTTTATACACCTATGGCCATGGAAGTGATTGGAACACCTGATTTCAATTATCTGGATGAGTGAGTGAATACTTTTGGCAACATAGTGAACATGAAGATGTTACAACATACACACTGTTGCGTTAAACACATTAACACCAGCACTTAGCTTCACGTTAGCCTGTTAGCTACTACATAAACACTAGCACTTAGCTTCAAGAAAGCTCGTTAGCTTCTACATATACACTAGCACTTAGCTTTATGTTAGCCAGTTAGCTACCACATTAGCACCAGCCCTTAGCTTGACATTAGCCTGGTCGCTACACAGACATAATATACGTAGACACCTCATTGACCGTGTTTGGCTTAGCAAAGGGTCAATAGTGCACATGCATTCTTCCCTCTCTAAACAACAGATCTCCTTGCCTTTCTGATGTTGATTTGTTGTTCATTTCTATATTAATCTGATAATTTTTGTTTATGCCATGGGTAAGTAGCCTACAAATAGAAATTAAATTGTCTCTGTGTTGTGTGCTATTATGAGGTCTTCCACCTTAAAAATGAACTGCTCTCTGTTCAAGGGGTGTTCTTACTTCTGTGATCCTCTGACTATCTCTGGCTTGTGCTAATGGTTTTGATGTAATGCCCTTATAGTCCCTATAAAAAGTATTCACCCCTTGGATGTTTTACCCTTTTATTGATTTTATAAATCAGTTATGGACAATCTAATCTAGCTTGTTTGACAAAACAAAACAAAATAAAAAAAACTCTGTAATGTAAAAATGAAAACATTTTCTAATTGGAGCTAGTAGTCTCACAGTTATAAAAATGGGGATCACCTGAGTGATTGTAGTATAAAAACACCTCTATCTGGAAGGTCCAGTCACTAGTTCATCAGTATCCTGGCTACCATTACACCATCAAGACAAAAGAACACCCAAGCAACTCAGATAAAATGTTATTTGGTAGTATAAGTCAGGGGATGGATGTAAAAAAAACCATCCAAGTCCAAACACACCATCCCCACTGTGAAGCACAGTGGTGGTGGCAGCATCATGCTGTGGGGATGCTTCTAGGCAGCCATCCCTGGAAGGCTTGTAAAAGTAGTAAATCCAAGTGAGAAAATATAGGAAAATCCTGGAGGACAATTGTATTGACTGATCTCACTCATCTGTAACAGGTGATTAAGTAAACAGCAAAAAACTTGTTGTGGGTCACATATCCTGCAACGTACCATGACTTACCAAGCATATCCCTTGGAGAGCATTTCATCATATTTCTTCTAGAAGCATCTGCAATGGCATTTTTGCAATCCTCTGCCATTGGTCCCTGGTGAAAGGTACAAAAAGAAAGAACTGATGAGAAGTGAATGTAATATCCAGCATCTTCTCCCTGCACCTTTTGTTTACCTCTGTTTTCCTGCGGCCATGACTCTCAGTCACTGGAATTTTTATGAGAGATTTCCTGAAGCAATATGAGCCGGAGCGCTATAATTACTAAACAGGAGAGCTGCTATCAAAACAGTGTGACGTTGGCTAGTAGCGCTGATTCATGGCTGTGAAAACACTGCACACGCACACTTGAATAGAGGGCAGCACTTTGTTATCAGTGAGATTGGGGAGGAGAATAATGAGGTCAGCTCAGAGCCAACTCCACTGTGTTACATTAATGAGGTTTCTGTCTGCGACTGTGGCCAGCTACAAGGACACAAACACTAGATCACCCGGCATTATCTGTCCTCCGTCACTTTCCAGAGCCAAAGTGAGAGCGTAGCCGAGCGTGGATTTGACTGTACCCGTGCTCTGTTTCTCTCTCCAGCTCATGTTAGACCCCCTGACAACACAGCATTGATTTATGACTCCAGCAGGCAGACACAGCCAGCAGCAGCCATCACTGCTCAGAGCCTGCTTGCGCTTGTGTTTGTGTGTTTTCTGCTCACGTGATTGATTATCCTGTCTGTCTTGTCTGTGGCATTTTTGAAATGTAATCTCACTGAACAGCATGAAAGGTGTGAGACCCCAGAGAAACAACAACCCTCCCTCTCCCTGGCCCACGTCTGGTCGCTGCAGCTCTCAGCATATCCTCTCCTGGATTATATTAGCATACCTTTGCTCAGGCATGCTAGGAAATTGAATTCCCCCTCTTCCTGTTAAACTCTCCCTGGGATTAAACCGTCACTGTGTGATTTACTGTAACCTCACTATAAACAGCATCATCCCTCCATGCAGTGCTGATTGATGTGCCCAGCAAGTGTTTTGTGTTGCCACATTGTCACAGCATCATACATTTCAATTAGCTTACTGCACAATGACGACAGAACCAGATACGATGGAGGCTGGCAGCGGTGAGACTCAGAGGAATTTTTAGGGTTTAAGTGAGGTAAAAAGGAGAGCTGGTTGGGCCCACACACAGATTTGTCTGGGACCCTGAAAGCCCAGAGAATGGGGCGACACTAAATGCTTTCTTATAGTATGTGAATCAGGCCTGCTAACAGAGCTGGCAGGGCCCTGATTAACAGAGAATGGGTCCTACCCTGTTGTGATTTATTGATGATATCAATGCATGTGTTGGATCAGTAGCATTGTTGCTAGCATCCTGGCTAACAGTTCCTCATTCTGAAGCCGGAAAGTGTGTCAGGCTATTACTGGGTTCTGATGTTGGTTTTATTTATAGCACTACCTTTTTCCTTCATTACTGCCATATCTCCTTGCTTTTGCTTTTAAACCATTTTTGCAACTTTTACCTCTATTTTGGAGCTTTTTTGCCACTCATCCAGTTTTTACCACTTTTTGACCAGATTTGCATTTTTTTGCCAGTTTCTGCAACATCGTTTTGCCACCCTTTTTTGCCACTTTGTGCCCATTTATGCCATTTTGTGCCCATTTTCACCACCTTTTGCTATTATTTTACCTATTATTGAGAACATGTGCAGCTTTTTGCTGCCTTTTGCCCATTTTGCATGGTTTTTCCATTACTTATTGCCCATTTTTGCCACTTTTTCACAAGACTTGCAAGAACATTAGAACATTTTTTCCTAGTTTAAGCTGCCTTTTTGCCATCTTTACCCATTATTGTTTAAAATTGCCACTTTTTACTGCCTTTGGTCCATTTTTGCCACTTAATGCCAATTTTTGCCACTTTTTTTGGCCCAATTTTGCTTTTTTTGCCACCTTCTGCCTATTTTTACCACTTTTTGGGAACTTTTTTAGCTACCTTTTGCTATTTTTAACCATTATTGTCCAAACTGCCACTTCTCTACTGCCCTTTGCCACTTAATGCCGATTTCTGCAACTTTTTCCCTTTTTTCTTCACTTATTGCCACCTTACCCCCTTTATTCCACTCTTCAGCTGTTTAAGCCACTTTCTGGCACTTTACAATATTTAACCTGAATAAAAACCACCCTTATCAAAGCAAAAAGTATATTTTTTTAAATTTATGTGTGCCGTACTAAACAGCCAACTTAAAGATGGAAACCCATTTTCTAAAAAAACAGAATTAAAATGTGTTATAAACTGGTATAATGTGTTACAAATGGTTAAAATTGATGGAAAAGGGGGTGAAAGGGGATTTTAAAAGAAATAGATCAGAAGTGGAAAAAAATGGAGAAAAGTGGTTAAAAGATAAGGAAAAAAAATGATTCAAAGTTGCAAAGATTGATACAGTAAATGGCACAAGAAAATGATTCAAGCACAGACTAGATTGAATATTCAAAAAAGGAAGGTTATTTAAACAGCTCAGGTTCAGTACACAAAAAGGCAGAGAGAGCAACGACAAACAAATCCAGGGGAGCAGGCAAAAGGCAGAGTCAAAAAACACAAGCAGGTCATACTCTAATAAACTAACATGAGAAATAAAGACTGGAACAGGATCACATGGGAGAGAACGCCACGAACTGGCAACAAGAGGGAACACACACTGGGATTAAATACACAGACAATCAGGGGCTGACGAGACAAAGGTGCAGGTAATCAGGGTGGAGCAGACACATGAGGTGGAAAACATGAGGAGCTGGATTTGAAAGACAGAAGCTGGGTTTCCATTACACTTGGAAATTCGCAAAATCGAAATAGCACAATAAAAAACTGGTGATGGAAACACCTGAATTCCGAAAAAACCCTAAAATATCGCTAAAAAGTTTTTACGCTTTCATGAGGAGGTTTTTTAGACATTTCGATATAGAAATATATCACAAAAGTGCAATGGAAACACTTTTTCTGCATTTACAAGTCAGGTGATGTGACGTATGGTGTCACATTACCAGTCACTCCGAGACAACAAGGCGCGGTACGTGAGGGCATAAGAAGAGACGAGACTTTTCTTAACATCATACTTACACCCTTATACAGACTTGACCTCTGAACTATCATCCGTTGCCTTTGTCTTTTGTTCAAAATTATCAAGGCAACTGCCGTAGATGTAACCAAAACCGTACCAACACGCAACAGGTTTTGAGCATTAAGCTTCCCTGCAGCAGATTCATGCGAGATGAGATTTTACGAGAATTGCAAAGCCTATGCCCAAAACTCCCTTCAATGGAAACGCATTCAAAGCGCAATTGTACTTAATCGAAATTTAAGAAATATTGCGTTATTTTGCCAAAAACTGTAATGGAAACCACGCTAGAGACACAGCTAAGTAAAATAAATGAGAAAAAACTATAAACAAGGAGAAAAATGAAAATATAAGCCAGGTAACTTGACTAACAGAGGCAAAAATGGACACAAAAAGTGGTGAAAGGGGATTAAAAATGGGCAGAAATAGGTTTAAAGTGCTAAAAATGGGCGGAAAATGAGGTGAACTGGGATTTAAAAGTGGCAAAAAATGGGTTAACTAAGGCAGAGAACTAGGCAGAAAGTAGCATAACAAATAGCGAAAAGTGGTTAAAATGAGTGTTAAAAGGGGTCAATAGTGGCAATAATGGGTCAACAGGGGCCACAATAGGCACAAAGTGGCAAGGATTGATTTGGAAGTGGCAAAAACAGGCCGACAAATGTGCTGGAAAGGGTTTAAAATTGGTTTGAAGCGGAAAAAATGCTTTAAAATGAGCAAAAATCGGTGGAAAAAGTGATGAAAATGAGTTAAAATTTAGCTAAATTGGTGTAAAGTGGCAAAAGTGGGTAAAAGAGAAGCAAACATTGGTTCAAATTGTGCAAAAATTGATGAAAAATGGAAAATTGAATGGAAAAGTGGTTAAAAAGTGGCATAAATAGACACTTCTGTCATTACAACCCTGTAACAGTTTGACTCTTTCAGCTTCAAAATAAGAAAACTGTGCAGACTTACTTTTTACAACTTTTTTGTTTACTTTCATTTCAGCATAAATCTCACCTAAATAGTCACTAATATTTACATGTAACTGATTTCATGCATATATTATCACAAAAACTGGTAAAATACACTACCTGAAATATGTTTTAAAAGATCTTTTTTTTAGGCATCTGGGGACCCCCTCTCAGTGTCTCATGACCCCTTGATCAAACATGACCTGAGAAGAAAACCAAACATAAAGGATGATGAGAATGCTTCGCTGACCTGTCGCAGGGTCACAGTGATCCGCGAAAGTACGCTACATCCAACAACATTAGTAATGCTACCCAGTCTGCTCCAGGCTGGGGATGCTTCGCGTGTAGTTAAAAATCATGTGGACAGTACACACACTAGGATTATTTGGACAGATAATCATTTGTGGTGAACCTCGGCTCAGGATACACCCCCATGAATCTGGTTTAAATTAGGACTATGAATAGTGCAGGATGTGGCAAACTTCTGAACGATAGGCTGTTTCAAGTTTAAATTAAGACGACATCATTTTGGCTGCCATGTGTGATAACATTTGACTTCTTTGCTGACTAAACTTTAAATACTTATGCACATAAGATATTGAAAATAATGTGTCATAATGCTGGATCGTTGTGTGCAAAATATTGAACTTTTTACTCTAAAAAGCTGATTGAAACCGTCCTCCAAAGCTGTTGGCTTTGTTTGATCTAGTGTTTCTGCACTGTCAGACTTTGTTGTTGTAAGTCTGCCATGTTGATGTTAACATTACAGATTGCACTGATGGCTAAAAGTACCGGGAATGTCATAATAAATCGAAATGATCCTTTAAAGCCTCCACACTGACGCAATCCTAACAGCAACAACTGTGGCAGTGCTGCTCATTTATCTCCCCGTGTTCTGCCTCTGTGTAGCTGATGATAAATGAGCCCAGCGGATCCTGAGAGAGCTCGCAGAGGAAAGAATAATGGGTATTTAAGCACACTTGTAAATTACCAACACATTTGTCTTAGACTGTCCCCTCAGGGATGTCTGACAGCACAACACACAAAGTATATAAAGCTCACATACATCTGTTCCACATCGCCTTATTGGATCTGCTGACATCACTTAAATACAAACTGTCACGCCATGTGCCATAATTCAGACTTTGACAAAGCGCATAAAGCTGTCTCTGCACCTGCATTTATGTGTTTGAGTGAGTGTATATCATGGAGCCTGTCTCAGCAGGTGTGTGCCGGGTCACTCAGAGTGCAGGCTGATGTTTATCTCTAAGTACCGCAGACAGGCATGCTGGACCGCCTGGTGGGAAAGTGGGATTACAGCTATCTGTTCCTCTGCAGCCTGCTGAGCACCAAGCCGGTGATTTTACTCTAACATGTTTCCATCAGAGGCACTCACGCTGTTAGCAGCTTTGTTATGCTGTAGTCCATTATGATAAAGTACATCCAATTTAGTACAAATCTGTAGTATTTTACTTGAGTTATTTTATGCTACTTTATATGCCTTAAACTCAAAAAAGATGAATCTATTAATGGCCAGGTAAGACTGCATGATATCTTTTCTGTCTTTAGTGATGACACCATGCCGGACTAAGCAACAAAAATCTTGTCCTGCATTGGCAAACAGGCCGAAAACACTACAATTGTTAACAAACCAATAATCCTGATGTTATCTGCTGTCTTTGTGACTGTGCTTGAGTCCATAGGTTGTTGGGGGATCAAATAAACCAGTGTTAACCATAGCTACAACAGAAGTGCAAGAAACCATTGTGGACTTGTCCCTCCTTATCAAGAAGAAGACAACTGAACCTTTGCTAAGCCCCGCCCCCCTTGGTTACTGTTGCTAATAGGTAGCATTCCACTTTGTAAATAGGGGCTATTCTAATATTTATATTTATGGAGAAGCTAACGGGCTGACATGAAGCTAAGTGCTGGTGTTTATGTAGAAGGTAACGGGTTAAAGTGAAGCTAAGTGCTGGTGTTTATGTAGTAGCTAACGGGCTAACATGAAGCTAAGTACTGGTGTTTATGTCATAGCTAACGCGCTAACGTGAAGCTGAGTGCTGGTGTTAATGAAGTAGCTAATGGGCTACCATGAAGCTAAGTACTGGTGTTTATGTCATAGCTAACGCGCTAACGTGAAGCTGAGTGCTGGTGTTAATGAAGTAGCTAATGGGCTACCATGAAGCTAAGTGCTGATGTTTATGTCGTAGCTGACCTGCTAATGTGAAGCTGAGTGCTGGTGTTTGTGTAGTAGCTAATGGGCTAATGTGAAGCTAAGTGATGGTGTTTATGTGGTAGCTAACTGGGTAATATGAAGCTAAGTGCTGATGTTTATGTAGTAGCTAACGGGCTAACTTGAAGCTAAGTGCTGGTGTTTGTGTAGTAGCTAACTGGGTAATATGAAGCTAAGTGATGGTGTTTGTGTAGTAGCTAACTGGGTAATATGAAGCTAAGTGATGGTGTTTATGTGGTAGCTAACGGGCTAACTTGAAGCTGATTACTGGTGATTATGTAGAAGCTAACAGGCTAACATAAAGCTAAGCACTGGTGTTTATGTAGTAGCTAACGGGCTAACTTGAAGCTGATTACTGGTGTTTATGTAGAAGCTAACAGGCTAACATAAAGCTAAGCACTGGTGTTTATGTAGTAGCTAATGGGCTACTGTGAATCTTAATGATGGTGTTTATGTAGAAGCTAACTGGTTAAAGTGAAGCTAAGTGCTGGTGTTTATGTAGCAGCAAACATGTCATATCTGACATCTCTTCTCTCGTTTCTTTGGCTTTGTGAAAGCAAAATATTCAACACCCCACTGTTAAGAAACTGAGGTCCTGTAAGCTCACTGCTTTGGTACAGTAGTCTCTGCTCAAAGCTTGGCAGGCCTCGCGTAGTTTCTTTTGCTAACCTAGGATTGGACAGTGGCCGTTTTGGGGAGGGGCTTAGTGAAGGGTTAACTGTCACTTAGTTGACAACATGAGTGATTGCCTGGTTGTCTTCTCTTCTTTTTGTCCTGATTTTGGCAGATTTGCAAACCAGCCATGTGAGCACCTCCACCTACTGCATCAGACTATGAAAATCGGGCAGAGATACTGCTAATGTGAAAGCAGACCAGCGAAGGAGAGGAGAGGGGGGAGGCAATCACAACACGATTATGCCTAGTGTGGAAACAGCCTATAGAAATTAAGGATTGCTCTGGCTTTAGAATCTTTTAGAAATGTTTGAGGTATGGTAACCATTCAGCTAAAGATATAGATGACTTTGGTCCAGTCACTTTTCAATAATTTAGACATTTCAGTGGCATAAATGAACATACTGCAGTTTGTATTGTAGCTGTAGTCTTTCTGCTGAGGTAAACAGCATGATGATACTCTGAACCACAATTGTTTAATAAAACAGAAAACATCTGGTTAGTGTCAGCAGGAAAAAAGATGATGAAAAGTTTGGCATGTTCATTTTTCATCTTGAAAGGTCCTGGGATTATTAAGAATGATCTTTGTTATTATTAATCCCAGACTGTAAATATAAATCAGATAAAGGCTGCTGGCTGTTGAACTTGATGACTTTGCTTTGACTTTGTGCTGGACTGCATCCTGCTGAGCATGGAGCTGTTTCCAGCCTCCTGCCAGAGTTCCTATCAGCTCACTGCTCCGTGCTCCTGCAGCCCCGAACCTGCTGAACGGCCTCCAGAAGAGCCGGAGCGCTGCGATTCATCACCCTCATTCATAAACAGTCATTAATGTTTATGGCAGGTGTCGTGACATGTTTACGGCAGCATTATGTCTGCTTTACGAGACCACTGTCAAGTCTGCTTTTTATGACCGTGGCACTCGAGGGGGGACCGCTGGCAGCGCTTCTGAGAGGTTCTGGGATGTTTAATCAGATACTCCAACAGCGTCACAAATAAAGGAGAGAGCGGCGTTGGTGGAGGATGTAGGTCGGTTTGACGGGGCAGCCATCAGACTTTCTCATTAAACTCTCAGGTCCAGGCTCTCCTGTTCTTCAGAGCTTTTATGGGAAAATCACTACTCTCAATTTGCTATCGGTTGTTAAAGTTGTGTTCCAGGTAGTGGTTGTGGGTTCTGTTAGGGTTTAAACTATTCCAGAGGATGGCCCCACCCTCCCCACACAACATTCTGCTTTATGGCAGGCTGTAAAACTGTTGGCAGGCTGACAGCAGCGGTATCTTTTTATCTGACTGTTAATTCAAGGAGGGAGATTAAAGCAGTGAATTACATTCATGGTGCTGCTCTTTTCTATGTATGGATGTGACATGGAGTTTGGTTAGAGACATGTTAAGCTTATAGAGATGCTTTATCCTGTTTTAAATGTGCTTAATGTTCACTTGTGTGTCTCAAAAACCATCTTATTTGCGGTGCAACTTCCCTCGAATTATTTTTTCTCTAATAAGACACACCATTACAGTATTTTAAATGGGCAACAAGCTATTACGTATTGACATAGTACAGGAGGACACCACTAGAGGGCATACTAGTGAGTTCATGCCAAATACAACTGACCTGATGTGTTGGATGTAAACCACAAAGATGGCAATTCTGAGCTGAGAAATCAGGCAGGCAACAGTGTCTCTGTGCTCTGCCACCCCAGCTCCTCCTTTATACTGCATCTGACTTAATCAGTGCTATTCTGTTGTAAATGATGCCTTACTCTGCTCTTATCTTTTTGCTGCTTCTCTCCCTGCCTCAGGCTTTTCTTGTATATCCATCCTGGATATCCTTAGTTTACACCGAACGATTTTATCCTTTTTCATCCCTGCCAAGTCTGGCTATATCATGAATCAATTCAGTTGAGATTATTTTAGGTAAATTTTATTAGAGAAAGACGCCGCTTTAACAGCAGGGAGTGCAGTGGACATGCAGCACAAATTTACCTGGTATGAAAGCCATGACAAAGCAAACATATACGGCAGCTTCATGCAGCAAAACATGCAGCAAGTCTGACACAGGAAGAGCACAGGCCTTAGGTAGCTAGTTTGACAGCCATATTTGTCTATTTGCAGCAGCAATTCAAATGGAATAAAATTGTATTTTGAAAAAATATAACATTGTCCTAGTCTATATTAAGCAAAACTGACTCTGCTTATAGAGTAAGTTCATCAGTGTTGTTGGAGTATTAAGGTAAAATACTCTTGACTTTCCATTGTCCAACAAAGTCACAATTATATTCTGAAAAAACTCCCCTTTTTCTTCTCTTCTTCCCTGCAGAGTTTCCTGAGCAGCCTTCAGATAATATGGTAGTGATCTCTCTCTTTAAATAGCTAATCTTTGAACTGAAATAGTAGTTGCTGTGTGTCACTGGGACTCGGACACGCTCTCACTCTCCCTGCGCCCGGGCCAGCACTTTACAAACAAACGTAAGCAGTTTTATTGATAGGGTAATCCCAGACTGATTAATGGCCCAATAATCAGCCGTAACCTGCAATAAATCAGCCGCTGATCAATACGGCCTGTGCTCTGCAGCCGTGGCCAGATCATTACCGTGTCACAGTATATCTACCATTAGCACGGGAAGGCTGAGCGCTAAAGGGGAGCGCAGGAGTGGAAGAAAAAGTGCTTCCTTTCTAATGTGTTGGAAATAGGATTGATAGAGAGGTCGTTTTTTTCTTTATTTCATTTGTCTGCCCTCTCTTCCTCTTCTCTTAGTCTGATTAACGAGCGGACACTGAAGGCAGTGATAAAGATGGAGAGGGGAGAGCAGGATGTTAAATTATGATAATGACAGCACAATTAATGACACCAGGAGGCATTATTCTTCAGGACTCTGGCATACCACAGCTGCTGGAAGATGTACACTGTGCTGAGGCTGTTTAAGGTGCACTCTCCTTATCTACCAAGAATTAGACATAAAACACAACAGAGCTTTTAGTCAGGAGCAGCAGTTTCCTTATAGCTGAACTAGAATATGGTTGTAAAGGATGTTCGTCTAGGAACTTTAAACAACCATGGTAAAGATATATAAAGATGGACGACATGACAGCTCCCCACAGGTGAAGCCAATACATTTGGAGCTCCCCATCCTGGGTGGCTGCAGTACAGGTCATAAGCTCCACCTCATCCATGTTAACAGATGAGACATGGGTCAAAGTATGGAATATAAATACATGCAGAGTAAGTTTTTTTTTTTCAAACAATTTTTAATGTACAGCCTTAGAATGCTGAACTTAGGGTGAAACCGTCCATGCATTGTGAGGAGTTTCCTTGTCTTGATATCAGTGGCTTTCATCTCTTCCAGTGGCCAGGATATTATGCCAGCAGGCTATCTGATTACTGGCAGGGCATAGGTATCAATGGCCTGAATCTTCTTTTTCCCATTCAGCTGACTCTTCTGGACCGTCCTCACCCTCTGTATGTATCTGGCCGTGGCTGAACTCCTGATTTTGTCTCGCCACTCTCATTGGTCTGTTATGCAAGTGACAGAGAACTTTCTTCCATTCACCCTCTGAGAATTTTTGACAACTCTTGCCCTTCTCAGATGCTATGAATTGCTTTGGAGGTTTCCAAGAAGAATGGGAATTATATCTAAACCTAGCACAAAAAGTAGAGATTTGTGTTTGGTAGATTATTTCTTTGTTGCAACAATGTGTCTTGGCACATTCAGATCTTATCCCATTGGAAAGCCTGTTTATTTCCCTTTTAAATGGTGCCACATTTGTAAGGAACATGCATTTGTGGGATGAGCAGCAGAGCTGAGTACTTGGGTTCTGCTCTTAAAGAATGTCCTAATGTTCTCCTCAAACAGCTTATTCTGACATTGACTCTAGTTTGGTGTGTGTGGAAGAACCATACACAGCCACAACAGCCTGGTTCCTCCTCCTCATGTTGGCCACCAGCCTGGTCACACACTGCTGTGGGATGACATCCCATTCCTCAAGCAGCATTTGTCACTAGTCAGCCACTGTGGTTGTGTTGGTCGCCCAAGCTGATCCCACAAGTGTTCAGTGGGGTTGAGGTCAGGACTGCTGGCAGGCCATTCCATCCTCTGCACTCCCAAATTCTGGAGGTCGTCTCTGATAAACCCCGCTCTGTGAGGCGAGCGTTGTCATCCTGGAGGACAGAGTTCAGTCCCAGACTGTAGAGATATGGGATTGAGACTGGTTGCAGAATATCATCGCGACATCTCTCTGCATGAAGATTGAAGATCAGGTGCCAGAAACTCAAAACAAGAGTCAATAGTGACAACAAAATCAGCTGTTTGGCATTGGCAAATTTTTCATGTGTGCAACCCACATCCTCAGCCCTGCTGCTCATCCCACAAAGTCATCTTCCTTACAAATGTGGCACCACTTGAAAGGGAATCAAAATTTCCAATGGTATAAGATTTGAAGCATTGTTAAAACAAAGAAAAAAATCTACCAAACACGAATTTCCTATTTTTTTTTTTTCTTTGTACTAGGTTTATGTTATGGATATGTAAAACTGGTTATTTGGCTCGTCAGGTAACTTGAAATGGCTCAGATTCACATTATGAACCTGTTTCTTTAGTTCACATGTCACTGGTATATTTTAGTTGTTATTGGTAATATAAACAGAGCATCTAGTTCATACTAATGTCCTTTTAGAATCTTAATTCTGATCAGTAGCAGTGTAGAAAGCATGATTCATTGTATCTGATTGTTAATCCTGTAAATCAGTGCTCTTCCAAAGTGCATAGTTTGCCCCCCTGGTGGTCCCTGGAGGTACTGCTGGTGTGCTGTGAGAGGCCAATGACATAAAAAACCATAAACACATTCTTTTAGATCAGGGGTTCTCAACCTTTTCAGCCTGCAACCACCAAAATAAAGGTGCCAGAGACTGGAGACCCCCATGTGGGGACCTTTCATGTGCAGACAAGGCCGTCCAAAAGGGGGGGGTGTAAAGGTGAGAGCTTTCTGGGGCCCAGCCAAACTGGAGGCCCATGGAGGTAAAAGCAAAGAGGTCAGCAAAACCATGGTCCATTGTAAAGTTAAGCAGAATAATGACAGCTTTTATCAAAGTAAGTATAGCCTTCTTAAAAATGTAAACCCTATGCTAAAAATGGGTTCAAAATTGCTGAAATGGGTAAACTGGGGGAAAAGGTGGTGAAATGGGATTTTAAAAGTAGCAGAAACAAAGATAAAAGTGGCAAAAATTGGGTTAAAGTGGCAAAAATGGGTGGAAAATTTAGTTTAGAAGTGGCAAAAACAGGCAGACAAAAGTGGTGGAAAGAGTTAAAATGGACAAAACTTGGTTTAAAGTGGCAGAAATGTGTTAAAATTGGAAAAAACTGGTGGGAAAAAAATGATGAAAATGGCTTAAAAATGTGCAAAATTGGTATATTGGGCAAACGTGGGTAAGAAGGAGGCAAAATTGGTCCAAACTGTGTACAAACTGATGAAAAGTGGCAAATAATAGTGGCAACATTGGGCTGAAATGATTTGAAATGACATAATTTTAAAAATTATTATGCTCAAAATGAGCTATTCTAATAAGTTAATAATCTGAGTATCTGCTGCATCTCTACCTTAAATTCAGAGGAATCCTGTTCTATGACTAACATGTTTCTTTGCTCTCGGCTCTTCCAGCTTGAAGCAAACTCAACATGGAGTGGATGAAACATCAGAGGGGATATAAAAAGCTGATACGGCCACAGACTCGCTGCAACTGATGCACCACATTTGGATGAAGTGTCCCTGAAATCAGAGATGAGATTAGAGGTCAGGATTTGGTCAAAGCACGAGGAGAGCGGTCTTTACGGTGACAGATGACGAGGGCGGAGTCGAGGAGGGACATAAGGATCAAATCAACTAAGTGAGTGGAGGAGAGGATGGGCCGGGGTGATAGGAAGTGAGGATGACAAGGTGCATGCAGAAGAAGAGCGTGTGTGGAGATAAGATAGCCAGAGAGGAGGAGGAGGAAGAAGAAAGGTAATTTGAGAAAGAGGGAGCAGGAGGAGAGGTGGAGGCAGGGCTGACAGTGGGCCATTCATCCTCCATGCTACAAGAGACAAACTGCTGGCAGAGGCAGACAGGGCCCATAAATCACTGAGCGGCTCACACACACTCTGAAACACACACACACACACACACACACACACACACGCATGCAATCACACAATAAAAGACATCCATGGCCACACACACACACAGAAATCCACATGTGAGGAGAAAGCACACATCTCCGTGGCTTATTTTAAAAAAGACGCTCTGTTTCATCAGAGCCATCTGTGGAGCTTCAATTTATGTGCTGCAGCGGTCGAAAGTGACAAAGAAATTCAAGAAGTTCAATGAGTACAAGGCTGGGTTTTTAGGTTTTTGTCCTCAGTTGCTTATTTTAGTCTTTTCTTCTACTATTTTAACACATGTACAAACCAGAACTGACTATCTGCTATCATTAGCATGAGTTAAAATGAACATAAAGGCGTCTCCGTCTCTCTTTCTGCATCTCTCATCTTATTCATACTGTTGCTCTTTCTATCTCTCTCTTTCTGCATCTCAAATTTGATCTTTTTCTATTTCTGTTTCTCCCACTTGTCTTTCTCTGCATCTCTCTCTTTCTTTCTGCTTTTGCCTCTTCTTTCTTTCTACATCTCCCCTTCCTATTTTTCTGCATCTGCTTCTTCTCTCTGTCTGCATTTCCACTTTTATTTTTCTTCATCTTCTCTCCCTTTTTCTGCATCTGTTTTCTCTCTTTGACACTTCCTTCTCCTTTCTTTCTGCATCTCCCTTTTCACTTTTTTTTTTACCTCCCTCATTTTTTTCTCTGCATCTCCATCCTGTCTCTTTCTGCATCTGTTTTCTTTCTTTCTTTCTTTCTTTCTTTCTTTCTTTCTTTCTTTCTTTCCTTTTCTGCATCTTTATCCCTTCTCTTTCTGTGATTTCCAGTTCACTCTAGCCTTCCATTTTTCCTTTTTCTCTTTCTCTCTGCATCTCCTTCTTCCCTTTTTCTGCATCTCTGTCTTCTTTCAGTTGATTCTTCTTTACTCTTCGTTTTTGCATCCCCGTTTTCACTTTCTCCCCTCCTTTTCTTTTCCTGCATCTCCCTAATTTCTTACTGTAGCTCCCTCTTCATTTTCTGCATCTCCCCTCCCTTTCTTCTGCACCTGTCTTTTCCCCAGCATCTCCATCTCCACCCTTTCGGCACCTCCCTTGTCTCATTTTCTACAGCTTCCTTGTTCCCCCTGCATCTCCCTCTTTCTGCATCTCTGTCTTCTCTATCTTTTGACACTTCCTTATTCTTTGGCATCTCCATCTTCACTTTTTCTCCTTCCTCATTTTTTTCTGCATCTCCAGCCTTTCTCTTTCTGCAGCTGTTTTCTCTCTGTCTACCTCTCTCTACCCCCTTTCTGCATCTACCCTTCCAATTTGTCTTTATTCTTTTTCTCTGTGCATCCCCCTCAGCCCTTTTTCTGCATCTCTTTCTTCACTTTTTCTCCTTCTTCATTTTTTTCTCTCCATCTTCATCATTTCTCTATCTGCATCTGCATTCTCTCTTTACCTGCATCTCCCTCTTCTCATTCCCTTCATCTCCAGTTTTTATCTGCATCCCCCTTCTGTTTATGTTACTTCATCTAATTGCTTTCTTCGGTCTCTGTCCTTTCTCTTTCTGCATTTGCTTCCTCTGTTTTTCTGCATCTCCATCCTTTTCTTCCCTGCATCTTCGCTTCTCTCTTTAGCTTCTCCCCCTTCTGTTTTTTCTTTTCTGCATCTCCATCTTCTCTCTTTTTGTTCCTTCCTCTCCTCTCTCTCTCTTCCTGCATCTCCATCTGTTATCTTTCTGCATCTACTCTTCTCTCTTCCTGCATCATCTCAAGATCATGTCTCATAAATCCTATTCTCTGAGGATAATTAGGATTAGGATTTCATCTTGTTTTTTTTCAGTCAGTGCTTTGCTGCATTTTTCATGAGGTTGATTTCAGAGGTTGAAAAATTTCTGACATTTGGGTCTGGATTTCTCATTAAGGATGTGGTGGTGGGTCCAGAGGCAAATCCAGCTCAAAACCAGGCCTCTAAAGGTTAGTCTGATCCTGGTCTGAAGGAATTTAATCAATCAAGTCTATTGGAGGTCTATCCTGGTCTATCTTTGTCTGCTGTTTTATCTCATAAGTTACAGCAGAACCCTTTGTACCAGCCAATGCCATGGTCTTGCTATCAACATTGCTTTTTCTACACGTTTTGTACACTTTTGCATCATAACAGTTACATAAAAAGTGACCTCAGCCCTCCAGCGCTTTGGTCCGTCTATTTCTGGGAAAATATCGAGAAAAATATTCCTGTAAACTTTGGATTTCCGCTCGCTGCAGTAATATTTAGCGGCGATGTTATTCCTCCTCTCTGCGGCCAAGGCCGGCCGCCCTGTGACTGATCATCACTCTCTCTCTGTGGGCTCTGTCCGTCACAAACCTCCCACTTTCCTCCCCCACCCACAGAGGGTGAGGAGTGCCAGTTCCTCTTCGCCCAGCCCTGACCTCCGCGCTGACATGCACGGCGTGTTTTGACAACCAGCCGCACGCTGACCGCGGCTGCCGGGCAGGTCGGGGAGTGGCGGCCATCGTGTTTTCCCTGGAGGCTGAGCTTTTTTTGTTATTTCAGAGATTATTGAGGTCAGAGCTTTCTGTAAGAATTAATTACACAGGGTGAGGAGATGATTCACTCAACAGCTTCTTCTTACCTGCCCTATCCCGCCTTAAAGAGCTGCTAATCCACCTTAAATGAATTCAGCGTCATGGATATTAATAGAGACATTTAGTGCTGGTTCAAGCTTTGCAACCCGGCCAAGAATTAAATCTGTGGAGAAAAACTGAATCCTGTAGAGAAAAACAGGCACAAAATACTGAGTGAGCAATGCAGATTTGTCTAAAACAGATGGATACTCCTAAAAAAGGGCACTGACAACTATTTAGAGCACTTCTAAAGTAGAAAATAAGTATTAAAAAATGTTTACTGAGGCTGCTTTCCCACATTTTACAACTGCAACTACATTTCCTACTCTTCTGAGCACAAGAAACCCTAGCAACTGAAACCAGCATTTAACATTGGAGTTGAAGCTATTAAATAGGGAGCAGTAGTTGACTGAACTGAATCAGCTGCATCAGGATAAATGCATCCAATATTTTAAGTCAAACAGATCTGATGATGATGATGCTACCCAACGGACCAATGACGGGGCTTGCAGACTGTATCATTTCACCATGTAGTTGCATTTTGCAGACGGTGCACATCAGCTTGATGCATGTGGCGCCTGCTTAATTTAAGGGTGAGAATAAAGACGGCTTTAGTCCTGCAAAGATGGATAATATGCATCTGAAGGTACATGGTTAACAGACAGACCCCTTAAAAAGATTATACTCTAACGCAGTGATTTTCAATGCTACCTAAGTATCGACCCTATTGCTCCTACATCGCCAGATGTCTTTAAAAAAAACTAAGAATATTTTTGAATGATTTCAAACTGTATGTTTTACCCATTTTTTAATGAAATTATACACATAAAATTAGATTAATATAAATTAAAAAAATGTAGAGATTTATGCTGGAATTAAAGTTATGTTAATGTTAATGCATGTAAGTTTTATCAATAGCATTGATGTTAGCATCCTGGCTAACAGTTCCCTCATTTTACAGCTGAAAAGTGTGACAACCTGTTATTGGGTTCCAATGTTGATAGTACTTATTATTGCCACTTTTTAACCACTTTTCCCACACAATTTTGCCACTATTACTTGCCACTTTTCATCATTTTGTACAATTTGCGCCTATTTTTGTCTCTTTTCAAGATCTGTGCAAGACTGTTTTTAAATTTGCGTCCTAATTTCATATTCTGTACTGATGCACCTTACTGTACTTCAACCTTTTATGAAGACTGGGTGTGTCTGTTTGGGTTGATCTGAGGGTGTAGTTTGAGTGTTCTTTGTAGTTTTTTCCTGGGAGGGGCATGTGCGATTTCGTTGTGTTTATGCAATGACAAGAAAGGCCTGAATTCTATTCTATTCTATTCTTTTCTATTCTATTTACTAAGATCTGCCATTTCACACCAATTTTGCCACATTTTAACCAGTTTTCATCACCTTCTTCCACCAACTTCTGCCACTTTTTAATTCTGTTTCCCCACTTTCAAGCTATTTTTGTCACTTTTCCACCCTTTCCACCACTTTTTGGCCATTTATGCCACTTCTAAACCAATTCTTGCCACTTTCTGCCTGTTATTGCCACTGTTGACCCTTTTTGCCCATTTTAACCACATTTCACTTTTTGTTATGCCCCTTTGGTCCAGTTCAACCTGTTTCTGCCAATTTCTGTCAAGTGCTCTGCCTCATTTAACCCATTTTTTTTTAAGTTTAAACAATTTTTCCAACTTTTTAATCCAATTTCATGGATCTAATTTGTGCCACTTTTAAGCCAATTTTGCCACTGTTATCCTCTTTTTGTGCATGGAAAAAATGTCCTCTTGGGCAGTGGTTCTCAACTTTTCAAGTCTGTGACCCCCCAAAAATAAAGATGGGACTCGGGACCCCCACTGTACCTGAAGGTGGTTGAACACAGCCATGCATAGTCAAGAATAGTCATGTGCATACAGGGCTGCCCATAAGGGGGGCTTAATGGGTGAACTTTCTGGGGCCCAGCGAAACTTAGGACTCATGGAGATCAGCAAAACCATGGTCCATTGTAAAGTTAAGCTGTGATATCCATATTTTATATTCAACCTGCACGATAGCTATTCTTATTATATATATGTTTATTCTTTTGTGCTGTAGTAAAATAGCCTTCTTAAAAAAGTAAATCCCTTTTCTTCAAACAGAATTAAAATGGATTAAAATGGCCAAAATGGGTTAAAAATGGCAAAAATTGGTGGAAAAGGTGGTGAAATGGGATTTGGAAAGTAGCAGAAATGGGTTTAAAGTGGCATAAACAAAATAAAAGTGGCAAAAAAAAAAAAAAAAGAAACAATTACAAAAATCGGGTTGAAGTGGCACAAATGGGCATATTAAGTGGTAAAAGGGTTAATTGAGACAGAAAAGTAGGCAGAAATGGCCATAAATGTGTTAAACTGAAAATAAAAGGGCATTAAAATATGGTTAAAATGGGCTAAAATTGGTGTAAAAGTGGTTAAAAAAGGCAATAATGGGTCAACAGATGCAACACTAGGCGGGAAGTGACAAGACTTAGTTTAGAAGTGGCAGAAACAGGCAGAAAAAGTGGTGGAAATGTATTAAAATTGGCAAAATTGATGTTAAGTGGCGAATTAGTAATTCAAAAAATATTATTAGTTTTTTTTTTAATGCATTTGGAGACCCCCTCTCAATGTCTTGTGACCCCCAAGGGGGTCCCGACCCCCACATTGAGAACCACTGCTCTAGGGGTCCCTTCCAGTTAACAAACCTTGGTAATAAGGCTCTCTAGATCGCCTCCCAGTGGACCAAACATGATTTACTTCCCTGTTGAGTGCCCTTCCAGTTGTTAAAGTGGTAACTTGCTCTCTGAGGGGCTTCCAGGGACAAAAGTTGCTAATCCTAGTGGTCAAAACAAAGTTAAGTGCTTTCCCCAACCTGACCAAACCCCTCAGAATACTGCACCCTGACCACCATTACCCTGCCTAACTCCACCATCATGGTACATCTGGCAGGCTGTGTGACGTGAATAGGAGGATAGTTGTTGTTTCTTCAGGGAATAGATATATCCAACATTAATATGCTTGATAAAGTCTGTTTGGAGTGGTACAAGTCCAAAACGACTTTTCTTCTTCAAACAAAGAGAAAGAGCATCATCAGTATTTAAACCTAAAAGAAATTGGCACCTCTATCCATGAACAAAAACAGCCAGTGTGGTGGATTGTCTGCACTGGTTTTATGGTTTGGTCTTTCGTGAGTTTGAACTGAACTCTTTGACTTTGTGTTAATAGTCCTATTATGTGTATTAAATGTAAACAGATCTGCAGCAGCTGCTGTTATAATGATGTAAATCCATCTGAACAGAGCCTGGATGTGTGCAGTATGCTGGCTGTCACTCTCTGTGTGTACAGCAAACAGCCAATAAATCAGTTTAACAGTGACCTGGGTCATGTTTCACCTCAACACAACAGCTCTCCTCTATAGGAGCAGAGAGAGTGTGACTCATATTAGCGATGCTGCAGACAGTAGAGGGCATTGTGCTCTTTGCGGAAGTGTCACATGTATTGTAAATGCATGAGGGCCATAAAAGAGAGCTTAAAATGTAAAAAGAGATCTAAAACAAAGATAAATCTACGGCTAATTTACACAAACAGCATCTCAAGAGACTAAGGAACAAATAACATGATGGTACAGAAAACATAAATTCATTACAGCCTCTGGGAACTGAACTGAGAGCCTCATAAATCCAACTGGATGTGGTTTTTGGTCCACGTGTGTAAATAAGGGGCGTTAAATATGCACCAAACAGAGCATAAAAAGCTTTAAATTCAGGACAAATGCTCAGAAACGACTTCATCCCCACTCTCCTTGCTGTCTCCTCTTTCTCTTCCCATGTCTGTCTTTAATATGGGTCGCTGATTCCCTTCTTGACCTCTCTTCCTTTGGCTTGAACCATATGTGAACTGTTGGGGTCAGGTCAGGGCCAGGTGAGGTCAAATCCCATTAGAGTTGAGTTTTTCCAACTTCGCCTTCCTCGTCTTCCTCCTTAGCTGCAAAGACAGACACCGGGCTCTCTCGTCTCTGCCATCAGTCTGAGCCTCCATGTTTGGACAAGTTGTGGAGGAGTTTAAGTTAAGACAAATGAGAAGTTTCTTGAGTCAAGAAGCATGAAAGGGGCGGGCCTAAACAGCTGTAAGATTCACTTTCACATTTATCATAATGGTAACAGGTGTAAGACTGATAATAGTTGTAGCATTTGAAATTAGGTGGATCCACTGCAACAGCATTCACAATAAAAAAGCATCAAATTGCATTGTGTTGTATTTTGTCTTTGTACTTATTAGGGGTGTAATGGTTCACAAAAACCACGGTTCAGTCCGAATCTCGACTTTGGGGTCACGCTTCAGTATGGGTTTGATTCATCAATAAAAGGAACATGAACTCCTAATTCTAGGTTCCGTTCACTCATTAATGTTTTGACATCATTTCAGCTTATTTTAGTTTCATCTAGTGTTATTTAGAACTCTTACATCTATAATAATTAATGGAAAAGTTTAATTGAGTCTCAGAGCAATACTTCACTACTATATTTATCGATAGCATTTCTCTCAATTTCAAAACAATCCTAGCTGCTAATGCTAATACTGCCTTGTTCTATTTTCTATCAATAAGAAGTGTAACAGGTATTTTTTTTTTTCAAATTATCATCAGTAGAATTTCCTACAATATGGGGGATAAGTTCATGGTCAAAACTGCCATAATTTTTTTTTGTTGTTTTGTTGTTTCTCTTGTCCCTCTCCTCTTCTTGCTTGGTGATGAATTAGTTGCAATATTGATAGAACATTTAAATTTACCCAGTTTCACAGTAAAACAGGGTAAAATGAAAGGTATTGATGCATGCCCAATAAGGATTTCATGCCTTTTGTCACCATTGTTTTTTCAGACACCTAGTTGTGACCCACTTTTGGGTCCAGACCCACCAGTTGAGAACCACTGTCATAGGGTAAAGTCTTTATTTTAATGTGGATGAATGCTGGTCTATTAGGCCACAACAGAGAGTAAAGTCTAGACCTGCCCTCTTTCTAAAGGCCCAAACATACTCTGCGGAATGGACTCCCGGGAGGTCAGCGCGGACTCAAAGTGGACATCTGCAAGGCCTGTGTGCGCAAACCTCAAATTTTACGACCGCGCAGACTCTGCTCCATGTACTGGTATCACACAAAACACTGCTCGGCATGTATTTTTCACACCGACCCGCATTAAATGTGGCACCGACCTTCATTTTGTTCATCTGTGCAGTGTTGACGGGTGAGCGGTGGCTTCCAGCGGGGAGTGGGGCTAGATCATTGAACTTTTCACGTGTCATTTGGAAGTATTGAAAATGTTTTTCCACATCAATACTTCTCATGTCCTTCACAAACATGGCATACTCCCCTTCCCCGTCTCTTACAGCATTTAATGGCCGTACGTACCACCGTCTCTTAATTTTATTGCTTTGCAAAGCCAGCAAGCTTCGTCAGTATAGGACGCCATGACAGAAAAATGTAAACAATATTTTGGTTTGTGGGAAATGTAGGATTTCACAGAAATTTCCCAGGAAACTACTAAGCGGCAGTGTGCTTGACTATAAAAGCTCTGATGGCTGCAGACATTCCACGCAGAGACCGCTCTGCTCACAGTACGCTAGAGTATGTTGGGGCCTTAAAGTGTCTTGAGATAACTTCAGTTATGAATTGTTGCTGTACAAATGATGATTGATTGAATGTCTGTGATATCTGATCCTCTCTGCTTTTGCTTCTGGAGGCTTTATAAAACAAAGCGGAGGCAAGGGAGAAGGAGCTGATGGGTCTCGCTTCTCTGCTTGTCTCTCAGTAGGAGCCAACATTTCTTCTTCTTGTGTTTTGTTATCCCGACTTCTTCCTCTTCTTTGTTGGTTGTTTAACAGTGGTTGGCAAACACAAATATTTACCCACAAATATAGATGGTAGTAATGTTTGTAACATTTCTTTGTTTTTCAAAATGGTTCTTCGTATTCTTTGTATAACTGTGTGCAACAAACTGTAACCCCTGAACTGTGACAGTCCAGGACTCATACAAATACCATTACACTTCTAGTATTTGTACACTTGCAACATGCACGTACAGGATAAAAAAATGACACACATGCACGGACAAAACTTGTTGCAATAAATGAAGAAATTTTAGAGGGAAGCGAGCTGTTTGTGATTTGGCACCTCATTCAAACACACTTCAGCAGTGCTCTGTAAGTGAACTGGCATCCCTCCAGCAACCAGTAGTCCAGATTCCATACATTAGCCCGTACAGTTCCCCAACCCAGATCAGACCAACCCCAATGACCCACAGGTGTGCCATGGGCCATCTGCACTGTGAACCAATGCAGTTTCCTACTGGGTTCCTGGAGTGGAGAGGGAGCCAGTGAGCATTGCCTTTGACTTGATTTTTTTTGTTTATATGGAGCCTATTTTAACTAAAGTTGATACCATGATGGGATATATAATCATCACTCTGTGCATAGTGTTTTATTTTGAAATTGACTGGATGCCCTGTTAATCCCAATGTTAGACTTCTAGTTTGACATGTACTGGAAGCAGCTCTGTGAACCTGGACTTTGCACAAATCTCGGGTGACAGCAGAGCAGACTTGCACCTATGCAACATGCCACAGATAGCTGATGGTGCATGCTGTGGAAATACAAGCTCTATGTAGAGAGGGACTTAGATGGACCCTGCAGCCAGACAAGAAGAGAGATCAGCATTTTCAGAGCTGATGAACTTGGCCAACCTAAGAGTTACTTTCACTTGCAGTACTTTCTTTTGGAGTTTGCTAGTTAGCCTAAGAAGCTAAATGAAAATTCTGATAAGTCAGACATGGTGACAACCACTGTCCAAGGTTTCACTATGCATCATGCTGAAGCTCATTAATTTTATCTACATCAAAACATACTGATTATTAAACTTTAAATCACAGCGTAAATGTGCAGGCTTGTCTTTTTATCGTTCTGCTGGTTTTTAATTGCCCTCCACCTATACGTGACGTGCATTAACCAACCTCTCTTATGCTTTTTTGTTAGAATTCAGAGTCAAATACAACCATCCAATCTTTAAATGCTGTGTCACATTCAGATTTATGCACACAGACAGATCTAAGTACGCTCAGCTGCCAGGCCGTCAGTTACAGCAGTTTATCACTGATCAGACAATCTCTACAAACGCCAAATTAATTGAGCAGCAAATGCTCTTTGACTGATAAGTTGTTTGTCATCATACTGTACGTCCCCTTTGTTGAGTACAGTTAAATGGAACTTTTGCTTCATTAGCTGTCAAACACCTTGTCAGACGATGACAGGTGGAGGAGATTTTGTGACTGTTTGCCGTTCGCAGTCGCAGCCAATTACAGAGCTCAAAAACCAGAGGCATTAATCAAATCTTTAGTTCGGTGGCAGACATCAGATCGCAGAAACCTGCAAAACAAATATGTCACTGTCAGTGCGGCCGTACAGCAGGCATTTAGGGGATTGCATTAAGACGATGGCTCAGCTGCAAGCTAAGCTAATGTGGAACAGGGGCCTCTGGGAGTTATTCGCCATGGTGGGAGGTGGAGGGAGGGGAGAGTGTGGAGGAGTGAAGCTGCCTTCATTCTCCCATCCCTCATTTTCTATCTCTTCTTAATTCCTCCTGTCTATTTTTCCACCTTTTGTCTGTTTTATTTAAGCCGACAGGCTGAACTGGAGGGCGTGGGATGGCCGGTGGGGGAATAAGGATGAGAGAGCGGTGTAAGAAGGGAGGAGACAGATGAAACCAGATAAAGACAAGCAGCAGCAGGGCGAGCTGAAATGAAAGAAACCAGAATGAAGAATTGTCAGAGGACGAGAGGAAACAAAGAGTGATGTAGCGCTGAGTAAAAGAGAAAAAGGCAGAGGTGCACTGTTCCCTGTAGTAAATCAGGATCTGTTGTATTTTTTAAAGATGAGATGGCATTTCCTTCCTTTTTATCATCTTAGAGAGCTTGTTTCACCGAGGTACTGCACTTTATTTCTTGCTTGTATGAAAATAACAAGGACAAGGAGTCTGCTCTGAATCTTCAGAGACATTAAAAACTTCAGGTGTCCGTTGGTAAATCCGTGAGGGCTTTAAAACTGTAATAAATCAAGAAATGGGACACTCCAACACAGCATCACACTGCCTGTTGGAAACAATGAGCACAAATAATGCAAAAACAGTGACTCATTTTGTGTCTTGCAGAACAGTTCAGTGCACAACAGTGCAGAGTGTATATGAGCAGACCTGGCATGATAAATTATGCATTAACCTCAAGTGCTCTGGTTAAGTTTGCCCCAGTATGGTACATACTTATTTGTGTTTCCACCATCAAAAGTAGGGAAAGGTACCAATATAATCTACCTTTACCATCCTACATTTTGGGTAGGCACCGTTTTGTTGGTGCACCAAGTGTACCTATCCAACCCTGACCCTCGAATTCCACATACTCTGTCTGTGCAGGGATCCATCTGTGAAGTATGCTATGGCGTAAATTGCTTCCTTTTTGGTCAGTCGTCACAACTCAACAGCGTGTGCTTTTGTCCATCTCTGCCAGAAGCGACACTCAAGAAACACTCGGCATGTATTTTTTGCCACATCATTTACATTCGAAACTCCCCATCAGCCATTGCACGGCCGGGATGCTTGATACCAGGGCCGAGAGCCCACTCTGGGATAAAACAATGAGAACAGTGGTACTTCACCACCAGTTGAGCAAAAGATAGAGCTAAATTTCTGTTTCTGTGCTCTTAGAGCAGTGAGTGTCAATGGGCGATGTCCAGATCACTGATCTGGTCTAGACTTTGCTGATAATGCTGTGATCTTTGCGCAGACTTTAGCTGTCCTTGTGGGGGTGCCTAACTTTCTGAGTGAGGAGGCTGAAGCTGAACGCATGTCTCCTGGGCCAAAACCAAGAACCAGGCATTTAGGGACGCAAAAGTTGTAGAGCAGTTCACCAACCTTGGCAGCGTAATCCACTGATCCGCTGACTTCAAGGCTGAGATCAACTGCAGACTTAAACTTGCACACTGGGCGATAGAGCAAGACAGTGTGGCATTCCTGGTAGAGGGTAATCTTTTGGTTCTTGGTCCTTCCAGTCTTTCTATACTCTTGCAAGGTACGGATGTTGACTGATTGCCAGAGATGCACACTGGACTCCTCTTTGGTGAATTTTTGGGTATCGTTGGCAAGACCGTTTGTGTAATGCTGCAGGCTCAGGAGAGCAAGGATGGGAAGGGTCAGCTGCTTAACACAGGGACAGCAGCTGCACCTTTATGGGCACCTGGCATGCTTTCATGGGCCTGATCAAGCTCATCGCAACCGCATGCATCATAGAGGGGTCAGCTGGGCGTTAGCCTGGCGCAGGCCTGGCTGATGGCAATCAGGAAACCACAGCTATACAGGAACAAGGTGGTACAGTGAAGTGCAGAACTGGCACATGGCCCATACCTGACCTGACCCGTGCTCCCAAACAGGGCTGCTACTATAGCAGCCCTGTTTGGGAGCAAGAAAACACTCTGCCAGTCTTGGTCGACTGGGTCAGAAACAGAGCACTGGCGTAAAGTGCCACCTTTCCTTAACCCTGTGATGTTTCTCATCAAGGTTACGGAAAAGTGGATAGGAAAGAACTTAGAACTAAAATTACTCCTGTGTCTCGTGCCTAACTGCTTGGTTTCCCATACCCAGTATACAGGAGATGTTTCCCACTATGGGACAGAATCACAACCGAGACCATCTCTCCCAGCAGGCCTGGTCAAGGTACATTTCCATTCAGACTGGTCAAACAGAACCAGACTTTGGACTCAAGTGTGCTCTGATCTAGGCCTAACCTTTATATATCGTATTGTGACCCTAAAAGGAGAATCTGCGTTGCTGACCAACCATACAGCAACTACGGACTCTGAAATAAAGAAATAGAAACTTTATGACCTCCTTCGGCCTAGGATGGGTCACCCAGCTCCTGAATCCTCTTGTAAAGAACTTTGCTCAAACTGCAGCAGCAGCATTTTTGAACCTATCTTTGAAGTTAATCAAGATTTGGCTTGTTAATGTTTCTGATTAGAAACAGGGATGTGATATTCTAACCATCCATCTGCCTATAGAGCTCATTGGACTTATAAATGATGAAATGATCCTACAAATGAAGCCCGTATCAGTGATGTCACCTTGATGCCATGCAATATGGACGTCAGGGGACAAGTTGGAGCAGCGGTTTATGGATCAATAGCTGTCAGAGCTCAGCAGTCCTACGATCTGTAAATCCTCCTGCTGAAAAAGATTATGAGCGCTCCGTGGGTGCTGAGCTACTGATACAGTGTGAGCGTGTGCGCATGGAAAAGAATAAATTACAGGGTAATGATATTAAAAGCACAAAGTCGTTAAGATGCCAAGTTAAGACACAATAAATCCAGTCATGGCTTCTACAGCCTGTCCCCACACCGGGTAATTAAATTAGATTTATAAGCCGTATTACATCAGTGCGAGATACTTCATCCACCCTCAGCTCCTGCACCGTCCCTCCATCCTGCCCCGCTTTATTAGACGACCTGACAGCCGCTGGAAAATATGGAGGAATGTTTCAGGTCCCGGGCTGCGAGAGCTCGGCAGTGGGTACTCTGTCTTTGGATGTGTCACTCGTGTCTACTGATAATATATTAAGCGCTCCACTTCTCTGCAGAGCGAGGTGGTAGCGGGGCTGCCGGTGACTCAGTCAGACAGCTTTATCATCATCCACTCTCACTGTTTCCAATGCTTTACTGCCTCTACATCAGCACAGACATCTCCACCCTCCTTCAGCTCAATGGGGTACTTTTGGAACACAAAGAGACAGCAGGTAGGAGAGTATCCCCAGGATTTATCTCCAGATTCTTAAGATTCTGAGATTCATATTTCAAGTCTGGTTCCAGCACTTAATAACAGGGGTTTTTCATCTCTAATCACACTAGAAACCACTTTATTAGCTAGTCCAACTTCCTAATCTAAAGCTCTTAATTCAAAAGCTTTTTAGTCCTCTAAATGCCTTTGATTTCACTCACACAAGGCTGGTTGATAATCCTGGAAAACAGATGGACTGGCCAGATTCCATGTCTGTCATCAGGCAGATCCATCTTGCAAGCTGAAACTCTTGTTTGTGGTCAGGGAGTGCTTGGACCAATGGTTGCTACATGTGTGGTTTGATAAAGTGACTGCAAACCTGTAAACAATGGCAGCCAGTGAAGAGATCAGTGTGAATGTAGCTATAGCAGCAGAGCTGAAAAACACCTACTTATTGAAATAGTTTTAAAAACCACTCTGAAAGCTTTTCTTGATCGTCTTCCAAATGGTTTCAGCAAGAGTTTGATTTACTTACTGGTTCCACTGCCAGAGAAAAACAATAGCGGCCACCCATCTTGCATTTTGGGTCAATCGGTGAAGTTGTTTCGAAATAAAGGGGTGTCCCCTCTTCGTCCCAGTTTATTTGGAGATATACGGACATGACAGTCACACACGAAACAAAACAAGCACGCTGAGATTGCCTTGAAGAGTTGGTCTGGAGTGACTCTTTTGCAGTGAGATTGCAATGTGGCTTAGCAACCAGAACAAATGACTGGTTTGTCTCACCATTGTTTAGTAACTTGTACAAGCAGCAGCTGTAGTAATGATGTAAAAAGAAATGATGATAAAAAGAGGAAAAATCCATTATAATCCAGCTAGGTCTTCACACCCCTATCAGGCATTGATTAGCATGAAAATAGAAAGATGCTAACATTACACTGTTTATCACTAGACCATCCACTTTTAGCGAGCTGGTCTCTACTTTCACATTCTGCTGTCAGAGCTTCTCTGCAACACTGCTAACAGGTGTTACAGTTTAAAGAGTGACCATGTTAACCTTGGGTCTCTTGTGTCTGTGACTGCCATAGTTACAACGAATGTTAATGCTTCTTTGTTTATGTTGTCTTTGATATGTCTGTAATGGAAACAAAACAACAAATCATTCACAGAGAACGCCGTTGAACATCAGTTAACACGGTCACATGTTCGACCGCAACATCAGCAGAGCTGTGAAAGCCCCTTCTGTTGATGTGCTGAGTTTGTGTACTTCAGTATGAGTGGTTTCAAACTTTATATAAATATGCTATAAATATGACCTCTGTGTTTGAACTCCTTGCTGCTTTAAGTCAACCCATGACCCACTTAGTTGGAAGGTTAACCAGCTGACAAGTGTGTCTTGCAGTCTATGCAGAGCATTTGTTTACAGTGAAACAAGCAGGCTGTGACGTAATTATGCATGGGCAGCCCGTGGCTTTTGTATGCTTTGGCCTGATTTTCAGTAAACTGTGTTATGTACATAATAACCTAAGGCAAAAAAGATGTATCATTTTATCTTCTGAATTGGAACAAAGTAAATGAGCTTTAGGTGCATGAACATGTTTCTGCTGAGGGGTGCTGCAAGGTGAAAGTGCATGCGTTACTGTTTATGTGCAGGTGCTTACACACCTTCATTCAATTAAGGTGACAACTTAAAATACTGGCAGAAATAAACGCAATCATTAGCCGCTTTAATATCTTTGAAATGCCATTTTCATTGCAATACCAGAAATGTTAACTTTACAAACGTGAATCAAACAAAATCATTATTCCTTAAGAGGCTAAATATTTTTAAGTTGTGATTGTTAACATATTGTCTGTGTGCTTATACTGCCTGCCAACAGGGGGTGCTGCAGCACCCTCAGCACCCACCTTCTCGTGCCGATGTTTAGGTGTGAACGTTTTCTCAGTGTAATATGATTACAGAAGAAAAAAGGACCAGGTAGAACCAAGTTTGTCAAAAAGAGCTGGCAAAAGTGGGGAATGGTTTTCTGTTGTTCCTATGAGAACAAATTTAGTATCTTAAGCTTTTTCTTTGTCTAAACTCTTGTATTTTTTTACTCTACACTGTTTTAAAACTTGACAATTTTAGCTTTTTTAAACTTTGAAATTTAATTTTTTTTCTAGTAAATTTTTACATTTTTCACCCTGAAATTCTGAGTTTGATTTCTTGTAATTATACAACTTTATAATCTTCACATTTTTTTTTCCCAAAAATGTTGGTTTTTGCACGAAAATGAACAGATTCTTTGCATTTTTCCACTTTTTAGGTTGGCCCTAATACATTTTATTTCTAATCATGGTTTTAAAAAAAATATGTACAATACTGTGCAGAAGTTTTAGGCATGTTTGGGCTGAAATTTGACGCTGAAGTAAGGCGTGTAATGGCAAGTATGCCCACCTGAGGACCCCATCAGGCGGGAAAGAGGATTGACACAACCCAGGTCATGCTCTGGATGTCTTTGTACATTACCAAGGGTGTGGGAAAATAATCTGATGAAAATAAAAACCACAGCTTCAGGGCGGAGTTATGGGTAGATGTGGTGCTTAAATATAGCCTAGGGTACTGTTAGGGTGGGTAGGAGGGTTGCCACAACCCCCTGGCACCAGGGGTGTAAAAGCACGGACAAAAGAAATGCTGTTAAGCTCGACCTTGGCTGCTGAGCGACACAAGTACATGTCAAATGTGTCGACGCTGACTCTGGCCGCCCTCCCTCCTCTCTTCAGCCCAGGGTTGTGGAACATTAGGACCTGTTAAGAACCGTTTGTGCTCTACATGCCTAAAGCTTCTGCACAGTACTGTAAGTACATCTAATTTTGACGTCAGAGCAGACAGGGTCCCACCCCCCTGAGATCTTTGGCGCCCCGAGATATAGCCTATGTTTTCTAAGTTCCCAGACTACAAAAAGAGACATATGACAAGGACTGGCTGCCTAGAAGCATCCTCACAGCATGATGCTGCCACCACTCTGCTTCATAGTGGTGATGGCCATCTTTTGTTCTAGGTGCAGACAAAAAATTGCTAAGACTAGTGATGACTGCTGGCAGTTTTAGGTAAATAGAGGCCCCTGGTTGTTCTAGTGTTTGAGAAAAACCTACGTATCCTGGAAGAAACGACTTCTCTGGTCATTTTGAACAAATATTTGGGTGCCTGAGGATCTAACCAACCACAAATTGTGAAATAAGCCACAGTCAGAAAATTTGATGGTTTTGATGTGCCTTAAAAATCTTAAAAATCTCTTTCCCCACTTGAGCAGTTCACTATCTTTTAGCTCATAACTTTAGTTAAACTACAAACAATGTAAAATGTTTTTAACTCTTGCTCCTCTTATTACAGCGTTAAACAAAATCAAAGTAGAGAAAAATGTAAACTGATCTCATTTAGACCTTTTCTCTTCTGGAAAATGAGGCTGAAATAAAATGTCTCCAGTATATCAGAGGAAATCTCAGAATCTGGCCACATAAGACCAATATCTGCACATAAAGATTCTGCTAAAAGGCCACAGAGAAAATGGCAATTTGGGTAAACCTTTCCAAAAAACCGAGCGGTGAACGTCAATCATAAAGACAACCCAAACATATAATGAGATAAAAGGATGAATGTGCCAATCAGAGGGATGATTGTGGGCAGAAAATAGCAAACACGTTATTATTTTGGATGGAGCCGTGTGTGGGAGGACACTTATCTGCCAGCATCAGAATAAATTCAAAAAGACAAGTATAACAGAGAGACGAGATTAATATTTATTACATTTGATGCTGTGGATTTGAGCTCAGATCTGACAATAAGAGCGGGCACATTTAAAGAAGTTAAAGAGATAAAGTGAGAGCAGCAGAGAGGGTAAAAAGGATTGCAGTTCAGCCTGGTGTGGTTGATTTTAATGAACCGTGGCACTTTTATTATCATTATTAATTAGCAGTTTTCAACCAGCCGGGTGTGATCAATAAGGTGGAGTGAAACAAATTTCAATGGGCTGTTGAAATCAATCAGGAGGAGTTTTTATCTACATAACTGCCACTAAGCCCCGCTCGTTAGCGCTAACATTAGCGGATGAGAGATTCGCAGCGTTTTTTAATTGAAGCGACATCACTGAGCGGCTATTTCTCTTCTTCTCCTGCTCATTTCTAATCCCTGCAATTTTTCACCTTCTCTTTATTCCTCTGTATGTGTTTCTTTTCCACTAACAGTCATCCGTATACACAGATATTTGGTGGATTTTACACGAGGATGTGTGAAACGTGCTGCAAGTGTAAGCATGTACGCTCAAACCGCTAATCCTCCTCACCTCTTAATCAGACAACCATTAAAATGGGATTAGAGACAATCTGCTGAAATTCTACATTTCCAAGCGGGAGATGTTGTTCTTGTTTACTAAGCTGTGATTTTTTTTTTTTTTTTTTTGGAAATGACACAATCTGTCAAACACAACAGGATGAGAGACCAGTAAGACAACATGCAGGACTCCTGTGTTTAACCACCGAACTGCAGACTGATCATGGTGCATTTTTATACCTGTACCAACTCAGTTTAGCTCAGCATTGCTTGGTTTTAACACCACACATTTTGTTTTTCATTGCACAAAACTGCCATGATGTCAAATACAAGAACGATGGACATCTATCAAGTTGATAGTGTATCTAGTTTTTGGTTTGCTGCTGCCGCAGGAGACGGCTGCAAGCAGTGAGGCAGAATACTATTAAAAAGGAGTAGCCTTGCAAAGCAGATGGACTGGCCAGATTTCATGTCCGTCATCCAACAAATTTAAATATTAGACAAGGGAAAGGGTTACACAGCCATTTCTAAGGCTTTGGGGCTCCAGGTAACAAAGGTGAGCACCATTACCCATAAATAGGGAAAACTTGAAACCATGGTGAACCTTCCCAGGAGTGGCTGGCGTACCAGAATTACTCCAAGAGCGTATTGATGACTCATCCAGGAGATCACAAAAGAACCCAGAATAACATCTAAAGACCTGCAGGGCTTGCTTGACTCATGCCTGTTTACACGACAACGTTTTCGAGAGAAAACGCAAACGTTTTGTAGCATTTTGGCTGTCCGTTTACACAGCAATGGCGTTTTGTTGCCTGAAAACGGAACTTTTCGGAAACGGGCTCCAGAGTTGAAGTTTTTCAAAATGCCCCCATCTCTGTGTAAACAGGGAAACCGGCACTTTCTGAAAACATACATGTGCACTGCGGCTGCAGTAAATATCCGTCTGTGAGTAGGCTTATAAGACATGCGTGGATGGAAAGCCCAAAGCAAAGATGGCCGACACCAGTGTAGTGTTCATGCTCCTCACTCTTTTAAATTTAACTGTACTTCTCCAACAAAGTGTTGATTTACTTCACCATCACTTGGATTAGCGGAGACTTATTTCCTGCCTGCACCAGATTCTGACTCATATGCCGTTGAAGGGCGTATGGGTCAAGTCAGAATCTAGCGCAGGCATGAAAATCACACCGCCATCTACTGGCCTGGCATGTGTACTACATAGTGTTTGGTGTTTCCCGCAGTCTCGTGTGAATGGAGATCGTTTTGAAAACATTGCCTTCTGAACGTGGAACTTTTTGGAAACGAAAACAGAAAAAGAAGCATAATGTTGTCGTATAAACAAGGCCTCAGTCAAGGTCAGTGTTCATGATTCCGATATGAAAGAGACTGGGCAAAAATGGCATCCAAGGGAGAACACTCATGCCAAAACCATTGCTGACCAAAAAAACACACAAAGGCTCGTCTCACATTTGACTGGAAACATCCTGATGATCCCCAAAACTTTTGGAGAAATATTCTGTGGACTGACAAGACAAAAGTTGAACTTTTTGGAAGGTATGCTTCCTGTTACATCTGGCGTAAAACTGATCACCTAAAGAACATCAACGGTCAAACATGGTGGTAGTAGTGTGATGGTCTGGGGCTGCGCAAGAACCTGGACAACCTGCCATAGTTGACGGAACCATGAATTCTGCTCTATACCAGAAAATCCTGAAGGAGAATGTCCGGCCATCAGCTCATGACCTCAAGCTCAAGCACACTTGGGTTATGCAGCAAGAAACACACCAGCAAGTCCACTTCTGGATGGCTTATAAACAACAAAATGAAATTTTGCTTCTACCAATCCCATTTCTCCTGCCATATATAAACATGCCTCACTCATCCATATGCCTCTGACCCTGCTTTCACATCCCTACTACCCAAAACCCCTTAATTTCTCTCTCTTAGTACAGGAGGGTAGTACAAGGGGCTTCTTATTGAGTGACAAGGAGATGTTCCCCCACCGAGAGACGCTACCCCTCTGGTTCATGGACGTTATACCAATAGCAGCAAGTCATCAGGCCCCTCCACCCTGGTCTCAAGCTCTCCAACTTCCTTTGGTTGCACAATCACCAGTTCAAGCCAGTGGATCATTAGTCTTAGACCATAACTACTGCCACCAACGCAAGTCTCACATCTTCAGCTTTCCTCGGATCAGATCAGCTAAAGACAGCCCATCATCTTCTCTGCTCCAATCTGCCCTAAACCCCTACCCTCATCCCTTCATCCCTCGGCCACTACTCTCATCCCTTCATCCCTCGATTCCTACCCTCATCCCTTCATCTCTCGACCACTATCCTTCATCCCCTTGACCCTCGAACCCTACCCTCATCCCTTCACCCCTCAATCCCTACCCTCATCCCTTTTAGCCAGACCCCTGTCCCCATCCATTCAGCCCTCAACCCCAACCCTCATCCCTATATCTATACCCTCATCCCTTCATCCCTCGACCACTACCTTAATCTCCTCATCCCTTGACTTGTACCCTCATCCCTTGATCCCCCAACACTTACCCTCATCCCTTGACCCCTACCCCTCATCCCTTGGCCTGTACCCTGATCCCTTCATCCCTTTACCCTTACTTTCATCCCTTGACCCCTACCCTCGTCCCTTGATCCCTTGACCCCTATTCTCATCGCTTCACCCCTCAACCCCTACTGTCATCCCTTCATCCCCTCGACCCCTACCAACATCCCTTTATCCCTTGACCACTTCCCTCATTCCTTCATCCCTTGACCCCAACCCTCATCCCTTCACTCCTCTACCATTTTATTACCAATATTAAACTATTCCACCTCATTTCTGACTTGCATGGTCTTTGGTAATGAAAATAAAGGTTTAGGAATGCCCTAGTTAAAGTCTGGACATTAATCCTAATGAGATGCTGTGGCATGACCTTAAACAGGCTGTTCATTCTCAAAAACCCTCCAAAGAAGAGTGGGCCAAAATTTCTCCACAGGGATGTGAAAGACTTAATACCAGTCAGCACAAATGGCTGCTTTCAGTTCTTGCTACTTAGGGTGGAACAACCAGTTATAAAGTCTACGGGACAATTACTTTTTCACATCAGGCCATGAATTTAAAAGGCACTTTGGGTTCCCACTAGAAGCAGTACCAGAATGAGTATGTGCTGTAGAGTTGCTTCCAGTGCACATGTGCATCCTGGGACCGCTATCGGTGTGAACCTGGAAGTGCCTTTTTCAGTGCATTCTTCCCTATGTGCAGAATTATGAATGACAACAAAAGATTTTTTTTTTTTAGTAATGATACCTTATGAGGTGGAAGAAATCTAAATCCATCAAACTTGAAATCAAAATAACTCAAATACAAGGAAACCCCATACTGATTTCTCATAAATCAAAGTCTAATTTAACTCTGACAGTAAAGTACTCACCTCACTCCCTCCCTTACTCTCTCCTGTCTTGTGTTTTCTCCTCCTCTCCTCTCATGGCGTTCAGTAGCGGAGGGCTACTTAGCACACAACAGTTAATACCTGTCTAATTTATTAGCCTCCTGCACCCGGCCCTGAAGAGCCATTAGCAACACACACTGACACAGCACAGCGGCCAGTGTCGTAATTTATTGTCTTATTACAGAGCTGCAGCGGCATCAATTAATTATCCATTAAAGCGCTGCTGTCCCAGGATTTATGGAGGGGACTGTGGGGAGTGAGGGAGATACAGTGGGAGGAGGGTGAGGAATAGGAGGGTGAGTAGATATATGAGATCGGGAGAGATAGATTGTTGTTTTTGGGTGTACGCTTTGGTTTAACAGTTAAAAATAAAGTGAGCTGGAAAAGCTTAGAATAAAAGTCGCAGAGTCTGCAAATCAAAGGTTGTCATCCTAGGAAGAAATAGTTTAATGGTGAGATTATTAATCATAGTCAGAGTTTTACTTTAATTTAAAGAGGTAATGAATCTTTGGCCATTAACATCTAAACTAGTCAACACAACCACAAACAACAAGATGTGGTAACTTTTAAAAAAGAGCTACCGAGTTAAACTTTGGCTGTTGTTTCTATAAAGTACTGTCAGCAGTAATTACTTTAGCTTTATAAATATTTCCATGAATATCAATGAGCTTAGTTAGGCTAACATTTGTGAAATCGGGATCACCTGAGTGCAGTAAATGTGTCTCAAGTGATTGTCATGTAAAGACCCCTGTGACCCAAAAGTCCAGTCACTGGTAAATCAGTATTCCAGGCAACTATTTCACCATGATGACAAAGGAACACTCTGAGCAACAAAGATAATAGGTTATTAAAAAGTATTTGTCAGGGGATAGATACAAAATGATTTCCAAGGCACTGAACATCCCCTGGAGTTCAGTAAAAAGTGTAACTTCAATGTACCAAAAGTTTTTTTTCCCCAAAGCATGCAATGAACATGATATCCAAAGAAATATGTTAAGTATTCAATCAAATTGCAAAGCTTTTAATGTATGTTGGTGTGCCTCAAAATCAAGACACTGCTAAGAATTTTTTCAATCGTTTAGGACATGGCCCATCAACTTTGGGGGGCAACCAGGTTGATTTAAAGCCACCCAAGTATATCTGCTGAACATTTTTTTAATTTCTTATACATCCATCTGCAGGCATAAGATAGAAATCCACATGTAGATTCCTCCAATAATTGCACTGATTGAAGTGCAACAACTCTAGCAGTGATTTAGCTCAGTTGGTAGACCGAGCACCCATACACAAAGACTACTATCCTACATTTGTTGTCCCTCTTTAATGGTCATATTGAATAAAGGCAAAAAGCCTTAAGAATAATCTTAAAAAAGAGTGGCGTATGAACCCATGCAAGAAACCGAACAAGCTCAGACCACCTGCTATGAATAAGGAATATAGAGTTAAACATTTCACAAGGCGAGTGGTGTTATTTGAGCATGTTCATACAATGTACTGTTGGTGAATACTGCTTAAAGATAAGAACAGTTAAACACAAAGAAGGAGGCAGGGCAGGATGGCCATCTTTACCCCTAAAATACAGTGCAAATTTTATGGGAAAAGTTGTATCCTGTTAAAATGCAATTAATCTTGAAACTACACCTAAAAAATTAAACTACAACCCAAATTAAATGAATAAACCTTTTCTATAGCCATACGACCATCCATACCATAGTCATGCTTCCTCCAAATGAGTCTCACTGTAAGATTCATGCCCATGTAAACAATGTGTAGTAAATAGAGCAGACTTATTGTACTGACTCTACATCCTGTGCTCTAAAATAGAAGCACCTCTGTCCTTGAAACCTGCATATATCCACCACAAAATCTCCCCCCTCAGCCCACAACCGGTATTTTCCACCCAAACACAATTTGTCCAGAAAACAAAGTGTTTCCCCACGCTGACAGGCAGAATGGATTACTTCCATTATGCTCTACAAGAAACACATTCTGTTGAGATGAAAGGGTTGTAAATTATTGCAGAAGGTGCTGCTGCTAACAAGTCTGTTGATCCAGGGCTAATGGGGTTCACATTCGCTAACTGATTTCTGGCAAAGCGACAAATCAAACGCGCCCAAACGAGCATCATCACGGCTGTGGTCAGAATATCTCCAGACTACATCCTGATGCAACTGAATTAAAAAGTCTTCCTCGTGCATGTAAATCCTGCATGTAAGTGGAGAAAAATGAACGTATACTATGTTTCTTATTCCATTCTGGGTTACCTGTTACCTTCCGTTGACCTTCCGAGGAGGCAGAGAAGGTGATTGATTGACAGGACAAATCACGGTTGGGACCTTTTGGGGCGACAGCTGAACTCTGCAGCACCACGTTGACAGTGTCACATCACTGTTGTCAGGATGTGTCAGCCGACTCGTCAAGGCAGCCGCTGAGTGACAGACGGAGCAGGTGAGAAGGAGCTGCAGCAGCTATTCCAGCTCCTTCATCGCCCTCACAGACATACAAATGGGTATACGTGCATTTTGTTATTATGTCGGGCAATGCCAGAAAATTAACAGCATTCAAGGACTTGAATAACCTCGAGGATTCCTTTATGTCTCTCGTAGGTCTTAACTTACAGGCAAATTAGTATTATACAAAAAATTAAACCAATAGTAAATCTCAGACAAAAGATTACTAGTATGAGATTAAATCAATTCAAACACGAGCTTGCCATGCCTCTATGCACTTCTGGAAGGATTCTCCACAACTCTGTCGTCACGGCCCTCTTGATGGCTTCCAGGTCCAGAAAAGGGGTCCCCTTGATGACCCCCTTGAGCATTGTGAAAAGGAAAAAAAAACCTGGAAGCCAGGTTGGGTGAGTGGGGAGGTTGATCTTGCATGGCGATGTTCTTCTCAGCCAGGAACACGCTCAGGCATACTCAGGGCATTATGAGCGGTGCATTGTCATGGTCAAGCAACTCTAGCCACTTCTTGCGCACTAAATGAAACAAGCGCTGCAGATCTCTTTGTAGACAGGCTGGTTGATCAGCTTGCCCTGTGGCAAAAACTTCTTCGGTATCAGCAGCTCCAGACTTTTCCACTGAAGGCTAGGTCTTCAGGTTTTACTTGAAGATCCATGACTTATCACGAGTGATGACTCTCCCCAGCAAGTCCGGTTTGGTTTACAAGACGCTCGAGAATATCCTGACATGCCTGCATGTGCTATTTCTTCTGGTCATCGTTCAGCATCTTCGGCACCATCTTTGTGGCGATCTTCTGTGTGCCCAACTCTTCAGTGACAATCTTCCAGACACTGTCGGGGTTCATGCCCAGCTCACTTGCGTTAGCTGACAATCGCCATGCACCCCCTCCCTCACGCGCTCGGATTCTGCTTGTTGAAGGCCTCTATTCCTGGGGTTGTCTTCCATGTCCTTGCGTCCCTCTTTGAACCTTTTATGCCACTTGGAAACCAATAAGCAAGACGTCGTCTCATCTCCCTACACTTGTTGCAGTAGACCGAGTGCTTCTGACAGAAGAAACTCAAGGTTGGTTTGTTGCTTTGTGCCCATCACTTGATGACCTGAAATTGAGGAGCTTGTGAATAAACATACAATGGCTGCAGAGAGCAGAGCTCACAGTTATATACCCAGATATTACATCATACGTCAGGCACTGAGTCCCGTTACTTTTCTGACACACCTCGTATATGGTTAGCAAAGCATCACCATGTTTGACTGTTGGTATGATGTTCTTTTGATGGAGTGCTTTGTTAGTTTTACTCCAGATATAACAGGACATACACCTAAAAGGTGTTCAACTTTCATCTTGTCAGTCCACAGAATATTTTCTTGGGGATCATCAGGATGTTTTCAGTCAAATGTGAGATGCCTTGGAACTCTCTCATGGATGCCATTGTTGACTCATGAACACTGACCATAACTGAGTCAAGTGAGGCCTGCAGGTCTGTAGATGTTGTTCTGGATTCATTTGTGACCTCCTGGATGAGTCGCCATTGTGCTGTTGGAGTCATTTTGGTAGGCAGGCCACTCCTGGGAAGGTTCAAAGTTTTCTCCATTTGTGGGTAATGGCTCTGACCATGATGCACTGGAGTCCCAAAGCCTTAAAAAGGCCTTGTAACCCTTTTTCAGACTGACAGATGCCAATGACTTTCCCACTTGTTCTTGAATTTCTTTAGATGGCGCCATGATGTGTTGCTTTTTAAGATGTTTGAGTCTACTTCATTTTGTCAGACAGGTTCTATTTAGAGGATTTTTTTGATTCATCAGGTCCGGGAGTAATCAGGCCTGGAAGTTGAACTCAGCTTTCCAAAAAATCAATTTGTGTGATGATCTGAAATGTTTTGGTTTAACAACTATGCAAAAAAAAAAGCTAGCCTGAAACTATGTCTGCTGTTTGAAAGAAAGCGATAAATGAGTTTTAAGTCATTATAAAGTTCTTTAACCTAAATCAGAGGTGTGTTTTCATTCAATACTATGAGTAAAACCCTTCACATGGTCATATTACTCTATAAAAACATCAACCAAAGCTGTTTTAAAGACCGAGCATTCATATGAGAGCATGTTCAAAAACAAGTGCAATCCCTGATGACAAAGGAGTGTTTATAGTTTGGAAAAAAATCCTTTGTCTGCCTTTGTTTTACTTTCAACCAAACCAACTGTGACACCAACAAACCCATCATCAGTGTTTCCAGCTTCATCATGGTCAGAGTTCACATTCATACAAATGTGATTCCTGTGCCATTGTGATCTCTTTTCATCAGCTCCCAGAAACAGTCGCTAGCAAATCACAGCGGACTCGCACGTCCTTGGGAGGAAAAATAAATCCAAACATGAAATAAAAAATGTGACTTTCCTTCACACCTCACTTGTGTCATCGTCCCTTGGGTGACGCGGACGGGAAATGGGAATGACTGCTTCCTGTTCGGGCTGGCTTTGAAGGCAGGCTGCGAGGGACCATGTCATGGCAGAGCAATGTTCCTGAGCTTTCACCGGACTCTTTGTAATGTGTGATTTACAGCTTCCCCCCCGCTGTTTCATCTGTGATTTAGTGTTTCCCGGTCAGATGGTTATCGGCTGCCTTACATGTCCGCTCTGATCCTGCAGGACTGAAAGTGGAAAAAAGTGAGAAAGAGCTGCTTTAGGTCTAGAGCGTGACTTTGCAGAACGGCGTTGCTTACTAATAAGTCAATCTTCCCACTGGAAAAAAAAACAAACAAAAAAAACATTTGTCGTCAGAAATGACGTACAGTGCGCCTATGTGAAATCAAAAATTCAGCTATATGAAAAGCACAATTAAACCTGCTTTTACTGTGTAAGGCCTAATGTGTTGGAGCTTTTTGGGGGTGCGGTTTCTTGAACACATTCTTCTCCACACAAACACATGCTCCTGTCAATAGTCAGCACTTTCCCTGCCTTAACCTTTGACTTTGCCCCCTTCCTAACCTTCACCTTTACTCTAACCTGAACCTCGCTGTAAATTCTCCAAGCCTATAAATCTTAATCCTAAAATTAAAGGTTGAGGTGATTTAGAGTTCAGCCTTTCAGCTGTCAACATTTGTCTTTTTTTCAATTTGTTCCTGATCGCTCTGACTTCAGCTTTTAATTCAGTGAAAAACTGCATTAGGTGTTTTTACGGAGTTCCTTTATCTCTTGATTTTAACTTGACAGCAAAAAGAAAAGCCCCAATTAAGATGTAAATTTATCAGTGTTACTATCTGGAAGATAAACCGGCTGTTAAAAGACGTTGTTATCAAGACATCCAGCTGTCATTTCTTTGACAGGTGATTGAGGTTTAAGGATTTAAAAAGCTAAACTCAAACTCAGAAGAAAACATACAAATAATTGAAAATCTGTGAAAAATGCATTTCTTCTAAAGATTTTTGTAATCTAAAAGTGACAATTTCTCATATAATTTAAACTTTTGTTGACTTAAAGAGCATTATAAAACTATACAAAACAATCAGGGAAACATATAAATGAATATCAGAATTTCTGTGATTAATTGCAATTAATATCAATTTATTTCCACGTGTAAAATTTCACCATTTTCCTTTAAAACATTTTTTGTGTGTATTTTTATATTGGTGCTGTTTTAAACCAAGGGTAATTAACAAGGGCTTTTATTTTGAAAGAAAATTAACCACTTAACCACTCAAAAAGGAACTTGTTATGGATTGAAAAGGAAATAAGAGGACAGGAAACATGAAATTTTGATAACACAAAATGCAGGGTAACTAATTAAGGCTTTTATTTTAAAAGAAAATAAGAAAACCAGGGCACACTTAACATTATGACTAACTGAACCACTGAAAAAGGAACTTTTGATTAATTGAAAAGGAAACAAGGCAGGAATGGTACAATTTTGATAACACAAAATGCAACATAATTGACTGAGGCTTTGATTTTGAAAGAAAATAAGAAACCAGGGTACACTGAGGACTATGACTGTAACTTTATTGAAGTCCCTGTACAGTGGAATAGAACCAGGTGTCCTTAGAAGCATCATAACAGATTTGTGCCAGAAAACAGTAAATTTAATCCCCAGCGTCTGTCTCTCTGATCAGCTCTCATCAGAAGCATTTTTTTTTTCTAAATCTTACAGGATCGTTTTACTCGTGAGTGGGCGTGGCTTCAGCGAATTCAACAGACACGCCCACACCATTCTAGAGCAGATTTTAATGCCTCATTTTTCTTGATTTTAAAGCTTAATTTTATAAACTTCTAGAAGTTTTTAATGACTGAAACTTGGACTGGTGGCTTTTAACACAGTGGCCTGTCATACAATAAGCCTGAAAAAAACATATATTTATATATATATATACATATATATATATATATATATATATATATATATATATATATATATTTTATTTATTTATTTTTTTTTAATCACTTACAGGTTCTTTAAACAGATTTGAATCAGGTTCTGAAGATCAGGTTTTTGACTTTTAAATTTTGCTATCCTAACCTTTGCCTTAACCCTAACCAGCAATTTTATTTTGAAAGTTTTATCGTGTATTTCCATTCTGATGGATGCAACATCCAATTATTGTAGTGTAGTGGTGATCTGAGGTATTGGTAATGCTGGTCGTCACTGATCTGATGACCTGATTTATGCTCTGTTTTGAGTCCCTTTCATAAAACTTATTGAAAGTATTAGCCATATAATAAAATATGTATTAATGAATTAACTTCTTTAATCAGGATTACTTGCATGCGTGTTGCTTTTTGTTAGAAACATTAATATATTGACATTTCCCTCCTGGCTACTTTTCATGTCATTTTACTCTACGGACACCATCATTAGTTTGCAGGATGTTTACACAGTTAAATAAACTTACTCAGCAGCAAACTCCTCATAAACGTAGCACCATCTGCTCTCTGTCTGTACAGTACCTCACTCAGCGGAGGAAGGAGGGGGAGGAGAGGGCTGATCAGAGGGAGGACAAGGAGCTGAGAGAATGACAGCAATGACATGTGCATGAAGAAAACAGTGAAAGACAAGGGGAAAAGAGAGAGAAGGGTAGGTCATAAGGAAGAGCAGATTTGGAGTGAGAAGTAAAGTGGCTTTGACAGCGTCTGTGTTAGTTTTAGGTAAACAGAAGCCTGGGGGCACGCTTTGGTCTGCTTTGATTCTGACAGGGCTTCATTAAGAGCCGTCCACCCTCGCCTCAGTGCAGGGCGTGTGCATGAGAGCTCTGCGCTTAAATTAAAGGCAGGGCCGGATACAAGAAAAAAGCCATAGACTTTTTCGTTTGCAGTTCAGCATATTGCCATGGCTTGTATGTATTTCAGCTCTACATTGAGCACAAACTTCCAGTGTTAAAAAATGAAGTCAAATGCAGATGTGCAAAAAACCTGCAGTTCTTAAGCGTCTACTTTAGGCTTGCTCCAAACCAGGAGTCTTATTAAGTTCTGTATGAAATGCCCTTTTACACAGCAGAAATAAACATGTTTGCAGCCTGGTTTTGAAACGTTGTTTCTAATGTTTTGTGTTTAAAAGTAACATACAGGAGAGAAGACTTAGGCCTAGCAGGGGTAGTAAAATAGTGAAGTCATTGCTTGTTTAGCTTAATGTTTAACATGCCTCCTCTGTCAGCACACAGTGGATGTAATCTGCCAGTACAACATTTTTTACCTTATTTTCAAATTTCCGCTTAATTTTTAAAATCCTTGCAAACAGTACAGACTAAGTAAAATTTCATCAGTAAACAATGTCTAATCTGGGTTTGAATAATGTATGTCATTTAAGAAATAATTAAACAAACAATAGCTTTTTTAGCTTTTTTAGTTTCAACTGAGCTAACATAACTTTGCTAGCTACGTTGTTAGCATAACTACAAGTGAGACGTAAGTCAATGTAGCTACAATAGCATTTGCTAAAGCTAACAAAGATAGCTTTGCTGTGTTTGCATAACTTCTTGTTAAACAGGTCTAGCTTTAGCAAATGTGGCATGAACTTACATAAGAAACATAGTTACACTTGCTTAAGCTACATTAGTTTTGTAATTTTATTGCCTAAGCAGTTTACATAACTAACATAGTTTTATTATCTTTAGATTTAGCTAAGCATTACCTACAAAGCTATTGTAGAAAACTTAAGATTTGTAAGCTTGGTATTAAGCTAAGTTAGCTATGTAGCTTCATTAGCCTTAGCTACATTTGTTATGTATGTTATGTATGATCTTTAGATTTAGCTATGCATACCTACGAAGCTATTGTAGCAAACTTAAGCTTTATAAGCTTGAGATTAAGCTGAGTTTGCTATGTAGCTTCATTGTTTTAACTACATTAGTCATGTAGCTATTTTACCTACACAGTTCATGTAGCTAGCATAGCTTTGTTAGCTTTAGATTTTGCTCTGCATTACCTAAAAAGCTATTGTAGAAAACTTAAGATTTGTAAGCTTTAGGTTTAGCTATGTTAGCTATGCAACTTCATTATCTTTCACTACATTAGTTATGTAGCTCTATTACCTACATAGTTCATGTAGCTAACATAGCTTTTTAAGCTTTAGATTTAGCCACGTAATACTTGCGTAGCTACTGTAGCAAACTTGAGCTTTTTAAGCTTGGGATTAAGCTACATTAGCTATGTAGCCTCATTAGCTTTAGCCTCAGCTATGTTATCTACATTAGAGTGTGACTCTTAACTTTTGATATCCCCTCTACAACCATTAGTCCTCTTTTATGCTTGATGTATCTGCAGAATCGTTAGTGTCTACGTGCCAAACGTGTTGTAAAATCTTCAGACATGGCCTCTCTGCAGAGGGTATGCACAGGAAATTATCACATCTCTGAAATTTTCACTGTTGGTTTTGACAGTTACAGCAGGAGTTAGAGTCAAGGTTTCTGGGCTTAGTGTGCATGCCAACGTGACCATCATAACTGAAGTATGCTTTCCGGGATTTTCATCACACTTTCTGTTCACTATGACTCAAGAATGAACTGAATACATTATCTGATGTACAAGGTCAAAGGTCAAAAACCACCCCAGCCCTTCTATTTTACCCACCAACTGTACGTTCAGCACACGGCAATTCATGTACCTTTTGGCGCCATAAAACTGCCAGGTAGCTCCAGACAAGTTAATTTACTACTTTGAATAATCTTTGTTATAATGGAGGTTATGTTGAAAAAATCCAACCTTTTCTTTACAAATTAACCTCCAGACAATGCAGAAGTACCCTGCATGCATTAACCCCCCCTTGTCAAGAATGACTGCATTAGCGTATATATATATATATATATAGCCCAGTACAGTATATCCTGTAAGTGTGGGTCTGTACGAGTGCATGAGAGTGTGCTTTGTGTGAGAAAGTCCAGGACCAGCCTTGTCCTGATCCCTCCCACTCATCACGGCAGTGCCTGTTTTTAATCTGGGCCAGTGATTTATGAAGGAGCCTCGACTGTGTATATCTCCTCACTTCCTTTCATTTCTCAAATGGTTTGTGCGCTGCGGGATGATAGATTTATCTACACACAACCCCTGCATGACTAATTAACTCTGAAATATCAGGGCCAGATGTGGAACTGAAAGACGGACCCCAGAGTGCTTTCTCTCTCTCTCCGTCTTGTTCTTTCATTTTTCCAACTGTTGCATGTGATTTTTTTCTTCTTCTTTTTCTTTCTTCCTTCTTAATGTTCATTTGTAATTCTTTTGGAAATATGACAGGGTGTTTAAGGTGAACATAAATGTTGTAAATGAAACTGCAAATCGACATTCATGATTTGGTAGCCAAACATAAAAAATGTTTTAAAACACATGAGAGTTAGAGGGTTAGCTTGGCCTAATTTCACAGTAAAACACACCAGGGAACAACAAAAATAATCCCATAGATCCCTGTCGTTACCTCAGTATATTACTGTCCAAACATTTTGACGTATCATGCCCAATTTAGGACAAACTTAAACTCAAATACAAATAAGAATATCCGTTTAAGCTCTGAGAAAACTTTATCCCAAGTATCCCAAAGTTTTATTGGCTTCACTACCAGAGAGAAAGAGTTACAATGCCATGGCATGATGAAGGTCATAAAGATTGGAAAGTCTTTTATTAATAGGAGACCTACTTGTGGTCTGTAATGTCCTTGGTGAAGTCATGGCAGGGATTTATGTCTCTGTGCTGCAGGACGAGGCCCCAAACCAAATATAAGCTAACATTTTAGTGATTCTGTTTCCCTCTTACTAAAGTCAGTAAATGTTTTTAAAGGTTTTGGGTAGAATTTCTGGAATAATGTGGTTAGCTTAAGCCTTGAAAAAAAGGATGTTTTCCAAAAATGTAAAAATACAATGTTGAATACCTCACTAGTTTTAGTGCCAATGAAAAGAGGATGCTGACAGGTGGTTAGCTATGATGACAGATGGGCAAAAATTGGTTTATACATAGCTTAAAATGTAGTAAAGAACAGACATCCTAATTTTGTGAAGATTATTTAACTAAAATATCTTCTTATCCAAAAATGTGACAACTTTACGATCTAGCGTGATTCTAATGGCATTCTGCTAAAGAAACTAAGGTGATACTAACTTCTGGATTGGCCTTAAAATATGTAATTAAATAAGTTATGATAAGAAATATATTTAACCTGAATAATAAACATTCTTTTCAAAGCAAAAAAACAGTTTGTCTTAGTTATGCTTTGGTAAAATGGAATCCCCTTAAAAAAGAATAACCTTTTTTATTGGTAATGTTAATGTTGATGGAGACACTCAACTAAATGATTAGGAAAGTAACGTCAACATCCTAGCTAGGCTGTAATGAGCAGAAACATCAGAAGGCAGAAAAAAAAAACACTACGACAGCTTTGATTGAGAAGTACAGAAGAGGATTAAGGCCACTGAAAAAAATTAGACATTTTCTTTTTACTTGGTGTTAGATTAAAGTCAGAATTCTGACTTTTTTCTCAGAATTCTATTTTATTTTCTCACAAGCAAAATAAAAATTTGCATCTCAAATTTTTTTTCAATGGCCCTAATCCCCTTCCATAGAGAAGAACTAATTGTGAAAAGAGACAAAAAAAAAAACAAAAAACAATGGGTTGACATGATTAAAGTGGTCAAACAGTGGTGGAAATGGGTGAAAATTGGCAAATAGGATGGCTTAAATGGGTTAAGAGTTGCACAAATGTGTTAAGAATTGGTTAAAAATGACAAAAACTGGGCAAAAAGTTGCCAAACAATGGCAAAAGTGGAGCAAAGGTGGAAAAAAAATTGGTTAAAAGTGAGGAAAATTTTAGCAAAGTTTGGCAAAAAGCGGTAACTAGTAAAAACATGGTTGGACAAATTCCTGAGGTACACCTAGACTTGCCACACTTTTACACACTTTTAAGACACACTGGGTTAAGTCATAATTTTCAGATGCAAAATTGAAAATATGAAATGAAAACACAAATTCATTTATTTTCCCACAATTCTGTTTTGTTTGTTTTTTTCTCATAGCTTTTACTCATTACCTTTTCAATGTTTTGGACTTAACAAGAATATTTAAAATCATTAAGATTAAATGTACATTTACTTTACTGGAGGAAATCTGAAGACCTTGTGGGCCAGTTAGAATAAAAATATGATATGATCTTGCAGGCTGGGTATAACTGTACCACAGGTGGATTTGGCCTCTGGTCCTTGCGTTTTGCACCCCGATATTCAGTATGCACAAAGTCTTTTAACATCACTTACGTATCCTTTCATCCTTTTTTGCACGAAATAGTGCCATTACATCATTTTACACCAGAAGATTTAACATTATATTTGTCATTGACACTTAAGTAACAGAAGATCTCGAGTAATGTAAGGGTAATGTAACTAGTTACTTTTTGATGTGAGTAACTAAGTAACATACCTACTACCCCAACACGAGTTAAAACGGCCAAAGAAATGCTGTTTTTATTGAAAAGACTCCAAAATCACAAAACAACTTAGACAGATTGACCGGGGTCATGACATAAACTTGCTTCATAAAAACTCCTCTGGCACTATCATCAGATTAGTTGTACCAAAATATCACACCTTTCAGGCATTTTCCTTGTCTCACGCTGTAAACACATTTATTTCTGCTGTAAAAATGGACTCGTTCCCTCAGAGCTTAATAGGGATCCCTTGGATTTTAACACGTCAACACCGACATCATTTTACAGCATAAGAGGCCGCCGCTTACTCCATTACAGACATTTCCAATTGAATTCCAAGTCCATTGATGTGGACTCGTGCTTGCTTTGTGCTTTCTGGAGCCGGCCTGCATGAGATGAGTCAATACAGAGTTTCAACAAGGTCCTCACATCACACCCCCATAAATCTCCTTTATGACAGATTAGAGAGAGCAATGGCTTTTCCACTCGTTTACCCATAAATACAGCAACACGCTCGGCTGGTTTATGCCTCTCTCTCTCTCTCTGCAGACGGAATGGGCGAGCTGATGTTTATAGCTGTCAGGGACCAGCAGTGAATATGTCTCTTACTGGCCGTCGTCCAGCTGAACTTCAAAGCAATAAGAAAATAGAGCCGCTCTGTAATGGAAAAGCAAAACAGCTGTGTGCTTTATGATTTAGTTTTGTTCCCTCCAGAGTGCGTTTTGTTGTGAGAAAGAACAAACAAGAGAAATTTAAAGACTAGCAGAGATAATATTTCCCACGCCAGTTTTTTTAAAAAGTTCATGTCATGTATTTTGGACTAGAAATAAAAGAGGAGAGTAAAAATACGAATGTGTAAAAGAAGAGAGGAGAGGCAAGTGGCTGTGTGAGACAGAGAACAGGTTGGAGAAGGAGCCAGGCGAGCCGTCAGATCTGTTGTAGGCGTTTCTTCCTGACAGCTGTAATTCTCCAGCCTACAGAATTTCATCAACAGCAGTTGCGTTTAAGCTTCGCCGTGGGGCAGCGGCCCTTTCAAGTCTCCTTCCTCTGACAGGTAGATTTATTAGTCCTGAAATTTGTACAGATCACACGTCACTCATGGCCAAGCTGTCAGCGTGTCAGAGGGGCCTTCTGGCTTTTTTAAAGGTGGATCTGCCCGGAAGAGCTCTACCCCTCCCTCCCTCCTTCTCCTCACCCATGACTTACTCAGTTCAAACTCACACATTTAAACAAGAAAAAGCAGAGTCAAAGCCAGAAAAAGGAAACTAAAAAATGCTCCAGAGATCAGTCGTAATCCTGACGAGCGACATTTTTCTTTTAAGTGAGAAATGTGCTGTATGTGTTTGAATATTCAGAGTTAAAGGTAATGTTCTGTCCTTTTACCTCTCTTGCGATTGTTTTCTGCAGATTTCAGTTAAGGCAAACATCAACATTTTATTCAGAAGCATATTCGGGGGTGGCCAGGGAAATTGAAGATATCTGATTTAGCTTGACGTTCCAGCTAGACTGTTACATTGCTTTTAATATATTTCACATCTGGACAACACCCCATCACTGGTGCTTAGGAAGGGCACAACTAAGGTGGCTTTCACACTAGGGGCCTGGTCCCGGATTGAGAGCACTTGAGCCCAAAGTCTGGTTCGTTTTGGTAGTGTGAATGCAAACGAACCGCACCCGGGCCCGGGCCCACTTGGGGAGGTGGTCTTGGGCGCAATTCAAGTAGACTCTGGCACGGTTTGGATAAGATGTGAGTGCAACCACGCTCAGATATGGGACAGAGCGTTGCATCAGCTTTATGACATCATTGTAAAAAACTAAACTTCTTTCCACAGTGCGGCAGTTTGTTCACATTTTTCCTCAATAAAGAGCAGAAATCATCAGAATCCAGCCAGTAAACGGTCTGTTGTGACTCACCTTACAGATGAACACAAGTTGGAGTCAGTGAGAGGAGGTGCAAAGGCAATAAAAGTCTCCTGTCACCTCAAAAACCGCTGTATCTGTGCAGTGCAAGCCCATTTAATGCTCTGAGCTGTAGTAGACGTGCAGATACAAAGAGCGAAGTTGCTGGCATCTTAAAAAGTGATTTTTAATCATCCAAGGCTGCACGATGGACTTTTTGCTGGGACAAAACAAAAATAATCTTTGTTCAGGTCATGACCTCAGTGGTTGCCATGGTAGCTTCTCCTTCTTTCTCCTCCTTTGTGGGGTTGTAAACCAGCTACTTGCATACCGCTACCTTCTGTTTCAGACCAAGTAAATATGCAAGTGCGCTGGGGTACGGTTCGATGTTGCCAGTGTGAAAGCAAGCCAGGAGGTGAAGAATCGCGCCGTGGCGCAGTTCTAAACAACTGGGCCTAGTGTGAAAGCGCCCTAAGAAAAGCTTTCAGTGCTGTTCTCTGCTCTTCTCATAAAGAAATGTCATCCATTAAACTAATAAAACTGCCACTATAGCTACATCTATGCTAATCTCTTCACCAGCAGTGATTGTTTACAGAATTGCAGCAAAACTAACCCCACTTTCACCTCTATCTCCTCAAATGACATTGATTGCTCTGCGGTTACATTTATAAACTTTGAGTGTGCACAAAACTAGGCCTGAAGCTGGCGTATGCCACTTTCAGCGCAAAGTATGTAATCAATAAAAACCAGATCCGGCAGTCGCACTTGCCTCCTAATAATTCTATAAAACAGTGGGTCCTAAAGCGGAGGTTGGGACCCCCAGGGGGGTTGCGAGACAGTGAAGGGGGGTCACTGGATGCTTTCCAAAAAAACAATGAAAAATTTAATATGATTCAAAATCACAATTTTAATATTTATTGCAAAAGAAACATAGTTTATAAAAAAGTTAAATTTAAAGTAAAACGTAGTTACCGAGTAATGTCTGTGCTTAAATGTAAGTTATTAAAACAATCTAAAATGCAAGCTTTGTACATGATGCTTTGTGCCACATCATGCTCTTCATCCCCCTCAAGGGAAGGTGGGGGTCCTGATCTCTGATGCCGTCATTTCGGGCTTTCACAGCTTAAAAGTTTGGGAACCCCTGCTATAACACACTAATCAGTACAAATCCTTATTTGTAAGTTGTCTTCATATATAAGTAGGTTTCCTACATCATTCCACCCAACACTGAGTTGATAAAAGTCTGCCAGGAAAAGCTTTCAGAGTGGCTCTTTGTTTAAAGTCCCTGTCAAGTGATTTTAAAAATCTATATTTTAGTGTTGTTGTATGATGGCTAGTGTGTGATGAACCACTAGGCCACATTTCAGACATCAAAAACATGTCTAAGTTCATTAAAGAAAGCTTTAAAATCAAAAAACGAGCCAGTCAATCTGCTCTACATGTTGTTGAATGAGCTCAAGCCATGCCCACTCATGCGATACAAAACTCTCAGATTAGAAGAATAATGCATTTGATAGGGCAGAGAGACAGACGGGGAAATTTACTGTTTTCTGGTACAAATCTCTCTGTTATGATACTTCTAATGACCTGTAAGCCACCGTTGCTGCATAAGGCTGACTGTTAACTCTCAATGAAAGCAGGGACATCTGATTGGCCACGACAAAGTTCTAAACTATGATGGCTATGTGTTTCTTAAGAGGCAAAACTTACTGTATAGGCTACTTAAGTCAGTTTTTCAGGCTGTGTTGCAGGTTGCTTATAGCTCTTGTGCATGGCCTATTTGTGCTTGTTAGTACTTGAAACTTTGAATTCTGAATCAGGCCTGGATCTGAGTACACTTGAACCCAAAGTCCAGGTTAATTTCGTCTTTGTAACAAGGCACATGACAGCTCGAAGAGGTTGTCTCAAGCACAGTTCACATGGATTTGGCACAGAATTTGGGTAACATTTACACAACTGGTCTGAGTACTAGGTACTCATCAATAAGAAGAGCTGCAAAGGCTCTAAATGTCTCCTGTCTTTCTTAAAAAGTGAAGCAGGGGCCCATTTTATCCTCCATGCAGTATGACTGATGTCTAAGTAACATCTGTAGGAAGTAGTCCATTGTTAGTAAGAGGTACCTGACACTGCTGTGGAGATTTTTCTGCTTTGGGCCCTGTCCAAACTCAGCTCTGCCAGCCTTAAACCAAAGTAGAGATAACCACCTTTGATTATAATTGGTTTAAAATGGGAAAATAATTGCATAATGGGGCAAATAAAAGTCTCCTGTGTCTCTGTTACCCCTCTTTAACCCCTCTGTCCCCCTGCTGCCCATCTCCGTGACCCTTGATTAAACTCCCAGCGTGCCCTGAGGCTTCAGGATCACGCCTCGGTCTAGATCAACAAACACAGTCGGAGGTCAGCCTTTCTTCTCATCAGGAGTAGGGTTGTCACATAACTTCTTAGCTGGGTTATTTCTTCTGTTCTTTTCAGTGCTGTCAATCATTAAAATAAAGATTTAAAACACACAGTATCAAAAAGAATCAAACATTATGACAACCTTAGTCTACAGCTCTGGTAGTGTGTGTGTTTAAAGATTCTCTCTTGGCCTTTTCAACTCCTCACCCTGCTGGGTACAAAGGAAAATAACTCTTGAACCACTCTCTGCTTTTCCACACTGAAATGTTTGTGCATGTGGTTGTTTAATAATTTATAAATGTGTATGTTAGAATGAGTAACAGTTTGCAAGAGGGCTTCTTGTCATAATCTTTCCTACTTACTGGCTGGAAATGTTGTTTAATTAGGTAAATAATGTTAAAAAAAAAAAAAAATCAAATACCTTCTTACCAGGATTTTGTTCTAAGATTTTTATGCATTGAAATTACCCCCGAAAACCTTTTTTTTTTTTTTTTTTAGCTAACCATTGGCAAAAACAAAAAAACCTAAAAACAGAAATATTTTTTGTCAGCTTAAAGCTTTACAAGATGGATTGATCTGATGACAGACATGAAATCTGGTCAATTCACTGGCTTTTAAAGGTTATGAATATCTGTCTTCCTCTTACATGTAATGGCCAATAAATCTAAACTAACCAAACAAAATAAAAAAAAGTGTACACCAAACAGAAACTTTTCAAAAAACAAACAAAAATCAAATTTCTATAATTCTTTCTTAAGAAATAGCTGAGTTTTGGAATTTGCACGTATTACAATCTTTATGTTGCAGCTGCGGGTAATTTAAGGCTCAAAACATTTTTTAAAAAGGGAGAAACTGTAACCACCATACTGAGACGCCACATCTGTCAGAACAGAAATGCATGCTAAAACTTTTAGAATGAAACAGGACTTCAATGTAGTGAAAGGGTTTAAGCAATGTTTAGGATACCAAAAATTAAGAGTACCAAAAAATAGGCCTGCAAAACCTCAATACAAAAAAAACAGCCGGGTAAACAGTGTGTTTAAAATAAAACGTTATCCCATGAAAACACTCTAAAGCAGCTAACATAGCTAAGGCTAAAGCTAACAAAGCTACGTTAGCTACATAAATAAGCTAGCTACATTGCAAACATAGCTAAATATAAAGCAAAGCTAAAAACAAAGCTATATTTGCCACATAACTAATAAAGCTAAATGAAACAAAGCTACATAACTACATAACAAACAAAGCTATAGCAAACAAACCTATGTTAGCTAAATAACTATCAAAGCTCAAGCAAACAATGCTACATAGCTACAAAACTAACAAAGCAATAGCAAACAAAACTGTGTTAGCTAAATAACTAACAAAGCTAAAGCAAACAAAGCTACATAGCTACATAACAAATAAGCAATATCAAACAAAACTGTGTTAGCTACATAACTAATAAAGCTCAATTAAACAATGCTATGTAGCTACAAAATGAACAAGGCAATAGCAAACAAAACTGTTAGCTGAATAACTAAAGCTTAAGCAAACAAAGCTATGTAGCTACAAAATGAACAAAGCATTAGCAAACAAAGCTATGTAGCTACATAACAAACAAAGCAATAGCAAACAAAATGTGTTAGCCACTTAACTAACAAAGTTAAAGCAAACAAAGCTACATAGCTACATAATGAGCAAAGCAACAGCAAACAAAACTGTTAGCTACATAACCAACAAAGCTAAAGCAAACAAAGCTACGTAGCTACATAACGAACGAAATGTAGCTTTAGTTATAATCTTGAACCTGAAATTATAAAAACAATGTCTCTGTTGTCAAACAGTTTATACCAGGACACAGAGGCAAAAAAAAATAAATAAATAAAATTAGGGATGAAAGATACAAGGCCTGTATTCATTCTTTGCAAAGGGCAAAGAGACTATAAAAGTCAAAGGCTGTAAAACTCCCATTGACTGTAGCTGTTTGTGATCCCAGTGTAGCAGGGTTATGTAATTCCATGAAATTTACATTTCTAGATTCCCCAGTTCCAAAAAAGTCGGGATATTGTGTAAAATGTGAATGAAAACTGAATACAGTTATTGGCAAACCCTTTTCAACCAGTGTTCCACCATATATCACAACACCCAGAAGTGCTGCCAACTTCTCAAAACCTGAGCTCATCTGACTTGAACCGAACTAAAGTGGAAAAATGTGCAATTGTTTTTGGAAATAATGGATTTTTAGTCCAATGAGCCTAAGAGGAAGAGGGCCATCCAGATAGTTTACAATGACAAGTTTAAAAGTCAGCATCTGTAATGGTGTGGGGTTGTATTAGTGTGGGCTTCTTGCACTTCTGTTAAGGCATTAATACTGAGAGGTACATTTTTTTGTATTATATGCTTCTGTCTACATGGCGTCCTTTTCAGTAGTGTCCCTGCTTATTTCAGTGAGACAATGCCAAGACACATTCTGCAGGAGTTACAACAGCATGGCTTCACAATGAAAGACTGTGAGTCCTACACACTGGCCTGCATGCAGTCCAGACCTGTCTCCTATGGAAAATATATGAAATATGACCCCATACTGTTGAGCAACCTAAGATAAACATAAAGCAACAAACAATTAGAGTCTTACAGAGTGATGTTCAGGGGAAAAGATGCACCAAAATGGTAAACATGCTAGTGTTCCAACATTTTTGGAACATGCTTTAAATTTGAATTCAGAATGTAATTATACTTCCCAAAAAAGGAAGTACATTTTCTCAGTTTGGAAGTGAAATATCCTGTCTTTAGTTGAGAAGTCTTTTCAAATCATTGTACTCTCTTTTTAATCATATTTTCATTACGTCCTAACTATTTTGGAACTGGTGTTTCTATATATCGTTAAAGTAAACTGGATGTGTTTGTTTTTGATTCTTCCATTGAAAATAAACAACTGTCAACATAAAGATGCTCCCTGCTGATATGAAGCTCTCAGTAAAGCTCCTGTGGTTGTCCGTGTCCTCATGTCCCTCTCATGGTTTCTGAACCTGCTCGGTCTCAGCCAGTGTTACCCACGACCTCGGCAGGAATTCATCCCACAGACTCAGAGGGAGGGCGCTTAAAATGGGCGAACTGTCAAATCTTGGGTTTCCAACTAAGTCAGGACAAAGTTTTGTTTCTATCTTTTCTCACTCTAAGTCATTCCAGAGGAACAAATGTAAAATTAAGGACACCACTGCACTCTGGAGAACAGGCCATATTGAAAACATGTGTTTCCACTCCAAATTGTGACCCAGGGAAGTCTCCAAAATCCCCAGCAGAAGCCCCGAGCGCCTGCCACCAAGCATAGAGTCACCAGCCCCCTCAGCGCCTTGCTTCTAACCAGATTTTGTACTTTCAGTGCCAAGCTGCTGCCATATCTCATTTTTCATCAAACCTTAAAGGACATAATGTGGGAATCCATTATCACACCCAGACTGTTTGCGGCTTCGCTCCGCTCTTTCATCGGCCCCAATCGACCGTCATGGATCCACAGCGTTTGCCTCCAGGGCCCCCCAGCAGCCTCGTCCCGTCTGCGCTGCCACAACCCGGGGTCATCCTCCGCTTTAGTCCTGTTCACCGTTGTCAAAAGACATTCTCTGAGTGTCAGTATGCAGAATAAGAGACAGTAGGTCCAATGTAATGGGATGGGGCTGAAATAAAAGAAGTTTTGTTGCAAAGCCACACTTGATTTTTCAAGGCTTTGAATAGACGTGCTTGTGCTACAGTTACTTGACCTCTCTGTGGCCAAGTCTGTGAACAATCAGCACTGTGTTTTGCAAATTATGAAACTTTCAGATGCTGCCTTTGCTATAGTTAAAAGATGTACCACCATGCATAAACGCAGCCCCATATATAGCACATCTAACCACTGCTGTATGTCTCTTTCACAGAGTTCATTTCTCCCAGTGAACTCTTCACCCCGGCTGCCAACAGAAGCCTGTCATGCTAAATTATACCTATGTTGTTTTCTCTCCTATTGACTGACAGGCTGTGAGATCAGAGAGGGACAGATTAACTCGCTGTTTGTGTCATCGAAGTTTTCCTTCCACACTTTACAATTAGATTACAGCTGTTTAAAAGAAAAACGGAACAATGAGACATTCCTCCAGGTCTTTCCTTTCAGTGATTGGTTGCTGGAAACAAACAAATTATCTCCATTTCTATCTGATTAAAGATACCATTGAGTGGAAACACTTTTGTATAAACTTGTCAGGCTACTCCCTCAGTCTTTGGGTAAAGTTCAGCTTTATGCCTGGAGAACTTGACATACAATCCTGTTTCTTAGAAGTGTGCACTGTTTCACCAGAAACAACATGATACTGCCTGGAGCAGGCTTTTTTTTTTTTCTTTTTTTTTTTTCTCTCAAGCTCATTCCAGATCTTTTTCAACAATATATCTATTTGCAACTGGAATATGATTACACTGTTGTCTTGTGGTTTTGTTCAGACTCAGTACTTGATTTACACGGTGGCTGAGAGGTCTCACACGAATGCAAATTCAAAACACTTTGCAAAAAGAAAAAACATGACAACAATTGAGAAAAACACAAAAACAAAAGTTCACAACACAAAGACAAAATTTGCTGCAGCGCATGAATACAAACACTCAGCGCCGCGCATGGATACATAAACTCGGCACAGCGCGGAGGCAAACAGATTCCACAACAGCACAAAAATACAACAACTTGGTGCAGCAGATGCAAATGAAAAGTGACAACACAACGGAAGTGGGGCCGTTATTAGGGACGGACCTGCTAAGCTGCTAACGGCTCCGTTAGCAATAAAGTTACGTACCACAATGCAAACTAACTGAAGACACGCTTGGATCGAGTAATTAAAGTAAGTAAACACTGTTCGTTCGTCAGCTCCACTTCTTGCACATTTTATTTTGTAATCGATACGTTTTAGAAGTTATTTTAACCGGCAAACAGCACAGACAGCTACATTTGGGGTCCAATATACATGACATAATCTGTCAGATGAATGAATGGACTCGATCAGTTTGATTTAGATAGTTGTTTACATACATATTAAACTGTACAGGAGGTTACAGTTATTAAAAATCACAAAAAACACACTACAAATTACATATTGTGAGTACAGAAATTATTTTGAGTAGTGGTGTTGTACGTAACTTCATTGCTAACAGAGCCGTTGGCAGGCTAGCAGGTCCATCTCTAATAACGGCCCCACTTCCGTTATTAGGGATGGACCTGCCCCACTGGGTGGAAAGTTTCTCAAGTCTTAGTGAATTACGTAAGAAAAGTAAGTGAAAATAAGTTATTGTACTAAGGCTGTTATCAATGTCACTTCCTGACTGTCATTTCAATTGTTTGACCGTGTTCAACGTCGTAATGTTAGCTTAATAATAACAACATCCCAATACATGGATTAAAGTTACAACTTAATAAGTTGCACCTTACGTACACACTGACTAGCCAACATAACTATACAAACGTAAATACGTTGAAAAGTACAATATTGAGGATTTATGACAGATCTTGTTCTTACCGGTCACGTAAAAGAGCTGGCTTTTTGAACTGGCTCATTCATGAGCGACCCATCACTAAATGGAAGTAAACATGGCTCCAAGTATATGATTGGTCCAGGCTGTTGGGGCCTCTATTTGCTGACAGACCAAGTGACTTGGGCGGAAAGCTTCTTAAGTTTTAGTGAATGAAGTTGGAAAAAGTAAGTGCAATTAAGTTATGCTCTGTAGCTGTTATTAATGTCACTTTCTGACTGTGGTTTCAATTGTTTGACCTTGTTTAACTTCATATTGTTAGCTTAAAAATAACAACATCCCAATACATGGATTAAAGTGACAACTTTACAAGTTGCACCTTATGCGCACAAGTACTAGCCACCATAACTATACAAGCATAAATATGTTGAAAAGTACAATATTGATGATTTATGATAGTCAGAAAGCAGCAATGATAACAGCTGCATAACAATAACTTTTTTCACTAACTTTTTCCAGCTTCATTTAGTAACTTTCTGCCTCAGTCACTAGGTCCGTCAGCAAAAAGAGTCCCAGAAAACCCGGACCACTTATACAGCCGGAGTCATGTTCACTTCTGTTTTGGCTTAATGCAGTTTGTGATTGCTGTGACCTTTCTCAGACACCGTACTCTTGAGTTCTTCATCAATAGCGCCTGGGAATGGAAATTAGCCCTGATGTCTTTACGTCAAACACCACCCATCTCTTCATTATCCCCTGGGCGCAGCACAGAAACAACACTGAACAAAAGAAAATAAGCTACACATATTTGTGGTATTCAAATCCAAACATTTGGGTACAGGCTGTCATTGTGGTCATAGTTGGCGTCGCTGAAGTATCTGCCTTTTTTGTTTTGTTACTGGCTTAAATTAACATTGATAGCAGTTCACTAAACCTAGGGCTAATTCCTTGGCTGCAGATGAAACAGAGAAATGTGTCACAGAGAACACCTGCTTTGTGTGACAGACAGGTACATGTGTAGGTATGTCATGCCAGTCACGTATTTAGTTAGAGGTGAAACCTGACGTGTGAACTTGTGTTTGTCAAAGGTTAAAAAGCTGACAGTCACCTGTCAGAGTTTTGAAAATGTGACATCCTTTTAATTGAAGCTGGGTCTTCTGACACGTAGGAACCAATATGGCGTTGCTGCTGTTTTCTGATCGTCCAGAATCAAGGCATCAGGACCTACAGGTGGTTTCCACCGGCGTGGACAGGCTGACAGATAAAGCGTCTACATCTGCTTCATTTAAACAAAGGAAACACCTGCCGACTGGCTGTGAGGTCTGTTGGATATCGTCCCACCTTTGACCATCTCAAAGAAGCGTAGTAAACTGTGTTAACTGCTCTTTTGTCAGGCCACTCTGTTCCCTCGTGAGTGATTTACGGCCTTGACGTAGCTTTTATAAACTGTAATTTATTGCGATCTGCTTGAAGAGCATAAACTGATTCAAGCGGAGCGGCACAATGGCCTCAGCACTCGATTAGAGATCAGTGCTTCGTTTGATTCGATGCCAAGGCAGCGCCAAATAAAAAGGCCAGCTGATGTATGAAAACTTTATTGTTCTGTATTTTTTTCATAGGAGTCTGCTGTCTTCTTTAAGCAGGCTCTCACTTTCCAAAGTGTTTCCCTGTAGAGCTCTGGAAATACCTAGCACAACATGAGTGGTGGTTTGAGGAAAAACAGGGCCAAAGGAGACTGAGGGGGTGTTTCAACCAGTTATGCACTGATCCAGCATTTTAAGCTCCAACACACATATGATACCTGGGCTTTGGGTAGGTGCCAATGCTAATACCAATGCGATACCAGGGCTAAACTGATGACCGATTCTTCAATGTGAGGATAAGACCTTGAATCTTTTATGTGGAAGTCGGCAACAGGTCTGGCCAACTTTGAAAACAGTTATCAAAAAAAGAAAGAAAAAAAAAGGTATGAAACGTGACCCCAATTTCAAAATAGTTGTATCCCACCTCAAAAATAGTATAGTAGTGGTGGAATAGTAGGTGGTAGGGATGAAGAAAAGCTGGAGCAGAATTTTTCAACTTATTAGGTTAGTTGCAACACATCAGTAACATGACTGGGTATAAATGGAGCATTTTAGAGAGGCAGAGTCTCAGAAGTAAAGATGGGCAGAGGGGCATCAATCTGCAACAAACTGGGTCTAAAAATTGTGGAACAATTTCTGAACAAAAATTTCTGAATAGTAGCTACTTAGTACTTAAAGTAAACTTTAAATTAATTACTTTTTACTTATACTTAAGTACATTTAAACCAAAATAACTGTACTTTTACTTGGGTATAAAAGTCGTGTACTTTTTTCCACCCCTGAGTGCAGGGTAACCAATACTTGACCTTTATTTCATTGTTCTAAAATTAAACATTCTTATTTCAATTGGGCCCTGTTCAAGAGATGTCAGGTAGCCTATTTTATATTTAAGTCAATTGCAGCTGTTTTCAATCACGAAAAAAAATATTTATTGACCCCTGTAAATGGAGGTTATAGAGCACCATATGCATATGCCATCCAGATGCCACTTTCAGGGAAGGCCTTGAATATTTCAGCAAAAAAATGTTAAACCACATACCGCATCCTTCACAACATCATGGCCTCACAGTAGAAGAGTTGAAGTGCTGAACTGGCCTGCCTACAGTTCAGACCTTCAGCAAAAGAAAACATTCGGTGAGAATGAGGCAACATTCCTCTCCCAAGCAACTGGTTTACTCACCTCCCAGACATTCACAGGCTATTAAAGAATAGTAACCTTGCAAAGCAGATGGATTTGCCTGTTTCCGTATTTCTCACTGGTGAATCCATCTTGCAAAGCTCCCGTCTGAACAGTTTGGGCCCGGTTAGAAAGTGACAGGGCCAATCAGCGTCGAGGGGCAGTACTTTCGTGCACGGCAGAGTCGTGACGTAAGCAAGCAGCAACAAGAGGCCTGTGCAATTATGGCGGAAGATATTAGCGTGGATGCTGCTAAAGCATAAGTTTTATCAGAACTTGATGACATTTCTTCGTCAAAAGAAGAACAAAGAACAGCAATGCGTTGTTTTCTTTTCAAAAACGACAAAAGTCATGTACTGACATGTCTACAGTCACCATTGTTCCCGTTATGGAGTTTACACCTTGGTAGCGGCTACGATGTCACATGTTTTGTTGCTCTGATTGGCCCATAAAGATGTGATAGAATGTTCATCCAATCACCCTGAGTTTTTTTCAAAGGCTCTACCCTTTCCCAAACGCCGTCTGTGGGAAGTTTTCCAGATGGATGTCAGTTTAAAAGAATAGGGGATGCTAAACAATGGTAAACATGGCCCTGTCCCTACTTTTTTGAGATGCCATCAAAATCATAATGAGATTTTGCAACATCTGAGATGTTGTTCATGTCCTATTGTGAATAAAATATGGGTTATGAGATACACAAATCAGTGCATTCTGTTTTTTAAACAGGAATTTTAAACAGCGCCCCAGCTTTTTCCTCCAAGTGTTTGTTACTGGAGAAGAGCTCTGCCCATATTCCGTGCCTGTTTTTTAACCTAGATGTACACACACCGACCACTTTATTAGGTACACCTTGCTAGTACTGTGTTGGAACCCTTTTAGCCTTCAGAACTGCCTTAATTCTTTTGTATGTGACAAGTGTTTAAATACAGAAACGTTTACATTACAGCAGGACTTCCTCTGTCTATCGTTCAGACTATGTGTGGAGACTCGTTCTTCCTTGACACTACTCTTTTCCCATCATCCCTCTGCTTCTTCTGAGGTGTGGAAAGGCCTCGGCTCATCCTGTGAAGCCTTTCCTGGGTTGAGAGACAGGTCGCAGTCCTCAGCCTCGGGGCTTGTTCATGTGAGGATTCAGTTCAGGGTGTGACAATGAGGATCATCTGGCTCAAATCAGCCAAACTGTCACGGTTCAGTACCCTCCGACTGACGGGGAGACAACTTGGCCCAGACTTGCCACGGAAAGACGCTGACAATGCCATGAAGGGTTCGTCCCCGTCTACGTTATCCGACTTTATATTCATGCAGATAAGAAGACTCTGAATTAATTACGCTGCGAGAATCTCTATAAACACCAGATAGCTTAACGCCTTTCACATCACGGCGCTGCTGACAGAGACGTTCCTCCCTCGTTGTCCTCACGCGGCGCTCCTCTTCAAAGGTTATCAACCCAAATTCCAAGACAGGAATCAGAGAGAAGAGGAGGGTGAAAAAGACTCGAAGAGCTTTGATGAGCGAGGATTGGGATGAAAGAAGCTTTCAAAGCACAAAAGGCTTCTCCACTCCTGTTCTTTTGCTTTCCATCCTCAGCTGTCACTCCTCCGAAGATTTGTCAAACACGCACTCTGCTGCCTGTGTCGTACTTTTGCTTTGAGCTACGAAGCCAAACCTGGTGTTGAAGCAGATTTCGTGTACAACGTTGCATGCTTGTCTCCTTCTATCATGCTATCTTCCCCACTTCTTTTTCTTAATCTGACACAAAGTGTGCACCAACACCAGCTCGGGCAACAGATACGCCATCAGCCTTTTAATATCAGGAGATGTGAGAAGTGATGAAAGGAGAAGGGAAATAAGTAAGATGTCATCTTTAATGTCAAACACCAAATGTGAGCTTTCATTATTTCCTCCCTCCCTCCTCCTCCTCCTCGTCTTGTCTGGCTCCTTAGCGCGGCTGTAACACTAGCCGTGTTGCTTGGAGCGACACCCTGTCAGGTAGAGTTTAGAGACTCTGACACAGTATCCAGTAACCCCCTTGCCAGGGTGAGTGTGAGCCGGAGAAAAAACAGTGAGCGAGACAGACAGAAACAGTGAGAAAGACAAGTTGAAAGACGAGAGGCGATTGATCGTGACAATCTGGAGCTGCTTGGCTCGTCTGACCGGCGGCTGGCCAACGAGACCAGATTCAAAAGTTGCTCCGTTGGATGTTTTCCCATCACATTTTTTTTGCTACTAGTATTGATCATATTTTGTTTTTTGATACTGCAGCTGGTCAGCTGCTCAAGTCCACTCATGTAAGGTTGCAGGGGTCAACCAAAAGTCATTTCATTTCAATGGGAATTTCCGTGATATCCGACAAACTTGCAAAACTCCTCCTCTATGAAAATTTTTGTCCTTAATGTGCCGCAAGTAAGTAAAAAAAAATCCAGTAGGCTCTAGTAGTCACGTGATTCTGATGGCATGCCAATATCTGTTGGGTACACCCGTAAGTCACCAACGGGGATAGAAGAAACTTAAACTTATAAGCTCTAAATGGATCTCTGCGCTGCAATTAACATCTGAGAATTTCTAGATACATTGAGTACAATCCCTGCACTTCACCAAAAAGTGATTTTTACCACATTTTAACCAATTTACCTGGTGTGGAGGTGATCAAGACCTCAGCCTCTAGCATCATCTAGCCAGATGAGAGTCTTGAGGAGTCTTGCACTGAGATAATTATTATTATTATTATTATTATAAGAGCCTAGCTCAGCCCCTCTAACACATAAAAACCTCTGCATTCGTCACAAAAATGCTATTAATTGAAATGGTGACATACCATCAAACAAGTAACCCTTGTGGGGTGAGCAACTGAGTGACGATATGTCGTCATTAATGAGCCTGTGCTGCGAAAACTGCTCTTTTATGTGAGCCACTGTAGCTAGCTCCCTTTTGAGTTCCAGTTTCCTTTTCTCCATCTTTTGTCTTTATTTAATCAACATTAAAAAGCCAAACTGATACCAAATAAAGAGCCAATTGGGAGCCAAACATCCAGATGAGCAAAATGATCTAGATCTCTTAAAAGACACTGATTACCTGTCACGATGAGAGAGGCTGGACAGACATCAGCTGAAGGACCAGTGGCAAGATTAGGTCTTCATGTGCTAAACTATGGCAAAACTGTACATAACTTGTATTTTTGCTCACTATTTCACTCATTTTGGGAAACAGATGGATTGGCCAGATTCCATCTCTGTCATCAGGCAGGCCCATCTTGCACAGCTTCAATCTGAAATGATTTTGCCTGATGGACCTGACCAATCAGAGTCATTTGAGGAGAACAAGAAGAGGCGAAGCTACAGGTGTTTCACTCATAATGGAAAAAAATGTTGTTGCTCTTCTCCTAACGTGCTTCTGCATGAGTTTGCAATAGTTACAGGTGGGGTTTAGCTGTACTGGAAGCTGGTATATACCAGTGGTCCCCAACCTTTTTTTTCTATGAGCTCCCCTTACTTGTATTGTAGAGAAGCTGAGGACCCCCAGGAACCCACAAACAAAAGATGACACATGGATGTCAAAAATCAACATCAAAATTAGAAGTTTTCATTGTTCAAATCTACATAAAATATTCTCACACAAAGGTTTTCTTATCTAGAGACCTTCACGTGAACTGTTCATAGATGTTTTTTATGATTTTAGTTAGTACAAGTGAATCTAATTTTGGCAACCTCAAAGCAGACAGAGCCTCGCACCCCCCTGAAATCTCCAGCGCCCCCTCCCTCCCAAGGGGGTCTCGGACCCCAGGTTGGGAAGCAATGGTATATACTATGGCTGCTTTTGAAGTTATTAGCACCAATGTAGCCACAGCAGCAAACTGGGCCACATTTCTTTATTAAAACAAGAAGTCCACAGTATTGCATATAAAGTTTTTTTAATAGTGTAAAATATACTTCCCCTTCTCCTGACCTGCATAGGTATGAGGTTGCAATAGTTACAGATGGGTTTCGTTGTATTGCAAGCCAGTAGCAATGACTTCCCCTGGAAAACAATGAATTTGAGTTCAACAGCCTACTGTTGAGCTGGGATGTATAACCTGCAAGTTATCAGGCATTTTGGACAATCACAAACCCAACATTTTAAATAAACGACCATGAAAAAGCCTTTGAAACTTTGCCTTCATACGGGAAAAAACAACAGCAGCTATTTCTCCTTAGACAGGCTCTATTCAAAGCTTGTTTGTAGTCAAGAGCATTATTTTCCTTCAATCTGTCACAGCGTTCCTTTTATTTTATCACATTTATAAAGCAACACAAGTATGCAGTTTTTAGGATGAATAATGCTTTCAATTGTGTCTTTGCTTCAGCTTGGGGACGACTCAGCGCTGCAGAGAAATGTTGCCTGTTTTGCTTGCTTTTTCTATTAACTCATTGAAATCAGCTTCAGCAGAGTCACTAAAAAACCTCCTTCTTTACGGGTTTTGGTTGTAGAGCACACTGTCAACTTTGACTCCTTCTCATGCTCTTAAATGCTCCCTGAACACTGCTTCCTCATATCTCAGTCTGATGTTATAAACGTCTCTCCTGAGCTGGAGTCTCTCCCTCCCTCTCTTTGTTTTCTGTTCATTTTGCTGCCTGTGCACAAACATGTCTGCTGTCTGCCTGCAGGTTTGAGGCATATATTTAATCACCACAAGGCTTAACTCCCTCCGTCAGTGACGGCTCATTTGACGTGGTGGCCCTGGGCGCTCTCTTTCTCTTCCCCTTTCGGTGCCAAATACAATAACTCCTCTCTTTCGTTACCCTGCTGTATGTTATAATTTTGCTATTTTTCAATGTCAGGGTCGGGCCTTTTGAAGAGTTTTTATTGAATTTCCTGCTGGACCCTGCTGCCGGGGCAGTATTTTTTTTCCAGGTTTCACAGTTGTCACAAGGAATTCTCCTTTCTTTGCTTTTTCTCTGTTTTCTTAGGGGATTTTTGTTGCATCTCGGCTTCATGATGAAAAGTCAAATCAGTTACACTGCAAAGCTGGAACACTCATATTCACCATAAAAAATGTTTATACTCATTTATTAGGTATATTAATTGCCCATTAACACATATGCAACCATTGAATTCAGGCATGTAGACCTGGTCAAGACTACCTTGTTGATGTCAGAGGCCAGAGGAGGATGACCAGACTGGTTCTAGCAGAAAGAAAGGCAACTCAAATAACCACTCATTACAAGCGAGGTATGCAGAAGAGCATCTCCGAATGAACATGTCAAACTTTGAAGCAGATGGGCTGCACAAGAAGATCCCAGCAGGTACTGTCCTTCCAACCAAGATCAGGAAACTGAGACTTCAATTTAAAGGCTCACCAAAATTCAACAATAGAAGCCTTGTATGTTGCCTATAAGTGCCAAAACTCCTGCTGCATCAGACCACCAACTACTATGGCATGTTCAAATATGCTTCAGTCAATTTCTTCTCCATTCTGATGCTCAGTTTGAACTTCAGCAGATCATCCTGACTATGTCTAAATGCCTGAATGTATCGTCCATGTGAATGGCTCATTAGATATTTGCCTTGATAGTTGAACAGGTGTACCTAATAAAGTGATCGGTGAGTGGATATTTTACTTCTTTATTTCCATTTTGACTGAATCCTTCTATTTTTTCCATTCAGTGACCACCGTAGTTGTGCTTCTAAGAACAGCTTCAGGAACCAAATGGGTGACATCACTCAGACTTCATCTAATACCTCATAGTCTAAGTGGAAAAAAGTCCATCTCAACTTAGTGGTTACAAACTTTGTGGGTAAGAGCTAGGGTTTCCAATCCATCCTCTTCATTGTATTAGAGAATAAAGACTTTGAGTGGTTTACAGCACTCCGGGGGCAATACCCAATCTGTATATGAATTTTTGCTTTTCAGATTTATGTTTGGGCTCTCATGCCTTTATTAGAGAAACAGGACAGGTTGTAGCAGGGGAGTCAAACTCAATCACAGCAGGGGCCAGATTCTGAATTTAGGTTTAGACTGAGAGCCCAACAGGGTCAACATTTAACCATAAATTGTCAGCTTAATTTTTATGAGTAATTAATCATGGGAAAAAATCTTAACACTGATGATAAATGATTTTGAGATTTAAAAGAAGTCAAAATGCAAAAAATGCAAACCCTTTTAGTTCAAAAAGTAAAAAAATAAAATTAAAAGTCAAAGTGTTTCTAAAAGTCAAATGTGAGATAGAAATTTGGAATAAGTTTTAAAGGTCACAACATGAGATATAATTCAAAATTATGTTTAAGAGGTCAAAATATGAGTTAAAATAATAAGTTTAAAGGTGAAAATATAAGAAAAAATTGAAATAATGAGTTTTAAAGGTCAATATGAGATAAAATTCAAAGTCATAAGTTTGAACAGGCAAAATATGAGATGAAATTTGAAATAATGAGTTGAAGAGTTTGAAATATGAGATAAAATTCAAAGTCATTAGTTTAAAAGGTCAAAACGTTAAATCATATTTAAAATAGTGAGTTTTAAAGGTCAAAATATGAGATAAAAATTTAAAGTCATAAGTTTAAACAGTCAAAATATAAGATGAAATTTGAAATAATGAGTTATGTAGTTTAAAATAGGAGATAAAATTCAAAGTCATTAGTTTAGATGGTCAAAATATGAGATAAAATTTAAAAAACAATGAGTTTTGAAGGTCAAAATATCAGATCAAATTTTAAATCATTAGTTTGCAATAAGAGTTTGAATTTTAAATTTGTTTAAAAGTCAAATTTTGGAATTAAAAAGGTCAAAACATGAGATGAGATTGAAATGGAGGAGTTTCAAAGCTATCCATGAGACAAAAAATTAAAATTAAGAATTGAAAAGGTCCTAACATAAAAAAAGTGAAAATCATAAGTTTAAGTTGTAATTGGGAGATGCAAAATTGAATATATAAGATGTAAACACAAACACTTTTCCCCCTCATTCCTGACTATCTAATTATTCTACTCTCTACTTTTTCATTTTTAATGACTTAACAAGGATATTTTAATACATCAAGGTTTAGTTTAAATTTTTATGCTGGAGAAAACCTGCAGACCTCACACTGGAAGACCAGTTATAATTAAAATATAATATGATACGGGGGCCAGGTATGACTGTACCACGGCCCGGATTTGGCCCCTGGGCCTTGAGTTTGACACCCCTGGTCTAGGCCTTTATAAGACCTTACCTGACCTCTTATTTCACCTGTTATGATCTCTGCAGCCAGTAAGGTTGTTAATGTTGGAATAATCCATGTGCAGTGTCCATACAATGGTACTGTTGGCGAGGACGGCTCTAAATTCAGTGTAACATTAAAAACAATGGAAAACCAGAGATGGATTCCTTGTATGTTTGCTTAAAGTTGGCCAACGGAGCTAAATCTGATCCCGAAGACATAAAAAAGAAAATTAGAGCTTCATTTTATCATCCTTAAAGAGCAGTGTGTTTTATTATAACCATCATGCCTGTAATAAAGTAAAGCCCAGTGCCCAGTGTGCAGAAAATCCCCTGCATTCTTACTATTAAAGGTTCCTGTTACCCATCTATCTCCTCTGGGTAATATTATCTAACCCTGCTCGGTTACACGTGTTCACAATTCTCCAGCATTATAAATCTTGCGCTGAGAGCTGTCATGAGTTGTCTTGAAAGCATTAAGATGCCTGTTGTTTGACCAAATGGAAAGAGAGAGTCGATTCAAACAATACTTCACTCCTTCCTGTCTCCGAGTTCACAGAAGTTAATGCGTTTGGCAGTAGCAGATGCCGTCCTCCCTCCTGAGTCGTGTGAAAGAATGTCACCCAAGTCTAATCAAATTATAGCAGATGTCAAACCTTCACTTTAAATTTCAGCCGCTCACCGCTGACGCTCGCTGCACTTTCTTGCTCCCTTTCTTTGCTGTGATAAGATCAGAACGAGAGCATGTATGGGGAGGTTGCGCTCTTTGATCATATGGTTAAAATCTGTGTGGAAAGAAACGCCTACAGTTTTATCTAACAGTCTGTTTTTTTGCCGTGTATGTGTGCGGGCGTCATCTCTCGTGACCTCTTAATATCGCATCACATGTCTGATCTTATTCTTGTCTGCCATCTGAACTCCTGTCATGTGCCTCCTTTGCCAATCTGTCACACTTAATCTGAGCGGAAAGAAAAACTTAAAGAGGGAGAGCCTCCAGTGCCCCGGGAACGCTTGGGGTTGGGCGAAAGAAAGCGAGCGGAGAAACAAAAGAGGAGAAGGAGGAGAAAATCACAACGGCGTAGCATTTCAGGGGCATGAATGGCATCAATGATTCGCTGAGGGGGATAAACGGGGTGAGAGAAAAGAGGGAGAAAGATGAGAGAACAATGTGTCTGTTGTTCTTTAATCTGGAGTAAATCATCCGTCTCTCTCTCTGTCAGGTGTTGAGATCTCAAGGGTTCCCCTGGTGCAGTGCTGTCCTAATGATTAAGTCAAGTCTTTCCCTTCATCTCATCTTCTTTTTTTAGATCTGAGGCTAAAGATTTCTCAGTTTAAACACTTAAGACCCAGTCCAATGTCTAATTTAAACCCCTACCCTTCATTTTCCAGTGTCCCTTTACCTCTTGAGACAAAGAGTAGTGGCGAAATTTCCCCTACTAAATTAGATGGCCGTTCAAGTTCCTGATGCGCCATCAGTCGCTGTTGTCAGCATTTCACAAAACATGAAATTGTATTAAGATAAATGTATTTGAGATAGAGTTGCCCCTCTTTTGCTACTATGACAGACTCCATTTTCCTTGGAAGGCTTTCCATAAGATTCTGGAGTGTTTTAGTGGGAATTTGTACCCATTCATTCTTTATTGGGTCAGATGGTCGAGAAGGTCTGGCTCACAATCCCTGTTTCCAGTTCATCCCAAAGGTGCTCGATGGGGTTGAAGTCAAGGATCTGTGTGGGCCAGTCAAGATCTTCCACACTTTTAGTCCTTGCTTTGAGCACTGGGGCAGTCATGTTGGAATAGGAAAGGGTTCTTCCCCTAACTGTTTCCACAAAGTTGGAAGCATAGCATTCTCTAAAACATCTTGGTATGCTGAAGCATGAGGCTTGCATGCAGCTGTTCAGCCATGGAAACCCATTCATGAAGCTCCTGCTGCACAGTTTTTGCTTTATTAATGCCAGTGAAAGTTCTGAACTCTTCGGCTATGCAATCAGCAAAGGACTGGCAACTTCTACACACCATTCACCTTAGCCCTCGTCAACCCTGCTCTGGGATTTTTACAGTCTTCCACTGAGTTGCTGTTGTTCCTAAACGCTTCTACTTTCTAATAGCATCACTTACAGTTGACTGTGTATCCATCAGGGATGAAATTTCACAAACCATCTTGTTGCAAAGGTGGCATCCATCATGGCATCACTCTCAAAGTCACTGAGCTCTTCAGAATGACCCATTTAGTATCACAAATGATTGCAAATGTACTTTTCAAAGTTTCAAAGCCCCTTTTAGCATTTCTTTTGAGAAAGTCACCTCATTTGAACAGAATGTTCAGTTTGGCTTTACACCAAATAAAGTAACACTGAATCAGGTAAAACTTATGAAGAAAGGTGGGGCTATGACAGTTGACGCAGCCAACACGCAGCATACACTTAAAAAAGACAAATTATGAAAAATAAACATTCCTCAGTATTTTCATACATATATTTGGGTATGTCAAGAAACTACTGACCTATAAAACGTAAAATAAGCCATCCTAGTCCCTTGTTTGTGGTCTACCTATGTCTAAAAACACAAAATGTGATGGCTTACTCACAATCTGCTCTCCTTTTGAAGTCACTATAAGAGTTGTTCTAGCCCTTCACCTGGTATCTCCATGCCAACCTTCTGCAAAGGTCCTCCATTGTATTTCTCACAAGTGATGAGCTGTCCGCCTTGTAATTAGTGGGGATGCATCCACACTATTGATATTCCTGTCGGCCATTTTGTTTGTAATTATTCTTCCATGCCGGCTATCTCCTCCTCCATACCTTGTTGTATCGACACCATTTAAACTTTTAAAAAATCAGTTTCTTAGTCATCTGACTGCTATGACTTTTCTCATCACTAATCTTTATAAATTTTAAAATATAGTTATTCTTATGCTATTTGCAGCTATTTTAAGGCTACTTTCAGCTATATTTTGGCTATTTTCAGCTTTTTTAGGCTACTTTCAGCTATTTTCATGATTTTTTGAGCGATTGAATGCCATTTTCAGCTACTTTTATGTCATTTTATCCTATTTTTATGCTATTTTCAGCTATTTTTGTGCTTTTGGCTATTTTCAGCTGTTCATCCACAATTCAGCTCGCAGCATCCCCACGCAATTTCAGCTGAAATTGCTATTTTGATCTAGCTGTAGGTATGATGTCAGCTATGAGGCAATTACCATAGATACAGTCAGCATCATCTCCTTAGTGGAGACGCATAGAGAGAAAGATTCATTTAATTCAGGGACACGCTTGTTATACACTGAACAATTTTATTTCAAAATAGATAAGCAGTTTTACCTGTTGGAGAAGGCTCTGCTCAAAAGATGCTCTCTGGGTTCATCAAGCAGCATGCTTTGACTTTTATGGATCACAAAGATAGACAACTAGAAACCCCCATATGGATGGATGGATTAGATTTTTTTGTACTGTTTATGTTGTATGGTCTCTTGATGTTGTCTGACTTAATAGATTTTAGGTTTTTTTGTTTTGTTTTGTTTTTTTGGAAATGTTAAATGTTATCTTTGTTATATATACCATCAACCTGCCAGGGACTACAGATGAAATTAGCCTATGGCTACAATCTGGCACTTTCACATGTCCAACACCAAGCAATTAATCCATAATAGAATGGATCTGAATATGAGGGTGCAACAAGGTTTATGCTTTAAAGGAGGAGGCTGGGGTGGAGGAGGTGAGGCTTGGTTGAGCAGCATTAATATAAGCAGGGATTGTGAGAAGTACGTCATATTTAAACAGACCACTGTGTTAAAATAAGAGATGTGATTGGCTGTGGGAGCTGAGAAGGGATAACTGGAATCAGCTGGCCGTCAGCTGATTGTGGCTAGGTGTTTGGGTTTCGAGTCCTGCATGAACGAACAACAAGCTTCCAACACAAATGCATGCATTAAATTCTAATGCTAATGCTAACAATCTGTAATGTCAACATTTATTCAATACCATGTAGCAGACTGACACATGGTCTACATCTGTCACATTAGCTACTTTGGCAAACTGGAACAGACATGTTTCTCACAGGTGCATGTTTACAAATTAACTAAAGTCTGCAGCTGTAATAGTGGAGTTCATTTGCATTTAAAGGGACAAACACCAAAAGCGATCCTTCAGAGAAAGGCTGTTTATACATGATCAAAAACCTCCTCTGCTGCTTGATTCATATCATATTTAAAACACAGACTTCTTATTTAGAACACAGGACTGTGTTTTAAAAGGTGGGACAGGGTTGTCATATTTAAAGCATCTTCATTTAAATTTGATTTATCATTCCCTGTAAATAAAAACATGTTCCCAGAAGCACTACTAATCATTCTCAACTTCTAAATTTTCTCCCTGCTTTAGATTTGTGTCCTTGGATGTTCATGAGAGCGGCAAGAGTCAAGCGTGTTCAGATTTAAGTCGTTTCATTAACAAAAACCATGAGCTCGCTTCACTTTGTGTTTGTCAGCCAGATGGGACAGCTGCTCAGGCTGCAGCTGAGCTTCACTTCACTCCTCTCTGGGTGAAAAGTTCACTCTCAGAGCGGCGAGAGGACCATGAGGGAGAGCAGTGTTATCTCAAGTTCATTAGCCTGCATGTCGGAAAACATGCACACAGTATATACAGGTGATTAATCAACAATAAAAACTTAAATAGGAATTTTGTCAGGGTAAATCAGTGTGATTTGATTTAATGCAGTCGGTATTTGTGCAAGCAGATGGGAGATCTGTTTTACTTTAAGAGAGAAGAATTTATGGGATTTTTGCAGACAGTTTGATTTTAAATCTTCGTGCTCTGGACTTAGATTTAAGATTTCATCCTGATGGATGTAGTTAAAAATGGTAATACCATCAATTTTCTGGAGTACTATTATTGCTCTCAGTACAAAGGCATCATTATTGTTAAGTCAATAAAAACTGATTTTATGGTCTTTGCCTTAGATTCCAATTTTAATTCTGTTAAAAAAGAATGAGTGTGAATTAAAAAGTAAAGATATATTTACCTTTTTGCAAACAAAACAAGTACTTGATTTTACAGATGAGGATCACTCCAGCTAGCTGGTAGACATTTTCTATGTAACGCTCTGTTTAAGCTGTTGTTACCTAGTGGGTTAAGGCTAGTGTGACCTACAAAACTATCGGCAACTAGGTTTTACCATTTTATTGATTTTGTACATCAATCATGGTCAATATAATTTGGCTTTTTTGACCAAACAAGTACAAATAACCCTCTGTAATATAAAAGTCAAAACATATTTCTACAAAGTAATGCCAACTGAATAGAAATATGTAAAGTAAAATAAGTGTCTGCAGAAATATTCACCCCCTTCAGGTCAGCATATAGTAGTCACCTTTAGCTGCAATCACAGCACTGAGTCTGCATGGAGAGGTCTCAATCAGGCTTGCACATCTGGACACTGCAATTTAACTCCATTCTTCTTTGCAAAACTGCTCAAGCTCTGCAAGGTTGCACAGGGATCAGACGTGAACATCCCTTTATAAGTCCAGCCACAAATTCTCTATTGGAATGAGGCTTAGACCCGCCACTCCAAAACGTTCTCCTTGTTGTCTTAAAGGCCTTTTCTGTGTAGCTTTCGCTGTATCCTTCGGAAATAAAACTTCTCCAAAGCCATAGTTCTCTTGTAGACTAAATAGGATTGTCCTTGAGGATGTTTCTATATTTTGCTGCATTCATTTTACCATCTACCTTTACAAGCCTTTAAGAGCCAGCTGCCTAGAAACATCCCCACAGCATGATGCTGCCACCACCATGCATTACAGTGGGGATGGTGTGTTTGTGGTCATGTGCAGTGTCTCATCAGACCAAAGAACTTTCTTCCACATAACTTTTGGTCAACTCTAGTCCCGATTTAATTTGAGTTTTCTCCAACAGTGTCTCTCTCTTGCCACCCTCTCATAAAGCATTGGCTGGTGAAGAACCCATGTCACAGTTGTCTGCAGAGTCTTTCCCAGAGTTTTATCAGAACTTGACGACATTTCTTCGTTAAAAGAAGAACAAAGAACAGCATTGCGTTGTTTTCTTTTCAAAGCATCAAAAGTCGTGTACTGACATGTCTACAGTTGCCATGGTTCATGTTATGCAGTTCTCTATGGATTTACTCCTTGGTAGCGGCTACGTCACGTGTTTTGTTGCTCTGATTGGCCATATTTCTTCCATTTCTTAATGATGGATTTAACTGAACTCCAGGGGATCTTCAGTGCCTCAGAATTGATTTTTGTATACATCCCCTGATCTGTACTTTTCAGTAACCTATTCTCTGAGTTGCTTGGGGTGTTCTTTTGTCTTCATGGTGTAAAGGTAGCCAGGAATACTGATTAAGCAGTAAGTACTGGACCTTCCAGACACAGGTATCTTTATACTACAATCCCTTGAGGCATATTCACAGCACTCCGGTGAACCCCATTTCACTAATTATGGGACTACTAGCACCATTTAGCCGGACCTCTGTTGAATTAGGTTAGACTGAATTAGGTACTGTATGTTTGTATTCAACAGTATTTCCTCAGAAAGTTCAAGAAAGCTCCTCCATTTTATTTTTGCAACTCTTGCTTGAACTGTTGGCAACATTGCTCAACACTGACCCAACAATGAGAACTTTGGTTTGATCAGGAGAACTGATGAAGGGAATGCAGGGCAAGGACAGAAAGCTCTGTCTGTATCTGTTTCGGTTTAGAACTCAGAGCATGAATGAGCCTCAAGTCATTCAGGAGAGCATGTTGATTCACTTTCCGTTCAAACTAGGGTGTTTAAAACTTCACATCAGGAAGCAGTTTAGCATTCAAAACACCAAGTGTCATACCAGTGTAGATTAGAATATTGTTTCCCTGTCACATTGTCATTCACAACTTAACAAGCAGCTAAAAACAGCGGACGCTGCTCTCATTTATTAACACTCTCTGTGTTCCCATATCCTGAAGGCCAATTAAAGGTTTTACGAGACCAGCTGAAGTTATGGACTAGAAGAGAAACTGAGAACACATGGTGGGAAGTGGAGCTGCTCTGAGTTTGACCCGCTTTTGGCATCAGCAGCTTGAATTAATATGTCAAATTAAAAACAACAGTGCTGTTGACAGAACAGTGCTGACCTCTGTCAGAACAACTATTCCTCTCTTATATCTGCTCTCTCTCTTTCAGACAAATTGGCTGTGTTAAACCTCGCTATATGACATCTTGTGACATAATTCTCCTCGCGGCTTTTTTCTTTTTTCAACTCGTCGCTGAAAATGTAATTATGCAATTTGAACGTCTTGTGACCGGATGATAAGGGGGGTTCATGAGGTGAACTCAGATGCTCAAACAGCTCTCTCAGTCTTGTCTGTAGCACTTAATGTCATCAACAATCTGACACTGAGGACTATTATTCCTCCACACTAGACTTTATTCAATGATTCGCTGCAGCTTTCTCTGTTATGCATCATCCACCACACCCATTGTTATGTGTAATGTGTTTTGATCCATAAAAAACACAAAAATAATCATGAATCTGTGCTGAATTACATCTTGAAGCTGTGATATGAGGAAAATACACATCTTTGTCACGGTGTTAGTGATGGTGGACTTTGTTTGCATTCTTCATTCTTGCAGTTGAACCAATGAACAAATCGACTAATGAATAAACTAATGCTGAGGCACTCCCTTTAAAATTCTGTGTAATTTTTTTAGATGATGGAAAAAAACAAATGAGTAAACCACAGTTAGGCCCCTACGGCCAGACATACACTGTCACTGTCAGCTCACTTTTTGCAACTAAATCTTTTACAATGCTTGATCAATACTTACTATTTATGTGCTCAGAAATAGTAAGTATTGACCAGATGATTGGGAACGTATAAGTAATTATACAGAGTATAGGCACCTCAAAACCCCTGATGATATGCAAGACTGGTAGCTGCAGACTGCAACTCTCAGACGCCCCCTCTTTCAGATCACAAGTTAATAGTTACAAAAAGTTTCAGGCCTACAAAACCTGATAACAAGTGTTCGATAAAGCCAAGTAAACAGTCTGCCTATAGGAAAACAGCTAGTCCTTCATGAAATCACTCAAATGTCACTAACATGGCTAAAGCTTAAGCTAACAAAGCTATGTTAGCTACATAAGTGACATAGCTTAAGACTGTACACCTTTTACAGCTTTGTGAATCTCATTAACCCCCTATTTCCATCTCGAAAATAGTTACGAAGCTAACCTAGCTATGGTAGCCTTGGATACGTTTGCTAAAGCTCAGGTTTCTTAAGCTCACACTGCTAAAGCTAAAGCTAACATAGCTAGAGTGTCCCAAACTGCATACTTCCGTACGAAATGCTACATATTGCATAGCTCTATGTACTACTGGCGCATCCAAAACCTTGGAACAATGGACAGTTTGCACCTTCAGTGGGGTGGAAAGTAAGTAATTACATTTACTCAAGTTACTGTGATTGAGTAGGGTTTTTGTGAACTTGTACTTTTTGCATACTTTGGAAATCAGTACTTTCACTTTTACTTAAGTACATTTTGAGGAAAGTATCGTACTTTACTACATTTTAAAAAGCATAAAGTACTGAGTAAACAAATTAACACTAAAAGCCATAATAAGGCAGTTCTAGCTTTTTGCCAACAAGAAAATTCCCAGAAGATTGACTTTTACAGCACATGAGGATCAGTGGCGAGAGAATCACATATCATCCTAAAACAGCTGTTACGTTTTGCTTTAGGTTAGGTCTCACCTTATTAAAAACAACCCAGTTTTAGATTCATATTCTCTTGTAGTTATTTTACAATAAGAAAAGATATTTTACTCTACATTGGGTATCAAAAGTAGCTACTCAGTACTCGGTACTTTGAGTGAATTTTAAATGACTTACTTTTTACTTTTACTTGAGTAGATTTATAAATTACTACTTTTACTTCTACTTAAAGGGATATTTCAGGATTTTTGAAGTTGGGTCGTATGAGGTGCTTGGCTATAGTAGTGGCATTAGCCTCCAGTGATTTCGTGTAATTTGATCCTGTTGTTATTACGAGCTCGGAGAGAGCTGGCACATAGCGGTTGTTGATGGGAATGTGTTGTCCATGTAAATTAACGAGTTTTAGGAAAAATGGGCCAAGAAAATATGTTGGCTCGCCTGTGCGATATGTTGAAAATGTACACAGCACTTCAGTTCTCCCAAAAAACCCCTCTGTGTCAGGCACTAATTTATGATGCAGCTCTCGCCATTTTGTATCCTTCCGCCTCCGCACACTGTCTGTGGTTCACACATCCGCCGGTCAGCTGTGTGGGTCGCAGTGTAGCGGGGTTAAGCATCGGTTACTACAACGCATATTTGAGTTTTTTAATCCGATCTCTGCAGATTATTCTGATCATCAAGAAAAAAGAATCATTCTTGAAATATTATTTTTCAGTGTAATATGAGGACAAATAGAAGAGCAGACTGGTTTGCAGGTGTGTTCTGAAACGTGTGAGGCTGGTTTTGGACTGTACAGCGTGTGTGTTCGTGTCTCACCCCTCCTGTGTGGGTGTCGATGTGTCGGCCTCCTGTCGCTGAAGAGCACTTCACAGGACTCCATCAAAGAGAAAACAGAGGAGAACCAAGAGGGGGAGCATCAAAGGCCGATCCTCTCCACTGTTTCCACATGCTTCAACATCCCAGTGGTAACAGCTGACAAGCCCCTCCATAAACAGCCCGCTCAGATCCTGCCAGCAGGATGCACCCATTTAAAAGCAGTTTGCTCCCTGGGCTTTGTTTGTTGAAGTGAGGCCTGGACAGCAGGGCAGCAGAAGGAGGGGAGCGGACAAATAGAGAGAGAGAGCACCGGAATTAAGGAGGTAGAGACACTTCATGGAGGAAGGATGGGAAATGAGACTGATAATGTGTTTTTATCCAACAAAGTGATCCTTATAAGCGTCTATAATGTATTTAATGACTGTAAAAACAAAAAAAATCCAGTTTCACTTGTTTGACTCCTAGATGACTACATTTTGATTCTACTTATATGTTCATTTTTATTGCACCAAAACACCAAGACATATTTGCAATTTACACTAACTTGGCTATACACTTTCTGTAGCTCAGTCAGTTTCATACAGAGTCAAAAGTATTCGGCCACCTGACCCTTCCACCAGCAGGGACTGTAATAGCATTGTATTCAAATACATGTACTTAAATGGAGTTGCCCCCTCTTTTACAGCTATAACAGCCTCCGTTCTTCTTGGAATGCTTTCAACAAGATTTTTTCTGTGGTAATTTGTGCGCATTCACTCTGTAGAGAATTTATGAGGTCAGGAATTGACGTTGGACCAGAAGGCCTGGCTTGCAATTTACATTCCAGTTCATCCCAAAGGTGCTCAGAGGGGTTGAGGTCAGGGCTCTGTGCGGGCCAGTCAAGTTCTTTCTCACCCAACTCATCAAACCATGTCTTTATAGTCCTTGCTTTGTGCACTGGGGCACAGTCATGCTGGAATAAAAAAGGACCTTCCCCAAACTGTTGCCACAAAGTTGGAAGAATAGCATTGTCCAAAATATTTTGGTATGCTGAAGCATTAAGACTGGTGGAGATAAGGGGCCTCGTCTAAACCCTGAAAAACAGCCCCATATTAATACCCCTCCTCCACGAAACTTCACATCTGGCACAATGGAGTCAGGCAGGTAACGTTCTCCTGGCATTCGCTAAACTCAGACTCACCCATCTTCCAAACAGAGAAGCATGTTTCGTCACTCCCCAGTCCAGTGTCGGTGTGCTTTACACCACTCCATCTGACGCTTGGCATTAGACTTGGTGATGTAAGGCTGCTCAGCCATGGCAACCCATTCCATGAAGCTCCCGCACCAGTTTTTGTGCTTACATTAGGATATGGAATCAGCTGAATGCGACTTTAATGCACTTTTCGCCTTGACACCACTCTGATATTACATGATTTTCCGCTTTGATGCTGTTGTTCCTAAATGCTTCCGTATTGCAAAGGTGGGATCAACCACAGTACTACACTTGAAGTCACGGGACTCTTCAGGACGACTCATTGACCCAGTGACAGCATCAGAGTTATTGGTTTGGATTTGGACCCCAGAAAGTCATAAAAGTTCCAGATCTGCCAGAGAAGTGGTTATCAGCACCGGGGTCTTAAAAAAACTAACACTTTTTATATTACACATTTCACTTTAAAACAATTTTGCCAAATTTTAACCTGTTTTCATCTCTTTTCCCAGACAATTTTAACACATTTTTGCCAATTAAACCTCATTTTTGTCACTTTTAAAATGCTTTCCAACACTTTCTTCTGTCTGTTTTTGCCACTTGTAAACCAATTCTTGCCACTTTCTGCCCATTGTTGCCTCTGTGGACACATTATTACCTCTATTCACCACTTTTTGCTGCTTTTTAGGTCATTTTTTCCCCCAGTTTAACCACATTTCACTGTTAAGTATGCCCATTTTTGCCAGTTTAATACATTTCTGCCAATTTCTGCCTATTTTCTGCCTCAGTTAAACAATTTTTGCTTAAATGTGCGACTTTTATCTATTTTTTTCCACTTTAACCCATTTCTGCTACTTTTCCACCCATTTTAGCCATTTTTTTAACCCGTTTTGATTCTGTTTTTAAGCAATTACAATTTTAAGAAAGCTTTTTACCACAGCACAAATTAATTAAAAAAATTGTTTACATCAATAACGGCGGTTATTATTAAGGTTAAATACAAAATATGAATATCAAAGCTTACCACCATTTTGGTGGTTGCGGGCTGAAAAGATTGAGAACCCCTGGACTGGAGAAATGTCTGTTTGGGCTAGGATCATAAGAACAGTTAAACGGCGCCTTCTGGATTAAAAATAAGTAATTGGCTATGATTATGGTTCAAAAGTGAACCAACTTTTTTTGTAGCCTGTCTCTGTAGCATTTTGGGGCCAGCCTCAAGTGGACATTCAAGGATGTGCTTTTTCTCACTCCTGCATTGGCTTCATTTTCTTTTTTCAATTGGATAATATTAACCTGGCACGCCAGATGGATTTGTTTCACACGTTTCAAAGCTTCAATAGGAAACGTTTGAAAAAAGGCAGAGGCTCTGAACAATCCTTGGAGTATGGTTGGGTGAACGGTCTGTCTGTCACATCTTTACGGGCCAATCAGAGCAACAAAGCACGTGACGTAGCCGCTAGCAAGCTGCACGTGCGCAGCTACCAAGGAATAACGCGAAACATGGCGACTATAGACATGTAAGTACTCAACTTTTGCTGTTTTTGAAAAGAAAACTCACTGCTGTTCTTTGTTCTTCTTTTAATGAAGAAATGTTGTCAAGTTCTGATAAAACTGGCGCTTTAGCAGCATCCACGCTAATCTCTTCCTCCATGACTGCACCAGCTCTTGCTGCTGCTTGTTTACGCCACGACTCTGCTGCCCCTGAAAGTACTGCCCCTGGTCGCTGATTGGTCCTGGCACTTTCTAACCGGGCCCAAACGGTTCAGATGGGAGCTTTGCAAGATGGATTCGCCCGTGAGAAGCAAGGAAACGGGCGCGTCCATCTGCTTTGCAAGGTTAGGATAATATAGCTAACTGTATAAAAATGGGTCTTTCAGGTTTTATAACCAACACTCATTTTGTTTAGTTCATGATTTTAGAAAACATCTCATTGTAAGTGACAGACTGTCTTTCGTCAAATGAAGCCACATTTTTTCTCAAGAACTATGACAGACAGTAAAGTCACACAGTCATATGAAAACAAACTCCTGGAAAGGAACAGCTGGATTTCTAAGACGCCACAGCTAGCTTAAAGTTCAACATATCAACTTAACTGATGATGTAGCGTAGGTATGTTTACGATTCTTTCTCACACCACGCCAAAAATCGACAATTTATCTTTATAATTTGTACACAACTGTTTCCTGATCCATCCCTCCCCATTTTCCCTCCTCTCATGTCTCGATTGTTTAACAAACACGCTGACAGCCTGCGAGTCTTTTCTATCGTCGCCTCTTCACGTCACGCTGTTCACAACCAAAGCAGCTGAAAGACCCGAGAGGTTCGAGGTAAATATTTGCTGTCAGCCAACCGATGATCTCCAGAATATGTTTTCTTTGTGTAAAGAGAAAAGAGAGGGGCTGTTTCTTTCCCAGATGTCTCCAGTGGTGAGTGTAAGCCGTAAAAACTCGTATGAACTCCAATGAAAGTGAAGGTGTGACTTTCGCTTATTCATCGTCACTTCAGAGGTGTTGTTGGTTTTGAATGAAACCTCTGCTTGGAGCATCAACAGGTTCTACACTCAGGTTTATTCTCTATTCTGAACCCCCTCCTCTATCCTGGTCTCTGTTTTTAGTTAGTTGTGATGTGTCGTTGGCTCAAGTTTGAAATAAAAAGAAGGAAACAGTTAAAGGAACTCTTTCAGCCCAAATTCAATTGACTTTAACACTGCTGAACATTTCAGGCTTTAAAAAACATTAAAATGTTATGTGCTTGATTTCCACCCCAGTAAAACTGTGTGTTTCAGGGAATTATAAAACAACCTGGTTAAGGTTAGATGAGTCACGCTGAGTACTATCTGTTCCCTCGTTATTGCTGTCAGCACAGCGGATTTGCATACATGGTATTAAAAACAGCTGCCAACATCAACTTTCTGCCAACTTCTTCAACTTTCTATGTCTCCTACAAAGCTGATTTTAGCCCAGGAAATCTGAGCTTTAAAAGCTGGCGTCTTTTTGTCTGTTTTTATTGTGTGAAAGAAAAAAGAAAACAATGGCAAAATGGTACAAAAAGAAGAACCGTGCAGGAGCCAAAAGATCGAGCAGAGTCAAGCAGAGTAGAGTCAAATGATCTTTAAAAAAAGGAATTGCCATCACTCTGATTGAGACTGGACATAACAAAGCATATAGTAGTACACTTGGTGTCTGAATGCCTAAAACAGATGGAAAGACTCCAATTCCAAAAAAAGTTGCAAACCTGTTCTGCATTTATCAAGTTGAATGCAGAACAAAGGTGAGATTTTTCCTGTTCAAAATGCTAAAACATTCTGAATTTGATCCCTGTAACAAGTTCCAAAAAGGTTGGGACAGGAGCATGTTTACCACAGCGTTACATCATGTTTTCTTCGAACAGCCTGCCCACAGATTTGTCAGGGCCACTGACAAACCCTTTAGTGATAGTTTTAATGCATGAGTTGGATCTGGAGCATTTGTGCAAGCACCCTGGCTAAATGTTACCTCATTTTGGACATGAAAAGTGAGTCGAACTATATTTAGGCTCTGAGTTTTGAATTACTTATTCATGCCGCTTTTAACTCATTTTTTCATCCATTCCATTTTTCAGTTTTGGCAAGATTATTTGCCACTTAACATCAACTTCATGCAGTTTTGCTTATTTAGCTTTTACTCATTTTTTTGCCACTCTAAGTAATTTTTTAAACAAACATTCACCCTGTTTCATTACTTTTTAGCCCTTATATTTGCCACTTTAAACATATTTTTGTCATTTTTACCAATATGTGCCAATTTTTAGATTTTATTTCATCACCGTCTCTGCCCATTTTGGCCTTTATGCACACATTTTTGACTCTTTTGAACCCATTTTGCCACCTTGTCGTCCAATTAAACCTATTTTTATGCCCATGACTGCAAACCTTTGACCCATTTTTGCCAAATTTCCCCCTATTTTTGCCTCTGTTGACTAATTTTTTGTCACAATCAACCCATTTTCAGCACTTTTTACCATCAACATTTGCTACTTTAAGTCAAGTTTTACTTCATATCTGACACCCATTTTGCCATTCTAATCATATTTTTGCAACTTTTAACCATATTCAGCTAATTTTTGTATCCCATTTCACCACAGTTTCTGCCCGATTTTTCCTCTTTGCACACATTTTAAACCAGCGTTTGCTTCCCTTTCATCCAAATTTTTTCCCTATTCTGCCACTTTTTGCCACTCAACCTATTGTTGCCCTGTCCATTAATTTTTGCCACCATTAACCCTTTTCTTTCATTTTCCAGGCCATTTTGGGGGTTTTAGATGCATTTACTCATATTTTTGCCACTCTTAACCCATTTTTTTTCTACTTAAGACCCCACACAATTTATTTCTGATGGCTTCTGCCACTTTTAACCCATATCTACAACTATGAATAACCCATGTCACCACCTTTATGTCTATTTTTGACTTCAATTGACCCCTAGTTTGACTGGGCCTCCCAAAAGCTCTCCCCATTATCCCCCTTATGAGTAGCCTTGCTAACAACGCTCTGTAGGATTGGACACTGATTTTTGAACTATTTTAAGTAGAATTCTTTCCCATTCCTGCTTGAGTATTATGTTACAGTACTGTGCAGAATTTTTAGGCATGTTTGGGCCAAAGATTGGGGCTGAAGTAAGGCATAGATGTGGCAAGTAAACTGTATGAAGGCCCCATTGGATGGGATGGAGGATTGACACAACCCCTGTCATGCTCTGGATGCCTTTGCTTTTTACCAGGGGGATGGGAAATTATATGTGCATAAAATAAATTCCATACCTTTAGGATGGAGTTAGGGGTGGATGTAGCGAAGAAGCATGGCCTAAGGCAGGGCTATTCAATTACAAATTTAACTGGGCCAAATTTTAAAATCAAGAAATGTAGCTGGGCCATACATGTTTGGTGCCTAGTCAGCAGCTGATAATGTCATATTTGGAACAATACAGATCAATTTAATGACAGATATAATAGGTTTATTTATTTATATAGCAAGGTCACAAAGTGCTTTACAAAAAGGTAAAAGAAACACAAGCACTTTATATGCTCTTTTTATTCATAGCCTCCATTTTAAATGTGGGAACATGACAAAAGCACATGAAAAAACACATAAAAACACAACAACAGAGCTGTATTTGAACATAACCTGAGGTCGAGAAGTGTTTTTTTTTTCCACTTGAATAAAAAATAATATAAATAGAAAAAAGAAAATAAAATTATGTAAATAATAATTTTGGTCACATTTTACTCAGGCATGCCTTAAAGTGCATAAAAACTAAAATTGCACAGCTGTAGCTACAGTTGAAAAGGACATGTTTTATACTCGCTGTCTTGGGGCCACTTCTGTCAGCATCCGAGCCATGCTTCAAAACAACACAGTGCATTGTTGGTAGACTGTTGCTAGGCTATGCAGAGTGTTGCATTCTGGGTCTGAAATAGTGTGGGAATTTAAGAAAACTTGCAAAACAGGTTGCCCTCTGCATCTGCAGCTTGCTACAGGCTGGGCCACTTGGGGGTTGGTTCTGGGCCGCATGTGGCCATTAAAGATTTTGTTTACATTCTATAAGCAATTGCATACAGGTATTTTGTACAGTATTCACATTCAAAGCAATGTACCAACTTTTCTGGAATTGGTGTTTGTAAATCCCAGCTAATGCATCATGTAAATGGGGTTTCTGAGCAGGAGGAAGAGGACAAGCAGCTCATGAAAAAGGCAGAAAATCTCACGAGCAGCTAGTGCCAAATGCAGGATTTTTCAATGGTCAAGCACGCCAAAAACCTCGTGCAAACATGTCGTTTAACTTATCAGAGTTTCCCATGCGTGTGGCAAAAGGATCGCACAATCCTGCTGGCTACACAACTCAACCTTGCCAAAGCAATTTTCTGTGGTATTGCAATTTTTGATTCATATCTTTAAGTAAGAATACGTGCAAAGGCAAAGCTTGAACCTGTAGGTGTATTTTACAGAGAGCATGCATGAGTCCTAAAACCGGCATCAGTCTCTGCTTATGTGACCATGTGTCCTAACACTTTAAAGTTCAAACCCGTGAACTTGACAGAACGAGTAACATTCCTCTCAGGTGATGACAGCGATAATCCACAGGCCGTCTGGAGTCAGCCGAGCAGAGATGACAGGCTCAGAGTGACACACTGCCACACATTACCTGAAACCCTCCCCTTCTCCTCAGGCCCAGCGTGGAAATTTAAAAAAAAAATGTGGGTCATGGGTGAAGACTACAAAGGCTTTCTCGCCACACAGGCGTAAACACACACTTAAGAGCACAAATGAGAGCGTCTGCAGCTCTAATCCTCCCTGTCAGACTGGGTGACAGCGTGATGGACAGATAGAGGGAGGGCGGGAAGCGGAGCTCGATGTTAAGTGGCAGGGTGACAGAAAAAATGACAGTCCTAAGGCAACACACGCAGGAGTGGAGAGACAATAATAACACAATCCCTTCACAGCCTGTGCTAGAAGCTTCTCACCAGTGTCAGCTGGAACAGAAAAACACAAATCTGAGCATACCTTTTTATCTAGTTAAGTTTTTTAAAACAAGGAATAAATATATCGTTATTTGGACACTTTGGTCATGAATGGAGGCTTATCCTGTAATAAAAAGGGGGGAAATAAAGCTCCAATTTTTATTCACTAAAGTTAAATAATATTGACTCATCTCGGAAGGCTTTCCACTAAATTTTGGATGTTTCCTTGGTTCACAATCTTCATTCCAGGTCATCCCAGAGGTGCTTGATGGGGTTGAGGTCAGGCTGGTCAAGTTCTTCCACACTGAACTCATCAAATCATATCTTTATAGTCCTTGATGTAGCACAGTCATGTCGGAATAGATAAGGGCCTTCCCCAAACTGTTGCCACAAAGTTGGAAGCATAGCATTGTCCAAAATTTCTTGTTATGCTGAAGCATTACAATTGGCCTTCACTGGAGATAAAGGGCCTAAACCAAACCCTGAAAAACAGCCCCAAGCAGAGAAGCGTGATTGGTCCCTCCACAGTTGCAGTGTCGGTGTGCTTTACACCACTTCTTTAAATGCTTGCCATTGGACTTGGTGATGCCAGTCTGAACGAGCGGTTACTGCGTAGGAATGGCGAGGAGTGCTCCGGCCAAGTGACGCCACACTACGAGTGCGGACCAAAACATGGCGGCTCAAATTTAAAAAGCTCAAATTTACTCAAAATGCAGATATCTATTGATTTTTTTTGTTCAATATACATATGAGAGCTACAAATATCTATCCAGTAAGGTGAATTCCCCTGATCGTGTCAGTTTCCTTTAAGTTCTCAATCTAGAAATTCTCTGTGCTCTGAGATTTTCACTGAAACTGCTTTATGAAATTAAACCCCAGGTCTGCCGTTGCTTTAAACACATATTACAATGATCATCATCTGGCAGCCTGAGGGCCACATCAGGCCCCCCACATCTTCCAATCTGGCCCCCACATTATTAAATTCAGAAATATGCAGAGGAAAAAACTAGGCATTTTTTAATTCCCTACAACTGTTTTAAAAACATAGATAAAAATTGTCCAGATTGGTTAAATAATTTAACAATTTTACAGAACTCCACCTGTCAGCCATTGTTAGCAAATATGATGCATGCTACAACATATGTTGATTTCATTCTTGTATAAAAATATTGTTTTTTTCTCGACCTCAAGTGTTTTCCTGCCTGGGATCCAAACTCAAGATTTTTTTTTTCATCTTGCATAGCTTTTTCTCCAATCAGGGCGCACCATATTAGCACCAAAATCAGTGATGGAGAGCAAAACAGCCCAGATGCATCCAGATAAAATATCTCAATCACCCCCTTGTGGCTGGCTATGGTATAGAGGCTGATCTTACTTTTAGAGGCTATAGATGGCATACATTTGAGATAAAATGAAAATTTAAAACTATGTCAATTAGTCCAAATGTCTCTTATGGTGCTTTCACATTAGGGGCCCGGTCCCGGATCCGAGTGCACTTGAGCCCAAAGTCCGGTTCGTTTTGGTAGTGTGAATGCAAACGAACTGCGCCCGGGCCCACTTGGGGAGGTGGTCTCGGACACGATTCAAGTAGACTCTGGCTCGGTTCAGATGAGACGGGAATGCATCCGTGCCTGGATATGGGACATAGCGACGTATCAGCTTTATGACGCCATTGTAAAAACTAAACTTTTTTCCACAATGCGGCAGTTTGTACACATTTTCCTCAATAAAGGGCGGAAATCATAAGAACCCAGTCAATAAACGGTCTGTTGAGACTCACCTTACAGATGGACACAAGGTGGAGTCCGTGAAAGGAGGTGCAAAGGCAATTTAAGTCTCCTGTCACCTCAAAAACCGCTGTATCTGCACAGCGCAAGCCCATTTAATCCTCTGAGCTGTAGTAGATGTGCAGATGTGAAGAGCAACGTTGCTGGCATCTTAAAAAGTGATTTTAAATCATCCATGGCTGCTGGATGGACTTTTTGCCAGGTCAAAACAAAAACAATCTTCGCCCCAGTGGTTGCCATGGTAGCTTCTTCTTCCTTCTCCTCCTTGGTGGGTTTGTAAACCAGCTATGTGCATATCGCCACCTGCTGTTTCAGACTAAGTAAATACGCAAGTGGGCCAATGTTGGTTCAATGTTGCTAGTGTGAAAGTAAGCAAGCGGAGGTAAGGGAAGGGGGAGGAATCAAGGCGCGGTTTGAAACAACTGGGGCTAATGTGAAAGCACCCTTAATCTAAGTTTATTTGAAAGTCCAGACCCCAAAGCATCCATCAAGGAAAAACCGGGCCCTTTTTACAAATCTAGTCGATGACCCCTGACATGTTCCTTTGACTATGGTAGCTGGTTTAGGACAAAAACTTCAGCGCTTCCTGCAGTTACACTGAACAGATTTTGTATTATTTCCTCTACATAGAGTCCGTCTAAAAGCAGTCCAAGACCCACCTTTTAAAGCAGCCTTGGTCTGGTCATTTGATCCACACTGGAGTTTGGTAGAAAACTTCCACACCAAAAAACCCAGAACAAACTCAAACCAAACCAGTCTGGTTTGGTGTGAAAGCACCCTCGCTTTACCACAGAAACCATTAACAGGACCAACTCGTTCCATCCCACACTGTGTTTTCTCTGAACATAGTTTCTTTCCAGGCAGCACGCAGTGTTTATTTACGGGCGTGAATTGAAAATAAGTTCAAAGGCCAGGGTGTAAAAGAAAACCACTTAGAAGCCATGACACATCACTCTCCTCTGCTGGCATTAACATTATTGCATGTACTGAAATGAGAATATAAAAGGACTAAAGCGGGTTCCAGTGAAAACCACAGGCATCAGGGGTGGAGTCTACGACAAAGAGGAGCAGTGACTCACAGCGCCACTTCAATACTAATGAAATCCTGTTTTTTTTGTGTGGAGTAACCAAAGTTCTTTTAAGCAAAACTGCTGAGATACCATCAGAACATGACACATTCCCTTCTACCACTGTGGTTGTTTCCTTTGCTCTTCCTGGATTGACCAATGCTGCACACTCCTCCCTCTGCACACTCCTCCCTCTCTTTCCCCCTTGCTTCAGTGAGATGTTGGCTGCATGAGAGCCCATCGACCAAATAATTGACCAATTAAAGCCCTATAGCAAACTGCATGGACCCTCTCAGACCCCCCTAATCCAGTTATGCATACTGATGGGCAGAAATAACCAGGACATCTCAGGGGTTATCAAGTGGGAACCTCTCTTTTGTCTGATTAGTCCCAGTTCCCCTTAAGGGGCCGGACGGTCCATTAAGCTCATTTTATGAGACAGAGTGCAGAAACTTTCTTGTGTGCAGACAAGACAAAAGCATCGGACGATCTTGCATGCATGCAATATCCTCTATTGCCCACAGAAGCTTGGAAAACTTTTCCTCTGTCTTATAACTCCATCTTCATCATTCTTCCGTCACTTCACTATTTGGTTTGTTAATGATTTCAACTCTTGTAGCAGAGTGATCTCTGATCTCAGTGGTCAGCATCACTGAAGAAACAAATCAAAGGCAGAAAGAATATCCAAACATGCTAGACTTCCTGTAGGGAGGGCATGAGGCACCCTAAACCTAGCATCAATGTTGGTAACTTTGTGTTGGTGGATTATTTCTTTGCTATAACAATGCTTTTTGGTAAATCTTATACTGTTGGAAAGACTGTTTATTTCCCTTTTAAACTGTACCACATTTGCAAGGGCCATGTATTTGTAGGATGAGCAGTAGAGCTAAGTAGGTGGGTTGCAGTCATGGAAAATTTGTCAAATCTCTGTAAATGCCAACCAAACTGTTTTGCTGTTGCTATTGAATTGTTTTGAGCATCAGGTACTCCCAGGTGCTGCCTGATTGGCACCTGGCTGTCAGCAGTGTGTGACCAGGCTGGTGACCAGCATGAGGAGGAGGTGCCAGGCTGTTGTGGCTTTGTATGGTTCTTCCACACGCTGCTGAGGCTCCTGTTTGTTAAATGAATACATTCTTAAATTGCCAATATGTCTTCAGACTTCAATCATCCAATACACCAAACAAGAGTCAAAGGCAGAATCAGCTGTTTGGTATTGGCAAAGATTTGGCAAAATTTTCATGGGCACAACCCACACACTTAGCTCTGCTGCTCATCCCGTGAATGCATGTTCCTTACAAATACAAATACACATTCCCTTACTTTTTGATAGGTTTAGTTGTGGCCTTAATTGTTGTTGGCCTTGACACGCTGCACCAGATTCAGGCCTGTCAACACGGAAACAAATTCCGGTGTATACACAAACGTTTTTTGTCGTATCGGCATCCACACGGAAACGGCGTTTCAGGTGATTGTAAACGATACTTTTTGTAAACGGGTCCCAGAGTGCATAAATCTATAAACGACTACCGTTTCGTCTTCGTGAGGATGGCTATCCGCATCTTTCTTGAAACGATTACGTCACACATAGCGTAGCTCTCTTATGGTGCCTGTGCAGGTCTGGCCAAAACAATCTTCTTCTCTCTTTTCGTGCATTTCCAGGGCATTTTCGTGCCACTTACAGGCTTGGCATATGCACTACATCATTTTCAGTGGTTCCGTGTTTACGTGCGTATTTCCTGAAACAATCCCGTCATTACGGAAAACTTTTTCAAAACGAAACAGCAATATATCGTTTTCGTCTCCGTGTGGATGGGGCCTCAGCGATGGAATTTCAAAACCCTATGTCTGCTGGATCGGGCTATTATGAGCTTAAAACATGTAATCTGACCCCAGCATAAATGGCTTGTAAGAATAAATTAAAAAGGAAGTAGTTTTCATTCTACACTGTCACTTAAATCCTATATTTTTGTTTTTTTTAGGTACACATTTTAATTAGATATCAATATTCTAGATTTTGTTTTTTTATTTGACTTACTAAGATGAAATATGAACCTACAGTATCATTTTTTATCATGAATACTTTTCCATTCATGCTTTTCCTTCCCTGGTAGAAATTGGCTCCCATAACCACCTCCGAGCTTTCAAAACAACCGTTTCACGTATCCCTTTTTGCCTTCATCCGACAGCGAGTCATTTCCTGAAACCCTTTGCCAACTGGGAATGATAAAACCTTTAACGATTCCAGTAAAGCACCAGTGCTGGAAGTCACAGCTCCCTAAAACCTTGTGTACTCTCCACATGGACCCATGTGCCAGAGGCAACACCCTCATCCGTCACTCTGTCAGAATGATGGCTGTAGCTGACGGGGATATAAAAGAGGACGGGATCCCTGAAGGAGCACTCTGAACAAATGGTGGCTCTGTTTGAGGAGAGAGAGCACAGAAATTGGTCTGATTTGCCTGTGGCTCCAAAGTTTTGCTGGTTTTATATTTACAAGATCAAAGTTGAAAACAAGCATGCATGGGTTCTTGCTTTCAAAGAGTCTTCTGTTTGCTTCTTTTCTTATTTATGTGCACAAAATGAAAGTGACAGTTTCTGTGAATTTAAATTCTTAATAAAGATAGTGTCAGGACAGAAGGAAATATCCAGAAAGAACAATTTAAATTGTGAAATAGGAGACAAACATATGCTCACACAGCCTCCCGCCCCTCCTCCATCATCGCTTCTCCTCCTGCCAAATCATTTCCACCAAATCCATTTTGATACGACATCACAGCGCCCCGCGTAAGTGAAGATAATCCTTGACATTTTTATCATTCACCCCGCTTTTATTTAGTCTGCACGCTGCTCTGCCTGTCTTGTTTGCTGATAAAATCTGCCAGCCGATGCAAGCCGCGACGGATCACACATCAAAAAGGTCCGTTCCCCCCCAAGGGTGACGGAGTGTCAAAATAATATTCCTCCTCTGTGTGCTCTGTGTGGCAGCCTTATTTGTAAAAACTTCATTTGACTATTGTCTTCATTTACATTTGGCCTATGATGACAGTAATGCTTTAGTTCTCTGTTATTCTGACCAATATGTAAGAAATAAGAGAGCTTGTCTTGCAATAAGATTGGTCCAAAAAGGTTAAAGGTGGTCTACTCAGTCTGGGGTCTGAGAATAAGGAAAGAAGGCCATTAATGCAACAAAAGATGCATTACAATGAAATGTATAAGCACTAATAAGTACAAAAGACTAAGGGCTGGATCCACTAAGCTAATAGCGCTGACTTTCGTGCCAGCTTTGTACCTACTCATAGCATCTCTTTTCAAGAATTTGCACCGAGAGACGCACTACAAGCTCCAAAATTTAGCCAGCCCAGCGCACTTGGCGCATGTTCTGCCACAGGCATAGGCTCATCTGTGGCTGTGTAGTTAGTTATTTTGCTATATGTTTAGATATCAGTCACTGGTCAGTTATAGCTAAGAGAAGTCACTCTGTATGGCGTTACAGTCCCTGCTGCGTAAATCAAAATTTTATCTGTTAATTAATTTGAACCAGGGTTTTTACAGACCAGTTAAAATACAAAGAAACATCTCCCCACGCTGCTCCTGTTCTAACAGCATGGTTAAATTTCTAAAAGCTGGCTCGGACTACACAAATTCAGCCAGATTTTGCTAAAGATGCTAGCAGGGTTATATTTGTACAAAACCTGGTAACAATACTGTAACATGTCAGTCCACTTGGGTCTTTGCATTTTCATATTGTCTTTGCCAGCTTTGCTGCCCTCTGTCAACATGGCATGTTGTTTATGAGCAGGCTCGCCTATAGAATTGTCTGGGCCCCTGTGAAACTGAGAGAATGGGCCCTCCTCAGTTGTGATTTATTGATGATGTCATTGCAGGTGTATTGGATCAGTAGCATTTGTGATAGCATGTTGGGTAACAGTCACCTCATGTGAGAGATGAAAAGTGTGTCAACTATTTGGTTCTGATGTTGAAATGATCTATATTTGCAGTACTTTGAACCAATTTTACCCTCCAGTATTGCCACATCTTTTTCCACTTTTTGCTATTTTAACATATTTATTGTCACCTTTCACCCATTTTATCACACTTTGAACCTAACCTTTTTCAAGTTTAATGTCATTTTTGCCCTTTTTGACCCATTTCTGACACTTTTTACCACTTGTAGCCCATTTATACATCTTTTTGCAACTTTTGCTTACTTTATCTGCTGCTTTTAACCCATTTTGCTGCTTTTCATCCATTTCGCTACCATCACCCATTTTTTGTCAATTTTTGCCCATTGATGACACTTTTTTACCAATTTGCATTGTTTTTTCAACTTTTAGCCCCAATTTTTTTCCACTTCTTTTTGCAATCTTGGCCATTTTTTCCACTTTTTACCAATTTTGCCACTATTAGCCCATTTCTACAACTTCATTATTACCTTTTTTTTTTGCAATTTCTGCCTAATTTTTAATCTGCTTTTTGCAACTTTTTGCCTATTTAAGTAGCCTTTTGTGCAACTTTTTCCACTTTTTGCATATTTATACCTATTTTTGCCACTTTTCACCCATTTTGTGGCACTTTAAATTGAACGTTTTTTTGTAGTTATATCTTGATGTTGCCCTTTTTCACCATTTCAGACACTTTTTTTTAACCACTTTAACCACTGTCCATTTATACATGTTTTGCAACTGTTGTCTACTTTATCTCTTTTGCCAGTTTTTGAAAGTTTTTGCCCATTTTTACTGCTTTTTGCCCATTTTTGCTGCTTTTCACCCATTTCACCACACTTTTGCCCATTTTTTTCCTGTCAATTTTTTTTCCCATTTTTGTAACTTTGTACACATTCTGATGCCACTTTTCAACCATTTTGCATTGTTTTTGCAATCTTTAGCCCAATTTTTCCCATTTCTTTTTGCAACCTTACCCAATTTTTGCCACTTTTAACCTATTTTTGCCAATTTTGCCCATTTCTTCAACTTGTTTTTTGAACAGTTTTTGCCAATTTTTGCAACTCTAAATCAATGTTTGCATTTTTTAAACTATTTAATCAATTTTGCCACTTTTTTAAATCATTTTTTTACTCTTGTCAATTATTCTATTCTTTTCCAAAACAGTGGTCTCGGTTTCTTCTACTTTAATTTCTGACATCTTAACATTTGTGTGTATTGTTCATATACTGTAACATTTAATTCAATGTGCCCAGCCACATTATTAACAACACTAATAAAAAGGTCATGTGATTTATGAAAAGGGGTTTACATTTTGAAAAAGCTTTAATATGCTACAGCATACAATATAAACATTTTTGATGCTTTGATAAGAAAATATATTATTATAAAATAATATAATATAATATTATTGTCACAGCTTAACTTTACAGTGGACCATGATTTTGCTGACACTCACAGGCCCCTCTTTTGGCTGGGCCGTAGAAAGCTCTCCCCTTTATCCCCCCTTATGGGCAGCCTTGTCTTTAAAGACAGTCTAGAAGCGCTCAGACTTTTGGTGGGCAACAAAACTCCTACATTGTGCCTCTTTAAAATAAAAACCCAAACTATAAATACATTTTTTCTTCAAGCGTGCTTTTTATTTTTTGTTGACAGCATTGGACCTCCATACATTACAAGTGAAATATGTAATTCAGTCTAGCTGTTTGGGCTTCCATACAACGCTCTGTTGACGTGTTGATGTTGAGCTCATGTCAGAGCGTGAAGAAGCGTAAACTGTGACTTATGTCGCATTACTGCGATCCTTTGAAAAAGGACAGATTTACACAACAACAAATCTTTGTGGCTCAAAGCTGTAATAAAACATGTGTGAGTGTCCGGATCGACTTTAACACGGTGTGACAAGCTTACAGGCAGAGATGACAAACAGAAGAAGAAGAAAAAGCCGCCGGCCAAAGATATGAGGCCAGAAAAACACTCACAGCTTCAGTTATGACATGCTGACTTGATGATTAATCTCATATGTCTGTTTTAATACAGAAAAGCCCCTTTATCTCAGAAAATATTGCCGTTTGTTCCTGCTGGGCCACTGTTTTCCAACTTTCGGGGCTTTCCTGCATTAAGACAGATATTTTCCCCAACTGATTCAGAGGAATGAACAGCCCGGGCCAGGACACGGTTTTGATTTTAACAGCAGCGAGCACAAACACTATAAATTTACAGTCACGGGAGAGAGTTTTTTAATAGGAACTCAACTTTGCAGAGGCAATAACTCTCTCTGTCTCACTTTCTCTCTCTGTTTGCTAAGGTAGCCCAGGCAGCTGGCAGTGCTCAGTATTCGTCCTGACAAGGTGCTTTGAAATACCAATCACCGAGTTTATACAACAGGGAGGGCTTGTAAATGTGTCGAGTGGGGAAATATACAATGCCATACTCCCATTTCTTCTGGAGAAAAAGGAGAGTTACGGCCTCAGCAGTGTGTACACCTTGCAGGTGATATAATATATGCTGGGTCCTGTTCTAAAAGCCATTTATCATGGATGACAGTAGGAGAAAGTGCTTTTAGTTCTCGTGACAATCCCTTACAATCTTTCATCAACACCACCCACATATAAATATATGTACTATAGTATATGGATACATGAGACTATGGAATATCGCAATGCGGGATGTGGCCATGCTGTGAGATGTTCACAGTTTGGCAGGTAATTTGGAAAAAACTTTACCCACAGAATCATTTCAAACCTACATGATTTTATCACGAGTTTCAGGCTGCTCTCTTTAGGCCAAAAACTGAAATTCTGGGGAATTTTATCCTTCTTTTGATAGATAGAACAACAGATGGAACTGGGAACAAGGATGAAAGAGTGGGGGAAGACATGCGATGAACAAGCCAGGACCCGGGCTGCCCAAATACATGGGGCACGACCTAACGACTCACTGGGAATTTGCGCCGACTTTCCGTCAGATCCCGCGTTGTTTGTCATGCAGTGTGGGGGGGGGGACACAATGGCTGACCACAACACAGATCAGCTGAAATGGCCCAACAGGTCTGATGGATTTCTGACATGTTTGATATTTTGGTCGTACAACTCTAGACACTCCCACAGTAAGAGCAGAAGCACGAGCAGAATCCTCAACTATGGTGCATTTTCCCCTGGGATAGGCTCCAGCCCACCACGACCCCCAACGGGATAAGCAGTATTGAAAATGGATGGATGGATGTTTTTCAATCAGACCTGTTTCCACAGGTGTTTAAAATCAAGCACCTCGCCAGTGTTAATTTTGACAGCACTTTTTAATTTAGTTTTAGTTATAATCTTTTGCCAAAAATATCTTTTAGTTTTAGTCATAATTTAGTCATCCAAGTTTTTTAGTTTTAGTTGACGAAACTTCCTAACATTTTAGTCGATGAAATCTACAGTAAATTTAGTCAGCTGATTGGATCTCTCCCCAATTTACCCCACCACAACGCAGCAAAAGCAATTGTGATTGGATCTCCCTAGTATCTCTTCCCACCTTTCCACACAGCCAAAGTAGCTGTGATTGGATATATGCCTAACTTGGCCCTACTTTCTACATGATGAAATTAGGTCTGATTGGATAAAGGCTCTGTCAAACATTTTTGTCTCATTTTTATTTGTTGACTCAAATGTCGGTTAATTTAGTTTTAGTTTTTGTCCATGTGCACTTGTTTTTATTAGTTATTGTCTCGTTTTCATCAGGGGAAAAAAGGCTATTAACGAAAACTATAACGAAAATAATTAGTCAACAAAATTAACACTGCACCTCGCCATAGAGTCTCAACAATGGGTCGTTCTGAAGAGCTCAGCGACTGCAAGAGTGGTACTGTGATGGATGCCACCTTTGCAAGAAGACAGTTTGTGTAATGTCGCTGGATAGTCCACTGTCAGCTGTAAGGGATATTATTAGAAAGTGGAAGCGTTTAGGAACAACAGAAACTCAGTCATGGAGCAGAAGACCATGCGAAATCAGAGAGCGGGGTCAACAACTGCTGAGGTGCATGGTGTAAAAGTCTTCAACGCTCTGCTGATTCAATGGCAGTAGAGTTCTGAATTTCCACTGGCATTAATGTAAGCACTGAAACTGTGACGGGAGCTTCATGGAATGGGTTTCCATGGCAAGCCTCACATCACCAAGTCCAGTAGCAAGTGTCAGATGAGGTGGTGTAAGGCACGCCAACACTGGGTTGTAGAGCAGTGGAATCATGTTCCGTGGAGTGACCAATCACGCTGTTTGGCAGTCCAATGGGTGCGCCTGGGTTCGGTAGATAGGCCTCTTATCTCCAGTGAAGGCCAATCTTAATGCTTCAGTGTGCCAAGACATTTTGGAAAATGCTATGCTTCCATCTTTGTGGTAACAATTTGGGGAAGGCCTTTTCCTATTCCAGCATGGTGCTGCCCCAGTGCACAAAGCAAGGACTGTAAAGACATGGTTTGATGTAGAGAGGCCTGACCTGAACCCCCGTTAAGCGCCTTTGGGATGGACTGGAACTGAGACTGCGAGCCAGGCCTTCTCATCCAACATCAGCACCTGATGTTCCTTTAAACTAATCTGAATCAACTGAGTTGATTTAATGTTTGATTTTACTCAGGGTGTAACTTCCAGATGTTATTTAACCACTTTCTATCACATTAGCATGTGATATTTTTACCAGATGTGAGTTGAGATAAGAGTTATCGATACCTCTGCCAATAAACAAAGAAAATAACTGACTCAACATCCCGTAAGGATATGAGTAATAAAAGAGTGAGAGGGAGTAAAACAACAGGAAAAGGTACTCCACTCTTCAAACAGATATCTCTGAGCTGTATTTATGATTCTGTGGAAAATCATGACATTATCTCGCCCGCTAAAGTTTGTCGTCCATGTGGAGCTGGAAGGGAAACTGTCCTACTTCAGCAGAAATCTGAGGTCAGCGCAGGAAATATTTCACGACGTGTCAGGCCGTGCTGCACACGGTGAATAATGTTCAACATGACACCGTAATGCTTGTTCAGGTGAAAAACGGTTCCCTGCGCAACTTTCTGGGGCAGCGGTAATAATATTCCATCCGTGGTTAGGGCGTGTGTGAAATATGGCACTACTTCACATTCATGTATTCATCCTGGAGCGATAAATTAGACCCCAGACATTTCAATCTAACTTCCTAAATAGAGCACTTTGTCATCACAAGCTAAAGGAGAGGGTGATCAGCAGAATAATTCATGACCTGCTTACATTTTGGAGCATCGGGAGCAGGCTGACGTGTGTGATCTTCCGAATTAGCCGTAAAACACGCTGTAAATAATCACTGTAAACAAGCAACAAGAAGACAAAATACTGTTTAAATGTTAGATAATTTGTTATCCTGTCCAACTTGATGCATTACATGACTGTAGAGCTCTAACTACGTCCTTTATCTTGATGTCTGCTGTAAAAAATCATGTGTTAAACAAATTAAGACTGGTGCGGGCGGGTGAGGATCATTTGTTTGAAGTGACATGGCTGATACGTGTTGATTTACCGACACAATAATGGCCTTTTAATTGAGCTCTTCCGTCCTTTGTAACATCAAAGTCTGACAAGCAGTTTGGCATCAGCGCTTTTTCTCCCTCCTCTGTGACTGACAGGTACGACAAGGCTGCTCTGGTCAGTTCCAGCTTCCTTTAACTGTCACGGCTGCACACGAGATTGGAACAGGACACTTTTGCCTGAAACTAAGTGAAGACTGTGGGCATTTTAAAATCGTAGTTTCAGCTGTTTTCACAGGCACTCACTAAACATTTCTGACAATTTCAGGCAAATCGCCCCAAAATCTTCACACATACACCTCAAAGCAGCACGCCATCCCCGTCAGACAGAAATGTGTGTGTGAGTGGAGAGATCTTTGTTCTGTTTTATGGTAGACCTCTCCTTCAGATCTACATCATTTCATATGCTGTAGGTCTACAGAATGTATGGAGCTATTATTGTTACCAAACTATCTGAAAATGTGTACAGAGATCCATTAGCAAAACTGCAGATAGACTACATGCACAAATCAAGTTGCAAGTTTTGCAAATCTGTGAAAAGATATGCTAAATCATACAAAGATCCACAAATGCTTGCACAGATGCATAGAGATTTGCAAATGCACGAATGCGTGTACGGATCTGCAAATGTGTGCACAGATCTGCAAATGCTTGCATAAATCCATGAATGTGTACACCAAGGTGATTACAGTTAACTAAAACTAACTAAATAAAACTAAAATTCAAAAATCATTTTAGTTAACTGAAACTAAATCAAAACTAAGCTTTACAGAAAAAACGAAAACTAACTAAAACTGTATGGTGCCTTATAAAAATAACTAAAATAAAACAAAAATGGAGACAAAATATCCATAGTTTTAGTCTTTGATACTAGCATACTGACTGGCACCTACACACAGGTCTGGGGAGTGTAAAATTGCCTGATCTGATTGGTTAAGACTTCACACAGTGGTAGTTTTGTGTCTGGAGTTGTATTCAAACATCATCATTAGGTAAATAAAATGATAAGTGAAGAGTTACCTGTTGGAATATGTTTTTTAAAATGTACGCTGTTCCCTCAGCCCTGACATATATCCGAAAAAACTAAAACTAGTAAAAAAGAAACTGAAAAGAAGCATTTTTGCAAAAAAAAAAAAGAAAAAAACTAAACCAAACTAAACTAACAAACCAGCAGTCAAAACTAATAAAAACTAAACTAAAAAAGAAAGTGAAAATGAAATAAAAAATAAAAACTACTGAAAAATCTAAAGCTATTATAACCCTGGTGTGCACAGATCTGTAAATGTGTGTGGAGACCTGCAGACGTGTACAAAGTTTATACAGCTCTGTGAAAAGATTTGCAAATTCATACAAAGAACCATGAACTTGTGCACAAATAGCCATTTGTGGTCTACATATTTGCAGATTATGTTGTAATTGTGGACTTTATATTTGTTCAGAAAACCTGATTTTTTTTGTTTGTCTGTTTTTTGGCTTTAAATTGTCAAAATCTATTGAACATCAACATGAAAGGAGAGAGATGATGGTATTATACCATTCATATTTTCATTGAGCGAGTGAAGAAAATAATGACTTCTTTTCTCCAAAACTGTACCACAGCCGAGGTTGAATTGCCATCTACGTGTACTAGGCAGGGTTTCATTGTGTTCTATTTTTGAAGCAGAATTCATACAACACTGCATGAGTCGTGTGATGAAGTCAGCGTTGCACAGTTTGCAATACTTTTTTGGATCATTGCTGAAATTAAAATCCATCTCCAATAAAAGTTTATGAAACTTGTGCGTTTTGTTCATAAAGATAATCTTCATAATTGAATAATTTAAGCATCATAGTTGGTCTGTAAATATAACTGATGAAAGTAAAAGCTAAAGTCGTGCTATATTGAACTACAACATGGTCGACTGAATTTAACAAAATCAACTGTGGGCTCAGTTGCCCTTTAGCAACCACTTTTATTAAGACATGAAAAGATATACAATTCAAAGGTGAGGCATTTTCAGACTGCATTTTATGTCATAGAGGAAAAAAAAAGTTAAAACCTCTTGAGCTTGTGTTCACCACAGACCTTATTTCAGGCATTTAACCAAAAAGTCAGTCAAAAATCCCACATAGACCTTCAGATAAGGGAACCTCCATGTTTTAGGACTCATTCCTGCACCACTCTATAAATTTGAAACATTTATAACAGATGAAGGGGAAAAAATGCTCTACAACACTGAACAGTGCTGAATCTGCTTTTAAGACACCAGACATCATAGAGCTGATGGCTGAGTGGCACCCCTGTAATCTTTAATCTAGATGTTTCAGATTCAATTCCAGCAGCATCCAAAAAATATATATATTTTTTTTCTGTCTCATTTTTCAAATTCAGTCATTCTTTAAAATGTGTGATCAAGAAGTCTATGCATGAAGCACACATCAAAACGATGCAGACTGCAGGCTCTGTAACTGGTTGCAGGTAGAATAGTAATACTGCCATTTTCATTGTTGAGTCTACAGACAAATTAGACCTCATTTATCTAACTTATGTTGGAACAAGCATAGATTTGGGTGCAGAAAAGGTCCACATAAGATTCATTGAAACATGCATCTGGCCAATCACAGTGTACGACCGATCAGGTGTTGATGAATATTGCGGCTGAAAACAGTCGTCATTTAAATAACACATTAGCCTATTTCTAAACGGTCACTGCCAGCATGCGTCAAGCTGAGCAGAGCTGATTGAACTGAACAGGAAGTAAAGCATCTGGTCATTTCAAAATAAAACACCAGGCTCTAATATTGTATTTCCGAAAATCATCAGCCATTGTTTCACTTGTAAGACATGGAAAATGTTTCTTGTTTTGAAATATGGCCAAAAGTCCCTCTGTGTTTTGACTATGAATAATCCCTCTGGTTGCTTGTTAATCATTGATCAGACCCACTGCCAGATTCCTGATGTTTATGCAGCCTACTGTCCAAAAACAGTACAGCCTCAAAAAGACATTTAAGCTTCCAGGGTGATTATTGGAAGGAGCAAAATGGTGAAAATTTGTCCCAATCCTCCTGTAGTCTCAGTCCGGCCTGGGGGATCTACTGTGTGCCCAAAAAAATTAAAATTAAATTTGAATTTCCATCAGAAACTGGTGTTACTACAGGGCAGCTTGATTTTATTCTGCTCTACATCAGGGAAATTGTGCAACATACGTGCTCTCGGTTTGATTAATTTGCAAAGACAGAAATACAAATAAAGAAAGCAATCTCATTTACCACCTTCCAGTGTTGCCACAGTGTGTTAAACCACAAGTCAAGTGTTATGACAGACTTTGTCTGCTCTGCTGGCATGTCTTCAGGGAGAGCAGAGGAGGCGTGCGGTGTGCACTGAGCGATGACAGATGTGGGACGAACGCTGAAATGCATCCACTTCTCTGAAATGGTGTGTTTCTGGTTGCTGCTGACCGGTGATTATGCGGCTGTGTGCATGCAGACACTCAGCCTATGTTTGGTGTAGCTCACATTTGGCTTCTTAAATGGTGCGTGGATTCATTCCTGACATTTATGAATGAGGGTTGTGCTGAAGGTTAAGTAAATAAAGTCATCAAAGTGGGGAGCGTGTGAGGAGCGTTCACTGCTTCCTTCAGCATTTTTCTCCTTCCCCTCAGTCCCTCTGTTTAAATAACTCACAGGGTTTTCTATCAATGTTCCCTATTGAACAGGGAGAATCAATGCGTGACATAGGTCCTGGTCCAGCGCTCTGTCACAGCTAACTGCTTCTCCTTTGATTTTATAGACAAGTTCAGGATTAATGGGGATCCAGAGTCAGATCAATTGACTTCTGAGTCACCCTTTTTCTCATTACTAGCTCAGGGAATAAATACCAAATGGCTCTAAATGGACACATTTAACACACAGCAGACTCCAATCTCAGTCTTTATGAGGCTGCATTGTTGTTGGGAAGTTCATTTAACATAAATCATGGCTTTTCTCTCACACACACAGTTCACATCCATTGTAGCTTGTCCATTGTTCTCTTATTCTAAATTGTTTTGACACTTTTCACACCTTAGGTGATCTACTTACTGTAACTCAAATGTTGTAAGAAGGCTCTCTGTGGTAAAATGCCTCACTTCATATGCATATTTGGACTAAATAATCAACAAACCACAAAAATTACAAATTCATTGTAATCTATTCATTGTACTCGAATGCTGCAAGTCACTAATGTATTCATGACTCAAATGCTTTTACTCTCATTAATATATTAACTGTTTCTTAAATAATCTGGTAAATGGTTTACCACATGCGCATATTTAAACTAAATAATCTACTTACCTTACTAATAACTAATTTAATCTATTGACCGTACTCATACGCTGCAAGAGGATGAATTATTTACTGTAACTCAAATGATATGAGAAGGCTCTCTGTGGTAAAATGTCTCTCCTCATATGCACATCACACTATTCAACTACCTTTGATTACCTACCTCATTAAAACCAGCCCACATCCTTACCTAAATCTGTATAATGCAATAAAAATACATAGATGCCCTGATCATACTTTTTTCAGCTGATTCTGAATATCTATGAGTGAGATTGGCTGATACTGATACGATTATGTTCAGCAGGTGGTTGTAGCTTTGTAGTGTACCTGGACCTCCTGCAGGTGGCAGCATAACCTGATAAAGGAAGCACAAAAGTTACCCTTTTTAGTCTACAACATGCTTCTACTAACTTTGTTCAACAGAACCATACGAAAACCTCCAAATTTATTTATTAATTCATTTATTTAAAAGGGACAGTGCACATTAATGTACAAATGTACGGGGTACATATTGTACATGCGCCAGAGTTAGCAGAAATGATAATTTGCATCTGTTGTCCCTTAGCAATACAAAAAACAGCAATACAAGTTTCCTTCAGTAAGGACAACTGAATTCACAGTGAAATGATCTATTTAACTTGTTTTTTAGTCTAAAAGTTAAAGGTAAATTGAACTGTGCAACTTGATCTTTTAAAAGAGACGAATCTCTCATCTCAAAGAGTGAGGCTGGAGGTTGGTGAGATGGACATCAGCTAAGAAAACACGGATGTGATCAGAGTTTAATGTGCTAAATTTGTAACCTAATATGCCAGATGGATTTGTTTCACACAGCCATCTGAAAAACCTTCAATACCAAGCGTTTGGGTAAGGGCAGAGGATTTGAAAAAGAGTGTGTTTGAAAGAATGTTCTGTCTGTCACATCTTTACGGGCCAATCAGAGCAACAAAACACGTGACGTAGCTGTGACCGAGGTGCGCGTGTGCAGCTTCCAAGATATAACGTGAACCATGGTGACTATAGACATGTCAGTAAACACGACTTTTGTCATTTTTGAAAAGAAAACAAGTCACTGCTGTTCTTTGTTCTTTTAACAAAGAAATGTGGTCAAGTTCTGATAAAACTGGCGCTTTAGCAGCATCCACGCTAAACTCTTCTGCCATAAATGCACCGGCCTCTTGTCGCTGCTTGCTTATGCCAGGACTCCACCGCCCCTGAAAGTCGTGCTTCTCATCACTGGTTGGTCCTGTCACTTTCTGACTGGGCCTAAACGGTTCAGACAGGAGCTTTGCAAGATGGATTCATCAGTGAGAAACACAGAAATGGGCATATCCATCTGCTTTGCAAGGTTTCTAAATTTGGCGAAACAGTACTTAATCCAGCCAGACTGCTCTGTGGAAACAGACAATACACCAGTGTTATGTGACACCACTTGTCCAGGCTTTAAACAGCAGCTTTTTAAATCCAGACTGCTGCAGTTCTGCCACGAGTTATTTAATTTTTTTGCCTGAATATTTCACTAACTTTGAGACACAAAAATCTCGTAAGAATGAAGAATGTTTTTATTTTTGCACTTTGAATACTTGGCATAGTCTTAAACAGCTCAAAACACGGTCTTTTCAGTAGTGTTTCTCTATGTCTCTAAATCGCTACTTTTTCTTGGTTTCCTTTAGGAAAAAAAAATGAAACTAAACTGAAACCCAGAAAAATGCATGGCGATACGTTGCAGGTTTGCCTGTCCAACCAGGCTTGTTATTTGATAAGATCATGTAAAACTTCTTTTGTCGAAAGTCTTCGCTTTGCCTGGTTTCTGCCTGTGCACATTAATTTTTAAAGTCTGTTGCATTGACTTACCTCAAAAACTTCATCTTAACTGCAAAAGAACTAATAATCACTGACCATTTTTAAACTTAGAACAAAAGTTTCCTCAATTTAAATCAATGCCCTGCATACTTTAATAGTTGTGGGTCAATAATTAATGCTATAAAAACCTTAATGTCGTCAGAATTTATGTTAATTTTCCTTTAAAATACCTTTCTATGTGTTGTTCAGTGAGGATTTGATTGATGCCAATTTCTAAAATTTAGACAAGCCTCAGCAGAAATTCTCTTTACTAAAGAACTTTTACTTTAGTTGACTTAATGATCCCTTTAAAGATGCCTTAAATATGTGGTTATTATGACCCATTCATAAACCTTCTGTGGGAATCTTTCGAATCATCAAGATATGTCATCAGTTTTAGATAAATCTGTGGCATAAGCCTTGGTAAATGTGATAGGCCTGGCCTTCTCTTTGCATCTGTTCAAGTGTTTCAAACAGAAGGGAAATCGATGGTAAATGATTGCTTAGCTACTGTGTGGAGTGAAGGCTACAGGGAGCAATGGAAAGGTTTGTTTAGGGCCTCCAGGGCTGTGCAGTCACAATCAATTTCCCTGCAGCAGCCAAGAAAAGGTCCAATAGATCTCTAAAATACCCCGAAAAAGCAAAAGTTATAAGTCATTCTTGCAAGAGTGGATGTCAAATCTGTGTAGTGGTAAGAAAAACGGTGGAAAGTAGAAAAAAGCAGAGTGTATTTGGAGTTTAATGAAAATGGGACATTGGTTCTCCTGTCAGGCTTTACATTCCTGAATGAAATATATGCAGTGTAAAGCAGCCAGGCTGTCAGTCGACATATTTGTCAAATTTACCTTTCTGCACAGAAAACCAGCAAATCATAATAGCAATTAATCCACATTTTAAACCCAAAAGACCACAGGAATGATAGTAGTTAAACACGTCAACTTCAGACGGTGCTTATACTTGAGTTGGGCACAATTTAACCACAGTTTAAAAGGGGAAAAAGAGGGCCATTAAATACCAGAGCTGATTTATAGATACATGGACATTTCTAAGTCAGCCATACAATAAAATTTTTATATTTTAGCATCAGCAATAGCTGAGGCCTAAAGGACTATGATTTGGGTGGTCTGTATGATTATACAATGTTTGTGTGAGCAATATCTTAAGAACTACTGAAGATATGTTCTCCAAAATTTTGTAGTGTCCACTCTTACTCAAAAATGAAATGTTTAAATTTCAGAAGTAAGATGTCAGACGTCATAGTCATTGGGCCTCATGTTCATCCCTTGCATGTGAATGCAATATCTCAATATTGGTTTGACTGATTTTCTTCATATTCTGCAGAAATATCCACTCTGACTCAAGGATAAAACACTTGGATTTCCAAGTCTGTATATTCAAATTTGAGATCATAGGGCCTCATGTTCATGCATTGTTTGTGAATAAGATATCTGCAGAATGGTTAAAAGGGTTTTCTTTAAACTTTGTGCAAGTGTCCACTTTGACTCGAAGATCAACTGATAAGATTTTCAAATTTAAAGGGGACTGGGCCTCATTTTAGTCCCTCGCTTGTGAAAATAGCTGGGTTTCCATTACAGTTTTTCGCAAAAAAAATAAAGAGCGACATTTCTTAAATTTTGATTAAGTACAATTGCGCTTTGAATGCATTTCCATCGTAGGGAGTTTTAGGCATTGGCCTTGCAATTCTCGTAAAATCTCATCTCACGAGAATCCACTGCAGGGAATCTTGACGCTCAAAACTTGTTGCGTGTTGCTACAGTTTTGGTTACATTTACGGCGGTTGCCTTGATGACTTTTAGCAAAAGACGAAGGCAACGGATGATAGTTCAGAGGTCAAGTCCGTATGTATGGCAATAGCCACGTATAAGGGTATAAGTAGGATGTTAAGAAAAGTCTCGTCTCTTCTTCTGCTCACACGTACCGCGCCATGTTGTCTTGGAGTGACTGGTCATGTGACACCGTACGTCACGTCCTTTGACTTGTAAATGCGGAAAAAATGTTTCCATCGCACTTTTGTGGTATATTTCTATATCGAAATGCCTGAAAAACCTCCTCCTCAAAGTGTAAAAGCTTTTTTAGCGATATTTTAGGTTTTTTTTCGAAATTCAGCTGTTTCCATTACCAGTTTTTTTATTGCGCTATTTAGCTTTTTGTGCATTTCCAAGTGTAATGGAAACCCAGCTAATGACAGGTCAAGGAAACTGTGCAAAAAGGCATGAAAATATGGGGTGTTTTATTAGTTATTACACAGCGACATAAAAAGTGTTACATAAAAGGGGAAAGAAGGGCTATCTGACATTTTTATGGTCAGAGAATAGGAGTAAAAAAGTATTATCTATCCATAAAATTACCCCTGTATCACGTCTTTATAAATATCACAAAATCGTAAAAAAGCGGTTAAAATGACATCTAGAACCCATTATTTTGATTGAAATTATAGACCATTGCTACATCCTGAGAAACCAGTCTTATAAAAGCCTGATTTTTTTAGAGTTTAATGAGGGTAGAAATATAATCTTTTTTTAAAATAATAAACTGGATTTTACATCCTATTTTGCCTTCAAAGCAGTAAAACCAGGCAGCCCTTTTTGGAGCTCTAACCTTTTTATTTTAGAGTACATGGTAGCCAGCAGGCAGCTTCGAGTTTTTGGAATAAGATCCTGGACAAAAAGCCAAATCTGCAGGGGTGTGAAAAAACATCTTTGATGTCAGATGAAATTTCACTGAACAGCACAGTACAATCTGATCGCAGGCTGGCGTCCTCTGGCAGAATGATCTCTCCGGATCGTTCCACCCACAGGACATGCAAAGTGCATCTGTGCTGCTGAGGAAGTGTGGGATTTTGTGTCTCTGTGCTCTTGTCTATAGGAGGGAGATGATGATTTAAATATTTGAGGGGAGAACTTCATCTTTGGTTGATCTTGAGCGTTTGGCTCAGGGTTTATACATGAGATAGGCATGAGTATCTCAGTTAAAAGCATTAAATGGCTGTTTCACAATCATAATCCTGATAATTTACAAAAATTAAGGCTTGTATGGGTTTTTTAAATACTACATCAAAGAGTAAACGCACTGCCATCACTCATTTCTGTCTTTTACTGAATTATAACATTCCTGATCTGTTGTCATAGTAGGAGTCATTAAAAACAGATCAAGCCCGTGTCTAAATTTTGGCTTAACTGTTTGGCCATGTGTTGTCACTTTGACTTTATTGTTAAGATAAGAGAACAAAAGGAAACTTGTCCCACATTATTACAGGAAACAGTAATCACTCTCACACTGTGCCATCGCTCTGTAATGACCAACTTCAACCAGAGTCACGAGATGCTGAAAGAAAAGAGCCCGATTGTTTATTGTGACTTCTTTCTCAGTGTTTGACCCTCTTTGGTTTCTTTGCCTCCTTTTGTCTCCGTCCTTCCTCTTCTTTCCCACAGATCTGCCTCCAAGTCATCCTGAAGAGAATCACACCTGTATGTGGTGTCCCTTTTGATGGGAGTTTCCAAACCTAAACCAAAGGAAACCTGCGTTTACATTAAGCAATACAATGTAGAACATGGTTTGATCTTTTGTATGTACAGGAGAGTCTATGGGACAAGCTGAACTACCGCCTGGTCGTTCTGTGCCCCTTAAAGTTTACAGCTGCTGAACAGTGACAGCACAGTAGTGGGTCAAGAAGAAGGAATGGTGGGCTTTCTGTGCCTCAAATGTCATAGCAAAGACTGACCATGAAGCCTGAGGACCTCAGCCTTTGCACAAACATACATCCACTCCAACTGAAGGATGAACTGATCAGATTTTTAAGTTAACACTCCCTCAAAGCATACATGAGATATCCATCTCAAAAGCAAGGTATCAACATGAGGCCCCATAACCATGACTTTTCACTACAATCTCCAATGTCTAATCAGTTCATCCTTAAATTAGAGAGAGCATTTGTGCAAAATTTGACGAAAATCCCTCTAACCATTCTAAAGATATCATATTCACAAGCAAAGGATGAACATGAGGCCCATTAGCAAATGTCTAATTAGTTAATCATTAAGTCAGGGATACTTTTAACCTACTTTCCCCTTTGTTGCCACTCTTAACCCATCTTTGCCACTCTGTTTCCATTTTTAACCAGTTTTGCCACTTTTCACCCCACTTTAACCAATTTTTGGCACTTTAAACCAATTTCGCCTTTCCTTTTCCACTTTTTACAAATTTTTTGCCATTTTGCTACTTTTTTTTTTTTTTACCACTTTCAACCCATTTCTCTCACTTTTTTTCACACTTTAAATCAACTTTGCCACTTTTGATCAACTGCTGCAACTCTGTTACAAATTAAACCAATTTGGCAACCTTTTCCCACTTTAAGCCAATTTTTGCTAGTTTCAACCAATTTTGCCTTTTTGCCACTTTCAACCCATTTCTGCCACTTTTGACGCATAAAAAGTAAAAAGTGTTGTGAATTTTGTTATTTTTCAAGCCATTTTGCCAAAATTTGGAAATCTGTATTCAATTTTTGACCCTTTGTTGCCATTTAACCCACTTTTTGCCACTTTTAACCCAGTGTTGCAACTTTTTTCCACTTTGAGGTCAGATTTTGCCTCTTTTGATCAGTTAAGCCACTTATTAAACCAATTTCAAAACATTTTTGCCAATAAACACATTTTCCAAAAATCCTTTGCTAATTTTAGCTTATTTTTGCTGATTCGTTCACATGTTAAACACATTTTTGCTTTATTGCCACTTGAAACCTATTTTTGCCACTTTTAGCCATTTCTGCACTTTTTGCAGTTATCTCACAGTATGACAGTTGTCTCTTGGCTTTTTCCCCGCAGTTGTCTTAGTTTCTATTATTTTATTGTCTGACGCCTTGACGTTTGACATTACTTTCCAAATGTTTAGTTTTAATTTGCCCACCCACATTGTAATCAGTACCTTAGAGATTTTGCTGATATCCAATTTTTCTTTGTAAAACTGCAAAAGAAAAACTTCTGGATAAGCTCTATTAAGGCAGATGTGATCAACTTCACATATCTTTAGGTTTGTTAGCACACTTCACATCTTTGCTCCTTTATTCTGACAATGATCGTACTGTTCAAACCCTCGATAAGGCAAACAGCTGCTCCTGCTGCTTCTGTTTTCCCCCTGAAGCCTCACAAACACTCTTCTTTCTGCAGCAGTCCAGACTGTGACCTTGTTTCCCGATGAGCCGGTGCTGCCTCTCTCTGCTTCTTATCACAAATGGGACATTGATGGATGGCTCAGAGTAGCTGCTCTGCTGTTTGGAGCAGCAGGTCAAGGCGACAGTTACTTTAGCCAAATGTTGGTGTTCAGAGTCTCAGAGCTGATTATAAGAGGTTAACAAGGCCTGCAAAGGGGGAATTTAAAGCAAACATCATGTTTTAAAGAAGAAAAAAACAGCTTTACATAAGTATCAATGTATTCCCATTTCTTATATATTTGTGTGAACCATTGCTTTTGAGGATTAAGAAGGACCCTGCAAGATATGCACAAATATCTGTCAGCTAATTCACATTATACAGCCATATGCCCACAGGTTATAAAGGATTAGGATGATTTTGCACTCAATCGAGGCCGAATAGGATTCAGAGAATCAAAGCCTGTCAGACAGGGACTATTTTGGGCTGCTGCTAATAGTTCTTGTCAGGCGTAATTTTTAAGTACTTTAACCAATTCATTGTATAATTAGGTTAACAAAATTAGCTCATTGCAAAGTCAGTCAGCAGGCGGTAATGCAATAAAGTTATTAACATACCAGATTTATAGAGCCATTAATATGGAGGTGATTTGTCTTTTCATAGTGTTGCTCCGCTGTGAAAAGGGCATAAATTAATAAAAGAAAAAAGGCTCTATAATGGCGGTTCAGTGTGCTTTACTGCTATTGTTCTATTGTTGAAATAGAGAGCTGAAATTGACATCCTGAGTATAGATGATGTATTAAATGTGTCAAAATAAAAACCTATCATAGCTGAAGAAAAATGGCTGTTAAAGCTCGTAATTAGTTTGTTGATTTGGCGCCCCCTGTGAACAAAGTAGGAAATCTTATCTCATAACTGTTTGAGTCTGGTTCATGGTCAACGGAAAAGGGGAAACCTCTCTGGGGATTAGCAGTATTGGAGGCTCATGGAGGTCTAATAACCAGTTTAACAACTGATTACCAAGTCTAACATGAATTCTTGCCTCTGTGGATTGTAGAGTTGGTCGTCTCTCTAAAAGGAAGGTTAGTGTTTGCTCCTGCCATCACATGTTGATGTGTCCTTGGGCAAGATGCCTAATATAAACTGCTTCCCAACCAAAAAAAAAAAAAAAAAAGAAAAGAAAAAAACTGGGCTACCTTCTTCAAAGGGCTCCAAAAGCTGGTCAAGAGACAGGCTAATGGATGGAATATCAGGATGTTAACAGAAACATAACCCATCCAAGATGCCTGATATACACTGATATTCATGGAGGGCCCATTGGCCTGGCCTTTCAGGAGCCAAGCCATTTCTGCAGGTAGACCTTAATAAGCAGTGATCACTGACAAAGAATATCATCCAGCTTTCATCAAGCAGTCAAATGAATTATTAAATGTGTTTTGTGGGAACTTAGCTGTAACTTCTAAAAAGGATGACCGGACATCGCTCTTGTCTTTTTCTTTACTTTACTTCTGAACAATGAAGCATTACAGCAGCACTGCGTGGCGTATTTTTCTTGTTGTTCCTCATTCATTTTTGTTACATTCTCAGAGATATTTACGTCACCTTTCGACACTGCTTTACGGCAGATAGAACTGTAGTTTCAAAAGATTAACAGATGCGTACCGCCACCTAGTGGTCAGTAGAAGTAACTGTCCAATAGTTGAAACAGATTAACTTAAATGCTTTTAACTGAGAAAACCCATTTTAGCCTTTTAACTAAAAGTAAACAACATAAATCACTGTATCAATGAATTAAAGATACAACATGTTTACTTGCTGAGAAAATGTAGAAGAGACTGCCATGAGGTGGCTACCCCATGTTACACTTTTCTAGTTGACTTCTATTATCTCAAATACTTTTGTAAATGAGTCAGAGGAATCCTTCTGGATGGATGTGGATGGATAGATGAGTGTAGATGGATGATGGATGGATGGATGGATGGATGGCTGGATGATGGATGGATGGATGGATGATGGATGGATGGATGGATGGATGGATGGATGGATGGATGGATGATGGATGGATGGATGGATGGATGGATGGATGGATGATGGATAGATGGATGGATGGATGGATGGATGGGTGGATGATGGATGGATGGATGATGGATAGATGGATGGATGGATGGATGGATGGATGGATGGATGATGGATAGATGGATGGATGGGATGGATGGCTGGATGATGGATGGATGGATGGATGATGGATGGATGGATGATGGATGGATGGATGGATGATGGATGGATGGATGGATGGATGGCTGGATGATGGATAGATGGATGGATGGATGGATGGATGGATGATGGATGGATGAATGGATGGATGATGGATGGATGGATGGATGGATGGATGGATGGATGGGTTGGATTGGATGGATGGATTAAGGGTGGATGGGTTTGTTGGGATGGAGGGGTTGGATGGTATCTATGGTCAGATGGATGGATGGATGATGTTTAATTTATTCTGTGGGAAAATCAACACATCCAGGAGCAGCCTACTGACTTGTGACACAAGGATCAAGGAAAGAGGGTGATGACAAGACATAAGGAGTGCTGGAAGGGAATGTTTTCTTGACTTTGTTTTGACTTTTCATACTCAGCAGAGTTTGTATGCATCAATATTGATGCCCTGAATTGCCAACACGGAGGCAAAACTGTTTGACTAAGTCAAAGGCCTGTGGCACAAAGTGGTACTCTAATATTTTTCTGCATTCAAAGTAAAAGGGCCAGATGTAAGAGGTTTACGATTGAAATATTTGGATTTGAAGGGCAGAGAATCAAATCTTGCAGTGTGTTAAGACATGGTGTAAGGAAGCAGCAACCAGAAGCTGCTGTTCTGTTGCTGTATTTCATTCATGTTTTTGCTGCTTATTTGTAATGGACAATGACTATTCAATGGCCAGTTCATTTTTAAAGGGCAGAGAGGTGGAGCAGCAGGGAATCACTCTCATGAGTGCCTTGATCCTTCTTCATCATCTCTTGTTGTTTTTTTGGTTAAGAGCCCCCTGGTAACAGAATTTACATTATGTTAATGTCACATTACAATATAGAAAGCCTTAATCTTGTTGTTCAATGTTGCTTAAGTTGATTAAAAAAGTGATGCAACTTTGGTCACCATGGTCTTTAAAAAGTCTTAAACACTAATAAAAATATTTCCAGAATGGCTTCTGTGCTGTCTGACAGGTTACCCGACTGTCGTTCTGTGCATACGACACAGTGTGACACAATGTAGGTCACCATGCTAACAGGTGAGTGAACTCTGAAGGGTTCATCAAAGAAACAGGAAATATGTGACCTGTCCTGTTTGTGCATCTGTCAGCTGCTTTAACATCTTTCTACTTTGTTCTGTCACTTACATAATGTACGAGAACATGCTGAACAGCATGTAATGTGCTGATAGACTTCACTGGAAAAGTAGGTCATGCAACATACAATTATAATGTATGGTCTTAATTTGCAGCAGTTAAATTTTACAGCCAGGCATTAGTATAACATGCTCCCATAATGTGCTGATTCTTTAAGTCAAGCCTTGTAAATTTAACATTACAAACATTCTGTTACTTCAATTATAAAGAAAGAAATCAAGAAATTTAGATATTTGCCTCCTGCAGAAGTCCTGGTTAAGCCCTCAAGACTTTAAATTTTAAGTATCAAGCACGTATGAAATCAGAGCAACAGAATACATCAGACGGTACACATGCGCAGCACAAGTTCTGTGGTACAATAACTACTAAATCAACTCAGATAAAATTACCCTTGCCTTAATCTATAATAATAACTATTAACTGAACCAGCTGTACCAGCCAATGCTGTGTCATTTAGGAGCATACCGGACAGCATGGGTTTATTTACCGAGGTGAAGTGCAAAAAAAGGCTGCAACTGGGGACTTTTACATGCCAGGAGACACCTCTGTATCCTCTGTGCTAATGTGTACATTTCAATGGCTTGATAAAGGAACTTAATGCAACGTATTTTGCATGTTAGAAATCTGTTGCGTTTGACTCTGTGTCTCTCTAACTGCAGTCTCTCACATCTCTCATATTCACTTGGCTGAGTGCTGCTGCCGTGTCTTATGGGATGCTGCCTCCTAAGGTGGTGGGCAGGTGTGCATGTGCATGTGACCGTGCAACCAATAGGATCTCGGTCAAATGAGAGCTTATAGACCAACCAATCAACCAACCAACTATAAGGTGTCAGCCCTAGCATCGGTTTGATACTTTGCTTAATGGATCTGCCAAGAAATCATCTGGCCAATCTATTTGCTTTGCAAGCATGGATGGATGTTGGATATGGATGGATAGAAGAGTGTAGATGGATGGATGGAAGGAAAGAGAGATATGGATGGATGGATGTAGATGATGCATGGATAAATGGATGGATGGATGGATGAATGGATGAATAAATGAATGGATTGAGGGATGGATGGATGGATGGATGGATGAATAAATGAATGGATTGAGGGATGGATGGATGGATGGATGAATAAATGGATGGATTGAGGGATGGATGGATGGATGGATGAATAAATGGATGGATTGAGGGATGATGGATAAATGAATGGATTGATGGATGGCTGTGGATGGATGCATGTATAAATGGATTGACAGATTGATGGATTCACAGATAATAAATGCATGGATTGATTGATGGATTGTTGAGTGGATGGATGGATGGATGTTTGGATGCATGGATGGATGCATGGATGGCTGGAAGGATTGACTGATGAAAGGTCGATGGACGGATGGACAGATGGGTTGATGGATTTTTGGTGGCTCCAGTTTTCAGCATCAGGGGTTGAAAGTATAATTACATTTTCTCAAATTAATGGTTCTGAGTTGAGTTTTTGGGGTACTTGTACAATTTTGAGTGCATTTTGATATCAGTACTTTTACTCCTACTTATGTATGTTTTAACCAGAGTAAATCTACTTTTACTTTAGTACAATGCTCTTGTTCTTTGTCCACCTCTGTTGACTACACAGTAGCACATAGTGAGAGGAATCCACATCCCATACCAAAACAGCAAAACTGGAATGTTGATATCTCAGGGTTAACCCTGTCAGAGTTTATTTTGACTCTCAAAGTGTAATTTTATCTCCATTCTGAGTGAAATGGTCTTCAGTGTTGGGTTAGTTGACAGTGTTTATCACCAGTGTTAGTTGAACTGTGCAAAGGGCCTATTAATCATGGCTTCACCCACTGCTATGCCAAATTTTAGGGGGATGTGTCAGCAGAGTTTCCCATCATGCCCTTGGGCCGAGCTTTTCAATGTGTTTTATATGAGTTTTGTTTGGATGTTTCCTGTTGTACAGTGATCCCTGCTGCATTCTTTTGCTCATGTGTCTGCTGGTTTGTTGATGTTTTTGATGTGAGACACATTTGCACCATGAGTGAAGTTATTCACCAAGTTAGAGTGTCCACCTGTGACTTTAGGTGCTCCTATAAGACCCAAAGTGCATGTTCTTCAACATAGCTTTTCTATGAGGTTGACTCACCGTTGAAAATCTGTCTAGCAAAAACAAAACAGATACTGCAATTCTGTCATACTGTCAAATACTGAACGCTTTAAAAGTGTAGTTTGACTATATGTAGTGTGGACCAATATAAATGCTTTTAAAGTGTTCAATTGAACTATTCATGAGTTTTATTAACACTGTCAATTTTGCTGTGTATTTAACTGTATTATAGGGGTGTGACTTTACCTGAGCAACCTGGTTGGAGATCTATTCTCCTGCTGTTCTTGGTGATAAGGAAAGCTCATATTTTGCTGTACAATTCCTCCAAAGCTAATCAGTACTAAAAGTAAACTTTAGAGATTTTTTACTTGTACTTGAGTAGATTCATAGACCAGTACCTTTACTTTTACTTTTTTAAGTTTTAAACAGAGGGACCGTAGTTTTACTTGAGTAAAATAGGCATGTACTTGTACAAAATGGGCCGCATGGGTTCAAATCAGGTCTGTGACTCTTTTTCTGAATGTTATTTCATGCTCTCATATGAGTCTATCCACTGTCCTATCCTATTAGGATAAAAGCAGGAAAGTCTGAAAATAAATTTATGAGAAAGAGGAAATTTTGGTTGGGTACAAACTGTTCTTTCTTGGGGTGTATTTAGTCAATAGGTTGTGTAAGGCTGATATGACTGAGACTGATTTTTCAAAACAACATCTGCTATGGTTGCCCTTCAAAAATGACTTTAAATGGGCATTACTCACAAGTCATCTCATACTTTATAAAGTCTATAGAGCAACTACACAACATATAAAACCAGTTACTTGCAGTTAATGTCTGCCCTTTGTTCTGGTACGGAGAGTGCTGTAAAGTGTAGTGGTTCCACCTCTGACTTCTACCCCTACGTTCCTCAGTACCTGTATGGACTTGGAAATGGAGTGGGTAACGGGGCAGCAACTATGGAGTGTCATTTGGCGACTTTGCAGCAACTTCTCTTTGGTGCACTTTTGGGTATCGTTGGCAAGACCGCGTGTCTAATGCTGATCTGCTTGTTGCCCAGGACCCAGTGGGCTGGTCCAGATGGGAAGGGGGTGACCGTCATGCCCATCAGGAGTCTGGCACAGTACGGGACCAAGGTAGCCTTGCAAAACAGATGGATACGCTGTTTCTGTGTATCTCACTGGCAAATCCAACCGAACCTGAACCGTTTGGGCCTGGTTAGAAAGTGACAGGACCAATCAGCAACGAGGGGCAGTCTACAGACGCCATGGTTCATGTTATGTAGTTTTCTATGGAGTTTACTCCCTCAGTAGGGGCACAGCTCAGTAGCGGCTACGTCACATAATTTGTTGCTCTGATTAGCTCGTAAAGATGTGACAGACAGAACGTTCATCCAATTGCCGTCCAAGTGTTTTTTTTCAAAGGCTCTGCCCTTTCCCAAACGCTGTCTATGAGTGGTTTACCAGATGGATGTGTGAAACAAATCCTTCTGGCGTGCCAGGTTAGGACCAAGGTGAGTGCAAAGTGACAAAATTAAGCCAGTAGATTGCATCGTTTTGCTCAGATTATGTTTTAAGTTTTTAGACTCTAATCCAAGTTTTTGTCCCTCTGAGGTCTTTGGATGCATTTTGATTTCTATTCATATTTGTGCCATTTTATTCCCAATAAATGCAAAACAATATTTTTTAAAAGTGTTTGATCATGCTGAATCTTTAAATAATGGTATTTAGCTAAATATCAAAGAAGGATGAAATGGGTAATTGGATGCTCACGGGCATTTCTCTCTGTTCTCTATAAAAACAAGCATGTGGGCTTGTAATTCCCCATTTGGTTTTTGCCCTGCGTCCCCTCATCTGCCTGAGAACAGTGAAGGATGACTCGTGACCATGTTTCTGCCGCTCACTGACATCACGCTCTCTAAAGTGCATTTTTAGTTTTAATAAGAGGTTTACCCCCACTGTGAAGAGCCTCTATGCCTGAAGTTACTCCTCATTTTTCAAATCTGTGTTTCATGAGTTGGAAATATACGACTCCATCCGTCATTCTGAGTACTTGTCGCTTTTCCACATTTTCCTGATTGTGTGGTTTCATTTTAGACCGACCTTTGAGTTGAGTAACTGCTGGGTCATATGTCAAACTTTTTATGTTCCCCCTTGTAAAACTTTACCTCTGAGTTTGAACCTTATGATCCAGTGCTCATGATGACTTTCTGGTCCTGAAGGCAAAAAACTCGAGTTCAGATCTTTCCTTTTAGTCATGGATGAAAGGATTTTGGGCAAATACCCGCCAATTTTATGCTCTTTGTTTATTCATCTCCTTATCATAAAACTTCAGGACACAACAGAACAAGTTTCGCTTGCAGATAAATCTGTCAACCACTCAAACAGTTTATAAATAAGAGATGAATGATAAAAGTTTCTCGGAATTATTTTGGATTCTGTGCAAAATTCAATTACTACATTAAGATGAAAGATCTTTATGAGCGATGCAGGAGTCCATTTTAACCACAAGTGCGCCCTAAAGGGCTTTCATGTATATAGAACCACATTCATGAACTTCAGGAGCAGCCCAGGGGAACTTTTGAGGTCAACAAAGTCCATCTCTGATCCACAGTGAAACAGTTCTGTATTTGTGTTCCCCATTTATTGCAACAAAATAAAACTTAATCACTGTTTACTGCCTGCTAGTTTTACACTTTTTAAAAAATGGATATACAGTCTTTTTAGGGAATTGTATCCCTTTATTCATAAAGATAAGAGTGGATAAAGATGGAAATAGGGATGAGAGAGTGGGGTAGAGACATGTGGGAAGGTAGCCAAAGATTGGACATGAACCCAGTCCGCGCACATGGGGCATGCCTTAACCACTAGGCCATCTACGCCCCCATTTTTCCACTTTTGCCCTGGAAATGTTCTGCCATTGTAGATGACCAGAGGCACTGCTTGTCAGTAAGCAACTGCTTAGGGCCACAAGCCAATATGAGGCCCCTGAGGGGCTGAGAAAGTATAAACATTGCAGTGGCTCAGAATGTGCAAAGTTTGCAATGACAGTAGGAAAGCCCCCTGACTGGGCCCCCTGACAGCACTCACTGTCTTTGTGCTGCAAAGTGTTGCATGCATTATTCATATGAAAATGAATGCTTTTAATAGGATTTTTCATTTAGAGGATTCTAAAAGTATGGTATTTAAAAGGGTTCCTGGGTTGATGCGCTTCAGCTAAACCTCCTAGGTTTGATTACTCTTGAATATTTAAATAGGCCTACTCTCAGGGACTGTTAGTATAGATGGGCTAGATGAGCTTATTTCTTTAGGTTTTGGTCTTGCAATCTTATAACTACACGAATGATACACTGTTTGCCTTCTTTATATCTGCTTTTAATCTGTTCTACATGGACAAGGTTTGGCCAGGACCTGCACTGACAAGAGACGTGGCGTGTATCTCAAGAGGGCTGGGTTGGAGTAGAATGTAATGGCACTTGGTGAATCGGCCTGGAGCACATGCAGTAGAATTGCAAAGACTGGCTAGAAAGCAAGCAATTTGCTCCACAGTGTGCATAGCTGTGTTGATTTTGACAGCTGTTTTTAATTTTAGCTACAGTCTTTATCTTGAGATTAAATAGCTTTTAGTTTTAGTCACATTTTAGCAATTTCTACCCTTTATATTCTTAGTCTAGTTTTGTTCCATAAATATCCTCACATCTTTCTTTACTTTTAGTCCAAGCATTTATTCTCTTGCCTGAATCTGGTACCAAATTATTGTAGTGTGTTCTATGCACCCTGCTAAGCTCGGGGTCCCTGCTAAGCCCGGGGTCCCTGCTTTCTACAGTTGAGAGGCAGAATAGCTACACATGCATTGTGTTTTGACAGATATACCCACAGTCAAGAAATATCATGGATTTTGAATGTCTAACAAAAACTAAAAATGAGACTAAAATGTATTTTAGTCATCAAAGATTGTTTTTTGGCTGGTCTTAGTCTGGTCTTTCTCATGGAAAAAAAGGCTGTCGACAAACAATCCAAGTCATAAATTTAGTCAACAAAATCAACACTGGTGGAGAAGAAGTGTGTGAAATTTAGGGGTCAGCCAAGCTAAGGCAGGGGGCGTGGCTTAGCGACGGGTCGATAATGAATTGTTGAAATTTAGGTTGAAAAAGAGCCTTTCTTTAAAATTAGCGTGTGTTTTTATGTGGAGACTGATACAACCTAATGATGGGAATTCCAGCTCTTTTTAGTGATCGGGTCATTCAGCTCAGCTTGGTACAAAGCGCCGGCTCTTCATTTGGGTACCAGTTTGACTTCATTTTTGCCTGCCAAATTTAGCAACGTCATGGCATATTACTTATATTTGTGCTGGTATATTCCTCCAGTAATAATACTCTAAATCAATAAAAGTATCCTGATTGTTTTTTTAAACATACTGTCTCCCAAAATATATATATTGTGGTTCAGATAAATCTGTGCGCTGGCTTAGCTGTATGGCACACCTGATATAAAACAATATTCCAGCGTGAAACTTGTGTCCTCAATGTGTGGTGTGCTTGTGATAGAGTAATGTTAAGAAAATATTGTGTATCTATTTTTTTTTAACCGATTTTCTGTACTATTATTACTATTTTTAGTAATATTATATTTAGGAGGGCCGGGAATATCTGGAATCTTTATTTGTATTTGGAATTTGACAACTGCTATGCTCATTCAACAATGTAAATTTTGAGCCTTTTGTTCTCTTGTGGTTTTTTTTAAATAATAAAAGTATTTAAAAAAAAAGATTGTAGTAACAAAAATAATCATATAAAATAGTTCTCACATGGGATCTGGATCTTATTGTTCTTATAAAAGAGTCGGCACTTTGTACCGACTCGTTCTTGAACAGCACATCTGCTTCCCTTTATTACTGGAAATGCAGTACTTTTCTTCATACTGCATTTCCCTTTGTCTTGTTCTCCTTTTACTTTATTATATAGAAGACTAAAATAGTTCCTCCAACACTGAGAGACTGAGTCAAAGAAGAGAAAGAGGGTTGGTCTCTTTGAGCAAACCCCGCCCTCCTCATTACTGAAGCGGCCACCCAGCGGACACTGTGAAGTCTGCCTGTGATCAGAGATCTACTGGAGTCTAGACTGAACACACGCACTGGGACGTTTCCTCCTCTTATACTGGGAATCTACAGAGAACAAACTGGTCTTTACTACCTTTGAAAGAAGAAGACACTGCTTTCATTTTCCTCTGCTTCTCACTTTTGGACATTTTTTGGTTTATTGTTTCCAAAGTGGAATAAAAACCGTTTTGGAGAGAAAGATGCTTCAAACGGACTGAGAGGCTTCCCCGTCCTCTCCGGGACATTTAAGGACGTCCAGGTGTGTTTTTTCTGTCTTTCTGAGTGGAGATGGTTCACGCCTGCATGGATTATATCTGAACATCACCTGCTAAACACTTCGGACTAAGATTGACGCACGGCTCCGGAGCGCAGCGCCCTCTCTCCAATGAAATATCTCCCCGCTGTGGATCGACAGAGCACGCGCATCGAGCTGAGTGAGACCCCTGACGGTACGAAGTCTCGTCCTGGTGCTGTGGTCCAGTTGTTGACCCCTCTGGACCCTCTTCGGCAGGCAAAGCGGCTTCCTATCCGAGTTCTCAAGATGTTGACTGCGCACACTGGACACTTGCTGCACCCGGAATATTTACAGCCTTTGACGTCCGCACCAGTCAGCATCGAGGTATTTATTGACTTTAGAGGATCTACAGCTCTTTATTCATTTGCAGTCAAGTGTTTGTGATGTCAGCAGCGAAGCCAAAATGTAAATATAACTCTGAATTTATGGAGACGTCCTCCGGGCTGACAGCAAACATAAATCTAACTGTTCCAGAGCAGAAAAAGAATCACTTTGACTCTGGGCAGTGGTTCTCAACCGGTGGGTCGGGGTCCAAAAGTAGGTCAGGGAGCTGTTTCTAATGGGTTGCAAAAAATATCCTTAAATTAATGAGAAAATATCTTTAAAGTACGGAAGCCCTAAGAGGACACTGTTTCAGCAGACATGGTGAAACTGCATTTTCCTTTAGAGCGCCTCGGGCATAAAAAAAAAACCTTCAAAAGGAGCTTAAATTAAATTCTCTGATACCTCTAAACAAAAAGTAGCAGATTAATAAGAATGTAGAGATAGAGACACATAGTTGCTCTGCATTTTTAATATTTTAAAATGTTTTTTTAAATTTTGCATGGCTGTAACCTTGTTCAGGTCTCTTGTTAAAGAGATTTCTCATCTTTAAGGGACTTTAAAGACAAAAAATGCATGCATTTATTTTATTCTACTCCATTTTGCTGTGACAGGGAGTCAAGTTTGGTTGTTTCCCAAGATTTCAGCTAATTTTTCTAATTATGTTTCCTCCTAGATAATGCATTAGTTTGTCTAGATCTCTGATTCCAGTGATAATATGTCACAGTTGATGTTTTTCCATGGTAATATAAAAAGTATGCATGCATGCATTTCCTCCTAGGGCTTCTGTAACGATGCACAGTTTAAACATGCTTCTTTAGCCCGCTGTGTTTGTTCGATCATATGTTTTCTATGATAGAAACTGCAACATTTTTCATCATTCTAACAAATCTGGGTTGTGGTCTCTCACTAACAATGTGGTGGTGGCTACTGGAGCAAAACCAGTTAGACCCACTGACTTTAGGGACACGGTTTATAAGGCACACACTTTTCCTCTCCATGTTCTTAAAGGCTAATACAAAATAAAGAAAACATTCTGGTTCTCTATAATAGTAGTTATGGCCACCTAAATGTACATTTTGTGAATTTATTTGCAAATTATTTGTGAAATAAATGCATGATTGACAGGAAACAAACACTTAGGTCATTGTGTCACAGCTGTTTGGTGTTTAAAGGGATGTCTTGCTACTTCATGTGTTATAAATGTCACTTTACTAGTTTAAGAGTCATAGTTCGTCATGAAAATCCCAGTATTACTTATTTGCTGTTAGAACTGTGAGAAAAAGCCCTCAGAGTTCAGGGAATGTTGTCAAATGCTATGTTTTATTCCATAAAAACTCCCAAAATCCTACAATACTTGGTCCTGCCTTACTGTTTTTCAGAGAAAAGCCTTATTTAACCTGCTGCTTCTACTTTTTATTTATTATTTTGAACTGTTTTGTTTATTAATTAGCTTAATTTGCAGATGAAAAACTCAAGTTTCAAGAAAGAAATTTAGTGACACTCCCCTGGATTTTTTGTAGCCTTTACTTGTTATTTAGTTTGGTGGTAAAAGTCCAAATAAGTAGTTATGAATTTTTGAAATTATTATTATTTATTAAATTTGTACTTAGGAGGAGATAAGTGAGGTATAGCTGCATTTATGTGTGATAAATGATGGTCCTTCCTGTTTTAAGAGTTATATTTGGATATTTAAATCATCCTCTGCTACAAAAATGTAAAAAATGAAACAGAAACTAAACTAAGTTTTGTCAATTGTCATTTTTTCCCATCAAGACTCCAAAAATAGCCCTTTACCTAGGGATGTGTGTAGTTCGAGTTATTCCTGATGTCTGTGCTAAGCTGGTAATTCATAAAGAGTGTCTATGGTTAAAAGTCAGAGGTGTGATCAAAGCTGTCTCAGTACCATAAATGATTCAGAAATAAGGTGCCAATAGAACATTTAAGGAACAGAAACAGGTTTCAATCCTAAATCTGTGTCGTAATACGGTACGAGAGGTATCAAATGTGTTGGTACCAGATTTCGGTACTCATACTTACATATCCTTAGTCCTACCATACATTTTCTAAAGGAATAAACTCAGAAGAACAAGCTGTATAATCAGCTGCTTTCACAAGATATTTAACTATTTTTGTTTATTAATTGGCTTAATGAACTGCCAATGAATCATACAAGCTTCTACAAAGCAATTTAGAGACATTCCCTTGGATTTTGGAGTATTTGACAAGTCAGTGTGTTTTTTTTGTCATTATTTTTGAGTTGAAAAAGTCCATCTGATTGCTGAGTTTATGCTCATAAATCTTAGTTAAGTCAACGTTAGATATTTGAATAATTATAGTACTCATTTGCTGTTGAAATATAACCCCCAGAGCTTAGGGGATGTTGTTAAGTGTTGTCTTTTGTTGCATCAAAACAAACCAAAAAAAACCTCAAATCGTTGGTCCTAGCACTGTTGTTTTTAAATATGAACTTTATTTATCGACACAATCTGCTGATTTTACATATAACGGATTATTTTTGAGTATTTTTGTTTTTTTAATTGACTTCACGAGTCACCAACAAATCATCCATGCTTCAAAAACAAGCAATTTATAGACACTCCCTTGGATGTTTTGTGGTCTTTTATCAGAATTATCAGTGGGGAGAAAGTTCAAATGACACCATATCAATATAATCTCCTTGTTTATCACCAGTTATGTTAGTATTTATTGGAAATCAAGTGAGGTATTGTTGTGTTCATATGTCATAAATTTTGGTTAAGTCACAGTTGGACACTTAAATCATATAAATCATTTGCTGTTGAAAAATTAACCCTCAAAGCCTCTGGGATGTCAACATCTGTCACCTTTTGTTGCATTAAAACAAAAAAAAAAATCCACAGATACTTCATCGCAGTTAGTTGTTTTTAGATATAAACTATATTTTAGAACATTATCTGCTGCTTTTGATAATTATTTTGAATTACTTTTGTTTTGTAATTTGCTTAAAAATACACCAATGAATCAGGGGTCAGGGGAAATTTATAGATGCTCCCTAAGATTTTCTGTAACCTTTTTTCTCAATTTTCAAAGTAGTTCATGAGTCATCATTTGGCATTTAATCTTAATTTTAATCATTTGCTGTAAAAAATATTGAAAAATCATGATCAAGCCAAGGGAATGTTGCCAAATGTCACTTTTTGTTTCACCAAAAATCTAGTCGTACCATTATTTTTTTTAAAGGAAAACCTTTATCTAATAGTGTAATCCACTGCTTTTATGTGTTTATTGGGATTTTAAACTTTCTTCTAAAATAACTGACACAATAATCAACAATTCATCCAAGCCTCTTGAAAAGTAATTCATAGACACTCCCTTAGATTTTTCAGTTTTAGTATGCTTTATGTTCAGAGGATCAAATATGAACAGTTTCTCTTCATTCACAACCACTTTGACTCATAGTTACTGGTAGCTATAATTGTATTTAAGTGAATAGATTTCAGGCTTTTATAGCAGAAGACTACTCTTTATTGTTGTGTGGGCTCTCTGGGAAGGATAAGGATGAATAAAAATGACAAAACTGATCAGAATCTGTCTTGTCTTACAGCTGGATGCCAAGAAGAGTCCCCTGGCCCTGCTGGCTCAGACCTGCTCCCAGATCGGTAAACCAGACCCTCCGTCCTCCTCTAAGCTCGGCTCCTCCTGCAGCCAGACAGACAAGGAGCCCGGCAGTCGCTCGTCCAGCCTGAAGCACAGCGAGCACCGCCTCTCTCTGGATGATAAATGCAGCTTCAAGCCGTACAACAAAGGCAGCGGAGAGTGTCGCAGGGATGGAGTCACCACCAGCAGCAGCTCTAACAGCAGCAGCAGTGATAAAGTCGGGTTTAGGGTGCCAAGCAATAATTCTAGCACTAATGGGAATCCAACTCCGGGCCAGCAGTCCTACCCGCCACATGCTGCCTCACCCAGCTCCAGAGCAGGCAGCAGCACCCCTCCTGGACAGTCTCAGCCTCACAAACAGAGCCAGTCTCCAGGTGGACAGCAGACGCCACACTCCCAAACGACAAACGGAGACTCTGCACATGAGCAAGGCAGTCCAACCAGCACGGGCAGCAATAACAACGCCCTAAAGAAAGATGTGGATACCAGCAAGAGGAACTCAGACAGTCCACATGAAGCAAACTCCAGCCACGCTCGAGCCAGCACCAACTGCAGCAACAGCAGCTCTGACGGAGGCTCTAACCACGAGGGAGGGAAAGCAGATTCTTCCCAGCCTAGCCTCGGTCCTGGTCGAATCACACCCATTTCTCCCTATAAGACAACGCAGCCTCTTTTCCCTCTGCCGTCCTCAAATTTGGGCTATCATGGATCTGTAGTTGGAGCATACGCAGGCTACCCGTCTCAGTTTGTACCCGGGCTGGATCCAACAAAGCCCAGCCTCAGCGTCGGAAGCCTGGGAGTCCCTGGAAAGCACCCGAGCTCCAGCCCCCTCACGGGCGCCTCCCCTCCATCCTTCATGCAGGGTTTGTGCAGGGACCCCTACTGTCTAAGCTACCCCAGTGTGTCCCACCTGGGCGGAAGCAACTGCAACTCCTGCATCCACGACCCGTCTTCAACCCTCAAATCAAACTTCCCCTTGGTGTACCCCTCCCACCCTCTTCACTCCCTCCACCAAAGCTCCAGCGTCTCCTCCTCGCTCTCCCACCCACTCTACACATACGGCTTCATGCTCCCAAACGACCCCCTTCCTCACGCCTGTAACTGGGTCTCGGCCGCGGGGCCGTGTGACAAACGTTTTGCCACGTCAGATGAGCTCCTGGCTCACCTCCGCACGCACACGGCCCTGCCTGTGGGCATGGACAGTAAGCTGCTCTCTGTCTCCTCCTCTGGACCCGCCTCCTGCCACCTCCACCTCCCTCATCAGAGCAGCCCCGGCTCCATGCCCAGCTCCCTCTCCCTCAGGGCTCCCCCGAGCCTGGGATTAGCACGCTATCACCCCTACAGTAAAGTCCACCTGCCCCCTGGACCCTCCTCTATCTCCCTACACTCTCTCCCCACCACAGGCCCATATTACCCTCATTACGCCCTCTACAGTCAAAGACTTGGATCTGCATCTGCCTTGGGATACCAATGATTTACCATCTACTTATGATTTTAATGGACTGGTTTGACATTTTTGGAAATAAGCATGTTTTCTGTTTCTTGGAGAGATAGACGAGTTGATTGATACCTCACACTTATATTTTTATCTCAAAAATATAATTCAAGCCAGCAGCTAGTTAGCGTAGCTTAGCATAAATACTAGAAACAGCTATCCTGAATCCAGAAAGCTAAAGTAATCTGAAAATCTGCACTTTTAGTTGTCTTAAATTGACATGGCTGAACCTTTTTTTATACTGTGAATAATAATCGTAAAAGCATAATTTACAGTTTTAAATTGGCAAACAAGACTGTGCTACTAGCCAAAGTAAACAAATCTAACATAACCCAAGAAAAAAACAAAAATAGCTGTTTTTAGGACTAACTGTAAAAATGTAAGACATAGATAAAGCCAAAGTAGGTTCATAAACTCAATATTTAGGCTTAAGTTTTTTTAAGGCCAATAACATCTATATTTAAGCTATGTTAATTTTATTTATTTTTTTGTTTTTTTTTTAGCATTAGCATTAATTAAAGTGTCTAAATGGAGCTATAATTTTCAAATAAGCTTTAAAATGTATTCAATAGTATTTGAAGTGAGTGATTGAGCCTATAAAGTTTGAAGACAAGTATTTTTTGAGTTATGCTAACTCTGACGTCGCCCCCTGCTGGCCTGGAGGTCAAAGTATATGCTTTACCTTTAAATTAAGCAGCTAAAACGACCTCTCATGCATAGTTTGGTGTATTTAAAAAGTGTTGGAGCTTTAAAACATATCTTACAGGGTTTTTTGGCAGATTTTTGCACTGTTAAGATTTAATTTGTGGATTTTGTATGGCTTGATTGAGGAAAAAGGTGCAAATGGCATGCTGTGCTCCAATGTCGGCACTTTTAAACAAAGCTAGGCTAGCTGTTTGTTGAAGAGTATGTGCTAAGCTAAGCTAACTGTGGTATCATTCTGCATTTGACTTACCCGTCCAGAAAGCCTTCTTTTCAAACATGTCAAACCTTTCCTTTTAAGTTTGGACTTAATTTTGGCAAATTGCTGCTTCCACTTGACATAAGACTGGATTCTAGTGGAAACAAAGATCAAAGTGCAAGTCCTGGATTTTGACTTGAGTGCATCTTCACCCTTTCTTTCTTACATATGAGATTTTTCTAATCAGGCTCCACTCCTAAAGATCAGAGGACTCGCCATGTGGCTCTTGCATGTCTGCACATTGTTGGGATACTTCTGCTACAGACGTGACTGCCCATTGGAGACTTGTGCCGCCCTGTGGGCTCGACAAATTGACGGTTGGACGCCGTGTAACAGCACTTGGATGTTCAGGGTTCTCGCTGCAAATGATGATGATTTAGTGCAGAAAAATGCAGTGTGGCGGCAGCAGTGAGAAGCTGCAGCCGTGGACCGATGTAAGCCCGGCCACAAGAGATGCATGTAAGCTTGACACACCTGTTTATTCAGCCCCATGGTTTGTGATGATTTGTTTCAGCTCCTTATGTTTTTGTTTATTCCTACTGAGAAGTTGTATTTATTTTTCATGGGGATTCTGGCTTTCTTTCATGTTTACCACATAAATCTTCGCTCATTTTTAAACCCTCGGAGGAGTCAAGCTGGATGACAGATGCTGAACATGTTGTCTTAACACTTCTTTGAGAATGAATGTTGAAATCACATCTCTATCTATGAACTCTTCTGCTTTTTGAGTTTTTATTTCTGCAGCAAATTAATGAAAAAGGAGATGTGGTATTTTATATGTAAAAATGGAACACCTCATGGTGGTGTCCCGTGAAAGGGGAGGGCATATTTTGCTAAATAAATCACATTGAGGATGTATTTTCTGTTGTCATCATTTCAGTGGGTCATATGATATAAAAGCTGTGTGCTGTATTTCTTCTATGAACACGTGGCAAGCTTACAATGGAGGAAAACCTGTTGCGGGATTTCAGTGGCTCTAAAATGCCTGCACACCCCTGTTAAAATACTACATTTGTGGTTTCGAAGCCAAAAAGAGGCCAAGACGTACCATGTCAGACCCCCAGTAAAGCCTAGTTGGGGAAGCATCATGCTTCCGGGCTGCTATTCTTCAGTAAGTCAGTCAGGTGTGGCACAAAACCTTCAGGTATCTGCAAGAAAGCTGAAGATGAAGAGGAACTGAAGCTTGTATTGCAAGACAGACTCATAGCATGCATCCAAATCTACTAAAGAGTGACTTCACCAGAGCGAAATAACATTTTTGTGCCCGCCCAGCCAGGGCCCAGACCTGAATCCTGCAGGAAAGTCACTGAGTTGAGGGTTATATAGGAAAAGTTCCTCATTATCTGGCTAATTTTAATCACTTTTGAGAGGAAGAGTGACAGATTTTTGCCACACTGAGCTAGGTAATCTGCTAGACTCCTGAGCAAAAACTCTGCATGTTTTAATAAAATCAAAAAGTGGAAAACGTTCTGAAACGGCATATCTCAGTCTGACGTTTTTACACTAAGAATGTGGCATTTTAACAAGGCTGTGTGACCCTTTAGAGCCACCGTATGCACAGGAATAACATTTATAAAAAGAGATTTAAACTGTGAAAGAAAGTTGTAATTTTCATCCGTGGTTAAATGTTTTATTTTGAAAATTTATATCAGAAAGCTCAGCTCAGTATATGAACATGTTGTACCAGAACTGTTACAAAGAAGCTAAAGTTTTCCATGCAACTGAGAAAAAAATGATCCTTAAAATACAATACACATCACAATAAATCATCTTTATCAGAATATGTGTGCTGAAAGATGTCAGATGAATCTATTTAAAGTTACATGACCACAAAGTAAAGTAAAAGAACACAACGTTAATTGAATCTCATAGATTTTTAGACAAATCACACCCAGATCAACAATGACAGAGCCTTTTCACATCTGCATTTAGCTCCTATAGGCCTTGTCTGTCAGGAGAAAAAACAACAACTCTGTAAAAAAGACATGTAACAGAAACTATCACTATCAACTGGCTCTGCATGCATATTGTATTCCAAAGCATAGAATGTGCATGAATCCCATTTTAGGAACACAAACATCCTCCTTTCATTACTTGGGTGATAGAAGACTGTTTTATCTTACCTATCCAAACTGGCAGATAACTTGACTCTTTGGCTGGCACTGAGTTGTCACTGCCACCAAGAAAAAATGATAAAAAGTCACATATCATCGTGCCAAAGCTCGATGCGTTTGCACCTGGATTAAAAATGTTCTGGAAGGGATAGAAACGCCAGGAGACATCTGTATATCTGCAAAAAAAAAGTAAGCTTCTGATGACACTTTACTCCATAGAGATCTGTCTTATGGCTCCTGAGATACTGTGAGGAACATGTGGGATCATCGGTGATCCAGCGGGATTTGGAGGGTTAGTTCTCATAAAATTACAACTTTTATCTAAGGACTTTAAACTTGTCAATAAGGAGCATCAATAATGGAAATGTATTACTCCTTATTCTCATAAACCTATGACTTAATTGATGTATTACCTGTTATTTTACTGATTTATTCACTTACAGTTATTGACTTTATGATCATACATTTACAACTTGAACCTAATGAAAAGGGCTTTTAGCATTAATGCATTAATTGTGATGAGATTAAGGTCCGTAATTAGTGCAGACATCGTCATGCTTCATTATCTTTTTCAGCACACTTAAGTCAATGCATTGTGCCTTTGCAGCCACAGTGATGGAAATAAATCCACCACTTCTCCTTAATTTCTCATTTCACTTTAAAAACAACTCACAGATGGCTTGGTGGAAAAGTCAGAAGTCATCTGAACCTCATTTTATCAAACATTTACTTTTCTACTGTTCTCTTATTTCAGTGGCAGTCCTTAACAATTTCCTTTTTCTGTGGTTGAAATTATTAATAATCATTATCCTGGATCTACCCAAAGTTCAGGTCTGTATCCAAACAGGAATTCAGTTACACTTAGTCTGAGACAGCACTAAAATCCAGAATGAAACAAAAACAGTTTGAATGCAAATAAGTGGAATTTCAGAATGTGACTCAAAAGAAAAACATCAGAGGGAGAGATAACTAATCAACTGATTATAAGAATTTATTTCTGAGATTAACTGGGATTAAAATCTTAATCATTTGCTCGCCCTATGTACTGGCAACAATGATTAAATCTCACATTACAACTCATTACTCACACAAGTATTCATGTAAATAAATGACCCAATACATTTTGAATGTAGTCTGTAATAATATGATTTACTTACAACCAGACAGAAATATATGGCTTTGGGGCGCAGGTGGCCTAGTGGTTTAAGGCAGCCCGGGTTTGAATCTGACCTGAGGCCCTTTACCACATGTCTCTACCCTGCTCTCGTCCCTGTTTCCTACTCTATCCACGGTCCTCCTCTATGAAATAAAGGCACAAAAATGCCCAAAATAAATCTTAAAAAAAGAAAAACAAAACAAAACAAAACAGTGGTTCGCAACTGGTCCAGCCTCAGGAACCACCAGTCTGCTTTATGACAAATCGCAACCCAAGTCCCCCCCCAAAAAAGTCAAAAATGCATATTAGTAGATTTGCATATGTTGCAGTTTGGAGTGTGATTGGACCAAAATACCAGATATGAAAAACACGAGGAACAAAACTGACATACCCTCTTTCCCCAGAATTATGTGAACATTTTTTGCCAATTTACCTTGAGGAATAACTTAATTATCATTGGAAAATTAGCTTTTCCATTGCAAGAAAAGAGATAAATTAGTTGAAATCTTGATCAAAGATATAAATTTACCCAACGTCACAGTAAAACAAGGTAAAATAAAAGGTGTCCATGCATGTCCACTAAGGACTTCAGGACTTTTCTGAGTAATGTTTTCTTTACAGGCATGTAGTTGTCGTTATTTTCATTCATACTAATGTAGACTTATACCCCATATATGATGCTCTTACAGTATAATGACTAAATCTTGGAGCACAAGGCCCGATGTCACTGCCTACCTTTGCTTCAACTTCATATTACTATGGCTCTCTTTTCTTATGACTTTCTTCCCATAAATTTATTACTTTAAATTCAGAATTCACGACTTTAATTTTGCAATATTACAACATTCTGCTCCTTCCAATTTCAAATTTGATGACTTCTTTTTCATAAAATTACATTTTTAGCATGCGATATTATGTCCTTCTATTATCTCTTTAAATTTATGACCAATTCTTGCAAAATTTAAGACTTTAATCTGAAAAAGTCCATTTATTTTGGTTTCATCCACTTTGATACAAGTTCAGTGCAAGTTTTACAACCCTGTAATAAAATACAGTGTATAGACTTTGCAATTTTCCACTCTTCATCAGTTTTATCTGCTGTTTTAACACAAACAACAACTAAGAATGATTTCCATGTGATTCTCTAAAGAAGTGCAAAAATCCCCAGATTCATTCTATTATCTAAATCATCCTCACATTGATGTTGGATGCTCTTCACTCCGCTTTTTAAGCCTGGCTGTTGGGTTAAACTGCCAATGTTTTTGTTCAGACAGGCTCACATGGAGAGAACAGATGGATTCAAAATGAAAGGAAGTACCTTAAATGCTCTTCAGCTTCGAAGACAAACTCTGGTAGCTCTGCAGCGGCATTTGCTTGCATGGTTGGTCCAGTTTTTGGGTAAATGATCACTGCAAATAAAGACAACACCATTATGGAGGAACATTTTGATACTAAGATAACATTTCCGTTACATTAAGATGGCACCAAGTGCATAAAAAGTCCCTGAAAATGGTGTAAAACATACACGATGGTCTTCACAATCTGATCTCAAACAAGTAAACAACTACAGGGGATTTTGCACCACCACATTCAAGAGTGCAGCCATAAAAGCAGAAATTCAGGACATTATTTTGGGAGTAAACCGCCCCATCCTTCCTGGAGAAAGTGGTGAAAGGAAGATGTAAACTCCTGTAAGTAAACATGTCAGCCTGTCTTTTCTGCTTAGTGTATTTGTAACAGTGGCTATTTTGGCTGTAAGAGGAACATGATGGATGAGTTTTGGTGTGCCTTACTTCCGCTTATTTCTCACCGTGTCGACAGCAGCTCATAAGCAGACCACAGGGATGCAGCTGCTCGCATTCCTCTGTCCTGCAGTAAACACAGTGTCACCTTAAAGCAACAGCATCCTTATTTAAAGCTCCTGCATTAACGTCTGCTGTGGACAAACCAATCCTATCAGGCTGTAACGTATACATTCTGTAGGGAAGCAGCCAAAGACGACGTCCTCGAGATGAAGACCTGCCAGTCGCTCAAGTTACCGCCGGCCACAGCATGATTGGCAGCGGTAATGCACCATTTCCTAGCAACATGACACAGTGACACCCTCAGCGAAGTATAGATGACCCATGCTGGTCAATCACAACTCTGACAAGGGAGCCACAGGGGTCAAAACAGCCTGTCCCGGCAGTAACAGGAGAGAGCGCTTCTGTTTCAGAGGTCTGAGACGCTCTGATGGCGTGTCTGAGTTCAGCAGGAGGGCATGAGATCCTGCAGGCCCACTCTGCAGGTTTCACGTTACTCAATACGGCCCAGAAAAGTGACGCACTTAGTTTATTAAGCATAAGAAATGAGCTGGCTGCTGATGCTACCATATAAGAGTAGTCACACAGTCACAGGAGGCTTTACCGTGAGGAAATGTAAGCGATTACCCAGAGCTTTGAGCTCTAAGGGGCCTCGAGACATACAGGTGTGCATCAGTTAATCATATAAAATGACTTTCAATGAGTAAGACATGTTTTTTTAGGGTAAATAAGAGGCCAAGAGTGAATAAAATAGCATTAGAATAGAATTGGTTTCCTTAAGAGCCCCTGGAAGGAACCCCTGACTCCAAGAGAAAGGTCAAAGTCCGTAAAAAGTCCCAAAATGTCTTTATCAAGCAATTATAGTTAGGTAGATCTCTGCAGAGAAACAAAAACAGTACATGTGGATTCCTATGTGGTAAAATGCAGATATAAGATCATGATTTGTGGCAGAAAAATGAATATTGCACTAGTAGTAAGCATGTGTGTTGTGTCTTTTACGAGGTAATCATAACTTTTAGATGATGTCACTCACTCACAGCACCGCCCCCTTGCAGGCAGGTCCACAGAGCTGTCAGTGACTCCAACAGACCCAGAGAATGACTCTGGTTAACAGTTACTTCATATTAGAGCTAAAAAGTGTGCTAACTATTACCGGCTTCTGATGTTGAAATTGTGTATTTGCAGCACTTTTAAACCAATTTTTGCCACTTTTTGCCCATTTTTGCCTCTTTTCCTCCATTTTGCACCACTTTTTGTGAATTTTTTTCCAGTATTATCCTATTTTTAACATTTTTACCCATTTCTTACCACTTCTATGTTTTTTCTTACCACTTTTTGCCTCTTTTTCTCACTATTACAATTTTTGCCCCCTTATGCCTTTTCTGCCCTTTTTGCAACATATATTGGCAACTTTTGCCTTCTTTAGTCATCTTTTGCAATTTTTGGCCTATTTCTCTAGGCCTCACAAGAGTATAGTAAGACCCACCCCCACAAAAAGCTAACTTGTTTGCATCCCAGTTTAGAGTAAAAATCTTCAAAATACAGTATTAAATTGTTTCATTAGCTTTCACATCACAACAATGTCAGATCATGTGTTTTTTCCCTACAAATAATTAGATTAAAGTTGATAAAAGCAGCTTAAAAGTCTGTTGAAGCTTTTGAAGGGTTAGAAAAGTGGATATTTCTGTCTTTTAGCTATTAGGAAGTTTGTAAAGTAGTTTTTTAATCAAAAAAGGGAATGGAAACAGCATGAAAGACCTTTATGATTGTGATTATCACTTTTATAGTTCCTCTTTATTCTTATTTTTGAACTTTAATGTATTAAATCTAAAACATGCTGTCTTAAGGACATATTTAGATATCCATTTTTGTGTATTAGGTTATAAAATTAGCAGACTTAGTAGGAGCTGTCATGATACCAGAGATCAATACACTAGTAAAATCAAACCATTTCATATAAAAGCAGCAAAAATTGAAGCCTTATGCTCAGAGTATTGGCTAATTTCCTGTTTATAATCCCCTCAAACTGACTCCTGAGTCTGTCTAAACTGTGAGAAGACATATGTAAGGGAAATGCTGATGACGTTTTTTTGTGCATTGAGGCCCCGTCCACACGGAGACGAATTCAGGAGCGTAGGCACAAGTTTTTTGTCGTATTGCCGTTTCATCCACATGGAAACTGCATTTTGAGAAGCCATAAACACTACTTTTTGAAACCAGGTCCCAGAGCGAACAAATCTGTAAGCTTTTACCATTTTGTCTCCGTGTGGACGGCAAACCACATCTTTCTTGAAACGATTACGTCGCACATATCGTAGCCCACTTACCCAGCATGCGCATATCGAACCAAAAGAACAATGGCGGATTACGGGGATGTGTTCGTGCTGCAGAAGCTATTGAGCTTATTAAGGTGTTTACGGCAAAATCTGATTTACCACCACTGCGAACAACACACACCAGATGTTCTAAAACCCACCATGGAGAATGACCAGAAGGGCAACTAGAAGAAAATCTGGGGCAGTGTTCTGTGAGCTTCTTCTCTCTTTTATTGCATTTCTGTGGAAGCAATGTCAACAACGTCAGCAAGCCACGTACAGGCTTGGCATATATACTACAGCCTTTCCACTCATTTTCAGAGGTTCCGTTGTAACACAGATATTTCCTAAAACGGTCCCGAATTTACAGAAAACTTTTTCAAAATTAAATGGAAATACATCATTTTCGTCTCCATGTGGACAAGGCCTTAGACAATGTGTTGGGATCTGCTTGCAATTTCAGATTAATTCAGTCTGCTCTAAGGCATCTATCTAATAAATAACTGCTGCTGTTTAAAATTGAACACTTAATGGTATTTTCGCCCATTAAGAAAATGTGTGTAATCCAGAAAATATTTAGTATGAAAATTTTTTGACATGAGAGAAAATCCCCATAAAATCTGCCTTGAACATTTAAAAATATTTCCATTATAATATTTTAATACTAGTATATGTTTCTTTTCTTTTTTTTCACAAGAAAGTAAAGATATAATGGGCTGCATTTATTTCAGTGAAATTCATTGATATCCATTACTAAATCAATTGGCAAAATCAAAACATACTCCCCTGAAAGGGAGCTTCAAGTGGCGTGAAAATCTACATTAAGGTCATTAAATTAAGAATAACTGTTTGCATTTGAGGTTTAAATACATATGTTGTTCTCATGAATTCAAAATGAAGCTTAAATTTTCCCTCTAACCTTGAATTATTAGTCATTCTAATCGCAAAATTGAGAGTAAAAATTGGTAGACATCTGGTGGTAAAAATAAAGTAAATATTGCCCTTCTCATAATCAAAGTTGGACATCCTTGGTTCATACCATTACCATATGAAGATGTACCATACTGTTCAGAACTTGCAGGCATGTTTGAGCTAAAAATTGAGGCTAAAGAAAGGTGTGTAATGGTGAGTAAGATGCCTGAGGATTGACACAACCCTGGTCATGCTCTGGATGTCCTTGCATATTGCCAGGGACATGGAGAAATAATCGGTGGAAAATAATCCTGGGGTCGGGACAAGAACAGAACAGACAAACAAAAAAAAAATCAGATCTGAGAAAAGATCAGAATTGCGCATTCAGGCCTACAGTGTGAACGTAGCCAAATTGGCCTTAATCTGATTCAAAAAGGTCAGAATCAATGAGACTGGTGTTGTTCACACTGTCAGAAAAAATCTGATATGAGTCACAAGCTGGGTTTCCATTACTGTTTTTCTCAAAATAAAAGCGATATTTCTTAAATTTTGATTAAGTACAATTGCGCTTTGAATGCGTTTCCATTGAAGGGAAATTTGGGCATAGGCCTTGCAATTATCGTAAAATCTCATCTCGCGTGAATCTGCTGCAGGGAAGCTTGACGCTCAAAACCTGCTGCATGTTGGTACGGTTTTGGTAACATCTACGGCGGTTGCATTAATAATTTTGAACAAAAGACGAAGGCAACGGATGATAGTTCAGAGGTAAAGTCCGTATGTATGGCAAAAGCCACGTATAAGGGTGTAAGTATGATGTTCAGAAAAGTCTCGTCTTTTCTCCCGTCTACACGTATTGCGCTATGTTGTCTCAGGGTGACTAGTCATGTGACACCGTACGTCACGTCCCGTGACTTGTAAATGCGGAAAAGTGTTTCCATTGCATTTTTGCAATATATTTCTATATCAAAACGCTTAAAAAAAACTCCTCATGAAAGTGTAAAAACTTTTTAGTGATATTTTAGGGTTTTTCGAAATTCAGGTGTTTCTATTACCAGTTTTTTTATTGCGCTGTTTTGATTTTGCGCATTTCAAAGTGTAATGGAAACCCAGCTACATATGAGCAGAAAAAATCACATTCAGTTTACTTTTAACTGCAGTGTGAACGTAGCCCTACATGTCTGGTTCTAAATCTGATACATATTTGATCTTTTGGAAGTTGACCGCAGTGTGAACAGCCAAACAAAAAAGATATGAGAAAAGATCAGAATAGCACATTAAGGTCTCAGTGTGAATGTAGACTATGCAAAGCACTCCACTGCTGCATAATTCAGTGACCCAGGCACCCCAAGTTCTTAAAAAAAGAGCTGAAACTTTTAACTTCTGTGGTTAAAAATGTATAATTCTTTCTAGTTTCAGTTAACTCAAATGAATTTTTGTTATTGCTCCAGTTTTTTGTCTTCATCTCTTCAAATGACACGATTGGTCTGGTCAAGCTGGATCCTCCTGATGACAGACATGGAATCTGGCTAATCCATCAGCTATGCAAGGCTCCCATTCTCGGACTCGATCCGCTGACCTTCCAGCTCCCTACGCAAGCCCTGACATACTGAGCTACCGCCATCCCAGAAATAGCAAAGTACCACAGCACGGCCTCAGAGAGCTTTAAACGTCCTCTCTCATTTAAAAGTGAAACAAAAGCCTTAGCCTCTCCTTGACAACAATTACTTTCCCACTCTCCCCTCGTTATTACTCACTGCTGCAGCCGATATCTACCATTTCCTTCTTTTCAAGCCTCAGTTATTCTCTTAATTTGTTCCTGGTGTTTCTGCTATTAAGCATTATTTATATAAAAGCTAAGCTGACTCATCACTCTCGCTGTTTTCCGTCAGTTAGATTAGTCTCACACCTCTGAGAGGCCCAGGACGGCCTGTAAAGAAACCGGGGGCCAAATCTGCTGCTTAAAGGAGGGGGCGAAGGTGACTTAGTCACTATTCACTCCCACTTTTCCCCTTAAGTCATCCGTCAGAGAAAACTTTCCAAATCTCTCTTTTACTACACATTAACTCTACATATGTTTGACTGTTTGCTGCTGTGATATTTAAAAAGCCTTTGGGGTATTGTTCTTGGAGATGAGGGCTCGCCTCCCTCTGGTTGGTCTGAGAGCGTCCTGGGTGCAGCTTGACAGCCTCGGTGATTAATCATGACAGACTGTGGAGCTGCTCTTTCATCACATGACAGGCCTTTAACCTCTCTATCAAGCTAAATCAGAGCAAAAGACGCCAAAAGAACAGGGCAGAGATCTCCCTCCTTCATAGGTAGTCAAATCGCTTTTACATTAAATCATTAAGTCGCAAATTAAAGACATCTGTGCTGCTACTTCCTGTGAAATCTGCAGATAGAAGACTCCTTCCCAGAAATAGACTCCTCTGCTTTCATTTTGCCTTCTCTCCAACTTTATCACTTCATCCATCATCCTACTATGTGGGCTTTTCAAGTGGTCCAAAAATAAAAAGAACACAGATGTCAGCCATGCTATACTGATGTTTCTAAACCGCCATAAAACCCATAAGTTAGATCCACCCACAGATGAGGGAGAGAATGTCTCCAGAAAAGCACTTTCAGAAGAATATGCTAAAATATAGCAGAGCTAACATGCTAAATTACCCGAATCCGAAAAAAAAATGAGCCTGCATTCAAGCAGGTAATTTTAAATTCTGAAAACAGCACCTTTCCTTCCTCGTCTTTCAAGAAAAACTCAAAAAAAACTTGGACGAAGGGAGTTTAGCGGTGTACAAGAGGGCAAACGCAATTATGGTTTCTCCGCTAATGTTCATGGCCCCAGCTGGTTTTGATCTGACTGCTCTCTGATGGCTCCCAGCTCACTTGTCAGCTCTCATGCATCACAGACCCGGTGCTTTACGGAAAAACGTGCTTTGGCAGCGACCAGCCCGGAGCCTGGAGGCCAGCGGGTTGACGTTGGGTTAGCCACATGCATGAGGCAGCGCGAGGGCGCAGGGGGTGACACTATCCCTCCCTCCGCCGTCCGCATCTGGATCCTCACGGTTGCATTCTCTCATTCCTCATGGTTTTTCACCCTCTCCGTGAATGTAACCGCTGTAATTGGGCCAACGTGACCCGGAGCAGACGCCACGCCACAGACTTGGGAGGTCAGAGGAAAGGTTTCCAAAGTACACACACATGGATGGCAGGAGAAAGAAAACGAGGGAGAGAAAGTACAAAGAGGGAATGAGAAAGAGATGCTTGCATGGAAATAAGCAGACATGATTACTCAAATACAGTCATTAAGGAGGAAATGTTGTTTTTCAGGCTGTCAGGATGATTAATGAGGGGCGGCAAATCCACTCAAACACTGTTGTTTAGTCTAACCAGAAGACCTGATCTCTGCCACTAAGTTACAACAGACAGGATGTGTGTTTTGTGTTTGTTCAGAGTGTGTGCATGTGTTAAACCAGTTAAAAAATATATTAAAAATGATCCCAGGAAAATAAGTTTGCAGAGAGAAGAGAGGTGACACGAAACAGAAATGTTGTAATGAGTCAAAAAGTCATAGGGCGAGTCATCCAAAGCTGAAGTGCACATAGTCATTATGTTACTGCAGTTAGTAAAGCTGGATTATTGTGACAGTCTGACTAAAACTGGACTTTCTTTACATCAGACTAGTACCTAGATTACGCTGTTGGAGATCAAATTGCTCTTGTATGTCAACACATTAATGGGATCCAACGAGACGTGGTGTTTTGGTCATAATCCACAGTTTCTACGATGGACTGTGGCTCCTTGAGTTAATTCAACCTCATTTATACACAAAGTCTGCCAATTACATTTATGAAATAACCACACTGTAAACATTAAAGACTAGGAAACATTTTTAGCTAAAGCTAACATAGCTATGCTAGCTACATTATTGATGTTACGACCATAGACATTATGTATGTAGATGCCACATTGGCCAGTGGACCATACATCAACAGCGGCGCTATTTTGCCAGAGGCATTCCTGGGCAGGATGCCTCACTCCTGTGCTGCTTGGGGCTGACAAACAATAACAAAACCCTTCATCCCCTATATGCTTGCATTTGTTTATGGAACGGTCTTGCCTCTGGCAATATGGCGGACATGTTGACGTATAGCGGCAGCGGGCAAACACAGTCCATGAGACGTCTACATATATAATGTCTATGGTTACGACATGAGCCAGTGAAGCTAAGTTAGCTTCAGCAATGTAATGTTTAGTAGATATAGCTAAAGCAATTGTAGCTTTGTAGATAACATAACCATGCGGCTTACATGTATGCTTTGTGAGCCTACCTTTTGCTATGTTTGCTACGCAGCACCTTATCTTTGTTGTCTAAAGCTAAGCTAGCTTTGGCAACTTGAGCTTTAGCAAACATAGCTAAAACTAACTTAGTTTCATAGACAACATATCTTTGTAGCTGGCATAGCTGCTTTGAGAGCTTAGCTTTAGCTACGTTAGCTATGCAGCTATTTTAGCAATGTTATCTATGGCTAAGCTAGTTTTAGTAAACATATCTAAAGCTACCTTAGCTATGAAGATAACATATCTACATATCTTACATTGATGCTTTGTGAGCTTAGCTTTAGCTATGCTTCTATGTAGCTACGTAGTTCCATTCTCTACAGCTAATTAGCTTTAGCTAGATTAGGTTTAGCAAACTTAGCCAAAGCTACCTTAGCCACAAAGATAACATATCAACATTAGCTTTCATAGCTGCTTTGTGAGCTTAGCTTTAGCATGTATGCTATGTAGCACTGCAGCTCTGTTATCTGTGGATAAGTATGCTTTGGCAACATAAGCTTTAGCAAATATATCTAAAGCTACCTTAGCTACAAATACAGTGTTTCTTCATAGCTAACATAGCTGCTTTGTGAGCTTGGCTTTAGCTATGTTTGCTATGTAGCTATGTTAGCTAAATAGCTATGTTATCTATAGCCAAGTTAGCATGAGCCTTGGCAAGCATAGCTAAACTACTTTAGCCATGGAGATAACATATCTACATAGTCTGCATGGCTGCTTTAGGATCTTAGCTTTAGCTATATTTGATACGTAGCACTGTAGCATAGTTAGCTTTAGCAGCACGAGCTTTAGCAAACATAGCTAGAAGAAACACAGCTACAGCTAACAAAGCTACATAGTGTACTAACATAGCTTACAAAGCTGCTGTGGGTTAGCTGTCGCTATGTTAGCTACGTAGCTCTGCTGTCTACTTAGCTAGCATAGCTAATGGAGCTATGTACATAGCAGTGTTTGTTGCATTATAATGTTTTCATGGAGGATGAGCTTTTCTCTTGTAAACAGACTAACTCGGCTTTCTTAAACTTTTTGTTATAAGATTTTGCAGGTTAGGTTTTTAATTTTTAACTTGTGGTATCCCAACCTTAAACAGATGTTCAACCTGATTTTATTTAGAAATTTTAAGCATGTATTTCCTTTCTGAGGTGTACGGCTACTCAGATAAATGGTGAGGGAGTTGAACGTCTGCAGCCAGACTGTTTTGGTATCTGCAGCTTTTTTGAATACAAGGATCCATTGTTCCCACTAAACCTCAGCAGTCTGATTGGTGAACATATTTCTGTTATCATAGTAGATATTTTATGTAGTTTATGATAACGAAAAGCCTGACAGGCATCATTGCAGAGTTTATGGGGGCGGGGCCAAGCTAACATTCAAAACCAAAGCTACTTTAATTCATACGCTCAATTAACTTTTATAATGAAACCCATTTTGTGTAATTTTCAATCTGTCAGTGCCTGATGAGAAGCAGTCTCCGGCATCCTTTTCTGGTTTCTCTCATTTGGACCACATGAAGTCAAAAACAAATGTGACGCTGCAGTCGATCACATGTCCTACAGTGTGAGTGTCAACACGTTCTACAGAGTTAGACCTTTTTGAGTTTTTTAAGACGTACTGTGCCAAAGTCCTCAGGAGCTCCAGATGTTCCCCCAAATTATGCTGGAAGACCAATAAGCACTCGTCATTCAGCAGATGCCTTGTGCCTGGAGTCACTGATTTAGTAGCTGTGACTGATGAAACAGTGTTGTAGTGTCTCAGGGCCTGACTGGCTTTTATCGTTATAAAAGCAGCTGCAGAGATGCTGACGTCAGGCAGGGACTAGAATGAGATGCTACATTAGCTTTCAAACTTTGTGTCTTATGATGTTTGAAGTATTTGGACAGAGTTTTGATGCATGATCTCTGAAAAAAAAGGTCTGTACCAAATTTCATGTTTCATGACAAACCGCCAAAGATTTGTTGAGACATTTCACTCAAAACAACTTAAGTAGACACTTGATCTGCTGTAGACTAAAAGTCAGAAGATCACTGGAGTCTCTGTAGTTAATCTTCAGGGTAAATGAATGTTTTATCCAGTTTTATTACAATCAGTTCAAGAGTCTTTATGCCTACATGCAGGGGATCGTCAAGGCCAGAGACATTGTAATTTTGGGTTGTCCATCTACCCGTGTGACCAAAATATCTCAAGAATGTTTTGAAGGATTTTTTAGAAACTTTGCACACATGTCAAGTCTGCCTCAAGGATGAACTGATTGGATTTTGGAGTTTATAGTTTAAATGTCAAGGCAGTTGGGCCTTATTTCCATCCTTTTGCTTATGAATGCCATGTGCAAATATCCTCTCTGCTTCTTCAATACTGAAAACTAAACTGATTAGATTTTAAACTTCTTTGGGCAAAAGTCAAGTCCACTAGGCCTCATGTTCATCCTTTGCTTGTGAACCAAATACCTCATTAACACAGCTGGATCTTCTTGAAACTTTACACAAATGTCTACTCTTAGACAAGGGTGAACTGCTTAGATGTGCACATAGAAAATCAATTTAAAAATGCACAATATAATTCAAAAATACACAAAATTTGCAAATTTTGGCACAAACCCACTTAAGACTTGTAGGTTTGTGCCAAACTGATTAGGTCTTGGAGGTCACAGCGAACTTATAGTTTGTGGAGCTACTGTGACCTTGTACCATATTGCATTGCTCCAGATCAGGGGTGTCCAAACGTATTCCACTGAAGGCCAGATACTGAAATATATAAGAATGGTGGGGCTGCATTAGCATACCGAACCTTGAGGGTATTAAGGTTAGTAAAACCAAGCTAATATAGGCTAAGATGTTCTTAGTGATTGTGAGTCCTCACATGGCTAGATAGTGGTTGATAAGGCAAATAGCCCACCATTTCAAGGACTCTGGGGTGGCCCGTCAGATTTCATGAGGCCCTGGTTGGCCCTGGCTAACACTGACCATGCACCCGGTTGCTATTAGTGCTGCCATTTTCTGCAGTGATCAATTAGGGCGTGTTTTAACCATTTACAGTGGCGTCTTAGTTTAGTCAAAAATTATAAAAACACAAAAAAAAATCTTGTCAAAATGTTTGTTTACAGAATTAGCATGGCAGCACCATGTTGTGCTGAAACGAAGAAGTACAATACAGTCAAGCAAAAGCTTTATTTTCTAATGTGGGCCATATTTCACTAATTTTTTAAACTTGCTGTGGGCCAATCAAAAGTGAATCGAGGGCCGCATTTGGCCCCCAGGTCATAGTTTGGACACCCCTGCTCTAGATGAACATATAGATAAAGAGGCATACAGAAAGGCCATGGAGTCATTTAACCACCTGGTGGCATTTCTAGTTTAGATATTGGCTATTAAATTCAAATTGTTGCCCTGTTTTTTTATTTAAAGAGAAGTCCTGCTCTGCAGCCATGTTGGACATAGTTGCCTTTTTGTTACTCGTGGCCAGGAGAAGTCTACTGTTATCCTTCATATATCCTACTTCCTGTTTGCGCTCAACGTGGCTTATGGACATTATGATTATGTTCTTTTTACAGTTAGAAAAAAATCAAATACACTCTCAAAGGAGCAACACACACACTCACCATTAAAAAATAGCATCCTCTTTTGACATACCTCTGGAGCCTACCTGTACTCCCACCAAATTAATAACAGAATTTAGCAGTGGTTGAAACCAAATGCCTGGACCTGCAGGGCTCTTCACAGCTGTGTTTATCTCTTTTACAATGTCTGTCTTTATATATCTGCATGCATATGTAATACCAGACATCAAGTTATTATTACGATTGTTTAAGGTTATTTTTCCACTGTTTTCCCTCAGGGTATTAGGGTGGGCATGGACAGGCAAACATGATTAATGCCATGCACTGTCAAACTACCAGCAATTTTATCCTTTGTTTTTGTTTCATAAGCATCAATACAAACATGTAGGAAACTAAAAACTAACTAATTCTCTTCAAATCACAATGTCAGCTGGTTCTTGTCTCAATAGGGCTGGCTGAACACTGGACAGTTTCAGGTCCTATGGGCCCTATGTGCCCCCCATCCAACAATCAAGGACTGTGACCCAATTCAAGCCTTGTTGCAACCAAGTAAGAGCCTCCCTGATCTCAAACTCAAACATGTTTAATATTTGTTGAATGGAATATCTTCAATAACCAATGGCAATGTGCAGACTGGTTAAGTGTGACTATTGCGAATTTTGTAGACTTTTACAGCCCTTCGCAACCAGATAAACCTGATTCAAGGCTTTTTGCAGCTGATTATTGGTCAAAATAGTCCTAAATTGTCAGTCTTGTCCTCAGTCTTGAAACAGAAATGCCAAACATATTGTCATACTGCCCTTGAAGAAATACCAACAACAGCTAATAAGAGCGAGCAGAACTGGAAGTATAACCATCTGAATGCAAACATAAGTATAGTTATGCTGTTGTTTCAGCAAAGACTTTATCCACATTCCTTATTGGGCTTTTTTGCTACAAAACAGAGCAAATACCAATAAAGTTGGGGTGCTCTGTTCAATCTAAATAACAGAATGCAATGATTTGCAAATCTAATAATCTCATATCCTATTCTCGATAGAACATAAACAACATATCAGATGTTAAAACTGAAACATTTTACCATTTCATGAAAAATATTAGCTCATTTTTAATTGGATGGCAGCAACACATCTTAAAAAGTAGGGACAGGGCAATAAAAGGCTGGAAAAGTAAGCGTTACTAGTGAAAAGCAATATCGAAGTGCCACCCACAAGTGCAAGTTAAAGCTGTATCATGCAAAGAAGAAGCCAAATGTGAACAGGATGGACATCTTCTCTGGGCGAAAAACACATTTAAAATGGACTGAGACAAAATGGAAAACTGTTCTGTGGTCAAATTAACAAAACTTTTACATCCTTTCTGGAAACCATGAATGACATATCCTGTGGACTAAAGAGGAGAGGGCCCAGCTTGTCATCAGTGCACAGTTCCAAAGCCTGAATCTCTGATGGTATGGGGTTGCATTAGTGCCTGTGGCATGAGCAGCGTACACATCTGGAAAGACACTATCAATGCTGGAAAGTAGAGGATTTAGAGCAACATATACTCCCCTCCAGACACTAGCTGTGTCTCAGTTTTTTTTCGCTAAATAAAAGTGATATTTCTTAACTTTCAACTAAGTGCAACTGTGCTTTGAATTTGTTTCCAGTGAAGGGAGTTTTGGGCATGAGCCTCGCAATTCCTGTAAAAATCTCATCTTGTGAGACTCCGCTGTGAGGAAGTTGACTGGTGAAGGTTGGTACGGTTATGATTACATCTACAGCGGTTGCCTTGATAATTTTGAACAAAAGACAAAGTCAACAGATGATAGTTCAGAGGCAAAGTCTGTATGTATGGCAAAGCCAAGTATAAGGGTATAAGTATGATGTTAAGAAAAGTCTAGGTTTCCTATTCTGTCTACACGTTGTCTCTACTGTGATGTGTAAATGCGGAAAAGTGTTTCCATTGCACTTTTGCGATATATATTTCTATATCGAAACATTGGAAAAACCTCCTCATGAGAGCGTGAAAACGTTTTAGCAATATTTGAGAGTTTTTTCCAAATACAGGTGTTTTCTTTACCAGTGTTTTATTGCACTATTTAGATTTTGCGCATTTCTAAGGGTAATGGAAACACAGCTACTGTCTCTTTCAGAGAGGGCCTTGCATATTTCAGACACATACCGCATTCGTCACAACATCATGGCTTCACAGTGGAAGAGTCTGGCCTGCCTGCAGTCCAGAACTTCCACCAATAGAAAACATTTGGCATGAATGGGGCAGCATTCCTCTCCCAAAATGTTCTGTATTACTGCTTTAACTGTTCATTTATTATTGTTCAGATCATTCCATGTGTAATGCTTGAGTTTGAGCGTTTTGTTGTTGAAACTGTGAGCTGCTACCATTCTTGGTTTAGATCTCCTTTGCAATGATATCTCTGATCTCAGTGGGAGAAACCTGACAAAATAAAGGTTAGATAAAATAGATAAATTAAATTGTCTTGTGCATAACCAGCCTCGGGTTAATCTCCCTAAAGAGCAAGGCTTTCATCTTTAAAGCCAGCTAGCCTGGAGCTAGCGGTGCTTAAAATGCAATAAATCATCCTTCTGTTTGTATTCACTAATAATCTAATCAGAGTCACATGAAAAGAAAAAACCTGTGAAAACACGGCTCCAGACCTTCAAGGAGTCAGCATGGAGATTGTTGCGGTTGGTCTGCAGGAGGAGGTGTCTGACAGCACACATGACTGACACAAACAGTGAGGGAGTTGGACAGATGAGAGCCACAGGCGCTGGGAGTGGGGCTGGGGGGGTGTTTGAGGGTCAACACATCGCCTGTGCATTGAGTGTGGCCCAGCAGCTGTATGCATAGGGGAGCCTTGGCCTCCTGCTCTGCATGTCAGGGGCCGTGATTAATGACCTGCAGGCCTTGCTCTTTACCCCCCCCCCCGCCCTACAGAAGTCGCTGCAGCCACTGCTCATTTGGCTAATGGACACAGTCGGCTAAGACGGACAGGCTCGGAGGTTACACTGGAGCGCACATACAAGTGAAATAAAGCAATTCCCCTCTTACAAAACAGCCCTTTTCCAGCATCCGTGTAATTCCAGGGCAGGAGCAATGATTCCTACGATTACTGTGTGCCTGCGCAGTGTCGAGGCTGAGAGTGGTGCCCGTGCCTGTGTACTGGTTCCCAGCTTGTCAGGCAGCTGTCGAGGAGTGATTTATGACCACTAGACTCCAACCTGTCTTCACTGCCAGCTCAGTATTGTTACAACTGACAGCTAATGAGGCCAGACATGCTTTCAAGCAGAGCACTTAACAGGACTTCAATCTTCCCCCGTCACAAGTACCATTTTTGCACTCTCGCACACAGCAGCCTTCTTTCTCTAAGCCTGCCTTGTTCTCTGTCTTTCTGTTGCTGGAATATCTGACAGGCACTGAAAAGCCTTCTGCCGAGCAAAGGAGATGTTTCTCAGAAGAAAAGAGCAGCTTTCACACACACATATAATCTAATAATCAACCCTTTTCACACAGCTTTTTAGAAGTAGTTTGAGAAATACGCCCTTTGCTGTCTTCCGAGGAGGAGAATGTTACCACTCTGATCTCTGTGCATCGACTTTTCAGCTTTAGCCAGGTGGAGGTTAGCTTAGCTTAGCATGAAACGCACATTTATATACACTTTATAAACAAAAGATACACCAATAGGAACTGTAGTGACATTGCATTCAAATTCATGTACTTGAGTTGGCCTCTCTTTTGCAGCCATGACAGCCTCCACTCTTCTTGGAAGGCTTTTCACAAAATGTTTGAGTATTTCTGTGGGAATTTGTATATAGTAATTATAAGGTCTGGCACTGATGTTGGAAAAGAAGGCCTGGCTCGCAATCTCCATTCCACGTCATCCCAGAGATGCTTGATGGGGTTCTTCAAGGTCTTCCCCACTGACCTCATCAAACCATGTCTTCATAGTGCTTGCTCTGTGCACTGCAGTACAGTCAGAAAAGGGCCTTCCCCAAACTGTTGCCACAAAGTTGGAAGCATAGCATCGTCCAAAATATCCTGGTCTGCGGAAGCATTAAGATCAGCCTTCACTGGAGATGAGATGCCTAAACCAAACCCTGAAAAACAGCCCCATGCCATCATCCCTCCTCCAACAAACTTCATTTCAGGCAGGCGACGTTCTCCTAGCCTCACCCATCTGACTGGCGTACCCATCACTCCACAGATCATGTTTCCACACTGCCCCACAGTCCAGTGTCGGTGTGCTTTACACTACTCCTACTGGACTCAGTGATGCAGCTGCTCGGCCATGGAAACCCATTCCATGTAGCTCCTGCCGCACAGGTTTTGTGTTTACATTAATGCGAATGGAAGCTGAGAAGTCTTCAGCGATGGAATCAGCAGAGTGTTGCCACCTTTTACGCACTTTAGCAGTCAGTGACCCCGCTCTGTGATTCTACATGTCCTTACGCTTTGCGGATGAGTTGCTGTTATTCCTAAATGCTTCCATTTTCTTATAACATCACTTTCAGTTGCCTGTGGAGCGTGCAGCAGGGATGAAATTTTATGAACCGTCTTCTTGCAAAGGTGGCACCCATCACAGTACCACGCTTGAATTCACTGAGCTCTTCAGAATGACCCATTTTGCACAACCAGGGGGCAGCTACTTGTTCAGATAGGGTCAGGTAGGTGTGGACGGCTTTTTCCCCTTAATACCAAAAATCATGTTTTTAAACTGCATTTTGTAAAATTTGTTTGATGATCTGAAACATGAAGTCTGAAGTGGAACTTGAGGAAATTGAGAGTAAGAGAGGGAAATACCAAGGACAATCTAAATCCCTAATATGTCACTGAATGAATCATATGATCTTATAATTACTTCTATAATGGTATTAATCTCTGATAGGCCACTCTGCAAATTAGCTAATGTTACTTTAGCTACATCCCTAATAATTTACTCTACTTTATTTCATAAAACTTTTGCCATAGCAGTTCCTGGAGCTGTATTTATCTCCATTAGTATATTTCCATAGGATCAGGTGTATGGATGTGTGTAAATTAGTGGCCTCTGTGTGCATATTATGTTCAGTCTGCCACCTCTATTATTATCAAATATGAACTACTGAATCTCTACTGCCTCCAAGTCTCCAAAAAGTGTAAAAAGAAAAGCCAGCAGCATAAAATCAGAGTCTGTGTCAGCTCCTGAACCTTTGACTCCTAGTTTCCTGTCAGCCATGATTAATGACAGGCTAACTAGCTGCTAGCTTACATTGCCAGCTGCAGCAGGATTGTCTCCTGGATACTTAATGAAGCTGACAAGTCTCTTCCTTTTACCTTCCTGTACTGTGTAATGCTTTTTATAAATGCTGCAGCAGCGCCCCCTGGAGGCTGATGGAAGGAAATACAGAAAACAAGAAGTCTGTTTCAAAGGTCAAAATATGAGGTAAAATTCAAAATCATGAGTTTTTAGAAGGCCAAAAATGAGGTAATATTTTGAATTGTAAGTCTAAAATGTCAAAATATGGAATTAAAAGTCAGCTTAAGGGGGAGCAGGTGGCCTGGTGGTTTAAGGTGCTCCCTATGTACGCGGACAGCTGGGGTTTGAATCCAGCCTGAGGCCCTTTACCACCTGTCTCTCCCCCACTCTTGACCCTGTTTCCAACTCACTGTCCTCCACTATCTAATAGAGACACAAAAATGCCCAAAAATAAATCTTAAAAATAAAAAAGGGCAAAGTTAGGACTTGAAAATGTCAAAATGTGAGCTAATATTAAAAAGAATGAGTTAAAAAAAGTTAAAATATGCAATGAAATTAAAAAAGATGTGTTTAAAAGGCCAAGAAAGGCAAATTTTTCTATTTTGATTCTAAAACTTCAAAATATGGGGTTAAAAGTCAGTTAGGAGTTAAAAAGGTCAAATACGACCTAAAATTAAAAATTTTGAACCTTGAGGGTCAAAATAGGAGATGATAAGTCAGAATCATACTTTTTTACACCCTGACTTTTTATGTTGTTCATTTTTATGGCTTAAGAATATTTTAAATCAAAGCTTAAGTTTACTTTTTTATACTTGAGGAAATCTGCAGAGCTCATTCTGGTGGACCAGCTATGATAAAAATATGATATGATCTTGCAAGCAGAGTGTAACAGTATCACGGGCCAGATTTGGCCCCCAGGCCTTGAGTTTGACACCCCTGTTTTAGTACATAAATGCCTTTATTTGGGGTTACAGATAGCATTCCTTCTGAATATTATCTGTTTTTAACAGAAGTTATAGCCCTAGTTATTTTCCATCTGCTGGGATTGCCTACTTTATTACAGCTTTTTGAGAATAGCTGTACCTAGTTTACATTTATAATGTTGAGGAAATAGATTATAGGTAGATATATTAGTCCTGCTATAGAGTCATGAAAAGGTTATATAACAGACAGTAAACATCATCAGCACATGACAGGATTGACTTACTTTCATGTGGGCCCAGAAACACATGAAGACTCGTTTTCAAACAGTCTTGTTTACTGATGAGTGCCGTGCAACCCTGGATGGTCCAGACGGAGGAGTAGTGGATGGTTGGTGGTCGGTCACCATGTCTGAACAAGGCTGCGATGTCAGCAAGGAGGTGGCGGAGTCATGTTTTGGGCCGGCTTCATGAGGAGAGAGCCGGTAGGCCCCTTTAGGTTCCCTGAAGGTGTGAAAATGACCTCGGCAAAGTATATAGAGTTTCTGACTGATCACTTTCTTTCGTGGTACAAAAAGAAGAACAGTGCCTTCTGTAGCAAAATGATCTTCATGCATGATAATGCACCATCTCATGCTGCAAAGTACCTCTGTGTCATTGGCTGCTATGGGCATAAAAGGAGAGAAACTCATGGTGTGGCCCCCATCCTCCCCTGACCTCAACCCTTTTGAGAAACTTTGGAACATCCTCAAGCTAAAGATCTATGAGGGTGGGAGGCAGTTCACATCAAAACAGCAGCTCTGGGAGGATATTCTGACATTTTGCAAAGAAATTCAAGCAGAAACTCTCCAAAAACTCACAAGTTCAATGGATGCAAGAATTGTGAAGGTGATATCAAAGAAGGGCTCCTATGTTAACATGGAACTTTGCCTGTTAAGATGTTTTTGATTGAAATAGCCTTTGAATTCAGTAAATATGACCTCCTAATGCTGCAGATTCAACAAATGACCATTTTCTACGGTGGCCAGTAAGGGCAAACGGTCTGCAAAAGCCAGACACACTCTAAATTAAACAAAACAGCTTCAATAAGAGAAACGCTTCAACTTTAGAGACGCAATCAAAAGTCCGAACGAACTTCAAAAGGGGAAACGTGATGCAACTGACAAAACCCTCTCCAAGAATCAAAACCAAATTCATGAATGACAAACACACTTCTTATACAGAAGTGATTCCACACTCAAAACAATCCTGATCCTTAATGCTCTTCAAAACCAGAAACGACAAAAAGCACCGGGCCTCCAGGAGGCGCTCTAACAGGAGGAGCGAGAGGGAGAGACAGATGAAAGAGAGAACGAGCTGAGGATGGACTTATGATTGTGTTTAAAAGTCATTACGCTGTAATAATACTCATTACCAGTTATGTAGTTATATCAGGGGGAGAATATTTCCTCCCTTTCCTGCCGGTGCTTTGAGACAGGGAGGGGCTCACGGCTGCACCGCTGCTCACTGAGAGAAGCAGCAACAATACGTGCTTTCACGTCAGAGTCTCCTAAAGTTTCCAGTAACACCAGAAAAAGTCACTAGATTTGTCGCTAGTCGCTTTTTTAAAAAAGAGTCACTAGAGGGGTCTGAATACTCGCTAAATATAGCGACAAAGTCGCTAGGTTGGCAACACTGCTCCTGCGCAAGGTGCCTGATGAGACCTACACGCCAGCCTGCTCTGGGTGCTAGCCTGCTAACATTCTTATCAGAAAAGCTGGCTGTGTTTGGCCATGGAAGAATGCGATTTAGCTGTTTGGTCACTTAAGGGAAAACTTGGGCAACTCTAACTTACTTTCCTTTTCTTCGAAAAAAAAAAAACCCTCCTGAAGTCCATCTCTCATCTGTAGAGCCTACAGAAGCGGATTAGGGACATTTTTGATAGAGAAAATAATTTGCCACATAAACACACAGCGTCTATGATCCGCTAGTAATAACAAGTTTTGACATTTTTCTCATCATTTCGACTTTAATCTTGAAATTGTGTTTCAACTTTATTCTCACAATTTCGACTTTATTCTCATCATTTCGACTTTAATCTCGACTTGTCCAAAATTATTTTCTCCTTCGAAAATGGCCCTAATCCGCTTCTGTAGTAGAACAGTCAAAGAAAGTATTTCAGCAAAAGCTGGACATTTTGACATTTGCTGTCACTGTCATTGATCCGACTCTCAGTCTCAATATGCCTGCGTGAAGCGGCTGTGTGTGTCGGAAACCAGGAAAACGCGGAGTGGATTTCTACTGATATTGTTATTCCCCCTAATGAAAAAATGGAACGGATTTGTTTGTGAAGCAATGGAAAGAACGCTGGAGTGGACCGGTCATGATGGTAAATGTGGGGGGGTTCCAAACGATGTTTTTTTCAAGGTGAGGGGGACGTGACCCCCTTGGCGACGCCCATGAACTTGAGTGTCTTTGCAAAGAAAAGTCTGTTAAAGTTAGAAATCACTGGCGTTTGCTTCATTTAAGAGCTATTTCACCTCTCGTTTGTGTGTGCTAGTTAATATGACATCGTAAGTTTAAATATATTGAAAATACACACTTGAAGTGTCTACAAAATGCAGTGAATTCATTACCTGTTTGTTTTCCTCTCCTGGAGCTCATGACAGCTAATTTGTCCAGTTGGTACTCCAAGATTGATTGACACATGCAGCGACAAATCAGGAGTGAGCTTTGATGTACAGTACATTGGTCATGTTTTTCTACTGGTCAAATAGCTGCTGAGAGAAAGTGTGGCAGACAATGGGCAATGCTTTGGCATTTCCTGATTCTCATTGGCTAAAATCAGGACAGGGGCTGGTCAATAACAGGACAGATTGGCGTTTTATTGATTTTGCTCGGGACATGGGACTCAACACCTGACAACGGTGCTGTCCCGGGTCAATAGTGACCTATGGTCAACCTAAGGGAGTAGCTTCTCATTTCAGCGTATATACCCATTTACAATCAATAAGATAAGGACAGAAATGTAAGATTTAAAGTTAAAGAAAATCAGGGGTGGAAAGTAAATGATAAGTTAGTTCAACTCAAACTATTTGAGGAAACAGATTGCCTTAAATCATTTAAGTTCATAAACTCAAACAACAGAAGTATGAAAATATACTTGATGTAGTTATTTGTTGTTATGGTAACCTAAATAAATTAAGCTGACAGCATCAATTCCATGAATTTAACTGAACTTTTGACTACTACTGAAAAAAATGAACTTTTGGCCCTTGTATTATTTACTAAGTTTACTGTCATAATTTGTATTATGTAAAATTAAGATTTGATGAAAAGCAGAATTTTCAAGTAAATTTACACGTTTAAATCATGTAATCGATTAACTGTGTGCAAAAAGTAAATCTTACTTCCATTTTTCTCATTCTATGTTTTGTGCTACTAACTCAAAAATTTAAATCAAATAAGTAAATGTTAATCCAATAAAGTTTTACAGTTTGAATCCTGCACATGCTCAGTTGAATCAGACCATGCACGGTTTTGATTGCATCCATAGACTTAATAATAATTTATTATGTCTATGAACAGGGTCACCTGAGGATAGAACACACCTGAGATCAGCTAATAAAGATCCACTGAGCTCTGCTGCCCCCTGCTGGACAAACACTATGTAAACAGAAGTTTGATGAATCTAGGTACTGTTTTGATCTCTAGAGAACATTAGCGAACCACGAATGAAAAGTTTTTGACTTTGACGGTGTTTGACGTTATAGTACTGAAAGTTTTCATACATTTTCACCTCTTTCTATGTATTTTTTGAGTCTGAATAATGTTCCGTGTGTAAATAGATGTATCTCCGTGTCCCAGACCTCGCCACCCCCAGCAGTAGAAGTCAGCTTTCTTCCTCGTTGCTCCCTCCCCTTTCCCGGCTCCTCCTCTGCCGTCTCCTCGGTCCAGCGAGCGAGCTCTTCCCAAACTTTTCGTGCCAGGGCTTCCTGAAGCTTCTGTTCTGTATGTAGCTGAAGGGCGACAGAAGGGAAAAACACACCAATGGAGGACGAGTGAAATAATGAGAAATAAACCATGGTGCTGGTGACCGAGCAGGCGGACGGAGCCCTCATCACACCGTTATCCTTACAGGAGCAACTTTTCAACAAGGACTCCCGAGGGACACGGCCGGCGTAAGTTTGGACGAGATGGAGAGGAAGGGCCCGGCTTTTCTTTCAAGCTTTTGAAAGGCGATTCGGGCCCATTGCATTGTGGTCATTTCCATGCATATCCTGTTCCTTTCATTAAAGGGCTGTGCTTACTTAAGGGGCGCTACGTGGCACCGAATAAGAGACGACAGAGCTCATTTGCATCCAGAAACTGCAAAAAACTTTTCATAATATGTAAAAAATCAATGACAGCTCCTCTTGTTTGACCGGTTTGTGCAATACCTGCAGATTATCTGTTTGTTCATCTCACTCCTGCACCTTCAATGTGTTATTACATGTAAAACCAGGGATGGGCAACAGATACCAAATTATTCCTATTGCCAGAGGGGCCATACTGTCAAAAATGGTCGGATGCTCATTATTAGACTTGGGCTGGGTCCTATATTGACATAGAGGATATTTAATGGACAAACAGTGGTTCTTACTATGGAAATCATTATTATTAATGAGCATTAGGATTGGTATCTTACAGAAATATGCCAACTGACCACAAAATAATCTATTTAATTATCATTTAATCATCTTCATACCATTAGTAATACTACTAATAATAGATAATAGATTATATTGACACATATTTAACAAAACAGAAGCCATTAAACACACAACATTGCGTAATTTATTGTTATTAAATCATCAAATTTGCAGGCATACTCCTTCCACATATACATACATTGCCAACTTTTGGAAAAGTTTGTAGAAGTGTTGAAGAGCAACGGTGTCCAAGGTATTTGTGCAGTTTAGATCGTGCTGTCTCACTGTTTCTGTGAAAAATATGCCTGAAAGTCAGAGTTTCTTTGCTTACCTGATGCCACCAATCATTAGAATAATGGAGAGTCCATTCATTTGGATTGCATGGTATTTAAGCGTGCAGAAAATCTAGTCAGTTTCAATATCCATAAATGTAACCAATGTGTTTGCTTAATGTAGATGTTAGGAGTTTGCATATTTATTCCTACTTAAAAACCAAAAGGTGGCCTTGTTGGATTTCTGTTTCATGCCAAACATGTTTAATTCTGGTATTATGGCAACAGTTATATCTATTCTATGAAAATATTAATGTGTATATTGTGCCACAATTTGGCTAAAAATGACTGAGATGTGATATGTAACCGCTTTAAACATAATAACTGCCCACAAACATAATACAAGTCTGCAGTTTGATTGTTTTGGTGGGATTGTAACTTTAAAATTTCCCACAAATGCAACAGCAGTTGGCTACTATGAATGTGATAACAAAATTCCCTCAAACATAATAGGTATGACATTTTCAGGGAAGGTAAAAATTGCAGTAACTTCCACCAATGTAATATGAACACGACAATGTAATGTTTGTGGTCATTATAACTGCCAGTGGGTTGAAGTCAGCTAAAGCTTAAGTCGCATCAAAAACCATTATGGCAGGTTTTTTGTTCGCCTTGAAACAGGAAGTAGTTTTCCAGAGTTGTAAAAAACAATCAATCTACACCAGGGGTGTCAAACTCAATCACAGCAGGGGCCGTATTCTGGATTCATGTCTAATCTGAGGGCCTAACAGGGTCACTTTTTTAACCATAAACTTTCAACCTTGTTTCACCAGGAAAGAAATACGAAAAAAGAAATTAGCACTGATGATAATTGATTTTGAAATTTAAAAAGTTAAAAAGATAAGTTTGAAGGCTCACAACCTGAGAAAAGTAAATGTATTAGTTCAAAAAGTTCAAAACATTAAATTGAGAAATAATGTTTTACAAACAAATATATTAGAAACTTTCATATATATTAAAAAGAAAGACAAAATCACAAGTTTAAAAAGTCAAAATAGGGTGTGCAGGTGGTCAAGTGGTTTAAGGCGCTACCCATGTACGCAGGCGGCCCGGGTTTTTGAATCCGGCCTGTGGCCCTTTACCATATGTCTCTTCCCTGTTTCCAAGTCTATCCATTGTCCTTCCTCTATCCAGAAAAGGCACATAATAAATCTTAAACAGAAAGTGAAGATACGTTGTAAAGTTTGTAATCATGAAAATAAAAGTCATAAGATTATTACATATGATTCAGATTTTAATTGAGTCCAAAAGGCCAAACTATAGGATTACAAAGTCAAAGTTAGGAGTTGAAAATATGAGATGAAATACAAAATAATTAGTTTAATAGGTCAAATTATGACTTAAAATTTGAAATTATGAATCTAGAAGCTGAAAATATTTAATAAGAAGTCAGAATTATGAATTGAAGTGCTCAGTATATGAAATAAAAAGTCAGAATCCTAAGTTTGAATCCCAATTGTGAGATGCAAAAGTGAAAATATGAAATTAAAACATAAATGAATTTCCTTTGCCATATTCCTGACTTTTATCTAAGTAATTTTACTCCTTACTTTTCAAATTTTATGACTTAACAAGAACATCTTAAATCATCAAGGATAAATTTACATTTTTATACTTGAGGAAATCTGCAGAGCTCATACTGATGGGCCAGTTATAACAGAATTATATACATATATAAATATAAATATAATCTTGGGGGCCGGATTTAACTGTTCTACGGGCCAGATTTGGCCCCCGGGCCTTGAATTTGACACCCCTGTTCTACACTGTTGACTCTTTGGGGCAAATAAAAGGACATATTTGGGATTAGGGGTCACTTGAATGAATGTTTATCCTTTCATGGGGCAAAAGTATCTTATGAGTGTTTTTTTCCTAAAGGTTTATATTTTCAAGCACTATATTAGACAAATAAAATCACTAAAAATATAACAAGCAGGACAAATATATATAGCTTTTTTTATTAAAAATATAATACCAACATTTAGATGTTTAGCTCTTTAAAACAAGCATTACTGCATTTAAGTTTTAAACACAGAATTTCATATTTGAAATGTTTTATAGAAAAGGGGTTCACAGAAACATTTGCTGCAGAGTATATGCACTGATTCCTTCAAAAAACAAAAACAAACACCAGTAATCAAATGTTTTCCCCCATGTTAGTGCTCTTTACAAGTCAGGATTTAGCTGACTTGCTAAGCTTTACTCTGTGCACAGATTTTGTCATATTTTATGATGTTTACAATTTCCTGACATTTAAAATTGACTTGTGGTTGACGGTGTGTGAGGAAGGGAACCACATGTGATCCGTAGGCCAAGAGTTTCCCACCCCTGCTTAAACAGTGTTGTGCAAGTCGTTGGCGTTGCAGAATAAGAGGTAATTGTGTTTTTTTGTGGACTGTGTGCAGATCTGAGGGGGAGAATGGCGGGGAGAGGAGACAGGGCAGGAAAGGAGACTCACCTGCAGGCCTCCAGCTGTGTCTGGATGGGGATTCAGAGTCCAACGAGAGCCGGAGGAAAGCAGCTGGCATGAGGTGAGCACGGTTAAACTGTTCTTAGAGAGATGTCTGCATGTGCAGAACAACAGTCTGGTGCAGGATGTAATAGTTTCCTCTCTTTTAAACCAGTGTTACTGCAATATTCTAAACGTTTGAACCACAATACAGACAAAAGAACATTTCTGAACTCCTTACATTTGATTCTAAAGGACTGAAATTAACTTTTGTCACTGATTTCTCAGAAAAATGGAGTGAATAATTGGCAGAATTTTCTTTTTTATTTGTCTAATCTTTTTTCGGAACAGGAGGTCACATTGTAAGCATGTGAACAAGAATAAACACACACCGTTTAATCACAGGAAGACACACACGAGTCTTACATTAGTTACACAGTATAAAACGCAGTAAAGCTGTAACAGCTTTGTTAGTCTAAAATTAAAATAGAACTGTTATAAAAGTGTGAAAAATGGCGCTAAAACTGCAGTATAAAAGAAGAATAAGTATAGAGAAAACAAGACTTTGTAGTTTAGTCTATCCTGATAAATCTGGCCTTCGAGGATTTGTTTTGATATAAACTGGGTCTCTTCTAACATACAAATAAAAATCAATGGCTGTATGTCGTCACAGGGCTTCCATAAGACTACCCCTTAAGTGTCACTGCTTTCAGTTTGATGAAGAGTGAGTTTGGCTGTTCTCCGAGGGGTTTTATAACAATAAACAATGAAAGATTTAAATACAATACAAAGACAAACTAAAACTACCGTCTGGCAGTTTTAAGCCTTTAAGAGTTCTACAATCGCCTGAGAGTCTAAAGTACAGCGGTGGATCCAGAAGAAGAGCTGGGGTAGTTTTGACCTTGACTTTTTTACCTCCAAAAAGTTTTAATTTTATCTTTGAGTTGACATTTGTGGAAAGTTTGGAGGAAATTCCTCAAAGTGTCCTGAAATACCACATTCACAAGCAAGTGATGAAAGCTGAGCTCAGTTATCAAGACCTTTGACCTACAACTCTTATGCTTTGCTTTGCATCCATCAAACTACATTTGGAGAACTATTCCTAACCTTTTTGTCGATGTATCTTTTGGAAATGCAAAGTCCAACATTGATGCAGATGTCATGCATCGAATGGTCAGCTGTACAGAGGTGACAAAAGGAGCAAGTGTTTGAACTTAACTCTTAAATGTCATTTTTTCATTGTTACTGTGAAAGATTTTGTAACTCTACATTTTAACAGCTAATGGAAACATTACACATGTCACCCTGAGGAGGTTTTGCACCTTAATCCCTTGTTTCTAAAGTTGCTGCTGCTCTCTCTGACTCTCACCGTGTCATCAAACGTAACCAAAGGAGAACTAGAGCTACCGCCTGGTGTTGCTGAGCTTATTATGGCTTTTACAGCCAAATCTGATGCTCCTTTACCACCACCACCACCACCAACAACAACAGATAGTCAACAAATATGTCTGAATTGTAGAAAATCTCTCAAAGCATTCCCTACATGTAATGCTTACAAGTTGGTCATGTTGGTGCCCTTTGGCCCCCAACATCTAATCAGTTCTTCCTTGAGTCACAGTGGACATTTGCACCAAGTTAGAAGCAAATTCTTGAAAGTAATCTTGAGCTATTGCCATCACAAGCAGGGGATGACCATTGGGCCCTGAGGACATGCACCTTTGAGATATTTTAATCAAACTTTCCACAAATACCCACTCTGACCCCAGGGTGAACTCATAGATTTTGGAAGTCAATTCTTGATATATACTGTGGTCACAAATACTAGAGGAACTCTGTGACCTTTACCTTTGACCTAAAAAATCTGATTTAAAGCATCCTTTAAAGCATTCTTGACATTTCATGGTCACAAGTAAGGGATGAACATGGGGCCCAGTGAAACTGACCTTTGACCTCCAAAATCTCAGTGTATGTTTGAGTCAGAGTGGGCATTTGTGCAAAGGTAAAGAGAATCTTCACAGCAGACACAAAAGAAAGGCCTTGACAGATAGAAAACTGAAGAACTATGCTTCCCCCTGGCCTGGCTGTCCTTGGGATAGAAGTATAAAAATGATTGGGAAACCTGAATGAAAGCTGTGCTAAAATGCTACGTGCTAAGTTTTCATTTTTAAAGTGTCAACAGAGCTGTAGCTGTGTAATTCTACCTGACTGTTGTGTACCTGCATGACCAAAGTGCTGTTTACTAATTTCACTGTTGCTGTGTAAGCACTCCTTGCCAACCACAGCTGACAGTATGCAAAGCAAGGCCAGGGACACTTTTGACTTGTTGTTAAGTATGGATCAGGGGAAGTGTGCTTATATTTTAAACCTTATATGAGTCCTAAAACTTAACAGCCCTACATCAGCCCATATATCACCCGTCTTCTCCTCAGGCTGCTACTTAAACATTAACACAGCTTTTTATTTGACAGATTAAAACCAGTGGAGCAACTTTCACCGATGCAGACTCCAAGCGACAGTGAGGCAAAGCTTGAACGAAAGAAATCCCAGCCCAGTCACGTAGGAAGACAGCCTATCTTACATTTTCCAGCAAGTTTCAAACAATATTTGTGCAATTTTGGCTTCACAAACATATTCTCTGCTTCTTTAGCTGTCAAAGACCAACGCCCAGTATCACAAGTTATTTAAAGACGTCAGCAAAGATGAGCCGCTCAAACAGAGTGAGTATCAGATTATTTCTGCAGATGAATGCAACCAAAGGAAGGAAATGTTAGCCTTAATCTGGGGCTTTTCTGTGCCAACAGGTTACACATGTGCCCTGCAGAGAGATATTTTATATCAGGGGAAAATGTTCGTCTCTGATAACTGGATCTGTTTCCACTCTAAAGTCTTTGGCAGAGACACTAAGGTTTATTTTTCTGGAAATTCAATAATTTTTAATGTTTATACGTATTCTTTCTGGCTTTAACATGTTTGTATTTGCTGTTTTGTCTAGATTTCAATCCCAGTGGTGTCTGTGACATTCATCAAAAAGACTAAAACTGCTTTATTAGTGCCAAACGCGCTTGTGATTGAAACTACAAGTTATCAGGTGAGAAGATGGCTTACACCAGGGGTGTCCAAACTTTTCTACTGAGGGCCACATGCAAAAAATATATAAGGATGGTGGGGCCACTTTCATATGCCTCACTTTGAGGGTGATACAGTTAGTAAAAAACAATCTTATGATGGTTAAGATACGCTTAGTGATTGGGTATGCTTAAATGGCCCTGATTGCCCCTGGCTACTATTGATGCTGCCCTTATAACACCAGTGGTACTGCTATTGGCCTTTGTAATCCATCATGGCATTATAGATAAAAAAAGTTTGTTAATATTTTGGTTGCCAATATGTTTTTGATTTACAGCGCTGTCTTCATTCAGTCACAAAAACTCAAATCAATAAATTTTTCTTGTCAAAATGTTTGTTTACAGAATTAACATGGTAGCACTTCCTTGTGCTGAAACCAATAAGTACTATACAGTCAACACAAGCTTCATGTTCAAATGTGGGCCATATTTCATTAAATATTTAGAATTGAGCCACATTTGGCCCTCGGGCTATTGTTTGGAAAACGCTTGGCTTAGACGATCAGTTATGTCCTTTTCAGTACCCACATAAATGATTCTGAATACTGTTTTCCAGCATGTATTTGTGTCCTTCCTCTCTCGAAACACCACCTACAAACTCCTGAGGTCCATCTGCATTCATTTGGAGGTAGGTTACATCTTCCCTCAACTGTAAGTCTGATCTATACTTCTGCATCAAATCTACACACAAGCGTATGGAGTGAAATAAAATTAGGACTGACGTAAAATCCAAATTGTGAGAAATCTTTGAGGCACTGTCTTTTCTAACAGTGAAAACACCTTAATCATCACAACACGGCACGGTTAGCAGCACTAAACTAACTCTGTTGACTCCCTCTCAAAGGCCTGGAGCTAAAAAATAACAGTTTGTTTAAAGGTTAACATAACAAGACTGTGCCGTAACACTAAAGGCATTTCTGTCATTTAAACAGTGGATTTTTTCCAATGGTTGCTGTTTTTACACGTCTCCTGATGTAAATGGAAACTTAAATTATTACAGCCCTTCCAAAAAAATAAGATTGGGAAGGCTTCTTGGACTTTAAGTTATATCTTAAACATGTGCAGGTTGCAGCTTCCTTAATAGATCTACTTTCTGTCACAGTATTTGCATACTGATCTGTTCTCTTAGTAAGGTTGTCATCTTGGGCTCTAGGAAACTGAGATGACCTACATTTAAATATTTGTTGACATTTTCAGTCTCAACATTGATGAGTTACTCATAAATATGGGAAGATTGATATCACAGCTAGGAATGCATGGTAAATAGGGGAAAGGCAGGTTAGCTTAGCTTAGCATGACGACTGGAAACATGGAACAACAAGCCTTGGTTGAGTCAAAGACTTGTCAGAAGTCTAAGGCCTGCTTAACTTCATCTGGCATTCATCAACCCATGGGGTAGCCGTTTCTCTCACAAGATGGTGGTGACCAAAACAGAGCTCAAAAAAGAGCAACTAGTTATTATACTTACAAAAATGACTAGAAACAGGACATTAAATCAATGCTCTTTTCTATATATCTGCTGCATGGTTATATCACATTCATCTGGGAAAGCTCCCATAGAAGCGTAGCGTTTGGGAAGGGCAGGACTTAAAAAATTCTCAGAAGGTGATTGGAGGAACGTTCTGTTGGTCACATTGGTGACGGGCCATCAGAGCGACAAGGCAACATAAGGTTGTGCACATTTAATGCTCCTGAACAGAGAGGCTACCGCTGCCATAGTTGTAAATGGTGAAGGTCCTCCGTGAATAAATTTATGCCAAGGAGGACGTGCAAAAGCATCCTTCCCTGCCAAGACAAGCTTTCAGTGTGACTCTTTGTTCTCATCTCAAAGAAAAATGTGGTCCAGTTGCACTTAAACTGCTGCTTTCCTACAGCTACACCCAAGCTAATAGCAACCATCGCATCAGCCATTAGATACGCCAGAAGACCCCACCCGTAATGATTGCCGAAGCAGGTCGGCAGAATATAGAAAACATCTTTTTCATCATGAAAAGCTTTAAGTGTAGTTTTACTCTTTAAGTTATACAGAAATGTGGTCCAGTTCAGATAAAACAGCTGTTATGTTGTGGCAGCCATTGCAATCGGCTGGTATAACTGAATCCCGCCCATAACTACCGCCTCATTCTCCTCAGATGACTCTGATTATTCAGAACAGCGTGCTGTTTGGCACAAATGGTGTGGATTGGAGCTTTTTAAGATGATTTACCTGATGATAGACATGGAGTCTGGCAAATCCATCTGCTTTGCAAGGTTAAGTGCACAGCTCCTAGCTTGCAAATTAGCTATCATGTTAGCCACAACAGAGTAAATATTCAGGGAGTGTAACATGAATAGGCTGTAAACTGTGAGTGAGTCTGTAGGCTATCAACTCTCTCTGTCAGTATGTTTAAGTAGATGCCTTTTCATGGTTGAAATGTGCTTACGTTGCTAATAACTTCTTAGCTCGGTAGTGGATGCTAACGATAGTTAGCCCTCTAGCATGCTTACAGTACAATTTCTGCTACATCACTAAAAAATAATTTAGGATCAAAACGTCTACGGTTTCACGCTCGATTCTTGGACGTTTTTGAGCACCAGTAGTATACTGCATTTGGGTATACTCTTCAGTGTGAAACACTTATGCATTTATGCACTCAAAATATGTAATGTGGAACACAGAAGTATCTGATTTGGGAACTGCTATGTAGCTTCGGTCTATTAAAATACAGGTAGGCAAATGCAAACCTTTCTTATGTCTTTCAGCTGCCCAAAAATGGAACATTAACGAATATGTCTACAGACAGAAACCAGTCTAACAAATATGAAGTTTAAGTGAAAGCATACATGCAGGATTTTACACTACTGTTGAGAAATAAATATAAAAGGAATTTCACTTCAGAAAGTGTACTCCAACAAACAATCAAGATATATGTACAAACTTATATAAGACAATAGTGCAGTGGTGCACTGAGCCACTAACAACCAGTTCCATAAACTCTTTGACGTACAGTCAGTCACATTGTGCCACATCATCGTACCAACGTACAGCCAATCATATTGTGTAAAACAGAGGTTTTAAACCATTTTTGCCCAAGGCACACCCAAGCCCAAGCCAGAATTCAAGGCACACCATATCCATGTCCAAATAGCCTCTTTAAAACATGTGACAGTAACTTCAGATGTTGTTTAGTGTTAGTAATAGCATATGGTTTTACAAAGTCCAAAGGCACACCAAGACTTGCCTCAACCATCTGAGAAACACTGGTGTAAAATCACTAGAAGATGCAGGACCCAGAGCAGACTTGACACCCAGGTACATGTGGCATCTACACAAGTTGTAGCTGTTTGTCATTAGGCTTAAAGCTCGCCCTGGCTCTACTTTTTGTCTCTCTTCCTTTTCAGTATGGCTGCCACAGCTGATAGGGCTTTAAAGTTCCCTTCAGTAACCAACTGGCTGATGTCACTCGTTTGATATTTTCTACTGTCTAGGAGGGTTTGCCTCATGGGCAGGGGCGGTTGTTCTTGGAGCAGGTGGCCCAGGTTCAAATCCAACCTTAGGCTCTTTAGTCACATGTCATCCCAGCCCCCCAGTTTCTGTCTCCTGTCTGAATAAAGGCACAAAAGCCCATAAGTTAACCTGCAGCTTTAGAAATGTTATATAAATACTATACATAATACTGATTTGTGGGATCTATCCTTTAGGTGGACAAGCCTTGTGGCAGCCCCACTAACTCCTCATGTGAGAACAGCTTCAGGGTGGATTGTCCGTCGACGCTTCCTCTGGTCAGTTTGTTCTCTTTTCCATGTTTTTGTACAGGATGTTCTCTCTGTACATGACTGAAAATATTTTCCTTTGAGATGAAAGATGTATAGAACAGCCTTGCTCTTATGTTATACAACACCAGCTCTGCATGTGGCATCTATTGTATATCTTCCTGTACGAACGCTGCAGGACTTTTCTGGAGACTTCTCCGACCTGGATGGAGTCGTTCAGCAGAGACGGCAGGAGATGATGGAGAGCAGCAGTTCTGGCTCTCAGACCCCAGATTATGATAAAATAACAGGTCTGTGCTCCCTCTTCAACATGTTTTTATGTTCCTGATCTCATCTGCTTCACACGCTCTTTTATTCTCACCAAATTTGCTTAAGGAGTCAGATGCCACTGGTTCAGACAGGCTTTGGCTCACAAATATTTGGAGGGAAGCCAAAGTGAAATTTGATCCATTGAGACTTTGTTACAGTAAAAGTCGGTATGAGAGCAGTGACAGCTGAATGACATCTGCAGCTTTTTGTTTATGGAGAGTTTTTAATGTCACAAGCTAACAGACAGTACCTGTCAGGCTGTAAGGATATTTGTGCTTCTGTTAATGATATTTACCTGGCAGGAGGCAGGTGAAGTCACAGGTTCTCTCTGTTTGTTTGAGCAGACTTTCCCGACACATTTCTGAGTGCAGTGAAGAGCGGAGAGGTTTCAGTCCATGCAGACATCCACCTTCAGTCCCCGAGCCAAATACATGGAGCTGCCCTCAGTAATGGTATATTAAAAGTAGATCTCATCATGTTAGGACTTGTATGTCTTTACCATGTGCATCTAAACCAGTTTGATATGTAGGTACACATGTGAGCACATTCAGGCAGACGACTCAGGATGTGCTGATTGCACACCTGATATGCATCCTTATCTAATCACTTGACAAACATCCTCTTAATTAGTGCTCTGTTTAAGCTGCAAGGTTTCCAGTCTCAGACTCTTGCGTTCAACTCTGCACCACCCCAACATACACCTGTAGACTCAGACAGATGTTTAAGATAATATCTCATCACCCCTGTAATTCTGCATGTTAAATAATTCCATTAAACAAACACCAACTGTATTCTACTACTGCAATAAATAGGTTGTTTGCAGATGAAGTCACAGAACAGTGAGGATCTCCAGATGGGGACAGGAAGGGATTTCTGCAGAGAGAAGTGATATCAAATGCCAAAGTTTTGTGCTTTCTACAGTGGTGCTAATCGGTCGTTGAAAGAAAAGAACAATGTTGAGCTAATTTTTGTGTCCCAAAAGTAATGACACATTACACAACAAAGTTCTTCTGTTTCTGTGATAACTTATTCCAGACATGGGCTGAATCTCAATCTCCTCCCTCAACCCTGAGCCCTTATAGACTTAACTGACTGCACCTTAAAAGTGATTGAGTGCATGTGGCTGCAAGGGGTGCAAAGTGGTATGAATGGGAATAGGACAGTCCTTTGTTTACCATTTGGCCCGTTCCACTTTTATAGCGCTCGCTAGCATGATCTCCAGGGAATCTCTTGCTGTTTCTCAAAGCCAAGGAAGGATACAAACTGAAATTTTTGAAGGATACTACGCGATCGACTGCATGGAGCATCCTCGAAATTTTTCCAAGGACTGAGTCCTTCAAACAGAGAATTTACAAGGATGCACATGTGTCTCCTCCACTCGCAGGAATTACCCAAAATCCAATGCACATTGTTTTCGTTCTCTTAAAAAATGAATAAATAATGTAATATCAGGTCCTAGCACGCTCAACACACTTTTAATGTCTTGTTTCCACCGTGAATATGTCATCATTATTTCCTATCATCAAAGTGGTGCCATATAATATGATTATGTTATATAATTATATAATTATATTACATGATTGTATTAAATGATTAATATGATTACATGATACAGGCTTTGAGAAACAGCTCCTGTCATGCATCACAATGCTAGGAACTATGGGTAATATCCTCACGTTAAGTCTGCAGATATGCCCGCTCAAGGAAAAGGGTGCATGAAGGGCCTAAAAGGTCTCATGCACTTTATGACCTGACAGTGGGACAGCCCTAAGCCATCATGGACTCACAGGGGAACGCGCCTCAAAGTCAATGATTGTGTGAGTGTGGATAGGAGACTGGGCCATAGAATGAAAACCTCTGACTTAGGTCAGGAGGGGCGGAGTCAGACAACAGTCACAGATGGTTCGTTTCCACCAGGCAGTCCAGTTTGGTCCACAGTTTGGCATGGTTCGGCATGGTAAACCCTGATCTTGCTTGTGTTTCCATGACCACTGTCAATCCAGCCTTGCTCTTTGCAATGAGAAATCCATCTTTTTTTAGAGACCCAAATCTATTGGCTCAGCTTTGACACAAGAGTGATGCTTTCCTTTTATGTTTTGGCCTTTCACAGATTCTCAGTCTGTAGACAGAAGTAAGAGAAAAAGCGGAGCTATTTAAGAAATTATCCAGCTATTCAAATGTAACTCTTTCAGAAGCTAATACTGCACTTCATTTCTTTCAAGGTTACATATTTTACCCCTTTAAGACATGCTTATATTGATCTCAGAGGTCTTTGAAGTGTCTTGCTGGCATAGTTTCTGTGTCTGTAGCGTTAAATGTTAGTGAGCTTTCTGACTCCGCCCCTGACCACGCCCCTCTCGGGAAACGGATGTGGCTCTCCTGATCCTCCTCTCGGCTGCCAGCTGAAAGGAGGATCAGGTGAGGAGGGCCAACCAAACCTGGGGGCAGGGCTACCTCCCCACATGACATCATGAGAATGACTTGTTTCAGCACACATTGAAAAGTAGAGAAAGAAAGGGAGGGATTCTGATTCTTGGGGGAACTGTGGACAGGACAGGGGCCCATATTTCTGTTAGAATAGCCTGAAAAAGTGTATTTTGCACAGTATGTGACCTTTCATATTTTTATTTCATGTTCTTTCTTCTCAGGGTCTCCTAAAGCGGCACCCAAAGACAAATCCTCCCAGCCCATGTCATTACACACCATCCTCCTCATCTATTTGTTTTTGTGAGTAACCTTTCATTATGTGGAACCTGAGAAGACGTGGCGCTCTGATAGCTCAATAGCTCAGCACCCATCACATCAAATATGAGCTATCCGGGCGTGTTTGTGATTGTTCTCTGTGTTTGATTGTCCTCACAGGGTCGGTGTCCTTGTCCTGTCCTCCTGTTACATGGCCTTTAAGATCGTGGCTCTGGAGCATCGTTTAAACTCTCTGGTGTCCATGGGGGAGCACGTTCGTAATGAGTAAGACAGCAATGAAGAACTCGTATCTTTAAAGAAACACACATTTACACATTATTTATGGATGGTTTGTTCTGTTTGATGCAGTAATGCTGTGAGCCAAAGGTCGCAGAATGAAATGAACGCTGAGATCTATGGAGAGCTGTCCAACAACCTGTTCAGACTAGAAAAGGTTCGTAGAGTTACAGCACACACAACCAACCATGCTCCTGCAACTTTCTACACACACAATATATTGTTTTATTGCCCTTTAATCTGTAAAAGTTGACACTTAAGTCATGCTCTTGCTCACTCTTTTCAATAATCTGTTTTTTGTTTATTTCCCAGTGTAGAAAACTTCCTCTCTGTGTCTGATAGGATTTGTGAGGTATCATGCTTTGAATATTCCCTCATGCTCATACCACTTACGCTTCTTTAAGCAGTGTCTCCCATAACCTTTTATTAAGGTTGTGGGAGACACTGTTGACTTTGACCCAGGCCTCCTGGAAGATGAAAAGGGCAGATAAAATTAGACTAAAGCTGGTGGAGCTCAGTCCATAGATTTTGTAAAAGGAAAATAGTTTGTTGAGTCTGAGCTATGAGCTGTAGAGTATCACTAATGTGAGTCCAAAGTTCTGTCTTTTAAGACAGAGAAAAGGGCACATAATGAGGGCACCTTAAGTTTAAAATAAAAGTACCAGTATCCAGTCCTCCTCTGCAACAGTCCGTCTATTTTCCATGAACTTTTTGAGGTTTTGGCTTCTTTTAGTCTTTGTTCTTTGTGTTTACATATGCAACTCACCTTGAAACTTCTTTTAATGGAAGTGAATGAGGCATTTTTGCCTTGAAGGTTTCCACAGGGAGTATCTAGGTATCTAGCACTACTTAAAAATACTAATGCAATCACATTAATTTTGTTGCTAATCTTCAACATATCCAGGACTCTTATCACCACACAAGCCAGTCTTCCTACAATTTATTATATAGAAAATAATATGTGTTTTATTTTTAGTCAAAATATGAAATATTTCAAACTGAAATATAAAGGGTTTAGATCCTCAAAATGATTACCTTTTTTGTATTTTTTTTGGCAAGTTTGAAGTTGTTTAAAATTTATGTTAAAAGAGAGAAGAGAGAGAGAAAAAATATTGATGTATGATGATTTAATAGTAGTTTTTCATACATGTACATTTTTGCCTTGAAGGCGTTCAGAGGGAATCTCTGGCACTACTTAAAAAATACTAATGCAACTAAATTAATTTTGTTACTAATCTTTAACATATCGCAGACTCTAATCACCACCGAAACCCCATCTCCCTACTATTTATTATTTGGATTTTCTTTTCTTTTTTGATGTAATAAAATGATATATTTCAAATAATAAAACTGGCATTTAAAGGGATTAAATCCTAAAAATGATTTAATGTTTAGTAGTTTTGAGCAATTTTGAAGTTGTTTATGTGATTTAAAAAAAAAAAAAAAACAAAAATTGAAATTTAAAAAATTGTTGATGTATGGTGGTTTAATAGCATTTTTTTGTATGTGTACATCATATGCCGTGAAGGTGTCCAGAGGGAGTATCTGGCACTACTTAAGAAATAGTGTGTTTGTATGTGTGTGTGTGTGTGGGGGTGTGTGTGCGTGGGTGTGGGTGTGTGTGTGTGTGTGTGTAACTGGAATTTAAAGGGTTGTAATCCTGAAAATGATTTATCCTGTTAGTGTGTTTGTGTAGAGAAATTGTGTAATATTTATCTAAGAGCTTGTATGTTGCATTTCACAATAGTGGGATTTTTAAGGTCCAAAGGGTTTCATTTCAATGTTCCCAAACATTTCTAAAAGGTCAACTTTGCTGGTAAATGTTTTGTTGTAGATTACATTGCCAATATTTATGAACCAATCATTGAGGGATGGTTGTAAAATGTGTGGATGGTGTGCTATTTAAGAATAGATATGGAGCTGTGAGCATTGAGGTTTAAATGTGCTGAATAGGTGTTATTTTTACTGTAAATGTCTGATCTGATTTATTCATTTCAATACAGATGAGCTTCTAAAGGATTAACTTTCTTAAAGGGTTGTTATCCTGAAAATGATTTAAAGTTTGGTATTTTTTAGCCAGTTTGAATTTCTTTTTTAAATAAACGTAGAAAAAAATATTAATGTATGATGATTTAGCACCACAAATCAACACCAAAGCCCACCCTCTACATTTTATTATATGTAAAATAATTACATTTTTGCAGGGTTTTAATGATGTAAAAAATGAAATATTAAAAACAAAAAATCCTAAAAATGATTGAGTCTTTGGTAGTGTAGAGCAAGTTTGAAGTAGTTTATGTGATTTATGGGAAAAATAGAAAAAATATGGATGTGTGATGATTTCATAACAGTTGTTGTGTGTGTACATTTTTGGCTTGAATTAGTCCTGAGTAGTAAATATGACGACACTAGGCTTAAGTTTCAGGAGATTAGTTTCTGTGCAAGCGTGAATGGAGCATAACTCTCAAAACTGATCACTGAAATAAAAAAACTTTAACCAATCCCATAAAAATATAATGTGTTTGGGCAGCTACAGTAGTTAATAGTTATTTGTTGATTTTTTTTTTCTGTTTCAGATTCAAAGAAACCTCCGGAAGCTACTTGAAGAGACTTAAAAGACGTGATGCAGGAGAAGCTTTACTCTTACTTTGTAGCATTGTAGAGTCAATCTCTCACTGAGGTTTTGATTTATTGATTTGTTGCCAAAGTGCAGATGTCTTATCAGAAAAGCTTTTTTTAAATTGTAAACTTTAACTTAAATTGTGCAATAATAGCCTCTGTCTTCTTCCTCTCAGGATTGTAGCAGCCTGTTAGTGTGTTTGTTTGTGTAGAGAAATTGTGTAATATTTATCTAAGAGCTTGTATGTTGCATTTCACAATAGTGGGATTTTTAAGGTCCAAAGGGTTTCATTTCAATGTTCCCAAACATTTCTAAAAGGTCAACTTTGCTGGTAAATGTTTTGTTGTAGATTACATTGCCAATATTTATGAACCAATCATTGAGGGATGGTTGTAAAATGTGTGGATGGTGTGCTATTTAAGAATAGATATGGAGCTGTGAGCATTGAGGTTTAAATGTGCTGAATAGGTGTTATTTTTACTGTAAATGTCTGATCTGATTTATTCATTTCAATACAGATGAGCTTCTAAAGGATTAACTTTCTTTGTTTTTAACTTTCCTGTTTGCAGCCATGTTGCTATGGGGAGCTTTATTGTTGACATTAAGACCAGACAGTGACTGTTGTAGATCTGACATTCGTAAAATAAATGTCTCCTCACAGTGTCTGCTAAACTGGACTTTTTGAGTTTCCTGTTGGAGTGGTGAGGCGGTCAACAAATTTTCTTACACACTAAACACGAACCAACCAATGCAAATTAAGGTTATATAACGAACATGTCTAAGGTAGGTCTCCGGGGTTCAAACACCAGCTGGCAGAGAAGAACAAAGATTCAATGACAAGTGTGGACAAAACAAGGAAACTCACTTTAAATGTAAATCAAGTTTAATGAGAAATATAAAAATGACTAAACATGAAAATGGATGAAATTTTAATTGAAGCTTCAGTAGGTCAGTCATATCAACATAAAAAAAATTATAGCAATATTTGAAAATACAGTATACACTCCTGATCAAAATCTTAAGACCAGTTGAAAAATTGCAAGAATTTACATTTTGCACTGTTTTATCTTAAGAAGGTTTTGAGTAGAGCCTCAAAAATGTAAAAAGAGGAAATGGGAGTGAGACAAAAAAAACTGGGTGAGCAATTTGTTAAAAACAATCAAATTGAAATAAGCTGATCAAAAGTTTAAGAGAACAGTTAAAAAAAAACAAAACCCCCTCAAAACATAAATAAAAGTTTCATAAAAGGATTCAGTAATGAGTAGCTTCACTGTTGTTGTTGTTGATCACTTCAAAAATTCATTTCGGCATGCTTGATGAGTGTGTTTCCAGGAGGCTAGTGGGAACATTGCTCCAAATGGTGAAGATGGCTTCACGAAGGGCATCCACTGTCAGGAACTGATGTCCATTTTTGTAAACTTCCCTTGCCATCCATCCCCAAATGTTGTCAATTGGATTTGGATCAGGGGAACATGCAGGATGGTCCAAAAAGTGACGTTATTCTCAGAAGAAGGCCTTTGTCAGTAACATTGGAAGCCATCAGGACCATCAAGGTTAAATTTTTTCTCATCAACTTGAACTCAGAAAAAGAGGAAAAGAAGATGTGGTTTTAAGAGTATCTTTTCACATCAATGTATGCAGCTGTGAAATCCATCCCACAAACAACTAGAAAAGCCCTCAGAGAGCGCAGACCTCCACCATCAGCCCTATCTTCCAATAGTGAAGAATCCTTTAAAAACATTCCTGGATCCAGACGGTGATCCGGATCACTCCCAAAATCTAATTCGCCAATTACTCCCTCCCCGGTGGGGTGGAGACACGATGAGACAAAGCACAGGCTTCACTACATGTGGACTGTCATGGTAGAAGCACCCATGGTCTCACCAGACGACTACGAGTCATGGCAGAGGGCGAGTATTCCTCTATTCCTCCCAGCATTGTGAGTATTCTCGCTACAATTCACTATCTTTCTCTCTGTGTCTTTCAAACTCTGATAAACTCTATAAAACTTTGAATAAGTTACTCATGTCCACCATCTCCTGGTGTAAAGTTGTAACAGCGCAGACCTCTGCAATTAGCCCTATTTCCCAATAGTACAGAATCCTTTAAAAACATTCCTGAATCCAGACAGTGATCCAGATCACTCCCAAAATCTAATCAGTTCTTCCTTATACCATTTCTGACATTTCCTGAAAATTTCACGAAAATCTGCCCATGACTTTTTGAGTTATGTTGCAAACAAACGAACAAACCCACCTGGTCACATAACCTCCTTGGCGGAGGTAACTAATATTGGAATAGTTTAGAATGACTCACTGTAATTTGCTGTTATAATTAGTAGATATTTAGAAAAGGGTTAAGGCTGGCTGCAAAAATTACCAGAAAAAGTGATGAAAGAGGGTTAGAGAGTAGCAAAAATAGGGTGTTAGTGACAAAATGGGTTGTGGAGTGACAAAAAGGGACAAAAATTGGCAGAATAAGTTGAGAAAAGAGGTTAAAATGTGACAAAAATTGGTGAAAGGAGAAAAAGGGGCAATAGTTATCAAAAATTTGTTACAAATGACAAAAAACACTGTAAAAAAAGTAATGAAAATGGGTTAAAAAGCGGCAAAATTGGATAACAGAGTGGCACAAAATAGATAAAACATGCAGGAAAAGTGGTTTAAATGGGTAAAAAAGAGCAAAAATTAGGGTAAAGAGGCAAAAAGTATCAAAAATTGGTTAAAATTGGCAAATATTGTTAAAAGTTGCAAAAATTGTTGAAAAAAATGTAATGAAAAGGAGTTAAGAGTGGCAAAAAAAGAATTGGCAAAAACGGAGAAGAGTGGCACAAAGGGGATGAAACATGCATTAAAAGTGGTTTAAATGGGTAAAAAAAAAAAGCATCAATTAGGGTTAAGAAGCAAAAAATATCAAAAATTGGTTAAAAGTGGCAAATATTGGTTTTATGGTTGCAAAAAATTGTTGAAAACTGTAATAAAAAAGGGGTTAAAAGTGGCAAAAATGGATAAGAGTGGCATATAGGGGATAAAACATGCAGGAAAAGTGGTTTAAATGAGTTAAAAAAGAGAAAAAACATTAGGGTGAAGAGGCAAAAAGAATCAAACATTGGTTAAAATTGGCAAATATTGGTTTTAAAGTTGCAAAACTTGTTGAAAAACTAATGAAAAGGGGTTATAAAGTGGCAAAAATAGAAGAAAAGCGGCAAAAATGGATAAGAGCGGCACAAAGGGGATAAAACATGCAGGAAAAGTGGTTCAAAAGGAGTTACAATCTTGCAAAAATTAGGTTAAAGAGGCAAAAAGGGGTTATTAGTGTCAAAAATGAGTTAATACTGGTACTTAATCACAGTTGTGGAGGGCTCATTCTCTGGGGTTTTCAGGGGCCCAACCAGTTCTGTTGTCAGGCCTGTCTCCTTGAGGCCTGCTGCATTTTAGATAATAGGGAGAGATCTCACTGGTAATGCCTTCAAATGTTTTGAAAGGAAATACAAATGCTACTCCAATAATATTTCAACTAGACCAAAATATTTCTTCAATTTTTGTATATTTGAAAGTCCGGCCCCCATAGTTTCTGTCGAGACTAAATCTTGCCCTTGTGCAAATTTACTTGATGACCCCTGCTAAAGAGTGTATTTATAAGTGATGAAACAACAAAGTCAGTGGTGCCTACGACACTCTTGAAGACTTTTGCACAAACTACTCTTCATTAATAATACATATCCTATCGACTTATCAGTATAAACGTCCTCATAATAAAAAACGTGACACTATTTATCAGAAATAAGCAAATAAACATATGCAAAAAAAAAGACACATGCAAAGACGGATGCATTATATAGGAGCATAAAATGAGCGTATTTATGTATATATGACTCTGAATGTTTATTGTGCTCTGTGCACGCAGCAGCCCGCCCACTCCTCAGCTCTAAACCAATCACACGCGGTCCTCCACATCCCGTCTGCCCATCAACCCGTGTCCAGCCCCCCCAGCATGACGTAACACCCAGTCTGAAAGTGCAATGGCGATATTGGACAATAACAGCCATCGCTTTTGGGCACCACATCTATATTATGTGGCTAACGCTGAAGAAAACACCTCCACACGGCTGCAGAAACAAGTGTAATATCTACAACCTGCGAGCAGGAAGGAGGATCTCACAGCCTGTGCACGCCATGACAGTTTAGACTCAAAAAACGCTGGTAAGTGGAAACTCTGGTGATTGCAACAGCATTTGCAGAAAGCCAGTAAACGGTCTCTTGCAGGCTTCAGATTTCAAAGGGGCGTGGCGGCGTGCTGGGTATCACTCCTGACTAAAAGGATGCTGATAGCTTAGCAACAGCGACAAGGAAGGAGGGAAAGAGGATGGAGATGGAGAGAGGATGGAGGGAGACAATGGATGTGCGATCTGTCAGCAGTGTTACTGGGTAGGCTGTGAAGAGCGTGGATTGTGTGAGTGGAAAGAGATCAGTTTGTGACACAAGCAGCCGTGGATGCAGACTGGAAATGTAAACAAAGGGTGTGGGCCTTCTGCTGGCCTGTGATGCTCTGCCTGAGAGAGAGAGAAAGAGAGAGAGAGGAACCATTACTGCTGCTGCTGCCTCAAGATTTTACACACATGAATAACACAGAATTAGTCACCACAGGCTGGTTTTATCACGCTAACTGTTGCATCAGAATGGTTCTTCCTCACGTCTTCACGTATTTCTCTCTTCTCCTGCAGGTGTGACGTGTGAACAGACACCATGGCCACGCAGGAACCGTCCCCTCCGTCCTCCATGGAGAGCAACAAGCCCGGCTTCCCCAAGAAGATCCTGGGCAACAAGCTGGAGGACAAACACCTGTGCAACTGCTGCCACAACATACTCAGACGACCGTTTCAAGCCCAGTGTGGACATCGCTTCTGTTCCTACTGCTTCAACAGGACTGTCAGGTCAGGCCAAAACTAGACCATGGGAATTTTTAAATACTATCTGCATCTTTTAGTTATTTAAAGGTACAATGTGCACAGTTTTTGCATTGAAATGTCTTAATTATTTTAAAAAACAGGACGGAACTTACAAGTATGTTATGATTTTTTACATTAAGTTTTTCCAAAATTTCTCAAAGCCATGGTGGTCCTTAATGTCAATTTTTTTTTAACATGGCATGTCTTATCTTGGCAGCTGTCATGAAAAGAAAGCCTGTGCTAATGCTGGCCAAAATCATCAAACCCCCACAAGGACTGAAACTGTTACCTTTAATCAAACATGAGCGACCAACAAGTTAACAGAGTGAGCATGACCGTGCACTCTACTTACGAGCTGTGTTTTCGCACATCCCTTAGACCAGGATTGCATTTAGAAAAATAAAAGACTGGCTGGGCTATCCTGGGAAAGTTTACTGTAGTGTGCTGGAACGGAGACTTCGGCTGATTGTTGAACTTTGGCTACAAGAGGAACAAAGCAGATTCTGTCCTGATTGTGGGACCATCTCTTTACTCTTGCAGGGCTTCTTGAGGGAGCATGGGAGTTTGCGCATCCAGTCTGTGTTTTGTGGACTTGGAGTAGGCTTTCCGGTTTGGAGACCTCAGCATTCCATCTCTGCTTTTGCAGATGATGTGGTTCTGTTGGCTTTCTCCGCTGGGGACCTCCAGCAGGCACTGGAAGAGTTTGCAACTGAATGTAAAACAGTCAGGATGAGGGTCGGCCCCTCCAATTTTGAGGCCATGGTTCTTTGCTGGAAAATGGTGGATTGCTCTCTCTGGGTGGGGGGTGAGTTTCTGCCTCAGGTGAAGGAGTTTGAGTATCTTGGGGTCTTGTTCACAATGAAGGTAGAAGGGAATATGACACAGACAAGCAGATTAGTATAGCGTCAGTGTAACTGCGGACATTGTGCTGGTCCTCTGTGGTGAAACAAGGTAAAGCTTTTGATTTACTGGTTGATCTACCTCCCAACCCTCATCTATGGTCACGAACGTGGGATAATGACTGCTGAGGGTGTCTGGGCTCACCCTTAGAGTTAGGGTAAGGAATTCAGACACATGGAAGAAGCTAGGCATAGAGCCGTCACTCCTTCACGTTGAAAGGAGTCTGTTGAGGTGGTTCAGGCATCTGATCAGGATGCCTCCTGATCAGATGGACATGCCTGGAAGACCTCTCTTTGGAGGTCTTCCAGGCATGTCCAGGTGGGAGGAGACCCCTGGGCAGACCCAAATTGGCTGGAGGGATTATATCCTGTCTGGTCTGGGAATGTCTCAGGATCCCCCAGAAGGAGTTAAAAAGTGTTGCTGAGGAATGAGGTTGACTTGCTCAGATGGATGGATGGATGGACTGGCCACTTTAGTATACCTCACCTTATATGTGTTAAAACGTGTGTTATAAAAGTGCTGCAAAACTTTCTCGGGTGATGGTGCTTGAGGTTGATCAGCATGATATGCTTTGCTAATTGTACCTTGAGACACAGCAGATAGCAAAGCTAAAGAGATATGTTTGTCTTTCAATTATCAGTGCATTATGAATCAAGGTATTAGTTTTCAACTTTCAACTTAGTAATGAGAAAAACTTTGTAAATGATTTCTTCTTGTCAAAATGTTTGTTTATAAAGCAGCATCATCTAGTGTTGACACTAATAAGCACAACACAGTCAAGCACAAGCTTCATGTTCTGATGCATTTTACTTTTAAAATTGCCACAAAATGGCCACATTTGGTCCCCAGGCCATAGTTTGGACACCCCTGCCTTAGACTTTATGTGTCTGTGTCAGACTGTGTCTGAGTACAACTATTCCCAAATCCAAGTTTTTATAGCTTGTTATTGTTTTCTTGCATAGTCTGCAAGAGCATCGGCACAGTCGCCTATATTTCTTTCCAATCATTTGTGGCCTGAAACTTCCTTCATGACTCCACAAACTCTCTCCTTGTGTTGTTTATGTCTGGACAGGCACTAATAAGTTCTTATAATAGGGAAGGGAGTGTTGTAATTCCATGTTTAATGTTATTTGGAAGGTAAACAAAAGTCCCTGAAAGCCACTACCTTGAAACATCTGCCTGGACTACCACCAAATAATCCAACACCAGTTAAACTAGTACACCAGGGGCTCCGTGTGATCATACATAAGCCAGGCTGTGCTTCAGATGGAGCATGTTTTCTCTCTCTCTCTCACTCTCTATTTTTAGTTTTAGTTTTTTGGTAATTTTGAGATTGTTACCTCATTAACTGATATAAAAAAAGTTGACTTGCTTCCTTATAAGCATGCACAATATTATCAGCATGATATTGGTACTGTCAGATAATAGCTTACAGGTGAATTATCAGTGGCGATATTTATGACCACAATAGTCTGCACATACCAGTTGTTAATATAACAAATAGATTAGTGGCGTTTTAGGCTGGACCAACAGAACTCATTCAGAGACAGAGAAGGGTTATTTCTTGTTTATTTCAATTTTTTCTTCTTTTTTTTTTTTTGGTAATCTCACTCAGATTTTTACCCTTCCAAGAACTGAAATGAGGACAAGAATAATTCAGTGTACAGTGTACAAGTACAGAGATTAGAGTACCTTAAAATTACCCTAAAATTTGCCTGATTCAATGTTTGATTGTATGCATGTTCAACAATTTTATTTTACTCTGTGTAATATTGTTTATGTTGTTACTGTTTGTTTAATTGCAGTAACGGACCCCAGAAATGCAGTGCCTGCATTAAAGAGGATATTTTTGAAGATCCTACGTCAATTTTGAAACAAGGATGTGTGAGTATTACTGCCTTTTTTAACCAGATACAACAAAATTCTCTTGAATTTGAATTTCTTGATTGAAATTGTGCACAAGGTTTTCATGACGGCACTGCAAATAGTGGAAAACCTTTCATAATGCATATGTTTTTCCATGCGTTAGTGCATCTTTTGGTTGATAGACAACAAACTGATTGATAGCATTTGGTTCTTTTTGTATCACCCAAACACACAATACTCTGATATAAACAAACTCTGGTGTTTCTAGAGGAGTTTAGCATAAAGCTAGCTCAACTACCAATGCTTTCTGTGACTACGTTGGATTCCAAACGCCTAAACAAACAACACAAATACAACTGTTAGAAACAGCAGTGTTACATAACTGGCTTTGCACTTTATCTGTAAACTCAGGCTTTCACATTCAGGTTGTGTGCGGTCAGAGAAGTGGATGCTTAATTCTTTATCTGATGTTTCCTCTGCACAAAGAGAAATGATCACTTGCTGACTGATTCTGGCAAGTTAAAGAAATGAAAACTATAGAAATGTTGATGCAAAATAATGAAAGTGCTGCTGCACTAAAAGAAAGAGATACTGCAGAAAATTATTACATTTTTCTCATCACTCTAATGTCAAAAATTCAGCACAAGTCTGAAACATTTACAGTGATATTCTTGATTTCAGCGTGATAATCAGGAAGAGTAATAAATGCTCCTAAGGGCAGAATTATGAAAGAACAGTAACAGTATTATAACATTCATAACTTGTTAAATATTCACAACAATAATGAATGATATTGTACTATATGTTTAATGTTCTCAAACCTGTATAAAGTAGTCCTTGTGGTCCAGTTACTACATTTTTTTCCAAACCATTTTAACATAAATCATTACTTTTTAAAGTCCCAATATATGTTGACAAGATTAAACAAGTGTATTTTTCTTTTTGCTCCATTAAGGGGTCACAAAAAAATCAGAAAGGTCTTGAGATAAGGAAACAATTTAAATATCCACATGCTTAGTTTAAATTTTTTAATTTTCCCCAACATTTTTTCTGACTCCTTGTTGTCACCCATTTTTTTCTCTAGAAACATGTACAACTGGACATGACTCCTCTGTCTTTCCTCGTAATAATAGATGAGAATGAACTTGCCTGTCCTACTTTTATAAACCTACATTCACGGCTCACTGACCTGCACTCGTAGTTTCATCTTTAAGGCCTTGTGCAAGTCAGAAGTGAAAAAAGCTGCCTCATGCTTTATTTGTGAGCAAACATGCAGGACAAATGACGCTGCTTATGATTCTTGAGAGAAAGGACACATGAAAAGGTCCCGTTTGTGGTCATAAAACCAAGCAATGGAAAAAAAACAGAGGAAGCACTGATGTGCAGATAAGCTACAGGGCTTTATTTTAAATAAATATTGCTGAAATTAAATAGGACCGGTGGTCAAACACTGGAAAGTGTTACTGAAAGTCTTTTTGTTTTCTGTTGTTTTCCTTTTGTTTTTCAGGCTTTTCCAGACAATGCAGTTCGAAGGGAAGTTGAACACCTCTCAGCTGTTTGTATCAATGAAAGTTGCACTTGGAAAGGCAGCATTAAGGACTATGAGGTAAGGTGATATTTGACCTACTTTCAAGAATTCTCTGACATATTCTCTTATACAAACTAGCGAAACCAGACTAATATACACTGAAAGTAGAGATATGTGGCCTTAGTATGGTGAATACAGCCAAAAAAATATTGCTTTTAAAGGCTATTTAAAATATAGAAAATATTTTTTATTCCTTAACAGAAAATTCCCAGAAAGGACTTGACTGACTTGACTGCTAAGTGCAGTGTTTGGAATTCAATTCAGTAAAAAAAGAAGCCTTTATTTGTCCCAAGAGGGAGGCAATTGAATGCACCTTAAGCAGCAGAATTGCAAGAAGCAAAAAGCAGAAGTCTAACAAAAAATCACATATGCAAATATAAACAATAGATAAAGAATAATAAACCATATATAAAGTAGAAGTATGTCTATACAAAAAATTGAACACTATAAACAGACGATTTTAAATGTAGGTGCCAGATATATGAACCAAGCTGAACAATGACAGAACTGAAAAAATAGTGACAGCCAAGAATGGTTGAAGTGCAAAGAGACAAATATTTTAACTGGAAATAAATATATAAACAGGGTGATGTGAAATGGAACAATACTGAGTCAAGAAAGTGGCTGTAGTGAAATAAGATGAAATTTAAATATATACATTAAAAATAAAGGGGAATATAAAATTGAATGGGTGATAAAGGTGTATTAGTGCAAAAACAAAAAACACAGTGACAGCAGTGACTGTTAAATGGTCATTGGAGTGACTCTCTCACTGTTAAGTGGTCACCAGACTAACTCTGTGACTGTTGATTGGTCATCAGAGAAACTCTGTGACTTTTAAAGGGATCATCAGAGTAACTCTGTGACTTTTTAGGGGTCATCAGAGTAACTCTGTGACTTTTAAAGGGATCATCAGAGTAACTGTGACTTTTTAGGGGTCATCAGAGTAACTCTTTGACTTTTTAGGGGTCATCAGAGTAACTCTGTGACTGTTGAGTGGTCATCAGAGTAACTCTGTTACCGTTGAGTGGTCATCAGAGTAACTCTGTAACTTTTTAGGGGTCATCAGTCATTACTCCATGACTGTTAAATGGTCATCAGAGAAACTTTATGAAACTCTTTGAAAGTTGAGTATGCACCACAGTTTCTCTTGAATGACTGAAGAAACAGTCAAATCAACCATTCCCCAAATTATGAATATTGTCAGCTTAGATAATTCAAAACACGTTCTGAGAATATTTGCCTGCCATAATTCTATTAACTGTAGAGCACAACACATTTGTGTATTGAGCTCTAAACTTTATATTTTAGCTATAAAGTTTGGTATTTTAATATAGGCCCTTATGGGTATTAACTCAGTCTTGGGTTTTGCCTCAAGTGGCCACTTGAAGAATTGCAGTTTTAGGCATTTGAGCGCTGACTCTTGTTTTTCAGTGGTGGAGGTGGCTGCATGCTTTTTATTTTTTAATTCTTGTAAAGCTTTTCTTCTTCCAGATGAACCACGAAGGAAAGTGTGAGTTCATGATCATCCCCTGCCCCTCCTGTAAAGAACGAATACGCTTCAACGAGCAGGAGCGCCATAATGAGCGAGAGTGCCCGGAGAGAACGCTCAACTGCAAGTACTGCAAGGAGCCATTTCACTTCAAAAACATCAAGGTAAGAAATGATTTATTTAGATGCTGGAGAGGCTTCTTCACTGTGCTGCTGCTGCTGCATGACATCATGGCAGCTCTTAGAGTAACAGAAACATCGTCCATCTTTTGCAGGCACATGATGAGATCTGCCCCAAGTACCCGATGATCTGTGAAGGCTGTGCTAAGAAGAAAATACCCAGAGAAAAGGTAAACAGAATGCAGAGAGGATGGAAACTTTTATATTGCAAGGTCATATTCCCATGTACAGCAGCTACTTTTAGATTCACCACAAAGCCAAGAACTGAACATGTCTTTTTATGAAAACAGGAACACTTACAGATGTTTGAGAAATACTTAGCCCTGCTCTGATATTATTTATAGACTCCTCATAAGCCTTTATACACACATGGATAAAAAAATAATCTGTATTATAAAATAGACACATGAATTTGGTATAAAAGATTTATCTCTTTTAAAGTTTGGAAAACATTATTAATACAGTACTGTGCAGAACTTTTAGGCATGTTTGGGCCAAAAATTGCTGTAGAAAGGCATGTAGTGGCGAGTAAGCCCACCTGAGGGCACCATTGAGCAGAAGGGAAGATTGACACAACCTCAGTATTGCTCTAACCTGGCACGCCAGATAGATTTGTTTCACACATCCATCTGGTAAGCCACTCATAGACAGTGTTTGGGAAAGGGCAAAGCCTTAAAACAAAACTCGGAGGGTGATTGGTTGAACATTCTGTCTGTCACATCTTTACTGGCCAATCAGAGCAACAAAACACGTGACGTAGCCCCAAACCGAGGTGCGCCGCTACCAAGGAGTAAACTCCATGGTGACTGCAGACATGTCAGTACATGGCTTTTGTCATTTTTGAAAAGAAAACAAATCAACGCTGTTCTTTGTTCTTCTTTAATGAAGAAATATCATCAAGTTCTGATAAAACTGACGCTTTAGCAGCATCCCCGCTAATGTCTTTCACCATAATTGCACCGGCCTCTTGTTGCTGCTTGCTTACATCATGACTTCGCCGTGCCTGAAAGTACTGCCCCTTGTCGCTGATTGCTCCTGTCACTTTCTAACCGGGCCCAAACGGTTCGGACGGGAGCTTTTGCAAGATGGATTTGCCAGTGAGAAACACGGATCTGTTTTTTTCAATAATCTGTTGAAAAAATGACAAAATCCACACCCTTAGGGCGGAGTAAGGGGTGGATGTGGCAAGTAAGCACAGCCTAGGGCATTGGTTCCCAACCTGGGGTCTGGGAACCCCCAGGAGGGTCACCACAGATCTTTGGGGGGGCGCAAGGCTTTGTCTGCTCTGAGGCTGCCAAATATTGATTTTGCAAATTTGCAAATATTGACTAAAACCATGATAAAGCAGTTACTGAGTAGTTTATACAGGTCTTTTGATAAGAAAAGCATGCAAATGCCTTTTTTTGTAGGGGTTTATCAGTAAAACAATTCAAGTCAATGTTGATTTTTGGCCACAGTTTGTCACTTTTTCTTCTCTCTTGGGTCCTGGGGGGCTCAGCTTTTCTTAGCTACATGTAGGGGGGGCTCCAAGGAAAAAGGTTGGGAAAAACTGGCCTAGGGTTCTGTCCAGGCAGGTAGTAGGATTATCATGATCCACTGGTCATGCTGTGGATGCTCCAGGGACCAGAAAACCACCAACGGTCCCAAGACATATTACCAGGTATGAAAAGGCCTGGACAAAAGAGATGCCGTTGAGCTTGACCTTGCCTGCTGGGTGACACACATGCGTTGATATGTGTGGAGTTTGACTCTCACCACACTTTCCAGCCCTGAGATTATGACACATCGGGCACTGTGATGAATCCGTAGTGGCCCACGTGTCTAAAAGTTACGCACAGGACTATATTTAATATTTTTACAAATGTATTCGAAGTTAACATTTTTGTCCTTCCTGTCCTTGTCCTTTTGACCTTAAAGGGTAGTAAATTTGTACATAGTGTAGAAGATTCATGGACATCTAATATTAAAAAGGAAGATTTTTTGTCAGCCTGCTTAGAATAGAGATAAATTCTCCTGTTTAGTCCACAGGGTCACATTAATGTAAAATGAAAGCTAATCACAGGAGCTTTAATCATTTTAATGGTCTTTTATCATTTTTCCAGTATGTGGACCACATCAAGTTCTGCAGCAAGTTTAGAACTCCATGTCGATTTCATGTTGTCGGATGTGACATGTCTGTAAGTATCCTGATTGCCTTTCAACATTCACATAAGGGACAGAACAAAAAATGACCCCCTAGCAAGCCTGCCCTCTTTGGTTTCTGTTACTGGGTTTAAATTCTCTTATTGTTGGATTTTGAAACAATAGAAAATGCACCATGATTACTCTAAATTTTATTCTTATTATTATAAGTTATGTTTTCTCTCAATAATGTTTGATGTACTGGCAAAAAGAAGGGTAAAGAACCAATTTGAAACACAGTTTAGAGCCTAAATTTTACCTTATTTTCCATGCATTTACTATTTTTATTTCTATTCTGTGTTTTTGTAGGTAGAAAAAGAAAAGATTCATGACCACGAGCGCGCCTACGCCTACGAGCACCTCAACCTGCTGCTACACTACATCATGGGCATGAAGGTGAGCATGGAGGGCCTGCAGCCCCAGGGACTGGAAGTCGCCGGACACAAACTGGTGGAGCTCCAACAGTCCCTCCGGGAGCTGGAGGCCAGAGTCTCCCAGCTCAGCACCACCTCCTCTGGGCCTCCCGTGCAGGGAGCCGCAGCCGCCTCCTCCTCTTCATCCTCCAGCTCCGGCCCCTCCGGTCCTCCTGCTTCAGCTCCTCTCCCTCCACCTCCCACTCTGGCTCCCACCCTGTCTGTGTCCACCTCCTTCACACCCCTGCCCAGCTCAGTGGGCGCAGCGCTGGAGCTCCAGCTCCACAGCGAGAAGACGAAAGTGGCTGAGCTGGGGCGGAGGTGTACGGAGCTTGAAGTTAAATCGGGCACTTTTGAAAATGTGGTGTGTGTGCTGAACAGAGAGGTGGAGAGGTTTGCCACCACCATGGAGGCAAGCAACCGTCAGCACAAACTGGACCAGGACAAGATCGAGGCTCTGAGTAACAAGGTAGGACTGGAAATAGGGAATAGAATAGATATACAGACATATTTGCAACCCAGAGCTATCACGAGCAGAGAGACACTATAGTTACCATACCAAGTGTATTATTATCCCATTAATAGAGAAATGATAAAAGTCTAGACAAGTTACTTGGAAAATGATGACACTCATAACCTGATACACCAGATAGACTATTTTATATATCTATTGCATACATATATATCATTCATCTGAGAAACCTCCCACACATAGAGTTTTGGAAGTTCAGGCCTTTCCAGAATTCTCTGAAGGTGATTCTAGGAACGTGTGTCTGTCACATTCATTATGGGCCAACCAGAGCAACAAGACAACATGAGGTAGTAGGTATCTGAGCTCGACAGACAAGAAATGAAAGTGTTTATCAAAGGTTGCGCTTGTTGGTGGATAGCAGTCATGCAGAGGCGTGTCAGAAGATATGCAAAACATCTTTTCTGCCAAGAGAGGCTTTTGGTGTGGCTCTATGCCTTCGTTTTAATAAAATAATGTGGCTCAATTCTGATAAAACTGATACTGTGCTAAAGCTACAGCTATATCCATGCTAAATGCTATACCAGTGGCAGCCGGTGTATACACCAGCTTACATTTCAGCTAAACCCCACCTGTAATGATTGCTAAAAGTGGACATATTATGCAGAAATTCCTTTTCAGGCTTTTCTAACAATGATATATGCCCCTGGCATGTCCACAGTCCCCTCTAGTAACAGAAAAATCCATTCCCTCGCCCCTCTCTTTCTCCACCTTTCAGAAAGTGTGTGCTAAAACAAGCTGTTCTAATATTATCCCCTCATGATGTCATGTGCGGAGTTTTCACCGCCTCTAGGTTCGGTTGGCCCTCCACACTTAGAAGAAAGTGCTGCCCTCCTCTCCTGATTTTCTTCTCAGTTGCCCGCTGAGAGGAGGATCAGGAGAGCCACATCCATTTCCTGAGAGGGGCGTGGTCAGGGGCGGAGTCAGACAGCTGGTAACGTTTAAAGCCACAGACACAGAAACAGCTCGTTCTGAGAAGGGCTGAAACAGAGAGGTTTTTACACATACAAAAATCCAATTCTGGAGTGGGTAAAGTATGTCCCCTTTAAGCAGGCTAGGGGAAGAGCAAAAACACCTTTTTGTCATTTAAAAGCTGTTTATGTAATAAAGAAATGTGGTCTGCTTCTGATAAAACTGCTGCTGTACTATAGCTACTTCCAAGCTAAATGCTACACCAACAGCAGCCATCACTATCAGCCTCCTGTACAACTCAACCTGGCCTGTAGCTCATCGTTGTCTTCAAATGAAAGCTGATTGGTCAGGTCTGTTCTCAGACCTGGCACTATCGTATCAGATTGGAGCTTTGCAAGAGTGATTTGCCTGATGACTGACATGGAATCTGGCCAATCCATCTGCTTTGCAAGGTTAAGACCCTTGACCTTCAAATGGAAAAAAAAAAGTTTACCAAAGAAGCAATGAACCTTAATTAACAGCTTTATTTATATAGCATCTTTGAAAATGAAGACTTGGATTAATTGATGTTAACTAAACAAGAAAATAATGACATTTTAAAAAACAGCTACAACAATCTCTTTTTATGTTTTAGGTGCGACAACTGGAGAGGACGGTGGGGCTGAAGGACCTAACAGTGGCAGAGATGGAGGGACGGCTAAGAGAAATGTCTGCCACCACCTTCGATGGTGTCTTCGTCTGGAGGATCTCTGATTTTGCCAAAAAGAGACAGGATGCCGTCGCAGGTCGAGCCCCTGCCATGTTCTCACCAGGTATCCATGTCCGTAGTTAAAAATCACAGATTAAAAATGTTGAATCTTTCAAACACACCTAAAAAGTAAGATACAATCAACATGAGGCACACTACCCTATAAGTAATGCTGAATATCCTTCCTGTTGTCTTTCAGCCTTCTACACCAGTAAGTATGGCTACAAGATGTGTCTGCGGATCTACCTGAATGGAGACGGGACGGGGCGTGGCAGCCACCTGTCCCTGTTCTTTGTGGTGATGAGGGGACTGAATGACGCTTTGCTCAAATGGCCTTTCAACCAGAAGGTAAACAGTGAGGTTGCATTGGTCTTTTGGTACATCCTAGTCCTCAGTCTGGCAAACTAGTCATTTTAAAATGTGGGCACCCACAATTAGGACACAAGAGACCCCACTCCAGCTGCTTAGGACGATTTTATGTTTTATTGCTAGAGCTCTCCACATGGTCAGAATTTGACTGTTAAATATTACTTTGCAATAGTTTTTCTGTGGGTGCAAAGATAATCTGTGTCATCTGTCTCATTCCCAGGTGACTCTCATGTTGCTGGACCAGAGCAACAGAGAGCACATCATCGACGCCTTCAGACCCGACGTCTCCTCCTCGTCTTTCCAGAGGCCTGTGAGCGAGATGAACATCGCCAGCGGGTGTCCGCTCTTCTGCCCGCTCTCCAAGCTCGATGCCAAGAACTCTTACATCCGTGACGACACCATCTTCATCAAGGCGATCGTGGACCTCACCGGCCTCTAGGTGGCTCCGCCGAGGCGGTCTAGTTTGGCAACATGGCAGCTCTTTGACCATTACGGCTTCATTTTGGCTCGATCGTGGTCCCTTTAGGGCTCTGTTCAGGCATCTCACTGTCCCCTGCTGCTTTAGGGAGGCAGACATGCTTGTGACTGCATGTGGCTGCAGTCCAGACAGCGCCAGCATTGTCATATCCGGTGGTTTCTACGCGAGGACCACCATCACTGCTGTACATTTCAGGTGCAAACTTTTTTCTTTTGACATCACGGTGATAAAGCGTCGCTTCACACAAGTTTTCAGTTAAAAGACACAGAAGGGAGCACCGGTGCAGCGTGGTCAGTGCAGGGTGTAGCAGACGCAGAAATGTCAGAGGAGTTTACAGCAGCTTTTGTTTGAAATCTACTTTGTTTGACAGCTTTGGTTGAAATATATCCTTAATTTGGAGGGATTGTAGATTACAGGTAGTTGGTGTGATCATTCTGAGTGTAGAAAGCTGGCAGTAGACGTAGAGTTAGAGCATGGCTTTTGCTTTTCTTGCAGATTGTGGATATTGTAAGCTTCTCAATTCCAGTGTTTTCGAGTGATTTTGCATAGACAAACGTGGAGTTATGTTATGAATAAGATTACAGGCGTTTTTTTTGCCTTTTTTATTTAACGCAAAGTGCATGCCGCTGGCGTTATCAGTATAAAAATCAGTCCTTAACTCGACTGAGCTTCACGAAAGTTCCTTGTTTGTTGTTAGTGACTTAGCCATCCGTGATGGTGGACATTGCCTGCATGTCTTTGGAGCCAGGCTATTTTACATGTAAAGTCAGTGTTGCGTATTTGTTCCTATTAGGGGTTTTCTGATTGGTGGTTTGGTACATCTGTGGAAGATAACAGTGGAGTTTACCAAGGAGTCAGGGCAGCTTGCCGGACGAGCCTGAGACATAAAACTCTCCGACAAACATACGTAGCTGGAGTTTTTCCCCCCAAAGGAAGTGCTCACTCGCTCACATCTCAACACATAGTGCCGTGCCCCACCACAGATTGAGGTCAACACAGATTCCACGAAATGAAGGAATTGTTTGTTCCTTGTTTTCTGTCCATACAGTATACAGTGCATATGTGTTTCTGCTGCTCTAACATAGAATAATAATGTGACTCTAATATATGTTGGTGAGGTAAATGTTTGTAGAGGCTGAGTGGCTGAAATGCTTAGTTGGCGGCCATTATTGACATTATTTATCGCTGATTGATGTTCACTGCAGCCCTGATGAATCTTTAAGTGTGCTCTCACTGCTGTCCATTAGGCACCACTAATGTATTCTTCATTATAAGCTGACGTGTAATTCTCTACACGTCCACCCGAGGTTGCTGTTGCACTTACTTAGCATGCATGCTGAGGTTTTTTTTAAGCTTCATGCTGGCCTGTTTGAAAACCAGTCTCGACCTGTATTGAACCCTCTCTGTGCATGGGAGGCTTCAATTCATATTCACTTAGGAGTTTCACACTGGTTTACCTCCCGTGAGCCACGCGTGAAAGCGTTTATTTGTATTTGTTTGGATGAATAACCATAGAATAGTTATTATGTTATATCCGGCGATGCATCTGTTTAACAGAAGCAGCCGCCTATATTCATAGCAATTTATAAATATGTATCTTTCATATCATAATGTTGAAATAATCTATATATCAATGTTAATATACAGGAGATGTTATAATAAACATAGTATTACTGAATACCTTATTAATTCTATATCTATATACCAGCTTTTTCTTTGTCAAGATGGTTTGAACAGGCCAGGACGCCCCCTTCTTTAGTGCAGTAAGGACTTCTGACTCCTTCTATAGTGCAATATATGAATACGTCTGTTAGATTTTGAGGATTTCTCAGCTTTAAGGGTTAACGGAGGTCATACTTGACTTACTTGTTTACATTACTCATCGTGGCTCTGAAGGACTGCAATCAATTTCTAACTCTACAAGGAAAAAAATGGTGCTTTCCTTGTCATTTAACGTTACTTTACACCGCTGACATCAGTCAAAAAGCTAATCATAAGGCAAAAAGAGCTGATAATTTTTAGAAAGTCCATTTTAATGTTGATGAATTTATGCTAAATAAAGTAGGTGTGTTTCTATTCTTTACATTTTCAATGAAGAGTGAGCATGTAAGTAAGTGAACTTTTTAAACCTTGAGTGTTCTTGTAATGTGCCAGAATCAAATATTACCTCCATGTTATACTAACATTGTTGTATTGCAAGTTGTATTTTATGTTCTATGCTAAAATATGGTGCCAAATATGTTTATATTTAAGTTTCTGCTGAGTGAATGTGTGGGTGTGTAATTTTAATACAATGCATTGGTCATTATTTCTGTAAACAACAAAGGAGATCTGAAATACTGTCCCATAAAACTGCCCTCTAATTATTACAGACCCTCTGGAGGTTTTTTGAATGTAAGCTTTAACTCTCTTTTCAGCAGTTCTGTCATGTGATGCAGTTGACTGGAACCTACTTTATTTGTGCACTTTGTCGTTTGTCCAAACAGGGTATTTTGTTGAGTGATTTATGTACTTTGAAATCAGAGCCATATATATTCTGATGTTGATAATTGATGTATTATGCTCAAAACGGACATGCAGTATGTAATAAAGTTTGCTGGTTTCAGCTTGTTCATTATTTCAGACTCCTGTTTTTGTGGTGCAATAGTAGCACTCCATTTATTAACTAACACTACTACAACATAAAAATGGTACATTTAAAGTCCTACTGGTGAAGAATAGGGGTAAAATACACTCAAATTACCAAAAAAGAAGGAGAGCAAAGTGGGGTAGATGAGCCAGTTTCTGAGGTGTCTGAACAGGGACAGGATGACAGTAATTTCTTTAGACAAAACCTCTACTTCAGGATGGGGCATACCCAGGAATATTTGAAATTAATTATTTTTAAAATATGTTTCTCTGAAAAAAAAAGGTATCTTGGCTTAACTTGCACAATGGACAGGGTAAATTGATTCTATTGGTTTCGTTGCAGTGTTAATTTTGTCGACTAAAACTATGATTTAAAATGTACAGCCTTTATCTCCATGAGAAAGACTAGACTAAGACTAGCCAAAAATAGATCTTTGATGACTAAAACTGACTAAAAGTAAGTTTAGTTTTCGTCAAGATGACTAAAACTAGACTGAAATGTACTTTAGTTTTCGTCAGACATTTAAAATCCTTGATATTTCTCCACTGTGGGTTAATCTATCTAAATACAATGCATCTGTAGCTCTTCTGCCTCTCGGCTGTAGAAAGCAGGGACCCCAGGTTAGGCAGGGTGCAAACATTATTTGGTACCAGATTTGGCAAGAGAATAAATGTTTAAGACTAGAATGGGATGATGTTTTATGGACTAAAACTAGACTAGACTAAACTAAAATGTGTTTGAGCTTACCTACACTAAAACTAGACTAAAACTATAAAGGGTAGAAATTACTAAAATGGGACTTAAACCAAAAAGGGTACTGATTACCCAGGCCCACAGTATGGAGAGGCCCTTGAGAAGCCTGCAATGAAAAGTGTGTTTTTATTTATTTTTTCTGAGTTGTTAGTGTCATTATTGTATCAAAAGTGACCAAATGAATCAGTCAACGGACTGAAATTTGTATCAAATAGAGTAAAATAAAATACTGGGGGCCCCCTACTCCTCCCTTGAAAATGTCAGAATAGTCTAGCGCTGTGAAATAATGCAAGTAAATTTAATTCAACCATAGAAAAAATGTTGTTCATAATGGTAAAAAAAAAATTGAAATGCATAAGCATTTCTAACAATGTAGCAACATTTGTTGGTTAGCGAGCCACAAAGGGGGACCCTGTGTAAGAATTTTGGGTCCCAAAATCCCGAACTATGCCCCTGCCCACAAGTTCCAAATTTTGGAACACAATTATGTTAAAAATGAAAGCATTTTAAAAAAGGGCTATTATTCAACATAAAGGGAACAATTTTAAAAGCCACTTGTCTTCACAAAGGCCTGAGCATGTTAAATTTAAGAACAAAATCCTGTTTAAAAATAAACTAAACTCCAAATCAAGTTTAAAAAATCATACAACTGTAGAACTGTGTTAATACAGTAGGCTATGTACTTTTCAGTGCAGCATATTGGCAAAAATCAAGGCAGATTTAATAAAAAATTAAGTCCTAATCCACTGCAATTTTCTTACACAACCAAGCAACTATTTAACATTCCACTGGACCACACTGCAGGGAAATATATAGGGCAAACCTGGCCTTCTGGCCCAATTAACCCAGCTGACACCATTTTAACAAAACATTATCATCTAGGCATTTTAGAGCTAACTTCATCCTAACAGTTTAGCCACATATTGTTTCTGATCAATGCACAAACGCGTGCACACTTTTTAAAATGTCTCAATAATTATTCAGACACAACCCTTGGAAACATGGAAAAATTTACTTTAAACAGCAAAAAATAAAATAAAAATAACAAATGAATAAACAACAGCAACAAAAAAAAAAACAGTTTTGTTAACTAAAATGTACCTACAAAACGTCATATCAGTATAGTAATAGACAATCACGTTTTGTTTGAGTTTGGACACCACCTTCAGATAACATTTCTAGTTTGTGGGGTTGCTGAAATTCATTTCCCACTAACTAATCTCTCTTAAACTGTAGGAATTATATTGATAAAACTATCCATGACTCAAGTTGCTAGCTCATGTATTTAATAGACTTCCGCTTTAACACCGGAAGCTTTGCCCATATTCAGATTTACAGTAGTGCCCCCAGGAAGGTATATTGGTTAAATTAAAGAAAAATATCGACCAATTTATTTTCATTTTCTAAGAAATGTAAAATGAAAACTGCACATTAGTTTCCATTAGATAAAAAAATAAATAAATTTCACTTTGGCGGACTTTTTTTAAGATGCTGGTTGGCGCATCACACTTCCGGTATTTTGTCCGTTTGTGTGTTACTATGGAAACTCACTCGCGGTGAAGGTATTTGCAAGGCGAAACATTCAAAAACAGAACGATAACTTTATCGACGATTGCAGAGCAAAGACTTCATAGAAGTTTTAAAATACCACGACAAGACATGGAGAAAAAGAGCGTCAGAGAAAAGGAGACGGAAGCGGAGTGAGTTTGTTTGGAGCAGTTTGTGTAGCACCGCCAGTGAGTCCGTCTGAGAGTCGGTCTAACTTTGTGCAATGCTGTTAACAGGAGATCGCCTGCGGGGCCCAGCACCATGGCATCAGAATGGGAAGACTCTGACAGAGCTCATGACGTTATTGCTATAGCGGAGACTCGCCTGAAGCATGGCGAATTGGACGCAATGATTGAGGAGCGGGAAAAGGTAGAGAATCACTTAAACTCAGGCTCAGATGTATACATCTCCCATATTGGAGAAATTTTTATTGATTTACGTCTAAAACAAGCAAGAGGTACGGGGACTACATTGAGAGTTAGAGCCAAAGAGGCGACCCTACGTCAGGGCTATTCAATTGCAAATTCAACTGGGCCAAATTTTAAAATCAAGAAATGTAGCCGGGTCAGACATGTTCGGCTCCTAGTAAGCAGCTGGTAATGTCAAATTTCGAACCAATACAGATCAATTTGATAAAAAAAATGCACTATTTATTCACAATCTCCCTTTTAAATGTGGCAACATGACAAAAGTACATCGAAAAGTGCATAAAAACACAACAACAGAGCTGTATTTGAACATAACCTGAGGTAGTAGGGCGGTTTCTTTCACTTGAATAAAAATAAAATAAATAGAATGAAAACAATAAAATGAAATTCTGTAAATAATAATTTTGGTCACATCTTACCCAGGCATAAAAAAAGTGCATAAAAACTACAGTTATGGGTACAGTTGAAAAAGACATGTTTGATACTCTGTATTTTGGGGCAACCTCTGTTTGCATCGCTAGCCATGCTTCAAAACAACGCAGTGCATTGTAGGTAGACTGTTGCTGGGCTACGCTGAGTGTTGCATTCATGGTCTGAAATACTGTGGGAATTTATGAAAACTTGCAAAAGAGGTTGCCCTGATGGAGATGGATGCTCTGTGGTCAAACTAGAAAGATGAAAGAAGTCATGATTGAAAAAAATGTAAGACCTAAGACATCAACATGGTTTTATGAATTCATCTGCCTTGAAGAAGAGGTTTGCTTGCTCTACAAGCTTTTTTAAACAATAATTGAATAGCTTAATATTATTAATATATTAAAATTATTGGCATACAGAATTGGCTAGGACCCTATAAAACCCAGGGAATGGGTCCTCCCCAATTGTGATTCATGAATGACCCCTTTTCACCACTGTTCATATTCATGTTTAACTAATTTTTACACTCATTCTTACCTGTTTTGTCCTACTTTTGAACTAATCGTCATGACTTTTCTGCCCATTTTTGCCACTAGTACAGAATTTTACTCCCCTTTCCCTCTTTCAACACCGTTTCTTCCAATTTCTGCCACTTTCAACCCACGTTAAACCAACTTTTATTCACTCACTCTCGCCTCTTTTAACCCATTTTTGGCTCTTCTTAACCCCATCTTCAATCCACATTTGTTCAGTGTTGTCACTTCATCCTTCCCTCTTTTAACCAATTTTTTGTGACTTTTACACAAGCCTACACTCTTTAAAACCCCTTTCTCCACTTTTTTAGTCCATTTTATTCCACCTTTAACCAAATTGGCACATTTTGCCACTTTTAAATCCCTTTTCACTATTATTTCTGCTTATTGTTGCCTTTTTCAACCTAGATGTAACCAATTCTGCCACCTCTGACTAATTCATGCCTCTTTAATACATTGTTACCTCTTGTAAACAATTCTTTCCACTCTTTTGTCCCTCTTCAGCTCTATTTCCTTCCATTTTTGCCTCTCATATGCATATTTTTTGACTTGTTCTTCCCTCTTTCAACCTATTTTTGCCACTTTGCAACCAAATTTCATGACTGTTTCTTCCCATTTTTCCACTTTTCCACAATCCTGCAACATTTTGTCCACTACTTCCATCCATTTTTGCCACTTTCAGTGAACATTTAACCAATTTTGCCCATTTTCACTTATTCTTGCCAGTTTTAACCCATTTTACCGCTTTTTAAAAACTTATTTCCATAACTTTTCTGCCCATTTTTGCCACTTTTACACAATATTGGCACATTTTAATCCTGTTTCACCACTATTTACGTCCAATGTCAACCGACATGTAACCAATTTTGCCAATTTTGCCTAATTTTTGCCTCTTTTAACCCCTTCTTGCCCCCTTTTAACCAAATTTCATGACTTTTTCTCATTTTTTCCCACTTTTCTACAATTTTGCAATTTTTCAATTCTCTTTGACCACTAATTTCAAAAATCTTTGCCACTTTCAACCAAAATTTAACCAGTTTTTTCACTTTTCACTTATTCTTGCCAGTCTTAACCCATTTTACCACTTTTTTAAAACTTATTTTCATAACTTTTTCTGCCCATTGTTGGCACTTCTACACAATTCCTGCCCCTACTTAACCCCTTTCACCACTATTTCTGTCAATTTCCCACTTTCAACCCTGTTTATCCAATTTTGTCACTAATTCATGCCTCTTTTAATACATTGTTGCCTCTTGTACACAATTCTTTCCACTCTTTAATCCCTCTTCACCTATATTTCCTTCAATTGTCTGCAACTATACTTTGCCTTTTTAACTCATTCTTTTTTCTTTTAACCTTTTTTTGCCACTTTGTAACCAAATTTCATGACTATTTCTTCCTATTTTTCCACTTTTCCAAAATCCAGCAACTTTTCAATTCCTTTTGTCCACTATTTCCATCCATTTTTGCCACTTTCAGTGGACATTTAACCAATTTTGCCCATTTTTACTTATTCCTGCCTATTTTAACCCATTTTTGACCGACGTGTAACCAGTTTTGCCTCATTCTTGTCTCTTTTAACCCGTTCTTGCCACTTTTTAACCAAATTTCATGACTATTTCTTCCTTTTTCCACAATTTTGAAAGTTTTCAATTCCCTTTGACCACTAATTTCTTAAATCTTTGCCACTTTCAATCCAATTTATCCAATTTTGTCTCTCATTCTTGCCTCTTTAAGCCAATTTTGCCTCTAAAGCATTATAGAAAGTGCTATATGACCATTTCACAGTAGGAAGTTATTCACAGCTTTGCACAATTTTCTCATTAGATTTCATGATGATTTTTCTTAAAACAATGAATCAAGCACAGGCATACTGAGTGGGAAGTCATTTGCATAAAAATAAGACTCTTGTTTTCAAAGACTGATCATTTTTTTGCAATATGAGGTGCATGTAATATGATCAGAAAAATGTATTCAGTGCATCATGTAAATCAAAACAATGCGTGCAGGAGCAATTCTCCTCCATTATCTCTCAGTGCTAAACCAGTTTTATCACTACTATCTGGTCCTTTTTGATAAGGCACGTACTCTAAGTAGATTCAAATGTCATTCTCATTTCCTCATGTACAGGATGCGTCAGTCTCTTCCACACATTTCTCCAAAACTCACTGCATTGACTCCATGTCTTATTTGCTTCACTTAAATCTAATTCAAATCCTTTTCTCTGGTTTGCATGCAGAAGCTGGAGAGTTCAAAGGAGCTCGTAAAGGAGAAGCAGGAGGAATTGAAACGACAGAAAGAATTTCACATAAGCTTGGAAATGCTGCACAAGGTACAGTAGGGAAACAGTTAACACACGACTCCTGCATTGTTCTACATGTTTAATGACATCTCACTTAGCAGCAGCAGAATAACCACATCCCTCTCTCACCCTCTTTGCAGGTCAGAGATGCTGAACAAGCAGCTGAGACAACAGAGAGGGAGAGGAAAGAGGAGCTTCAGATGCAAGAGGAGGAGAAGAGACTGAAGGAGGAGTACGCCACACTGGTGAAGAGGAAAAAGGAGATGTTGGAGGAGATAGAAAGAAACTCAGTTTATAAAAAATTCATGGATCGGGTGCTCAAAATGAGTCAGGTAAAGAAACAGGAGATATAATACATAGATGGTATCATGAATCTACCTGCTTGGTTATCAATGAAAAATGCTGAGAATATTGATAGTTTTCTGTCAGGTTGGGGGTTTTAGGATACAATTGCAGACCGAGTGTTTCTGAAAGTTATCCTAAAAGTATAATCACTAAAATCACAAGCAATTAAAAGGGGAATGAAAACAAAACACATTGTTAGTATAGTCTAAATATAACCGAGAAACTAATCCACCACTGCCATGCAGCTGACCGTTAACTAAAACTCCTCAGGAGACTGAGAGACTCTCCTAAAATAAAACCCAAGGCCTGCAAAGCTGGTTTGAAAAGAGAAACATTAAAACAAGGTGAGTAAAGACACTCAGTGCTAGTAATACTAATGACAGCCATCCAGAAAGATTCTCAAATGCCGCGCAGACTCTTATCACCACGAAATCACAAGGAGATGCCCTCACTACCTCAATAGGTGAGATAATGGGTCCACCCGAAAAGTCAGAAAAATTCCTTCCTAAGTCCTTTCCTGTCCACTTTTCCTAAACCCTGGTGAAAAACGTCATAGGGTCAAGGAAAGGTGGGAGTAAGAGGATGGGAAAGGGGAAGCAATTAGGTGATTAGTGATTAGGAAATCTGACTGCACTTTCTCTGACCTGTGTCATTTTTGTAAAAACTACAATTTAACGTTGATGGACTACAAAATTTGCATCTATCACTCAGTGCGTTTTTTGAGTTGTCAAGTGTAGCGAATGAAACTGAAATTTGTATAGCCTAATATCTCTTCAGGACGAGGCACTGTGACTCTGAACGTGTAAACAGCAGAAACGTTTCTCTTAATCTGATCTCTCTTCATAGTCAGTACGACTAGATCAGGGGTGTCAAACTCAATCACCTAACATGGTCACCTTTTAAACCAGAAACTGTCAACCTTGTTTCGCCAGTAATTACATATGAAAAAACAACTTAACACTGATGATGATAAATTATTTTGACATTTAAAAAGTTAAAAAGATAAAGTTAAACACTCAAAATCTGAGGAAAGTAAATTTATTAGTTCAAAAAGGTGAAAACATGAAATTGAAATTGAAAAATAATGTTTTTTAAAGGCAAATATATTAGAAAGAAAGTCAAAAACATAAGTTTAAAAGGTCAAAATGTGAAATAAAATTTGTAATCATGAAGTCAAAATATGATTCAAAATTTTAAATCGTCTAAAAGTCTAAAATAGTCTAAAAGGTCAAACTATGGGATTATGAAGTCATAGTTGAGTTGAAAATATGAGGTAAAATACAAAATAATTGGTTAGAAAGGTCAAAATATCACTTAAAAATGAGAATTATGAATCTTAAAGCTCAAACTATTATATGAGAAGTCAAAATTTGAGTTGAAATGCTCAAAGTGTGAAAATAAAAGCGAAAATTCTAAGTTTGAGCCGTAATTGTGAGATGCAACATTGAAAATGTGAATTAAAACACAAATTATTTATTTTCCCACATTCCTGACTTCTTATGTAAATGTTTGTACTTCCTACTTTTTCAGATTTTATGACTTAACAAGGATATCATAAATCATAAGTTCACATTTTTATACTTGAGGAAATCTGCAGACCTCATACTGATGGGCCGGTTATAACAGAAATATGAGATCATCTTGTGGGCCAGATTTAACTGTTCCACGGGTCGGATTTGGCCCCCGGGCCTTGAGTTTGACACCTGTGGACTAGATGAATGATATTCAAGTCCTTTTAATTACAACTGTGTTAAGTCATTTTATTCTCTACCTATCCATTCTCCCTTTGTTTCTCTTGTTTCTGTGAATTATATAAGTCTACTTTGGTTCTGTCTTTCTTTCAGCTCTTTGTGAAAAGCACAAAAAACCACAAAAACCCTCAGTGGTTACAGATTTTTCTCTTCTTACTTTCATAATTATGATGAGGAATATAATAATCACAATATGACAACTTTATTGCTTGAAATGGTTGTGATTTATAAACTTTCATCACACTAACTTTAATATTCAAAATAGCAGAACAAGTGCAGTTTGAAGTACTAACTGATCGACTGATTTAAAGTTATAATATATGGGATTAGATAGTTGTCATGTCTGTAATGTTCCTCTATTCATCCCTATTTCCTTCTGTTTATCATATAAATGATAAGTTTGACAATCAATTTTACTATTCCAGTCAGGGCCAGTGAAGTTACAGTCATATTGAGTGTCTGTTTTGATGGACAGTTAACAGGTGCATCACTTTAAATGAAGTTGGTGCAAAGAATTGTGGGTCGTCTTTTCATCTCTCCTTCCATAAAGGATGCTCCAGTGTTTCCGAGGCTAAAGGAGAGAATAAAGGAAGCAATGAAGCCCCTTTCCTTTTTCATGTCCAACACTAAAATACTTACAGGTTGTTTCACAGTTAGGAACCTTTCTGAGCAACAAGGACTATTTGAACGGACCCCCAAACTAAGTCTTTGGTCTTCAGACCAGCTAAGGACTTTAAGGATTGTGGGTCAGAAACGTCTAACCTAAGACTTTAGACCACAGGTGTCAAACTCAAGGCCCGGGGCCAAATTCGGCCCGTGGAACAGTTAAATCCGGCTGCAAGATTATCACATATGTATGTTATAACTGGCCCATCACCCTTGATGATTTAAGATGTCCTTGTTAAGTCCTTGTTAAGTCTGAAAAAGTTAGTAGTAAAAATATTTACATAAGAAGTCAGGAATGTGGGAAAAGAAATTAATTTTCATTTAAATCTCATATTTTCAATTTTGCATCTCACAATTAGGACTCAGACTTAGGATTTTGACTTTTTATTTCATACTTTTAGCATTTCAACTCATAATTCTGACCTCTAATATAATATTTAAGATTCACAATTCTACATTTTTAATTCATATTTTGATCTTTTTAACCAATTATTTTGTATTTTATCTCATATTTCAACTCCAGACTTTGACTTCATAATCCCATAGTTTGACCTTTTAGACTCACAATTTAAAATTTTGAATCATATTTTGAAATTTCATAATTACACATTTTATTTCACATTTTGACCTTTTAAACTTATGATTTTGACTTTCTTTCTAATATATTTGCCTTTAAAAAACAATATTTTTCAATTTCAATTTCATGTTTTGACCTTTTTGAACTAATAAATTTACTTTTCTCAGATTCTGAGCCTTTAAACTTATCTTTTTACCTTTTTAGATGTCAAAATCATTTATCATCAGTGTTAAGGTTTTTTTTTTTTTTTTTTTTTTTTTTTTTATATTTTATTACTGGTGAAATGAGGTTGACAGTTTCTGGTTAAAAAAGGGATCCTGTTGGGCCCTCAGGTTAGTCCTGAATCCAGAATCCGGCCCCTGCTGTGATTGAGTTTGACACCCCTGCATTAGACCAAAGACTGATAAATTGGGATGTAGTGATTGGCCAGAATGATCTCCCTCGTGGTTTTGAAGTTTGTAATTCTCATCTTATAACATCCAAATATAAAGTAGCATAAATAAAATCCGAGGTCATTACAGTACTGCTTTCAAAATAACACATTATTTTCCAAAATTTTAAGTTTTTCTTTTTTTGAAAATAAAGGTATGTGGACTAAATGCAAATGTGGCACTATTGTGAACTTAAAGGCCAACTGAAGGCACTTTTGTAAACCTTTAAAGTATTTCTTAAAAAAAAAGGCAGACTTTTATGCAGTATTGTACATTCTGCCATTGTGATTGCAGTTGCAACTAAATTAGATAATTTACGCAGCCTCAATGGCGTCAGAAATTGTGTTTTCAACCTACTCTTTTAACATTCTTGAATGATTTATTGACTTAATTTAAACATGCACAATTTAGCTAAAAGCATAGAATGGGTTATGCTTCTTTCTTTACTTAATTTTTGCTAAAATACCTCCATTAAAAATCATATCTATGAGATTTTTGATCTGCTTTGTGACACAACGTTTCCCCGCTGGTTGTGCTTTTTGTAAGTTGTCATTTTTTCAATGCAAGGCAAGGATTTAAACCCTACTATTTTAATGTAGAGATGATTTAATGGACAATGTTTAGAGGTTTTGGTGTTTTTTAGAGGTGAACTGGCGTCTTCTGTCTGAAATAATGACATGGTTTTGGGTTTGATGAGGTTTAACTTAATCTTGAATGTGTGTGTGTGTCACAGTTCGAGGATGTGTCAGAGCTCGCCAACAAATTAGACAGTCTCCTCAAATTCAACAAGCAGCTGTCTCAGAAGGATGCCGAAATCGATCAGCAGATTGAGGAAAAAAGAAAAGAGATATCAACACTAACAGACCAGCAACACTTAGAGCGGCTTCAAGGGAACAACGAGTTAGCCCAGCTTCAGGCTGAGCTCGCCAGAGTGATGGCAGAAAACGCAGCATGGGTACCAGACATTTTCTAAGGCATCGTAATGAAAAACTAGAAGGTGAACTTCTCTGAAACCCACAATCATGTTGTTGTCATACATATGCAGAGCAAGAAATGGAACTCTATCCAGGAAACAGCACAAAAGAAAACACTGCTGCTGGGAGAGATCAAGATGGCCGTGGCCAACCTTTTTGAACTGACCGGCGGTCAGAGAAACAGCGATGAACCAGTGGACATCAATGACACAGAGAAACTGCTCGACCAGGTAGGAACCATTTCACTGAGCATATCGTGGCAAATGCCAGAGCGAGAGAAATGACCAGCATCCTTATTTACATAGGTCCTCATGTTCTTCAACGAACAAAATGACCTCTGCAGACGATGTCAAGAGGCCTCGCAAGAACCAAACGATGCAAATGGACAGAAACAAAGTAAAAAAGGCCAAAGTTCCCAATTGAAAGGAAAAAAAGTAAACGTAAAAGGGGGCAAGGAGCTGAAGAAGCGGATGACGTTTAAGAATTAAATTGTGAGACAGAAAGTGCTATTTATCACAAATAGTCTCCATAAATATCAATTACATGGCAACTGTAACTCTGTATAAATCAACTATTAGGTGTTTGTATTGCTTTTGGAAGTTTCTAGGGTGGTTCAGGACAGGTTTTCTCATTTTTTGCCATTTTGAACCCATGAAGTGCCAACTTTTGTAAGAAAGACCTTTTTTTCAGCACAGTACTGTAAAATATTTTAATTACAGCATTAAAGCACTTTATATTGTTAAGTAATTCTGTAAAGGTGTGCCAGTTCATACTTGAGCATCAGTTTCCGTGCCTTCAAACTTCAGTGAACTTGGAGTTTTTTCAGTGTTTGTGTAAATGTTAATTGTGAATATTTAAAGTTAATAAACTTTGTTACGTATTGATCCACTTTCCATACACTGTTCATCATTTTCTGGCTGCAATAAAGAAGTATCAGGGCTGGGTACAGAATTAGCAGCCATTGATTTAGAATTCAGTTTCAGAGTGAAGCTAATGTAGATGCACCTTTAAAAGAAATTTTGGTGCTTTTTAAATTGGGTCGGCAACACTAGTGGTATTGGCCTCCAGTGATTTCAGTGTGCACTGTCCCTTTTAGAAGGCGCGCTGGGGGAAGCTTGTCTATCCAGCACTGTAGATGGGTACAGCTGTGTCGCATAATTTAGCGAGTTTGGGACAAAAAACACTGTTGGCTCAATTTTATGCTGTATGGAAAATTTTTGAAGTGTTTTGTTTGAGGCTTTTTGGAGCTTTGACTTCATGCTCCTCCGCCTCAGCATGTCACAGGGGTGTCCAAACTATGGCCCGGGGACCAAATGTGGCCAGCGATCCATTTTTTAATGGCCCGTGGCAAAATACTAAAAAAAATGAAACATGGTCCACATTAGAAAATGAAGCTTGTGCCTGACTGGATTGCACTTCTTATTTCAGCCACGGCTGCCCATAAAGATGGACAAAGGCGAGAGCTTTCTGGGGCTTAGAGGGCCATGGATAATTGCCACTCTTATCAAATTAACTTTCGGTTTTATCTATTCATGCCATTTTGTATAGTCTTTAAAATCAACAAAATGAGGGGGGTAAGTGGCATAAATGGGTTAAAAATAGGAAAAATAATTTAAAGAACACACAGAATGAGGGGCAAAAGTGGGTGAAAAGGAGCTAAAAAGTTGAAGTCAAAGGGCAAAAAGAAGCAAAAATGGATTAACCTGTTAAGCCTGAGCCTCTTTTATTGGGCTACTGCTTGAAATGTACAACCCATCTTTAAATGAGTATAACTCTGTAACTACAAGGTCTATTGGAATGATCAAGGTACAATAATAAAGAGGGCACTTGTGAAATTTATTCAGAAGTGTAAATGTGTGTACATATGTTACTGGATCAGAAAGAATCAAGTTGGCAAATGAAAAACTTCATTTTCGCCTAATTTTCTTTCTTTCTTTTTTCTTTTTTTTGTTGCAATTTCAGCATATATATCACATAGAAATAATGCAGTTTAAATCCAAAAATCTCCAGTGGGCCAAAGCACCACATTTTGACATTACTTCTTTCAAATTTGATGCCACTAGAGGGTTATCAGAACAAAATAAGAGCGATTTTAGTAAAAAAAAAAAAAAAAATGCAGGCAAAATCTCCTCTTGTGCCATTTGGGCACAATTTGGCACAATCTCTGCCATTTAAATTAAATAATTTTTACTTTTTCTTGAGTAGATTTATATACCAGTACTTTAACTTTTACTTAAATAGATTTTACCTAGGGTAACTGTACGTTTACTTGAGTGCAATAGTTGTATACTTTTCCACCTCTGTAAAAATCAAACTTTATTTAAGGTTCCAGATTGGGGAGGCTTCAGTAGATGCTCTGGAGCAGTAAAATAAAGGTACTGAAACTACACTCATGAGGATTATTTGGGTGAATAAACCTCTGCTACAGGCCTCCAACCAGGCTGTGCCCTACCTGTCGTTTGGGGCAAATATCAGGCCCAAAATCATCCAGTCTGTGGACTCACTTGACTTATTAAGTCATCAAACATTTTCTCAGTGACTCTATGTTCTCAATCTCTGTTATGGTCCTATTATGAGTAAACTCGTCATTATAGCTGGGTGTGTTTTGGGGTGAGGCTGCCTGTGATTGACAGATGACACAACAGCCAACTTAAACTGAGATAGAGAGGTTACAATGCGTATCCAGCCCTCCAAATACACCCAAATCTGGCTCTAAAATCATGATGCTGATGCCAAAATGCCAAACCCTAAATGTCCATCCAAAAACCAGTGGGTGACGTCACCCTTCTCTGTTTGCTTGTTGGTTAAAGGTTGAAAATAGTTTTGTTGGACAGCAGCTTTAGCCATCAACTGGTCTGACTCACAAAAATAAAGGGAGTTTTTCATATGAATGACAACAAGGCAAATGGAGCCACAGAGGGGTCAGTCTATCGAGGGAAGAATCTGAACATTTTCAGCAATTCAAATAAGAAATGATGCCAAATGATCACTTTATTGACTGTTACTGTTACATCTCTTCATGCCCTTTATCTTTAGGGCATTACAAGAGGACACACTGTATACTGAGAGAGAAAGGACATTTTTTCCATCTGCTTTCCTGTCATCCATCACCCATTGAGACAACAAGGACAACTTATATCACAGGTTCAAGAGTAATTTCCATCCTGTGCTCATGTTTAAGTCACATCTCCACAGGTGCTAGAAACCCCATACTGCATTTTAATATCTTTTCCACTTTCTAAGTACCAGTCCAGTTGCCAACCCCATAATAACCCTTAGCCAAATAAGACAAACACACTTATGGTTCGGTTGCCTCAAAAAGGACAGTATGCTGAAATGATTTGTCAACACAGTGCCGTGCAGTCATCTGAAAATAACACACCGGGAGTGTGCAGCATTCAACTGAGCCAAACAGCAGTCGTCCTTTTCCAACAGTGGAACATCTCTGTGGAGACTGATTTAACAACTGTGGAGCTGAAACAGATAGACATGTGCAGGAGTTTGTCATCTGTTCCACTCAGAGCTTTGGTGTATTGGAAAGAGAACACAAATAAGAACGCTTGGTTTTAGCCAGAAACCTCCAAAGACCTTGAGCATGAATGAATTAAAGGATTTAAATTTCATATTTCATCTTCTTTTCTCACAGGACCAAATGTTTATCATTAAATCTCACATTTGTAATAACTTTATTCATATTTTTGGACCTTATGCTGATTAACAATGGAAGCTGTTTTAGCTGTTTGATGCTTTCATTACAAAAAAGCAGTGCAGCTAGTTTGAAATACCTCTGATACAAATTTCATCTACTGTAAGTATAAACTAATCTTTTAATGTTGTTCATGAATTGTTTGCCCTTATGTGAAATAAAATTTTTACAATATTGATAGAAATTGTCAGGAATGCAAATGTTTTAAACTCATGTCATTTATTCAGTGGTTGTTTTTATTTTTTTAACAGTCCAAGCCACCAAAAAGCTGAGTCGATTTAAGATGCCATGACATATTATAAAGTAAAAGAAACATATTTTTGACATGATGCAAAATGCCAAATCATTACGGTATATATATTTTTAGGGCTGTCAAGATTAATTTGTGATAAGGTCCATAATTAGTGCACACATAAAAATAAATCAGGATTAATTGGGCGCATACAGCAAAGACAGGTCACAACCTTTGAACGCGGGTGGCCCAAGTTCAAGTCCCGACTGTGGCCTCTTTCCCCCATTCTCTCATCCCCATTTCCAACTCCATCCACTGTCCTCCTCTCTAGATAAAGGTACAAAAAGCCCAAAAACACTTCTTAAAAATAAATACATTGGGATTAACTGCATGCTTTGTTGACCCGATTAATTCACTTTGATTTAGCCACTACAGCGTCTTCCTGCAGCCACAGTGATGTAAAATAAGTCCAGCACTGCTCCATAATGTCTCATTTCACTTTAAAAAAACTAACAGACGCTCAGTGGATGAGTCAAAACTCACCTTACCGTTATAATCTCGCCCTATTTTCTTTGCAGTCCATAGCAAGTTTGTTTTGCCATAGTTAAGTTCATGTTAAAAATCATTGATCTGCCTGTAACCGCAGGTCTGTATCCAGACAAACAGTAAAAATATCCAAAATGACACATAAGCGGATTTTAATGCCAAATAATGGAATTATAGGCTGTGATAAATAGCATGCAATTAATCATGATTAACCACATAAATTCTGCAATTGCAGAAGATTAAAAAATGTTATATTTTGACAGCCCTGTTTTTTATAACTAGCAAATCAGGCTTTGTAAGGCTTATACACCAAGCTTAAATATTCCACGCCGGGCTTTGTAATGTGCAGCATTTGTAAAGAAACAGGCAACCAGCTCAGTGAGGTCCGACTTGGCTTGGATGAAACAACAGAATGACAAAGCAGCAATGGGTACAAAAGCCAGACATGAGAAAGGGATGATTTTATTTTCAGAAAAGCTTTTGGATTGCTCTCTTTATGTAAGACATGACACACTGGCGATTGTAGCTTCCTCTCAGACTAAACAACCAGGGTTACTGATGTGTTGTTTGGTTTTAAGAAACTTAAGCTATGACCCCATGCAGTGTTACAGGCAGCATCATTCAAACACTGCACCAAGAACTTTGTTTCTTTTACAGATACTGTCCACCGATAATACTCTACATGTGTTTTTTATTCTTAATATAATACATTATTTTCAGTCTACTTTCAGTCTAAAATGATTCAAGACATGCTTGGAGTTTCACATTTTACAACATAAACAATGATTTGAGTCATGAAGATAGTAAAGCTAATGCTGTCAATAAAGTTTTCTGATTAAAAAAAGGCTAGCGTTTTGCGCAACGTTTGCGCATGTGTAGTACAATTGGCGGGACGTTCAAGCCAGAAAGAGTGGGAGCTAATTTTTATGGAAAAAAAAACATGAGAGACCATTACTAGGTGTGCATTTGACCATAATAATATGTTTATATAGACGTTTGATATAAAATCTAATTAGTAAATCTGTATTTATATTAGCCACCCTTTCTTTTCCTTGTTGTTTAGCCCTCTGGCTTGCTTGCTAACGTTAGCTTAGCTAACAGATTGTAGCAACTTTCTCACTGTTGAAAAGAGGCGATGATGGCTTCCTTGGTGGTAAGTGAGCTGTTATTTTTGACCCTACTGTAATGTTATTTTGAGTTAAGGATAGAGTCATTCTTTTCTAAATTTAATTCTATATCTTCAGGTCAAAATGCAGAGGGAAATCTTTTCTTCAGGACTTTATATGAGAAAGGAGAGGCTGTTGGAGCAAAAGGTGAGTTGTCTTTTGCTGGCATTAAATTATGCTAATGAGCTTTTTTTTGTAAGTAGAAAACATGTTTGTGAACATTTTCTCTGTGTGCTTATTTTGCATATACTTTCTAGTTTGTGCCTTGAGATGCGTTATTTTATTTGCCAGCTCTCTGTCTAAAAATCGTCAAAACATATTTTCAAATTTAAATGGATTTCCTGGTTTAGTAAAATAGCGGTGTAATTTTGAAGAGCATTGTCAGTTAGCCAGAGTTTTTATTTTACAGTATAAGAGATCATCACCACATTAGTTAGCTACCACATCAATGTGATACTGGCCACTTGATTTATTACTAATTTTACATCCAGTAATATTATACACCACCACCTAATAGGATTGTCACAATAGTATAATTTTAAACTTTGATGGAATTCTAATAAATATTCAATATCAGAGCCTGCTTAGAAACCACTGCGACAAAAATACAATTACAAGGCAGCTAATACTGAGTAAATTCTTGTTTTTTAATCAGCAAATAATTGCAGGCAAACACCTGCACACAATCTAAATTACTCAAAGATAATTTAAGTATCTGATTATTCAAACGCTGCCAATGTTTGCTGAAATGCAGCCTGTAACTTTTGATAGATTCTTTCCTTAGGTAAGTCATATAAAATCTGGATTATAAACCACACTGGTATGTTCATCACAATATGTATCAGCATTCAGCAAAGTGCACAATATGCAGTTTCTGTGCAGCTGTATTACTCCTAAAGTACCATCTGTGATCACTAATTAGAGTTGGCACTTCTTTCAGCTTCACAGTATTGTAGTTCTCGGCCTGCGGTGATAGTTGTGAGGTACTGACTAAAAGTCTGCAAATCTCTAAGCCATCTTCACAGGTCTATTGTCTTTAATTGAAGAGTCTTTGCAATCAAACCAGCACTTTACAAGCTTTATTTATGCAACAGTATGCTGCTGTTCTCCTTAAAAGCAGGATAATAGTGAAATGAGGGAGAAAAGCTGTCGAATGTAGCCCTAACCCGTGCTTGCTTGGTGTTGTTGCTATGTATCCCAGCATTTGCACAGTGTTGCCAACTCCTCCTCCCGTTTCTTATATTTTTTCTGGTGGCCCAAAAACCCTAGCTACGTCCTTGGTCATAGGAGAGAGGAATAATGTCATTATAGAGACAAAAAGTGAGTAAAAAACACCCAAAATCTATAAATGAACTTTTCTTCTGTCCATTCTTGTTTTTTGCAACATAACAATTCCAACCCTCCTCCTTTATCTGGGCTTGGGACCGGCAAAAATGACTGAAGAGAGACACTCTGGCAGAGTGACTTAAAATGTTATTTTAATTAAAAAAAAAAAAAAAGTATTTCTCTATTTTTTATGCGTTTAGTTTTCTTAAGTTTGGTTTATTTTTAAACCTTATAGTCCACTTAAGAGCCTTGAACAGATGACAGTGAAACATGAATATTTTTAACCATAATATTTATAATGTGTTTTTTTTTTATACAATCTACATTAACAATCTAAATGGTCCAAAAGGAGACAATAGAAAACACTGTCAAGGCGCCTTCACGGCGTGATTTATCTGCAGTCTGGACTTGGAAGGGTGAACATCTCCTGCTCTGACTGCAGCTGAGAGGGACTACTGCGCGAGGACTGGGCTGCCTGTGAGTGCTAGATTTATCACCAGTCGCTTTTTATAAAAAAGAGTCCCTAGAGGGGTCTGAAAACTCACTAAATATAGTGACAAAGTTGCTAAGTTGGCAACACTGGTTGTGCAAAGCGGGTGAATTTCAGTTGTTTTAGGATTTGTGCAATTTGGGATGTTGGTGGCTTTAGATGAAGTCATGTCTCAGCACTTTATAGTGGTGTATTGATTGCACTGGTCTGAGGACGCAGCCTAGAGTTTCAAAGTTGGTCTTAAACGCTGAATTTTCTGGGATTTTTCTTATAGAATTTTTGCATGTTTTTTTTTTTTTTTAATTTTAAACTGTCTTTTTTAAAAGATATGGTAAATTTCAACAGCCTTGCTCTGTGATTAGCTCTGCTTTAAGAGAGCTTTTCCTTTTTCGGTTCAAAGTACATATAAATGCTTGTTCTTTTGAGTTCATACTCAAGTAGAGTTTTGAAATCAGGACATTTACGTGGTACAGAGCGTTACTGTTCTGTTTTGTTGCTACTTTTACTTCAGTTAAAGCCATGAGGTTTTCAATCTACTGTTCTGTGTTTGTTGTCAAAGAAGACTCCTTTATGAGTTGGTTTATGTAATCTCTGTGCAGTACTGTATCATGTTCTTGTTTAATTACCATGTGCCACATTGTCTAAACGCTGGTTACCAGTAGAATTAGGTCACTCCCTGGGGTCTTATCAATACATAATTAAAACTACAGGAAACATTTCTCTTACTTTTTACACAGAATACACTACTCTGTGTGTGTTTGGGTCTGTGCCAGAGCACAGAAAAGTAATGTTAAAAAGATTAGATTTATCTTTGGGGCTTTTGTTCAGGAAGTGTAATTATAAACCCTTGGAAGACATTACTGTATCCCTCACATTCACTTAATCAAAACCCCATTTCTCATGAAATGTAGGTTATAAAGGCTTAATAATGATAGGCCTGCTTGTGTTTCACAGACAGGCAGACATCAGCGGCTCCAGTTTTGAAAATGTGACGTTTGTGTGACCAGCAGGCAACTCAAGAGCAGCTGATTCATCCTCCACCTGGACCACAGTGAGCAAATTCACCTTTCACACTCTCTGTAGGTTTCTCTCCATGTTTCTATTTATCTCTCTTATTGTCTCAATGTAGAAAAAGTATTTCCTGTCTGAAAAATGGGCATCATGTTAAAAAACAGTCTGTAATAAGACGTTAAAGCAGAGCTGACGAAATCGTTGACGTGTTTATTTTTTCCATCACTATATTTAGAAACATGAATAGAGAAAAATTAACTACCAAAATAAAAACTCGATTCATAGCGCCCTGGTGAATAAAGTCAATGGATTATGGCAGAAAACAGTGCTAATTGTGCTCATTTGTTCCTTTCCTGCTCCGTTTTTTTGGTCTGGTTTAGAAAGCAGACGGCTCTAATCATCTTTAAGTACCATCTTCACTATAAAGTTACACAGCATCCTGCAATTTGCTTTTTTTGAGTCTGAATGTTGAGATGAGCTGTCACCAAGAAAGGTGCGTCTTTTCATCCTAAGCAGGGGTGGATCTAGAGGGGAAGGCTCCCTGATTGGCAATCCCAAAATCCTAAACAGTTATGAGCTTTTTATTTTAAAAAGCCGTTAATGGAAAGCTGTGATGTAGGACATTTTTCTATATATATTTTAAACATTTTAACGTTGGATTCACTGTCTTTAACACATTATAAGTGAGCTTTCTCAATGTGGCCCAGTCTGTCTTCAATTTCTCTGCGTGCGGCCCTCGGTGGAAAAAGTTTGGACACCCCTGGTATAGATGGACATGAGACCCAGTGACCTTGACCTTTGACTTATGAAGATCTAATCAGGTCATCCCTGAGTCAGAGTGGACATTTGTGCAAAGTTGGAAGAAAATCCCTTCAAGGGTTCATGAGATAAGGGTCATACAGTAAAGGGGAAAAATAGGGTATTAATGAATGGTAAATGCAAAACAACAATGATGACATAGTACTGATCTGTAAAGTATTAATGATTTATTTAGGCTAAAGGTACATTAAAACCACTTCAAAAGGAAGGTGGGTTATTTCACTTTTTTCTATCTGAACAAAATCCCCTTAAATAACTTAAAGCTATCCATCAGACCTGTCCCATGCATGACTTCAACTGTTTTTCAGCTTCCTTTAGTTCATCAGATCATTTTCATCATGAGGTCGGTTTTGGACATGATTTCTTTTACAGAAATCTTACGCTTTGGTTTTGTCTGCTGTTTTTTTTTCTTGGCTTATAACAAATGATACTTGTTGATTTCTGAGCCAAAATACACAGCTGTAAGACCATACCGCTGTAAACGCTACTGATGACATGAAGTCATGGATGACTTATTTGAGCAATTCTTAGTAACTTACTTTTCTCTAAACTGTCAGTTCTGTTACTGGTAGACTGAATGTGTGATCAGCCAAAGATGTAGAACTGTTCTCAGCTAGTTTTGAAAATATTTGAACAGATAATCTGTCCAAACTGTTCTTGGAAACCAAATATTCAAAGAAAATGTGCAAAGAAAGTGCTTTATACTTGTGGGTTGGTGTAGCTCTGCAGTACTCGTAACCCACCAAATTCTCTGCTCATTTCTGACCAGTAATATGTTGGAGTTAGAGCTGATAAATACTGAGCAAAGGTTCATTTGCTGCACTTTTTTAAAAGTATGACATTGGAGGAGACAGGGCACACAGCTGAATCAGATGACAGAAGAATTCTTGCAGTACCATTGACAATATACAGAGCTGTGAAAAAATATGATTTAAATCAAAGTATGATTTATTTTTTTGCATATTTGTCACACTTTAGAGTATAAAATCACCAAACAAATTTTGATATTTGTCACAGATAACCTAAATTAAAACACAATGCAGTTTTTAATTGAAACTGACCTGGCCATATTTCTAGCAAAACACAAATTACCCCACACCAAGAAATCAACAACTGCTTCTCTATAATGATCTGAGCTCTGCTGTTAAACCTGTAAAGACCTCTGAGGTCTTGGCTTCACAGAAGTTTTGTTCCTTGGTAATGCTGTACAAACACATTTCTCATTACTAATGCATGGAGCTAAGGTTTGGTATTTATTTTAGCAACAGAAATTTGACTGATCACGCTCAGAGGTAATTAATATCTGCATGCTCCAAGAGAGAGAGAGATGAAAAAGTCCTGATTTAATCAGCACCTCACTGTCTCCAGGTAACACTTGAAGAGGAATAACATCCAACATTTACAGTGAAAGAGGGAAATTCTTATTTTGGTCCTGGAAATTACATAACCAAAGAGGATTCCCCAAAGCATTTCATTTGTCAGGACCGGCATAAATCAGTGAGTCAGGGTTTGCTTTTCCCAAACATTCTTTCTTGACAGCAGTCGAAGGGAACAGATCAAAGACCTGGAGAGTATCCCTCTCACCTTTACCTCTGACCTGTTAAAACCCCAGCACAGATTATTTACAGCAGGTTTAACACAGGACCTTGTACATGGACTTCTATATTTTCCCTTTAGAAATACAAGACTTATTTATTTCACAGTTGTACAGGTTGTAGGGAGCCCCAGAAATCAGCTGGGAGTTGAGTACATGTGTTTTTCTTGGGGCAGCATTTTAATTCTTTTCTTTTACTTCATTCTTTCATATTAGAAATAAACATTTTTATTGACTGACATGTTCCACCCAGATACAGATACATAGAGAATACAATTGTTCCTGAAATTTAGTGTCTGATTCCCTTTAAAGGGGCATATTGCTGCTGATATAACAAAATAAATAATAATTTGAATGATAAATATCTGCTCATTTTCTTGTCAGGAGAAGAAGAGGTAATTGTTTTAACATGATGATTTTGTTATTACAGCATACATTTATGTCACTGCTTACATTTTCTCTGTTAATTCAGGGTTCCTGCAGATCCTGGAAAAATCTTAATCTTAAATTGCGTATTTAAAATTTAAGGCCTTAAAAAGTCTGATACTTTCACTAGTAAGAGGTCTTAGATTTTAGCAGGCACCTTTAATAACTCATGTCCTTGTCAATCTTTGTTTTCTTAATCATCTTCCCCCTCAAATTGTTGCGTAAATCTTCTCCATGGATGAGAATTCAGAGAATTCAGTGTTGGATGTAGAGCCTGCTAATAATGAAAACTGTGTCCAGAAGTATGCCCAGATTCATTTTTATGGAAGGAGAAGACTTCAGTTAGCTGAAGATGTTTGTTAAACCAGAGTGAAAGCTACAGTAATGCAAACAGCAGCTATGAAAAGGGAAAAAGTTGTTTGAGGAAAAAGCAGCAGGACTGAGTGCTGATTTGCAGCGTGCTAATAGTGATTGTTACAACAGACTCAAGGTCAGCTTTATCAGCTGAGTCATATATTACTGCTAGTTATTTTATCTGTGAATTTCACTTCATCTATTGTTAACAGTATGGTATCCAGAGGACTTTTATTCTGAAGGATGAAAGCAGAAGCGGTAAGCTTAGTGCTGTCAGTGACTTGACAGTGACTGGCCAAACAAAGTTTGGACCATCTCGTTCATACCACAGAGACCTGTGTTGATGTTTTTTCCCTGTCCATACCGTTTGTTACTTTACCATCAATTTCTATTTCATTCAGAGCTGGGATTTGAAGTACTGATGGATAGCTCTCTACAGAAAATGTGTAAGGTATTCTTATGGAAAAAAATTGTAAGTACTTATTCATGCAGCAGTACTTGAGTAGAGAAGTTAATCTAAATACACATTTGTTTTACAAATATACCAGCGTACATCTTTAAAGTAAGACTCTAATTAAAATTAATGATTAAAACTAGAAACAAAATATACATCTGTTGTTAAATATCATAAACTGCACTGGTATATGCAGCTAAAAAATACAGGAAGTGTTCCAGGTTGCGTACATTTTTTAAAGTGCTTTCAAATGTATCAAGAACTTTTAGTCCCAGGAACTTCTCTTTGAGGTATTAAATGGTTCCTGTGACCTGCTGTTGGCTGTGTTTGAACTGGGGTCTAGTGCCCTGTGAAGATTATGCAAATCAGGCATCCTAATACAGCCAAGCTTCAGAAAGACAGAGAAAATCAATGTGTTATATGCTATTAGACCTTTAAGTAATAAAGATAATGATGCCAAATTCAAATATTTAACAGACCAAATGTATGTACAAACTGTATTTGTAGTTTTAATTTAATGATAATTTAACTTCAATTAATTCTTTTAGTGATTTACACCCTTTTCATTTATATTTGGATGTACCGTGATGAAGGGTCTGTTCTGGGGGATGGACACTGTCTCTACGATCTTTTATATCTACTTATAATCTTATGAAATGTCTGTTGGTTTCCAGCCATCCAGGTTGCAAAATTTGATTCAAACAGGGCTACTGGGCTTGGTAAGGGTGTTAAAGGTATTTCTTCTCCTTGCCCCTGTGAAAGGCTTCAGCTCTAAAACTGTTAACTATTATTAGAGTGCTAGTGATCAGGGTGTAAGCATCACTGGCAGAGTTGTTGACCTAGTTACCAGTCAGAATTGTTTACCACTGCAGCCCTACCTCCCATAGTTCTTGGACCTTTGGAAAGTACTACCCCCCATAGCAGGCACTTCTTTACCCCAGAAGAGTTCATCTAAAGGTTCCAGTTTGTTGGAAAAGCTTCTGCAGTCATAAAACCCTTTTAAGTTTAAGATTTATTAAATGTAAACATTTGTAATATCTTTGTTATGAAGAAAACTATCTTAGTATAAAATTAGGCATAAAAGCAGCATTCTTTGACTTGCACAATTTGCAAAATCTGGTTTAAATGATGCTGTATATAAATAAAGAATTGAGCCATTATTTCATAGTTATGCCAGTTAATTCATGGAGGCAGTAGACAACACAGCATTTCAGCATTTCCTGTAACAGTAGAGATGTTTAGTGGTCAACTGTCCATGCTAGTGTAGCATAGTAGTGCTCAGAGCGTTGGTCCCAGACAAGCATGCCAGCTCTAATCTCTCGCTGTCTGGAAGCACTGACCTCTTTTGTTCACTTGATGGCTTATTACCGGTATTGATTTTGGCTCCCTTATTTTCACAGACTTCCTGCAGGGCGGCAGATGACCCATGCACATATCAGCTACTGTTAGCAGCTGTCAACACTAACAAACTTGACACATTAGTTCCACTCAGGATGTATAGATATATATTTTGTTTTGAGAAACTTCAGAAAACAGATTGAGTTCTTCACTGAAGGATAAGACATCTCCACTGTGGTGCGGGATAATGACTGAAGCGCTGGGATTTATTTTGGCGTATTTTTTTGATTTTGTGTGGGTAGTTTCATCTTGACGACACATTTCATCCGCTTCAGCCGAATCTGAGCTCAAGTGGACAGACCCTCTCATACTGTAAGTGCAAAGGAATGATTTGTGATTTGTTTGGACTGAGATTTATTGACCATCATATACAAAGGGATCCATAAGATTTTACATGATATTTCTCTGTCAAAATGTGATAGAATAAAAAAATAAGTACCATAATTAAGGTTACTTGGTGGGATCCATAGACTTATGGGTAAAAATCTCCTTACTGTGAACAATTTTTGTTAACATCTCACTTTGACTGGTGCTTTCCAACATGTTTGCTTTTTACTTGTCTCATTGCCATGAACTATGGTAGCAAATGGAAGAATGTTAAAGTCTTGATTGGTTTAAATGTTTTAAAGTTAATACAGTCAAAACAACTGAATTGATCAAATTAATATGTCTCTACATCTCCACATATGAACAGAAACCAACTTTGGAAAGAAAAATACTGCTAGTCGCCTGTCAGTTGCAATGATTTCTTCATTAGTATCCTATAATTTTGGTGAGTGTGACTACGTAAACAAAGGGAATTTTGCAACCCAAGTGTATAGCACTACAGAGGAAAGTAGCTGGACTGTATTGTAACTCAGTCTATTTTTAGAGGTAGTTAAAGCAGCAGCAGCTGGATGATGTGTCTGCACATCTGGTTCAAACTCTCCACTCTCAGACTCCCTGCTTGACACAGCTTCCCTCCCATCAGTCTCACTGTTGGGGATATTTGTGTTTTCCTCACCATGGTTTTAGAAACAGCAGTCACGTTTTCATGGAGACGGATAGCGGTTTGAGGCAGACAGGAGTGGATGCTAAAAACAACCCAGAGAGTTATTTAGGGTCTAAACTCGAGGGGTCAAATGTTTAAACACGTAACAGTAGTGTTATGAAAGCAGATGAAGTTTGTCATGATGACTTTGTGACGATGTGTTGATTGCTTGTGTTTTAGAGTTGTTGGCCTTTTATTTGTAGTAATAGAAACCACAGCCTCTCAGGTTGAAAGAGTGTGGATGAAATTGTTGAAAGGTAGCAGTTTTTAGTGGTATTTTTAAAGCTATGGTGATTGGGGCTGTAATGTGTTTAATCTGCAGTGTCTCTCTGTATTTCTCAACTGTAAAATAGAGCAGGAGTTCTCAAACTTTTCAGCCAGTGACCCCCAAAACAACAGCGCAAGGGACCGCAACCCCTACTGTCCCTGGAGATGGGTAGAGCATATGATGTTGAACAAAGCATCATTTAAAAATTGACGTCATATTACTTTCATTTAACCACAAACCTCATTTTATAGTTGTGGCTTTATTTTAAACTGAATTAATTTTAAGGATATTTTTACAATAATGGAGAAAATTAGATTTACTTTGAGTCATTTTAAATTTCTTTTTTTTTTTTTTTTTTTTTGGACAGCATTGACAAGTCTATGCCATTAACAGACCATGTTTAAATAACCAGGTTAAGTCTGCTAATTTGGTGAAAATGCTCAATTTGGCCTTGTGTAATTTAGCATCTGCCTGGGGCATCATGCTGGTGTATCTGTGACAGCAGCAGCATCTGCAGTAGCGTTAATGTGCAAGGAGACACAGAGATTCTGCATGCACAGTGATCAAATTTATGACCACTTATATTGATATCAGACAGATTTTATTATAGATTAGTCATAAAATGAAAAAACTCATGTTTTTCGAGGTGGTAGTGGGATGTACTTAACAGGAGGTCACATGACTAACATTGCAAGCCTTGCATGGCTGTGTTAATTTTGCTGATTGAAACTATGACTAAAAATATTTGTCAACTACCTTTTTTCCATAAGATAGACTAAACTAAGATAAGCTAAATTTGAGCAAAGTTTGACCTTTGTCCTTTATGATCTCTTTTCTTTTACATATTTTCAAAAGAGAATGTATTTATTTTGTTCAATTGAACATGACACGCATGTTTGCGAATTTTCTTGCATCTAGATGAAACCAGTGAGAGGGGCTATCCGGAAAAGGCTTCTAGGGGGCGCTGTGGGGCCATTTCTTGTCATACAAGCATAGAACCACCAGGACTGATAAGTGTGCAAATTTTGCTGAGTTGTAGGCATGTTAAAGCTCTAAAATTAGCAATTCATTTGGCACAAGAAAAAATGTTAATAATCCCTACAGTTTCAACAGGGTCCTTGCTCCAAGGTCGTGCTCGGGCCCTAATAAATGCACTTAAAATACTAGACTTTAAAGACTTTACAGACTAAAACTGGACCTAACTGGATTTTTTGTTGACTGAAACTAGAAAAACAAAGGTTAAAAATGTCTAAACCTGACTAAAACAGAAGAACATTTTAATCTAAACACTAAAACTAGATTTAAAATTGCTGCCAAAATTAGAAGACTGCTGTGATTTGCAAGAAAGCATCACCATATCATCACATATTACTGCGATTTTAAACAGATAAAGGCAGGAAATAATCGTAACAGAAATAGTAAAGACAAATACTTTGGTATGTGACCAATTCCTTCTTATTATCATAACTCATGAGCTCAGTCTGCATTTTAAGTTTACTGGTACATTAACATGCTTATACACTAAATAAAAACACTAAACAAACACCATACCCGCTAAAATCAGACGGTCAGCATTGTCATTGTGAGCCTTCAGGCATGTTGACTTTTTGTTCAAAATCCCTGCTGTTATATTGGTTATATATAGGCTATTCTTTCAATAAAATATCAGGAAATAAGAAAAAAAAATATATACATCAAGGCATGTTGTCCAAAACAACAAGATATTTTATTTTCTGCAAATTCAAATATAAAAACACTGCACTGTCTGAACTTGATGCATAGCTAATATTCATTGTGAAGCTGATGTCACCGCCACCCCTACCACAGCTGCATTAACATCGTCTTATTGCTGATGATGCATTATAAGTTTTACAGACGATTCTTACAGGGTAAATGCAGCAGATTTTATGTGAAAATCATCTGAGAGTATCCTAAACTGTTAGGAAACGTTACACCTCCCCCAGTCTACCACATCAAAAGGCAGACCAAGCGGTTGCCATGGTTACGACAGTTTGTTTTGGTTGGTTTTGGGCGGATGAGCCTGAGGCTTCTGATGAGGGACTCTTCTCCACTTTGTCATCAGAAACGGCTCATAAAAATAAGAAATCAAACTCCCTCAGCGACACATCTAGGGTCAAATGAAATCAGCGCTCCATTTTCTGGGCCATCTGCCTCATATATAAATTTAATGTTTTTATTTAAATATGAATCAAACATAGGCTTACCTCCTCTCAAATCTAACAAACCTTTCCAACAACCCATCACACTGACAAATCAGGAGGATTAAGTTTTTTTTTTAATTTCTCCTGCTGATTATTAGGTCTCTGTAAAATGCATCACAAAGTCCATATCACTGCCACGGGGATTTGAAACCACGGTATTGGTGACTTCATAGCTGGAAGAAGTTCACTCGTGTGCAGCAGGACGACTGAATGGTTAGGTGCTTCTCACAGTTTTTGGCGTGTTCACTGAGCGTGGTTGACTGCATTTCCCTGCTTTCAACATCGCTCGATTTCACACAAAGAAATGTGAAAAATAAAACATCAAGGTTTTTGATACTTTAAGTCCTAGCTCCAGTTTTGATCATCCACCTCAAAACAATTAACTTGACAGATGTGCATATATGGCATCTAAAGTACAGCTGAAAATGATCTGAAGCCCTAGTGGTCTCAATTGGACATTCTGTCAGGGTTTTCTCCTATTTCAAAGCCATGCAGTGCAAGATTTCCTCTTTTTTGATGACAGCATTGAATGAAATTAAAAAACTGGAATTTATAATTATCCTAAAGAGACCCTACCTGATAAACAAGTACCCCTGCAAAAGCCATGTTGGCCACAGTCAAATTAGAAGTTCTTGCCATGGATTTTGTCCTATGCTGAGGTCGAACCACACCAATTTTTTTGATGGTCACTGTTAGATTAGGCAATCATAGGTCACATTTTACAAACCCACACATGCTTACACTGTAAAGCTCAGTGTTAAAATTGGATGTGTTACCTGCCCAGGACCCCATATTTGTATGACCCATGGCTAGAACCAGCTCCTGATTAAACACAATGCCTACACAGTCACTCATGTTAAAGTGATTACTTTTTAGTAACTACACAATCAGTCTCTACAGTCATCAACTGGCAGCCCGAGGGCCACATCAGGCCCCTACATCTTCCCATCGAGTTCAGAAATATTCAAAGGAACAAAGTATGTGAATGTCTATCAGGCGTCTGCACTTAGAAAATTCATCTCAGAATCAGAATCTCTGTATTTTCCTGTGAAGGGAAATTAGTGTTGCAGCAGGAGCACACAAAAGACAAGGTACACAAGGACAACATCAGCAGTGAGAATAAGACCCAATTAAAAGCCTAGAAGTCAGACATAATAAAAAACAATACAATATAAGAAACATGATACACAAAATCACTAACAAAAGTTCAGTCCAGAGCTCACACCAAAAATGGAAAATGACTACCAAGTAATGCAAAAAGTGCAATGTGTGGATGTGCAAATGAGCAATAATAGTGCAAGAACAGGAGCAACCTAAGAGCTAATTTCCATTAAGTAAATAAATTGCACTGGGGATAAATGAGACCTGAAGTCTTTTAGTCCTCCACAGAGGAGCCCTGAAACAACAGCCTGAGTGCAAAAGCTCAAACTCGTTTCCAAGTGGATGATTAGGACAATCCAGAATAGCATTAGCCCTCCTCAGGAGCTGTCTGTTATAGATAGACATTACCCCGGCCTGCTGACTTCCTGAGATTTTTCCAGCCATTTTAACAAGACTACCAAGATGATTCTTATTGGACAAGCTCAGGTTTCCAAACCATGCGCATGCTTTTATCTAATAATATAATTTGCTTAAACCGTAAGTTGTTGGCATTAAGATTCAAAATCAGAACACCACAAGGGTTTCACAAGTTATGAGTTAGTTGAGATAAATTTAGCTGGTTTAGATGTCAGAAATATTGCAAATCTTTTAATTTTCAAATACCCATCAGGTCCTCGTGTCATATGACCCAGAGCAGGACTCAGTCCAGAAATCTTTGCCATGACTTGATCAGCGTATACAAAAGACTACATTGTGGTACCCAGTTGCACTGTAATGCATTCAATCCCAACCTGGGACCTCCAAGGGAGAGGCCCAAGAACTGGTCTGCTCTGACGTCAAATTTAGATCGGTATATATTGAATAAAATCCTGATAAAACATCTAGTAAATAATAAGTCTTCTGGTGAGAAAAAAGCATGTGAATGTCTATTTTCATAAGGTTTTTCGATTAAACAGTTAAAGTAAATATTGATTTTTTGACAGCGATATTAAAAAGCTTCTGCAGACAAACATCTCATTGTCAGATTTGCCTCTTCATGCACAAACTTGGTGGCAACTGTTTTCTACAAGGATGAGTAAACTATAACTTAACACAACTGAAAAATCAACCCATTCGTGTACAACCTTCTTTTATCCAACATTTAAGGATCTTCAAAATATATTGATTAAAGATGACAAGAATTACTTCTGTCCTGCTTTCCTTGCAGCTACTTTGAAAAGTACAGTATGTACATGATGTATTAATTCCAGGCAGGGTGCACTCCTTGTGCCCTCCATGCAGCAGAGCAGTCATATTGACGGTTATTAATGGTCAGCTGGGTCATCTGTACATCAGTGAGCTTTAGAGAAGATAATTTACCTCTTGTCTGTTCCCAGATGTATGCCATCCATTTGCTGGATGTTAGTGCTGCCATATTTCACTCCAACAAGAATGATTTACTGAAAACTTAAACAAAAAAATAGTTGGTCTCTGCTAATATGTTCATGCTGGAACAACTCCATGTGTCACATAGGCATACATCTTAACTTTTCTGAGGATGATTTCAGAAATTTAGATAAAAAAATAAACTTTTTAGGTTCATCATTGAACAGTTGTATTCACTCAAATCAAAGATTTTATAAAAATATTCCTGACATGGATGAGAAAAGGCCCTCACAGTCTGCAGAGTCACAGAACTTAGAACAATGATTTGCTCCCACACATTTTCCATGTGTCCATTTCCAAGTCAGGACCGCAGAGTTCCTGCAGCTGTGCACATGAAAGCGCTGAGTAGCTGCTAACTAAGGCCAGACTGAGTCGCCCCTGTGAAGACTAGCCATCTCCCACAGTGGGTAAATGTCAGTTCGATGGAATGAGGCAGGTCTGGAAACCTGGAGGTCCTGCAGCTCAGCAGAGAGTAGCAGCAGTAAGATAACTTATGCAGGCCTGGTTTTAGAAGTATGCCATAACTTTTGAGGGGCAAGTTGTCAAACTAACACACATTATTAATCCATTGTTGTAGTTCAGAGGTGTGTGAATAAAGAGTGGAAGAAGAAAAGATGGAAACAAGAGAAAAAAGATGTGATTAGAGATAAAAGATACAGTGTAAAGATAATTGCAGAGCAGGAACTGTAAACTGCAAGGGAATAGGGAATATCTGACCTGCTCTCATGAGGCTGGCTTTACAAATCTCACAGGTAATCTTCATGTTATATGAGGAGCATAGTTGTGTTTGTGACCAGCTGAGAGCTGCAGGGTAGGCAGTAAAGTGAGTGAAGAGAAAGACCGGAGGTCTGAGTGAGTAACATCGTTGTCATAACTAGAGAGAAGAGGAAGAGCTATTGATTGCTGTGAGAACTAACAGGATGAACGCTACGTTTTTAGCTGTGTGTGCAACAATAAACTTCCCAACCCCCCTAAAACTCTAGGCAGGCTCCTGTGTCTGCTTGTTGCTCACTGCTGATGGGTTGAAATAACGGCCACGATGTAAGAGACAACAACACAAGTGTTTTTCTGACTTGATCAGGCATCTGAAGCTGGAGGTTACTCATTGATTTTGCCTACACCAACATTAATGGAACTTAAACACTCTAAACACTGATATACTGAACCCTTTAGAAGAAGTGGTGATTTTCTGTTGTGACGACGTAAAAAAAATAGAAAAGCATCCGGGAGTGCAGACCTCCGCCATTAGCCCTATCTCCCAATAGTGAAGAACCCTTGAAAAAGTTCCTGGATCTGTCCCCATGTGCCCCCCACCATGGCATTTGCCGATTAGTATCTCCCCGGTGGGATGGAAACACGGTGAGACAAAGCATTGGCTTTGCTGTGGATAGACTGTCATGGCGGTAGCACTGCCTGCTGGTGCCAACAGATGCACTAACAGTCTCACCTATGGTCTCACTGGACGACTGGAAGTCATGGCAGAGGGTAAATACTCCTCTGTTCCTCCCGGCATTGTGAGTATTCTCGCTACAATTCACTGTCTTTGTCTCTGTTACGCTCTGACTTGTCTCCTTGGCCGGGTGTGCGTCTTTCAAAGTCTATAAACTCCAAATCTTTGAATAGAAACACACCCAAAAACTGCTGCTGGGATTGAAGTTACTCATGTCCGCCATCTCCTGGTGTAAAGTGGTAACAGCGCAGACCTCTGCCATTAGCCCTATCTCCCAATAGTACAGAATCCTTAAAAAAATTCCTGGATCCAGACGGTGATCCGGATCACTCCCAAAATCTAATCAGTTCTTCCTTGAGCCATTTCTGACATTTCCTGAAAATATCATCAAAATCTGTCCACTACTTTTTGAGTTATGTTGCTAAAAAACGAACAAACCCACCCGATCACATAACCTCCTTGGCGGAGGTAACAAATATATCAACATCCACATGACAAGACCTGTGGAGAAAACACTAGCACTACATGCAGCACAGTGAACATTTTACCTCAATTGTCTTGTTTTCATGAAGTAGTGAGCCAAAATCATAATTGACATCGAGCCAGGAATAACTGCTCAGCACTGATAACTGTTGCTGGCTGCCATCATGCTGTGTTTAGATTCCATGTCACGTCAACTCTTACCGAAGGTGGAAAGGTTGTGAGATGCCTCACTTCTCACTAGTCTCCACTCTAGAAAACAATGTCATATAGCCTACATGTACAGCATAAGATAGGCACAATGATGTAACCAACAAATTCTCATTGACATGTCATTGTTTAACCCCCAATTCATACACATTCATACACTCATGACAGAGTACACTGAAAACTGCATTTTATTATAGTGCTGCACTGCTTATGAAAAGTCAGACCTGATGCCATTGTTGAAAAAAAAAAAAGAATTTGGCGGATAGCTGTGTCTATACTGATGTTTTTAAACTACTGTTGTTACTTGTTTTGATTTTGTGCTTATTAACTTTTTCATCTAGGCTGGGGTCCAAAATGAACTTTTATTGTTGAACATCAGAATAATTCCAGCCTTTTTTACACTTAACCTTTAAAGCCCGAGAGACCCCCCATATGGGGCTAGCTTCGCCTCTTTGAGGAAAACCTCTAAAAGGCAGTCTCAGAGTCCATCAACAGAGTCCTTTCACACACCCTTTGAAGCCCAAAGATCACGACAAACTAACAAGCACAACATATTCCACCGAAACAAAACACAGCTCAGACCACAACCAGTGGAATGAAAAGATGTCAAGAACTACAGTTCCTCTAAACACGGTACTTTACTGTAAACAAGGCACCCTCAATACTTTATAGTTCAAGCCAGCGACACAGGAGATATTTACTCTAAAAGTGAAAACATTTTTAGGCAGGAAAAAATCAGTTATGCTATTTTCCATCAGTAACTTCTACAGGGGAATCTACCGAAATCTGTGAAGAGTTATCTTTACATTGATGCCAAGATTATTCATGCAGACTCTGTAGTTGCAGAGAAATACTCAGTTGTATTTGGGTATGTCATTTTCAAGCATGAACACTGAAAAAGGCCCTTGGGATGAAAGGTTAATAGGAGAATCTTTGACGTGTCATTATTTCTTGCTGATTTCAACCACATCTGAGACGCTGCTTATTGCAAACTCAGCAGACGGCTCCAGCTTTCTGATCTGGACAGTGTCGTAGCTTTAGTCATATTTCAGCATTTTATCTCACAGCAGCATGCACTTCAGATTTGTCTATTTTTCACATTTCTTCACATCAAACACTGACAACAGTCATCTGAACATGCCATGTTTTTTTGCCAATGGCCCAGTGAGCGTTCACAAGGCCACCATCAGCCACTGATGCATTGGTGCATCATTACTTTATTATTAACTAATCACCCTCAGTCCTTGTTCAACCAAAGTAAATGCTGTGACTGTTTCAGCACAATGTCCAGAACATTCCTGGTGGCTTTAAGTTTATTCCTTTGTAAACACCAATTGGCTGTCACCAGTGAGGTTGGGTGGTTATATGGTAATACTGCATCCTGGATTTTTTATAAAATAGCCACGGTATCTCTAAAATTGCCACTCTGCTGTATAATGGAGACAAGTTTATGAGAAGCGCTTTAAGACTGTGTGTTTGTTTCCATCAGTACCACTGCCTGTGATTGGAGATGCTATAAAGTGATAATAGAATTCCTCATTATTTAAACATGCTCAGATTTGGCGCCACATAAATGTCTTCTCCAGTCAAACCAGTCATTGTAATGTGATCTACAGCAATGTTCAGTTTAAAACTGCATTCAGTTTTCTTTCTGGGGGTTAAAAAGTTTTAGAAATGGTCAGAGTTTATTGTCAATAAACCGTAGGTGGGTTGAACAAATCTTTATTTGATCATTTTTTCCATTGTGACTCCATATACCAGTGAAGTTCTACAAAAATCACTTCCAGTGCCCCAAGGGAAAATTAGAGAAATGTTTAATGGTATTAAAACTTGGATACTGCCCAATCATAGTCACCTCTTCTGTTTGGGATTTTAATTATCTTCCACTTCTTTCAAACCCTAGAAAAGGAAGGATGATTCCTTCATGATTTTTTTTTCCCTTGGAAAAGACCAGAGTTAAGCCTTGATTGTGTACACAGGAATCCAATGACGTCAAATAAGTTAATTTCTTCAGTTTTATTGACATTTAACCCATACTGCTCTGTCTTCTTAAGCTAAAAGTTCCACTGCATAGCTGTTAAACACTAGAGGGAAATTTAGGCAACAAGACTAAATGTCCTGTGTTTATAACATGTATGTCCTACTGACTAGTCATTTTTGAAGAGACCCAGAGACCTAACAGGATTGTCATTACAAAGAAAGCCTTCCACACATTAGAAAGGATTACTGTATACTGCTGGGATACAGACACCAGTAGAGACCTTGTGCATGATATCAGTGCAAATACATCCAAGCTCTGTTCTTGATTTGTGTTTTGGGACTTACCCAAAACACAAATCTGGTGTATTTTGGACAGTGCCTTTTGTTTGTCCTGAAAGCCAGACGAGAGAGGAAAATGCATGTTTCCATTGTCGTAATGGGTTTGAAAGCATCAGTGGTATTGTGCACACATTCAGATATGCAGCAACAAAGGATCAGAGTGTCTACAGAATAGTTCAGTCAAAACTACAAAGTTTTCAAGTCAAATAAGGTAAGCACAACAAGTGCTGTCAGAAGTTATGGGTTTATTATAGAATTATGACAGAGACAGATGGTATCTACTGCTGAATTCTCTCTCTGGGTTTCAGACGACTTTGTTTCATTAATAACTCAGAACTCTTTACATCACTGAGTGCGCTGGGGCATGTAGCACTGACAAAAGACTCGACTAATGCAGTCAATGCATGTCTAAGACTTCTTTGTCTGCTTTAATTGACAATTTAATTCCTCTCACCACTCAATAGGACTATTATTGAAGCAAAATTAACCAGTCAAAGGAGAGAAAGAAAGCACTAAGATCCTTTTGGTACGCTTTGAATTGAATGCTGGACATTTTATATATGTCTGTAGTCTTGATTCTGGGAATATGTTGTTTTTTATCTATAGAGGCATTCAAATATAAGTAGCTGGTTATCTAAATAACTTTGTTTTGAAGTTCTGAGTGGATATAATCAATACAGTGTACCTGATCACCTGTACTTTAGCTAACTCTGAAAAAAAAAAACTAAGCCCACTGAAGTTTGTTTGAGTTTTGCACAGGATGATTCCAATTAACATTTGGGAACCCAAAACTTTTCCTGTATTAGAGGTGGGCAGTGAACCAGTATCAATATAACCTTGCAAAGCAGATGGATACGCCCGTTTCCTTGTTTTTCGCTGGCGAATCCACCTTGTTAAGCTCCCATCTGAACCGTTTGGGCCTGGTTAGAAGGTGACAGGACCAATCAGCAACAAGGGGCAGTACTTCCAGGCGCAGCAGAGTCGTGACGTAAGCAAGCAGCAACAACAGGCCAGTGCAATTATGGCGGTAGACATTAGCGTGGATGCTGCTAAAGCGCCATTTTTATCAGAACTTGACAACATTTCTTCGTTAAAAGAAGAACAAAGGACAGCAGTGAGTTGTTTTCTTTTCAAAAACGACAAAAGTCGTGTACTGACATTTCTACAGTCGCCATGGTTTGCTATTGCTTGGTAGCTGCGCATGCGCACCTCGGGCGCGGCTACGTTGTGTTTTGTTGCTCTGATTGGCCCATAAAGATGTGACAGACAGAGCGTTCATCCAGTTTTTTTTCAAATCCTCTGCCTTTTCCCAAATGCTTAGTATCTAAGGTTTTCCAGATGGATGTGTGAAACAAATCAATCTGGCGTGTCAGGTTACAGCAGCATGGTTTCACTTCTGCTCTGTTCTTTGTGCACAGTTTGGCAATTGTGTAAAGAAATTTCCTTGCTTTTACAAAAGGCTTCTATTCAGAAATTTTCCTGGCTCATTTTAGCAATGAATAAAGTCACTTCAGGGAGATTTATTGATGTAAAACTTATGGAAAGGTCAACAGCCACAGTGCTTACAACTATAACATATACCAGTAACATTTCATCAGCTAACCTTATCATTATACCCAACCACAAATATTTACATTTCAGCTTCAACACCTACCTGGTACATGTGGTAAATATGCCTGCTAATTGTTCCATGCTAATATTTAGCACAAAACACAGCAACAAGAAGGGTACTGTAACATTAAATTGGGAGTACTTTAGCATTAGTTCCTCCATGTCTAAAGCCTTAAGTCTTGCAGAGCTGCATAGCTGACTTCAGACATAAACTCAACTAAAACTGAGCTGACTTCCATTAAATTGCTCCATTACTGTTGGATGTGCTACCTAAATTCTTAATACATAAATACAATTATATAGTTTAACTTAGCACTGTAATTCTCTTTAAATATGACATCGTTAGTGATTAATGACAGATCACTGATCCTATTAAGGATATTGAGCCCAACACAGATACAAACAAAGGGTCACATTCAGTACACATCATTTACCAGTGTCACACTAATCCTCAAACTAATGCCACAGGGTGCAGATCCTCTTATCTGCATAGAGCACAAGCTCATTAGAGCTACCACACTGAGACAACATGGGGAAGGGATCTGAATGCAGTTTGTGTCTTCTGTTCGAGCCATCTCTAAGTACTAACTGCAATCAGAAGCTCTCATTAGACAAGCTAGCAAGCCCCAGAAGTGACCTGAGAGGGATTTGTGAATCATTCAGGACCATATTAGTTCATGTTTGTGTGAGCTGTGACTTCTCTGCTGCGCTCAGGGCCTGCTGGAGGCTGTTAGCTGACTCAGAGTGGGACTGATGTAACACCACATTAGACAGTGCAGGACTCTGCCAAGGACGTTCATAGCACACTAATGCTAATATTTGCAATATTATACGATTTTTAAGAGGGAGGATCTTGACAAGTCTTCCCTGCTCACCTTTCATTAACACTATCTTGCCATTATTTTTTTTCTCAGTTTAATATTTATAGGCACGACAGTGAAGTGCCCTTTTCACCTTAGAAAACCCCCAAGTCTCATCAACTTTATGGTTTTCTGACTTTAACCAGCCTTTGTGCAGCTGTTAGAATGAATTACGTTGTTTGCAGTGAAAGCATCCTCTAAATATCTTTATTCAAACACAAGTGTCGTTTAAGTGTCACCGCTTTGCACAAGTTTTAGTGAGTCATTAAGATTAAAGAGGCTGTGGATTCTCTGGATTCTCTGTGTTTGTTACTGACAATTTATAACAAATCTTGTCATTTCTGTCGGAAATACTCCATCATTTTAAAAGTCTAGCTAAATGGATCTAAACTGATATGGATAAACAAAAATCTTGGTTAATGGTCTAATTATGACACACAGAAATATCCTGTAGCCCCCTGCGTCATATGATGGTGGATCCAAACAGAAATCACGTAATAAATGTCTCACACCCTGAACAGAAGATGAGTGTTTGCATTTTTGTGCACGCTTTGGCCAGTTCTGACTTGTTTGTGGCAACAAAGGATTACAATAAACCTTTACTAAAATATCCCTAATTAAGAAACAAACAAACAAAAACAAATTTGCTCATAAACAGTAGGGATGCGCGTGATTAGCCTGCATAATGATTAAATGCCTTGCCCCTAAGTCGTTAGCGCCAGAATTACTTGTCTGTTAACCTAATTCTTCAAAATTTTAATCACTTAAGGCCCATAGTGCCTTACAGATGTTCTGTCTGAAGTGTATAACTCCCACCCACCCAATAGAAGCTGCTTTTTTCATTTTTTGTGCAAATAGAGTCCATGACCTTTAGCAGGCTTCATCCAAACATTCTGCTGCAAGGTTACAAAATTAACTTCTGCTGTCATCGGTAGTGTCTTGTTTTGACTAGCTGGAAACGTTTTCCTTTAAAAAGATAAGTCAGATCACTTTTTTGCTCTCAGGACAGCTCTATAAACACTTAACTGTGTTGGTTTGTGTTGGGATAAAAGGAAGCTGCCAAATCAAAAAAGCAGCAGCAAAGGACACAGGCCCTTAAGGGGGACTTTTTATTTTTAGCTAATTTTACAAGACACTATTCACAAAATACCTTCCTTTTTAATCTGACTACACTCTTAACTTCCTGCTACCCATGTTTTTTTGGAACGCACAATACAATAAAAAGGACTTTGGCTGATATTTGATATGCTGATATTTACAAAATGACTTTACCAAGACCTATACTGGTACTGATATTTGAATAGAGTTCAGACCTAGAACCTCAGTCCTCAAAACACAACATTTCAAGTTTGAAAATCAGGAAAGGAAGGAATTATGTTTTTATTATTTTATTTATTGTATAAGAGAGTGCACATTAATGAACATGGACATGTGACAGATTGTAGCCATAGGCTGATTTCCATCTGTAGTTCCAAGCAGGTTGATGGTGTGCATATAAAAATGTACATCAAGCATGCATATTATGAAAATAAAAAATGCACTTAAAATCAGACAACATGCAGAGATTAAACATAAACAGTACAATATTATACAAAGATACGCATATAACAATACAGAAGGTGGCTATATGACTTGTCTTAAGCTTGACCATAGGGTAAAGCTACCATTGCAGTTAAAGTGCATGAGGCAGATGGTAAAGTGCTATGAGAAAATTACACATTTGCTCTTGGCTTGTTCATTTAAAGTGCTGATATGATTGCCCATTTGCCCTATTGCACATAATTTGCATGTACAGATGTGTTTATGCATGCATTATTGCACAGGGATAGTATACATGAGTGCTTCTCTGTATAGCACAGAGGATTCATACATAGTTGTATGTAAGTATGTACGCATAGAGATAATGAAAAGTTTAAACATGCTCACATTTCTGGTTTGTCCTGAGCCAAGCTTTCAGATGACCCCTGATGGTGGATAAACAGAAAGACCTCCGCTGACGTAGGTCTGTTGGTCCAGCCACTAAAGTATTTGTAAGTATGGCAAATATTTCTGGTGATGTAGTCAAATTATTATAGCTAAAATATCGTTTGTAAATATAAGCAGACATTTTAATATCTGCCAATCAATATTTCACTTTTAAGCTTATATCTGCGGATACCCCTATCATACTGATATTGTGCATCCCAAATTTCACCAGTCCCTAATCATGAAAACCATCATGAAGATACTGCTACATAACCCCGATATATGAGAAAATAAACCCCTATACATTTACAAAAACAATAAGTGTTGGCACTTTACATGGAAATTCAACATCAAAAATGACATGTATTTTCCTGCTTACGCCATAAAATGATAGGATTTTTCATACATAAATGTATAGAATTTTGTAGCAAAAGTACGTACTAGTTACTATTCATTCATTGTTCACAAATATACAGATGCTTTGTTTGCTGACCCAGCAGTTCATTTAAGGTGAGCAGTTGAGCCCAAACTATCCATGACCCGTTGAACTCCATGATTACAGCCTTTAAAAGTTCACACTAGAGGCACTTTGGCTTTCCTTGTGGCATTTTATCCGAGTGAGATTACAGAGCACAGGACAAGGGAGCATGGATGAATTAACCATAATTTGTAAGAAGAAATGCCACGGTATAAACCTTCAATAAATGTTTAGTCTCAGTCAAACTGTGAAGTGCACAGGACACAAAAATCATATCATTTCTTTTAAAAAAGAAACTGTAACTACTTCTGTAATGGATCAGAAACTATCTTTCAAATGCTTAAAATAAGATAGGCTTTTAAAAATCTCAAAAACAGGTCATCAAATAAAACATTAAGCCATTAAATTATAGGATTATTATGAAATTAAGGGTTTAGTTTTGCTACAGATCAGTTAATAAGCTGATTTTTTTTGTAGAGTGTTGTGAGAAAGAATCAAACAAGATGCAAATAACAGAAAAATGACCAAAAAAACAACTATTTTAAGTAGGTTGTTTCATTTAAATCTGTGCTGAAACTCAGTCAATGTATTGTCTCACAAGGAGAAGAAAAATGGACAAATCCCCTGACTGAAAAAGAGAAGGGTTTCAATTTGAGATTGTTGTTCAAAAAGATGAAGAAAAAGAAATTATCCATGAGATTATGCACTGTCTACACCATATCCAAAGAAAGATACAACACTTCTCAGAAAAAAATAAGTATATATCTAAATTTAAGACAGAACTAAAGAATTTTTTCAATTGAGCATTTTTTTCTTAGTCAATAAAGTCTCAAAGTTTACAGCCTTTAACCACTTTATGGTCCTGGATTTGTCTGTGGTCATTTATGGTCTCCTTAAATCTTACCTCCATGATTCTCTCTACCATATCGACACTAAAAACCATGTTCTCACCACATTATCATTTCAATGCTCTCATATTTTCTGTGTCTTGTCATGGCCACGTGTAGAAAGCTCTGAATGAAGAATTGGATGTTGTTTATTAGAAAATGACCCGTGTGTGTAACAACCACTTAAATCTCCAACTCACCAACACCTGTGTTGTTTTAACAGAGGATAGTTTGGGTCTGAGTGTCTTCACATCTGCTCTGCAGATTTTCTGATGGTCTTTTTTACAACGATACCTTTTTATGCCAGATTTTCATAACTTTGCTTCTTTTTAAGTTTTGTTTTGAGGTGCTAAAGTCGTTGATAGATAGCAGAGCTGCTGTGTTTACATGGACAGCAGTATTCTGATATTAACCTGATTTAGAGAGCAGCCACTGCCATGTAAACAATGCTCTCTGATTATCTCAACTGGAATAAGGCACTGAAGAAAAGACATAATTAAAGTAAGATCCTATGTGGAATATATAAATCTGAGTCGCTTTATCTTGTACATTATACACGCTATGATGTTTTAAACAAACTTAAACACTTCCATTGGAATGTTGTCCTATTCAGAATAAGGTCAGTGGTGCTGTCTACTCAAATATGTCTATCTAAACATTGAGATGTGGCTCTTGTGGTCAGTTGGGCAAGCACTACCAAATAAAAGTTTTAATCAGTTTGGATGGTTAAAATTTTGTGTTGACAGTCTTAAGAGGCTGTAAGACGTGCGTCTTGGTTGCGACACAGCTTGATTTTGAGTTCATTTGCATGTTAACAAGGCAGGGCTTTCAGTCTGTCTGAGTGCCATGTCCCACCCACCTGATGCACACGTCTCACGTCCGGAGAATCTAGAGAACTGAGGTCTTGCCTATGTTTTTCTGCACGCTAAGCACCAAGTGCATTTATCAGCCAAAATAATTAGGAAAATGATAAAGAGAAATGATTACGATCTGTTCCTAGCAAGCCAAAAGTGCAGAAATCTGCCACTTTGCAAATGCTCTTGGGCAAATAAAGTGCTAGAAAAAGAATCTGCAAAAAGCATTAATGTCGATGTTTCAAAATAAGATGCTGAAAAAAAGGTTTTTCAAAATAAAACACATTTAGAATGGTGTTTCGAAATACTACTCTAAGCACAAGCACTTAAGTGGTGTTTTAAATATGGTTTTAGTTTGAAACAGTTCATTACAGCGTCCTATTTTAAAAATACCACAAATAACCCTAATTTTCAAGCAAGAATGGTATGTTTTACAGCCGTTTACACAAAGAATTGCAACTTTTATGGTATTTTTTGGCCAAAAAGCACTTGCAAAGTGACGAATTTTAGAATTTTTGTCTTGACGGCCCTGCCACCTTCTATTTGTGAAGCTTTCTGTTTGCACACCCATACAATATGTCACAAGAAGAGAAAAAACAAAACAACTGCCATTGAATTAATTAATGAGAATAGTGGATTCTTTGGGTTGAAATGCAAATGTAAATCTGTTATTTCTTCAAAGCTTTGGTACCTTTAGTATTATGAAGTGTATAATAATGGCTATTGTATTGTTTTAAGCATGTGGTTTTCAACATGCTTTTAAATTGACTTCAACCCATTGATCACGATATTCATGATCCCTGATGTTTATTTTAGGATTTTAATTTTGATTTTGATATTTTGATTTTGATTTTGATTTTTGTACACCCTGGACTGGTGGCCAGTCAATCACAGGGTTGACATATGGAGACAAACAAACGGGCACTCTCTCAGTCACACCAAGGCCAATTTAGAGTCAGCAATTCACCTTATGAGCATGTCTTTGGTGGTGGGAGGAAGCTGCAGTACCCAGAGAGAGGCCATGCATGCACGGGAGAACATGCAAACTCTGCACAGAAAGACCCTGACCGGGATCCTTCTCACTGTTAGGCAACCGCTCTAACCCCTGAGCCACCCTGCAGCCCCCCAACTAACAGATATTTAATCAAAAACCTAAAAAACTATGATCGTCCCACCAACTTCATGTTAATTGTTTGATTCTTTAGAATTAGTCAGTTTATCAGCACTATTAGCTGTTTCATAGTGACCATGGTGATGTTGCAAAAAGAACTGTTTTGCAAAAGAGTATTCGCGCAGAGTTGCAAGCTTGGCTGCACACCCCTACTTTAATATCAGGATGGTTGGCTAAGTGTTTCTGTTCCACTGGTGGCAGATTGTCGTGTTGTAATCATAACTATGTTGTTTATAGCTGCAGTAGCAGTATCTTGCAAATGTCTCTGGTTTTTGTCCGAGCCACATGTGCCGCAACGCCACATGTCGTACATGCGAAACACATGTGGAGTCTTAAATTAAAAGGGGCCACGGTGTGACGTATTTTCTCGGTTCCACACACATTTTCTCATTTTTTAGGGCTCTCATTCAGAGAGAATCCCTGGGGTCTTCTGAAGCTTAGCAGCAGAGCTGATTTGATGAATGTTGACAAATTTATGGGTTTATCCTCTGTCTGTGAGTGGACCCTCTGCAGCACATACTTGAACTCTCTTCAGACACTGATGTGTTTCCTGTTTGGCACCACAACAGTACAGATGCTCTGTCTTTGTATCTTGTTGTTTTGTTTACCTGACCCGACCACACTGCAATGAAAAGTGACAAATCTACTTAGCCCTTAGATTAGCAGGGTTTATACAGTATTCTCCTGCTTCCTGTCTCTTTATAAAACCAACATTACTTATTTGACTTGCCACAGTTCAGGTCAAATCTTCAGATGCATGTTTAATTTCTAAACCTTAGCACATTTAATTGAAGAAACTTGGTGTTTGGAAGGTAATTTGTCAAACCAGTTGATTTGAAACATTACCATGGGCTTTAGTGAATTGTACTGAAAATATTTATCACTGTTTGACATTTCATAAGCCATTAAAATAAAAAGAAACCTACTGTTTCATACTTTGCAATAAAAAAACACCCTCCATGATGGCTCCTATATAATCTGCACTTTGTATTGATAAACAACCAGCACGCCTCAAGCATCTTAACCAGCCTCACAGACTCACTTTAAAGATTTAAGCTGATACTTCCTTTATCCTCATTTAATCATATTAAGGTTAAACTGTGTGGAGACTGAGTACATATGGTGGCATGTAGTCGGCTTCCCCTCGTAGTGTTGTGTTTTCCATTCAGACTTTAAACCAGCTACCACTGATATAACATCTCTAACAGCAGCTCACTTTCATTTTATTCTAAAGAGGCTGAACACAACAGCTACATTTGATTCCTGCTTTTCTACATCTGTTAAATGTATCAGTGTTTCACTGTCTTTGGAAGAAAGTGCATCAAAACAAGGAAACGTTTTCTCTAGAAATCGGAAACTGCCTTCACTTTTAGACACTGATTTATCAGCATCAGGGTAAATAACTACAAATACTCAATCATGGATTTTGCTGTGGACATCCATTACCGTCTGTGACGGAACTGAAGGAAAATTTGCATCTTTTCTGTTTATGCAGATTATCCTTGTTGTCTGCATGCATAAAAATAACAGTAAAATAAGACCGGATCAAATGTGCAAATCAACAATGATAATGCAAGAAGAACAACCCGAGGGCTTGTTGCCATTTAGTAAAAAAATTGTACTCAGTGTAAAAAACGTCGATTAGTCCTCACCCTCAAAGCGATGACCTGAAGGCAAAAGGTCAAACTCCCTTTGAAACAGATGATTTGGACAATCCAGTATAACATTAGCCCTCCTAATAATCTGCCTGTCATAAACGGCCATAAACCCGGCCTTCCAGCTCCCTGAGATTTTGCCAGCAGTTTTTACAAGACTCCCAGGATGATTCTTATTAGCCTCTAAACCATGCAACAATGCAGACAATTAAAACAGATTCATTTAAACTTCTGATAAGAGAGACGTCTGTATAAGAGACATGGAAAGTTTCATTTCACTTAAGAAAGGTCTTTGTTGAACTGTTTTGGAGGTAGAAACAAAGAAAGGTTTAATTCACATTTTACTGTCAAATAATGTTAGATAATCGTTACTGTATCAGTCTCTTAGAGATTTAACAGTATCAAAATCTCACAGTAGGATAATACCTCTGTACAGTATTTATTGCAATATTAAAAAAAAAAACTAATGAAGACTTGGGAAAAAGTTATAATAGCATTTATTAAACAACAATTGTACTTTGAAAATATGGCAAAAAAGTGCCATAGGTGTGGATAAGGCTTAAAACTATATGCTTATACTTTGGCTCAACCTTTGTTGTCCACCACTGAAAATAGTTGCAGGTCTTTGACGATATTGTACTGTTGTGGGGAAGTGTGGTTGTGAATGCTTCCTTAGGAGTCTTTGGCCCAGCCTGATTGTGCTCCTTGTATCTTTTATAAAGATGTATTTTTGGGCTTTTTATACTTTTATTGATAGAGGAGGACAGTGGATAGAATCAGAAACCGGGATGAGAGAAAGAAGAGACATGTGGGAAATGCCACCCGTGTACATGGGGCACACCTTAAACCACTAGGCTATCTGTGCCCCGTGCTCCTTGTGTCTCTGTGCTTCTTTTGAGGATGATTAATAAAAACAATATCCTCCTGACGAGGTGCTTCACAGCAGTCAGGCAGTGTCTGCATATTGTTTTTGTTTGTCCGTCACTTTTTCTCCTTTTTGATTTCTTGACACCAGGGAACCAAAATGCTTCCACACACCAGATTTAAAAGTGGAGTCTCCACAATCTCAAAAACTTCAGTTGCAGTTACCCAGGTCTCCCTGTAGACGGATTTTCCCTCGTCACTCGTAGTAACCACCATTTTCAGGCTGTTAGGTCAAGCCATGGAGAGGAGTACAAAGGATGATAGGTTCACAAGAAAGTGGGAACCGTAGTACCTACTTCTGTTTGCTCTGCTCTGCACTGAAAAGAGTAGTGGTCATTTTGGTCTGCAAAAAATTGCATTTTTTTTCATTATTAAGTTCTCAGCTTTTGCAAAAACCTCATAAAGCCAAAGGATTGGCCAGATTCCACGCCTGTCATGTGGCAGATCCATCTTGCAAAGCTCCAGTCTGAACAATTGTGCCTGGTCTGAGAATGGACTGGACTAAACAGCGCCATTTAAGGAGACGAAGCTGTATCTAGATATTGTTAACAGTTTTAACAGAACTGGACCACATTTCTTTATCAAAAGAATTGCAAAGACCTGACGCTAGTTTATTTCACCAACTGGAGTCAGTAATAATCGCCAAGTCTCACATTCATAGCCCAGATGAATGTGTGATAATCTATCTGGTGTGTCCAAATACTTTTGCAATAAAGACATCCAAATTTATCACAATGAATAAGAAATTATCTAAAGCACATAAGTATTGCATTCTAACTCAGCATATGTATATTTTACACACTCTCACACCACCTCTGCACAATCAGATGAACCCAAGTGAGGTATCAGCATGAATAGCATTTTCAAATAGCCACAGGTAAAGCTAATGCTGAGTCTTTGATATAAGTGTATTACACGTCATATGATTATCTCACTGTTGGAAAATAGTCCATCACATTTTTTCCTCATGGTGTCATCCCAACATTTCAATAGAATGCCAGTCAAAAAACATAACTGAAAGATTCAAATGTTAGTTGCCTTTATCTAAGCGTATTGATGCATTTATTTTTAGCTGTGTTTCATTTTGCAGGAGCAGAAAGAATGCCAGTTTTCACCCAATCATTCGGCTCTAGTGGTCACTGGGGAAGGAAATTCCAGCGTAATTCAGGATATGATACAGTAGAGTACAATTTTATATGAAAGAACACAAAGCAGAATATCCTGTGAGTACCTCTGTCCATTCCCACCCATGTCCATAAGTGTATGTATCTTTTTAATTTCACCTGCATACATCACAAAAATAAGCATATGTTTTATCATTTATAATATCAATGTTCTGCACCAGCGATAGGATAATAACATCAAAAGACATTCTACTGCTGTATCAATATTTTGTCCCATAGTGTCACTGGGTGATTACAGAGAAAGTTTCCTTAAATTTTCTCATTAAATGAAACTAATCAACCAAATTAATGTTGTGTATTTGTCACTGTAAAGTTAACATGGATTAAGGGAAACTGCTGTCTGCACTCTGACTTCACTTTTTTCCTGATTCTGGCTTTCCCTTCTAATTTTTCTGCACAACCACAGATGCTGCTCTGTCTTTCATGACTCCCAGTAACACTGGCATCTCATTTAAAGGTCCGGCTCCGCATCCATTAGTTACAGTGGAGGGAGGGAAGATAGGCTGCAGCGAGAGAAAGGGAGGGAGAGTGACGGCTATTTAAGGGTTGGAGTTAAAGCAACGGGGGTCTGACCTAAACCCTCCTCACACTTCAGAAGTCCCTCTCCCTCCCTCCCTGTCTTTCTCTCTCACTCTATCTGGGTTTCACTCTCTCCCTTTCTCTCTGTCAGTGAACAAGCTGAACTCCAGCCTGAGCTGTGAACAGAGGGGAGATAAGGAGCCGGCTGAAGGAGGACTGACAGAGCTGCCACCTTGCTGGAGAGGCTGCAAGACAGAGCAAAGCATCATTTTCTTGGCTCCAGTGAATGTGTGAAGACTCAGAGGAAGTCTCATCTTGCATGCAGGGAATTGTGATTTGCATTAGAACAGGTAAGAGTTTAAACCACTTATTTATTTTTTATTCTTGCAGAGATGCAATATTTAAACAGACAAATGCATGGAAAAATTTACTAATTTACTTTACTTTTTTACACCAAGGAGAGTGAGTGCAAGTGTATATATGAACAGTCTTTTAAAATGCTCAAATGAAGTGGGAATTTTGTTGGATTTCATGAGACAAAAGTCCATTTAAGAGGCTTTAATTTTGTTTGTGTGCTCTTTGAATGGTTGAATTCACTTTAAAGAAGTATAAGTCAATTCAGTGGAAAATAGAGGCAAATGCTGCAGTAGTTTCATGCACCTTGTTTTCCCTTGAAGTGGTACATTTCTCTCTAGTGTAGAGTTACTCCAACACCAGAAGGCATCGATTATAGTTTATTGGACGTGCATTCTTGGTGTATACTGCAACTTCTTCCCCAGTCAAACTCTCACAGGAGCCAGTGCAGAGATCAGAGATGACTGAGGGAGAGAGTGAACATGTGCAGGAGTTATCCATATCTTTGATCACTTTGGTAGCCAGACAGCACATCTGAAGCCAGAAGTATTCCCTCATATTTGTCCATTTGAGGATCAATACTCCTAAAATAAATCCAAATACATTTATGTGTGTGCGTGTGACTCTGTCTGGTGAGGTTTTTGCAGTCCGATGATTCATCACATTACCCTGGGCGATGCAATTCAGCTTTCATTGTGTGTCATTTTTCCATCTTGGAGATTGAATTAAAGGGAAAAGTGGGTAGCTGGATTTGCCTGTGTGGGCAAGGAGAAAAAATACTTCATCCATTCAGTCCATTAGCTCTGCTTAATTTAAACCTAGTCTAGCTTACAGTAAGGTTGTCAAAATGTTAGACCCTTAAATATAAAAAGGACCAAAGCTTGAAAAGAAACAACCTTTCAATAAGACACATGCTATTTTGTCATTTCAAGGGCACAAAACAGCAGCGGTTTACCACTCACTGTAGTAGCTTCCTGCTCTCACAGTGATGTAAAATGAGGACACTGTTGCTCCTGTGAATGTCTCATTTCACCTAAAAAAACTGAGTAGACAAGTCAGAAGTAATCATACCCTGTGATAACCAAAATTCCACTTTCATTCACCCTCTCCTCAGCTATTTTAATGCACTCTATCTATTGCAAGGTTTTTTTCTGTGTTTAAACTAATGTTTTTTCGATCTACCCAAGGTTCCCTATTTTCATTCAAATAAAAGGATGTTTTAATCCAAACAGGAAGTAAATTCCCTCAGTTTAGGGCAGCACAAATTACAAAATTAAAGCATAACAAATAACTAGGGATGTAACAATACCAAAATCTCACCGTACGGTAAAACCTCAGTAACAAGTCCATGATGTGGTATTTATTGTGGTATCAAAAACCCCAAATCCACAATTGAAGACTTGGAAAATCAGTGACATTACCATTTATTAAACAACAGTTGCATTTTGAAAATTGCAGTACATGCAAAAAACATTTACTTACACTTTGGCTTTAGCATGTTTACTAACCTTCTGAAACCTTTACTGATACATCGTATGATCTGCCCACATCATGCATCTCTGCAAATCTTCCCAGGCTGATGATTTGCCAAGTGGCTCCTCACGTTTCTCGTATTCCTTTTGAGTGTGCCACCACAGTCTGGTGGTGTCTGCCAATTATTTTTTCTCCTTTCTCATTTCTTGACATCAAGGAATCAAAACACTTCCACACAACAGTTTCAAAAGCAGCCGGAGCCTCCACAAGCTCAAAAACTTTGTCGCTCAGTTCTCCCTTGACACTCTTAGCATCCACCATTTCTGCACTGTTAGAGCAAGCCAGTGAGTGGAGTGCAAAGGATGATGGGTATGCAAGGGCTGTGGTTACTCTAGTTCCCACTTCCATTCGCTCTGCTCCACAAAAACTGCACTATCTGCCCTGCAGACCTACCGTTTGAAATCGTCACGTCCACAACAGTGTCGAGACGCTTCTGTCACTGCGATACTGCATAATTAACGACTCCGTTACATCTCTGTAAAGAACACTTGTGAAACTCCTTTAGCTTAACTTCACTTTAACATGGTTGCGCTATAGAGACAGAAACTTAAAATCTGAATGCATGTTGACCAGGGATCCCTGGATATCAGTGAGTCATTTTGTTCATGCGCTCCTGCTTTTTTCTAAACTGATAACAGTATTGAACACTGTATACATGATAGACACCTTAAAGCTGTCTCATACTTAAGCAGTGCAGCTCTATTTAAATAATACATCTAAATATGTCCCTTCTATTTGTTTTCCAAATCAAAAGACTGATACAAATTGCTGCAAATTTTGAATATGTTTAAAAAAAATGCAAGGTTTGAAATGCAAAGTAATTGAATCTAAAGCATGCAGTTAAAAATGGTTCATTACAATTCTCTCTTGAAATTCAGCAATTACCTGGGATTTGAAAAATCTATTTGACAGCCCTGAAATGAAAGTATTATCAGAAATTGCAAGGACCTCTGGCACACTGTCTAAATTGCACAAATAAACTTGTTGTGTATTTGTTCAATGTTTTGTGCAATTTTCTTCTTTCCTCTTTTCTTGCTGTGACATTGAAACAGGTATCAGTGTTGCGTGGTTCTCACTAGTATCATGCTGAAGTTTAAAGTTCTGGTAACTCGACAACCTTAACCTTCAGACTTTAGTTTTTTTCCCCTAAATTTTCCCACTGGTCTCTAAATGCACATCATCTCCTGCCCTGTCTTTTTCAAACTGGGATGTTTTACAGCCTCCTGCTATGCACCGTGTCCTAGGATGTGTCCGTGCAGCAGTGAGAAAGGTGTCTTGTTGAACAAACCTCTGTCAGGGCAGAGGGACAGCTGGTTTAGTAGCTGAAGCTCCCTCAGGGCTCGTGCTGCACTGTTTCCCTCTGCGTGACCTCGACATGCAGAGCCAGGGGTTGATCATAACTCAGCATCACACGCCTCTTGAGTTTTATGTCAAAATGTGTCCGATTATTTCTGTGTCCTAATTTCCAGGGTCAGTCTGGAAACAGGGGTGTTGCATGATGGCACGAAGAGTTAATGACGGCATTGTACAGAGGTTTATGTGCCACATAGGTCATGTTGTTCCTTCTTCCAAGGCAGAGAATTAAGTCATAGCTGAGCTCATTTACAGTTCACAATATTCAGATAGATGTGTGTATAGGATCATGTAAGCGTCCTGTTCTGTGTGAGCTCTAACTGTGTCAGTGTTGTTTAACGCTGGGCATTGTAAATCTGCCAGGATGTCCAGAACCAGGTGTGTCATTTATGAGGGGGGATGTGCACAGATGGCTCTCTTGAAAGTGGAAGATGTTCCAGCTGATTCAGATCAGCTTTTATTAGCAGTGAGAGAACATCTTCTAATACACCAGTCATCCATAAATAAATGTGCTGAAAGAGAACATTTACTATAAAGCTGAAAAAAGAAGCACTTATCAATCTGACTTATTTGGCTTCCTTCAGATTGGTCAGTGCCGCCTCAAAGAGATGCTACAGCTCTTCTGTTAATTGTCCTTTTATGTTCATCAGCAGGTTAAATGTTCAAAGTTGCATAGTTTAGACAGCGCTGTAAAGCCCAAAAGTTTAAAATTATCCAATTTTGTCAACCTGGAACCACTAATTTTAGGGTTCAGCTGTAGTAATAGTCACTTTGCTATACTCAGTCATTATCTGACAACACTAGAAGTTACTATTTTCGATAAATTTGTCACAGTGTTGAGATTTAATGTTATTAAATATAATAGAGTTTAGGATTTTAATCACATACTGATCATTTTGTATGGCAAACTGCGACTAAACTATGATATAGTATATTTTGTAGTCCTCTGAGGTAGTTTGCATGCACAGCGACAAACAAGTATTGTTGTAGTTTACGAGCTTGTTGGTGGATAATCCTCATGCTGAAGCCGGTCTTCCAGTTCAATTAAACCACACCTGTAGCTACCGCTTTCTTCTCCTAAAATGATGCTGATTGGTCCGTTTTCAGACCCGGCACTTCAGACTGGAGCTTTGCAAGATTGTACTGCCTGGTGACAGACATGGAATCTGGCCAATACATCTGCTTTGCAAATTTATATTGCTAGAAGTCAAGTGTGTAACAGCATGTCCTAACAGCATGCAACATGAGCAACTAAATACTCTTCATTCAGTAACTTCCTAGTACACTTTCCCAACTGTTTGTTAGCAATGCAGTGGGAAAGCAGCCAGTGAAATGCTCCCCAATGCCTCATTCAAATGTTCCTTTTCCTTCACTCACGTTGAAATGGACGAGGAATGAGGAACAAGGGAGATTGGCAAGGTGCTGGGAGTGTTCTACTGGAAGATTTTCTTGATGTTCTTTCACTTTTCTCGCTCAACACAGCTTGTAAGCTTGTTTCACAAAGTGAATATGGTGATGCCTTGATAATATCCACATCAAAGTTGTTTTTTCACAGCAGCAAAATTACTCATCTAGCTGTCATCAAAACTTAACATGCTCACTGCCATCAAAGCACCACATTTTTAGATTTCTAACTGACACACCAGATAGGCTGGATCTCATATCCATTGGATGGGATGTATTTTACCTCCATTCCAGTGCTGGGCAATATGGTTCATAAATTGTAGCTCTGATTTTTTTTTACACCAAACTTGATTCATGATTTTAAACCATTTTAATAGTTTTTTTTTGGGGGGGGGGTTATATAAAAAAGAAACTACTAGAAAATGTTTCTTTTATTTTTATTAACAATACGTAACAAAATTCAGCTGATGGTTCCTTTAAAGGTCAGAGTGGGAGCTGCAGACTTGTCTTTAAAAGTGCACCATGGAGGGTTATTTACATCAAAGCTCAGGCTCTGAAAGTTTGCTTTCTCTCTCCATGATCCATGCACGTAAACGAGACCATCAAAGGAATATTGATTATTTCTGTATATGTATTTGAACACTGTGGTTACACATGAGAATTAAATCTTCTTACTGTAGCTTTTACTTTTGGTATTACAGCAGTAAAATTTAATAGAAAATCTCAATTTTCAAAATCTTGATTTTTCAAAAACCCAGTTTATGGACTTAATAGATCTGTTGCCCAGCCCTACCTCCATCTGGGCAACCGCCTACAGTCTGTGTTTGGGAAGGGCAGAGCCTTTGAAAATTATCTACAGAGTGTGATTGGATGAATGTTCTGTCTGTCACATTCATTATGGGCCAATCAGAGCAACTACACACATGAAGCTCATAATGTGAGCTCAACAGGCAGCTGTTATCTTTGTTCACTATCACTGGAGCCAGCTGGTAAATTAAACTTGGCTGGGAGAAGAATGAAAACATCTTTTTTACCAAGAAAAGCTTTCAGTTTGATTCTTAGCTCATCTTTTATTAACGAAATGTCCAATCCTGATAAAACTGTAGCTATAACTGCATCCGAGCTAATTGCATCATGTGTCTGCACTGTTCACAGGTGTTAGTACAACTGCTCAAGCAACGGCCTCGCTCTCCTCTGATGACACTGGTCAGTCCATTCATTCTTAGATCGGGCATAAACGTTTTAGCTTGAAGCTTTGCAAGATAAATCAACCCGATGACAGACATGGAAGCTGGCCAATCCACTGGCATTGCAAGGTTAATAGTTTAAACGGAGATAAATGAATATTTAACAGATGCATTGCAGACAGGGATAGTCCAATAATGCAGTACAATATCTGATGCCTACTTGTTTTTAGGACACATTGTTATTACAGTTGTGTTTAATACTCCCATAGTAGAAAATTAAAGACATGCCCATCCCTAAAAAAGTGCTGCTCCAAAGCCAACTCTCATAAAGAAACAAAGGTCTGCTCCCATGGGTGACATCTACATTGGTATTTATCCAAAATGGTGAGTCAAACATGCGTTTGCAAGTCTGAAGATGATGTTGGCTTTGAATGTCACTTGTTATAAATAAATATTTCAAAGGCTGTTTCCTGGTGTGCAGACGTCGTTGCTTCTCTCTAAACAGTCTCCTTAGATGAGATCCAATAATTGCAAATAAACACTAAATAGTGCATCCTGTCTAGGCTCAACTGGGGACACATGAAGCTCTGCTTTATTATGTTATTAGGACCTATTTGCAGTAACTGTGCAGCCATGGGGATATTTGTAAGTTTTTTAACAAGGTGTTGCAGTTTCTATTGTTTGTATGTGTAGTACAGCTTTTCTGCATTACATTCATAATGTTATATGTCTTAAAAGCTCAAATCATGCTACATCACACTTAACCTGCATCACCTGGTGACATATTAATCCGAGGTTTATTATACTAATATGGCTACTGAATAGTATTTATGCTCCAGTGGGGATGTTTTTCCTTTATTAGCAAGGTGTTGTAATTTCTATTGTTGTAATCACCATAATAATTGGTACAGCCTGCACACTTGAGATGATTTCCAGATGCCCACAGAACCAAACTTGACCATGGAAAGTAAACATGGTGCAATGTCACAGATGAACAAACAAATTAGATGCACATGATTACATTTCATTGCTGACACACTGCAGTCCGGCACAAATGTTTCCGTAACAAATATGTCCAGAGAGGCCGTGCTTAAACTGCTCTCATGGATGTTTGCAACGCTAACTGTCTGTGTTTCATCACCAGTAGCAGCCTGCAAAAAAGGAATGATCAGAGACAACAAATTAAACATTAAATCTTTCACCCAGGAGCTTTTTCAGTCAATGCAAATGTAGCTTGGGCAGTGTGTAGACACGTATTTTAGTGCCTTTTTTTTTCTTGACTAGGCAAAACAGATGTCCTCACTCCGTGGCCAACATTCCCAGTTTCTCTTTTCCACGCGGGAAAATTCCCTTCTCGCTGCCAGCATGGGGGGAAAGCTCTGAAGCTACAGCAATTCTGGATTATAGCTTAGTGAACAGGTTATATTTATTTCAATTTTGTCTCCAAATTGTCTTCCCATGTCCCGTCGTCAAATAAAATGTCCTCGGTCAACCTCTACGCTGCTTTAAATGATTTATTCCTGGCTTATTTTAACCACAAGGACTATTACACTCATATAATATAACGCTGCAGTGCCTGTTAATACAGATAAATGGCTGTAGTATCATATAATGTCTGAATAAAATCATATTAGTGTTAATTTATGAGCATAGAGCAGCAACAGGAAGCCAAGTGAGTAATGATAATCATTATTTTTCTTATAAAGAGGGTAAAGTTCAAAGTAACTGACAATAAAGCAAACCAATGGTGTTGAACCAAGACTTTGATGATTCAAGTTCTGCAAAATTCAATATAAAACCAAAGATTACAGTGCTAAATAATCAAAACAAATAGTAGGGCTGGGCAATTAATAAGAAAATTAGATTAAATTACAATATGTCCCGCTGCAATTTTCAAATCGGAGAATTTATAATATTTCTTTAACCAGAAATTTGAGTCAAAATACCGGTTTAAAACTTTTATTTGCAGCAGAGATGTTTTGCATTACATATGCAATCATTTAAGACCCTTTTTTGAAAACAGTCTACAAAAAAATCATACTTTCTTCTTTTTGTAAATTTTTTAGGATAAAATATGAAGATGACATTCATATACAATTCATATGCAATTTACAAAATGAGTCAAAATCATCACAATTACAAAATGAGTCAAAATCATCACTATTACATATTTTTTTCAAAATTGTGCATCCCTAGTATTATCTCATATAGTGTTGGTTATAATATAGAATGATCTGTTACTTGTGTTTGTTTGAAAATACATAAGATAAGGAACGGAATAATTGATCAGCACATTGCAATGTTGGGGAAAAAATCGCAATCGCAATTAAATTGTTTTCCCAAATCATTCAGCCCTAACAAATAGGGTGCTATCCTGCAGAAAGAGACGAATGTTAAGATTAATAATTGAATAAATGATGTTGATTTTAAGACAAGATTTAAAAGACAAGAACTATACATTGATGATGCGACAGGAAGTTTGAAGCACAAGACAATAAATAAATATTTTTTTAATTTATTTGAAAATTGGCCAGAGTTTGCATATTTCATAGACTTGGGAGTTTAAAAATTTTCATGCATTAAAGCAGCGATATGAACAATAGTTTTAAAGTTGATCTAATAATACAGTAATAACATTTAACATGGAGAATAATGTCTAGTGCCTAGTCTCTCTCTCTCCACAGACTGCCCAGTCGCCTGCTTTCAGCACTATGTAACTTTAGCAGGGTACCATGTTGTTTTTTTAAGCAAGAAATGCATGCAACTTAATGGCAGTAGTTCACACACCAACCTTCAGCCAAGAAGAAGCCAGTTAACTTGTCTCTGCACTGTTTGATAGAGTGGCTAACGCTAGGAGATGGAAGAGGAGTTATCAACATAGAAGCTGAAGTAACAGTGACAATCTGACAACAGAGTGTACATTCGTGCAGATGTTATTTTTGTCAGTTTGTGGTGTAGCATTGTATCGTAATCTGTGTCATTATTATCTCATGTTTAGTAGCCTTAGCAGTTACGCGTTACTCAAGTTATATCTCTGGCCCGCTTACAAGTCAATGAATAAATCCATCTTGCACTAAAAAGTTGTTAACCTTGCAGCTCCTGTCATCAGGCGGATCCATCTCACAAAGTTTCAGTCTGAAATGTTGTCCCTGGTCAAAGGCTGGCCTGACCAATCAGCATTATTTGAGGAGAAAGAGGCAGCAGCTATGGATGTGGTTCGGTTGTACTGCAGGCCTGTTAACAGTGTGGAAATCAGCATGGATGCAGCTATAATGGCAGTTTTATCAGAACTATGTAGAAAACATTTCTGCTGTCTCAACAAGCATGTAATAACTTAACCTTACATCATGGCAACAGTTAAATCGATGGACTCCACATGCAATCAACAGGCTGTAGACACTAGCAGAGTCATATTTGTACAAAATCCAATAATAGTACTTTACCCTGTATATCATTGTGCTTCTCACACCTCTTCTGTCTTCACCAGCCTCTGTTGGTCAACAAAAGAGGTGTAAAAGTAAGATCTATGCTTTATGATGGTGCAATGGAAATTCAAGACTTCTGTGCCAAAGGGCACCAAAAAACAGAGACTAAGCTGCTGTTTTTGTTACTTGTGAAACTTTTTTTCAAGAAATTTAAAATGTTTCAAATTACCAAGCCGACCTTCAGCTGGAACAGGCCTCATGACGATTTTGTAAGATTCATTCTTTGCCCTTAAGATTGCAAATTGTCGGTCTTTGAGTCTTGTAAATTTTTCTCGAAGCAGGTCAGAGACATTTCTGAAGGCTGTCTTTTCTGATTTACAACAGCAGCAGTAACCTGCCTTTATCCAGGCACACACCAGATGTGCGAGACCTCGTGAAACTCGAGCTGATTTTTATATCTGTGTCTTTAACAGAAGAAAACATGCTGGTCAGGGGCACATGAAGAAAGAGAGGTCAGGTCATGAGTCAGGACAGAGGGCAGAATAATAAAAGAGGGAAGAGGATTGATGGGGGGGAGTTGTCCTTCTTAGTGTTACCTTAGCTCCAAACACTTTTAAAACACTGTGGTGACAGAAAATATGTCTTAAATGTTAATTTGATTTAAGGAATGCATAATCCTGCCTGTCATCCTGTTACAAACACATTAAACAGAAGTAAAAACAGCAACCAAAGGAAAATATTCTCTTCTTTGATGCTCTAATCTTATTATTACCACAACTTATCAAAATGACATCTGTTGATTCCTGCTTCTACAATCTATTGTGTCATAAACATAAAATGTTACTCCCAATCTTTGTCGGTAGCTCTGCATATTTAAGACTAACCAGAGCACATGCAAGCTCAATTTGCAGATAAACCCTTAATGCTTTAGCCATCAATCTTAATAACAGCATCAAACATGGAGGAGTGGAAAAGTCATGTCAAAGATTGCCTTTTATTATGGCACTTTGAAGCTTTTTCTTTACAAATAATGGGTATGATTTTTACTAGCTTAGGGTTTGATTGAAAGAAGTGAGAAAGATTGCTACACAAATGACTTAAGAGGGTTTAAATGAACATGACCCTTGCTCGAATATAGGGCTTGACATGTAAAAATTAAAAGTGCTTTTGATTTTTTACACTACAGCTCATACATTTTGATATAATAGCACTGCTTTAAGAACCTGTTTCATCCCTTTCTCTAATATTACCTTGCCCTCCTCCATCCCAAAAGCTTCAGATCACTTTGCATCACATTCAACAACAGGAAAACCTCCAACCAGCAGAATGACATAAAGGAAAATTGTTAGCATCTTGTGCCCAGATTATGCAGGTTTTCCATCTGCCAAGGAGGCCAAATGACATACTATAGTACATGATGTAGCAAAGAATAGCAAAATAGCAAATTGTCTACTTTCTTGTGTGGCACTTCCAGTGCCGTTGTTCTCTTCTTGCATTTTTTCTTTCAACAATATTTGCTTCTCAAAGTATTCAAGCGGAACTTATGGAGTCTTGACCCATCTTGCTGTGACACTTATTGCAAGAAAAAGTAAAATAGTATACGAGTGCTGCAGTACAGTGGAGGCTTTCAGGCTCTTTTGCAAGGGTTTGCATATTTTCTGTCATCAATCAAAGACAATCTTTTTGTAGGAGAGAAAATAATTTTACTCCAGTCTTTGGATTTGAGTTTTTTTCTGCAAGTTTTTATCAAAAAGATTGGATGGAAGTTTTGATTTATCTGCAGGTGCTTCTGTTTTTAGCATCTCTTGAGGATGAAATATGTCCCGTTTATAAAAAGAAAGAAAATCCTTTCCAAAAGGATTGTGAGTGCAGTCATGGTTACCTGAAATGCAACAAACAGTCTTCTGAACCTTAAACCTTGTTGAACATCCCTGGCCTTCCTGAAGCTGTTGTTACCTGATAGCTGAATGTCAGCATCATCTTTGTAAAAAGTTTCCAAAAGTCCTCATGAGAACCTGAATCCAGGTGCATCACATATCTTTTCATAGCCATCTCTGCATGAAAAATTCCCTCATGGAAGTCGTTTTTCATGGGTTTGCATGCGTAAGCTCTCAGAACAATCAAAGGATCTGGATGCAGTCCTCTATCACAGACAGATACTATTCATTGTAGAGGTAAAGCTTACTGTAACCCAGACAGGTGTCCTGTCTGGTCTATATTTGCTCCCTGTGTGTGGTGTGGAGATTTAGCACAGGAAACTCTAGGTTTATGCAGGAACAGGTCATGAGAAACACACAAAAATGAAAGTTTATCTTAAATTCAGCCTTTGGGTTAAGTTTCAATATTCTTTACAATATAACAGCTTTTTATAAATCAGAAAAATGATCTTAATCCAAACAATGAAACTTTAAGACAAGATTTTCAGGCCAAAACAAATTCTATTTTGTAATGCACCTAGCATTACTCAGCTTCTCCCTCCACACTGGCCCCGATACACTCCTCCCGTTTCACCAACAAGTTTCTGCGAGATAGAAAGGGTTGTGTATCTTTAGTCAGTTGTCATATATTTCTTGACTAAGGAAAATAATTTAATTCCCTTGGTCTATAAAGTCTGTTGGTTTCCCTTTAGTTGTTGTCTTGTTGTGATACTTCTTCATTACGAAATCCCAATGTGATTGCAATTTTCAAATCCCATAAAATGCAATATTTCTCTGAACTGAGAGGTGTTTCAAAACACCATAACATTTTATGAGACAGAAGTGTTATTCTCTACGTATCATACAAACTTTCAAGTGTAACATGCTTACAGAAAAATTTGCAACAAAACAACAACCATACTTTCATTTTTTTGTACGTTTGTCTTGTTAAAAATGAGAATGGCAAAATGATCATTCCCTTCAATACAAAAAATCACATTAAATTTGCAGTGAGTCAAAATGATAACAAATAAGATATTGTTTCAAAATTGTTCAACCTCAGTTCTATGCTTGAAATATTGTGTTTGTTGTAACGTAGAATGATTTTTTGCTTGTTTGTTGAGATGTACAGTACTGTGCAGAAGTTTAAGGCATGTTTGGGCAAAATTTGAGGCTGAAGTAAAGTTTGTAATGGAGAGGGCCCCATCGGGCAGGAAGGAGGATCGACACAGCCCAGGTCATGCTCTGGATATCTTTGTACATTACCAAGGGCATGGAAAAATAATCTGATTAAAACAAAAAAACTATAAATTTAGGGCGGAGTTATGGGTAGATGTGGCGCTTAAACATAGCCTAGGTTACCGTTAGGGCGGGTAGGAGGGTTGGCACAACCCCCTGGTTGTCGTGTGTATGTTCTAAGCACCTGAAAACTGTTGATCGTTGCTGGGTGTATTACCAGGGTTGCAAAGGCCTGGACAAAAGAAATGCTGTTAAGCTAGACTTTGGCTGCTGAGCGACACACGTACATGTCAAATGTGTTGACACTGACTCTGGCCGCCCTCCCTCCTCTCTTCAATCCGGGGTTTTGGAACATCAGGACCTGTGAAGAACCGTTAGCTCTCTATATGCCTAAAACTTCTGCACAGTACTGTACATGATTTGAGGAACTTGCATATTAAACTGCAATCACAATATTGGAAGGAAAAATCACAATTAGATTATTTTCCCAAATGGTTCAGTCTACCTTTGTTAGTCTCTAGAAGAAAAGGGTTTGAACTGTCTTCTATTTGGTTCAGTAAAGTCAACAATGTGCAGTTTCTGTGCAGCTGTTTTGCTCTTTTAGTACTCTCTGTTTCTGTCCATCTACTAGTTGTAATTCAGTAGCTGAGCTTTCAGCCTGTGGTGAGAAAGACTCACAGCCCTTGTCTCTCTGCCCTCCATCTGTCACGTGTTCTCTTTAACAGAGGAGCATCCTCAGTCATGCAATGTTTTTCTTTTTTTTTGTTGTTTTTTTTTTTTAAGATTTATTTTTGGACTTTTTCGTGCCTTTATTAGAGGACAGTGGATAGAGTTGGAAACAGGGAAGAGAGCAGGGAGAGACATGCAGGAAATAGTGCCACGGGCCGGATTTGAACACGGGTCGTCTGCGTATATGGTGCCCGTCTTAACCACTCGACTACCGGTGTCCCCCAAGTCATGCAATGTTTATTTACTTATCTGTATACTCTCTGTTTCCTTTAAATGCAGGGTTATGACCTAACAATAAAGAAAAGCGGTTAAAGTGTGACATCAACCCTCTTCAAAGTGGTCTATGTAGCCACTTGCAATACACACTGACTAGGGTGAATTTTTTCATTGGTATCATCCAGAGATGGTGGCACACTTACAGTACTAAATGTGCATATCTCAGTACTTCATACTGGTGCATCAGTGGCATTGGTGTATGGAACCCAGCCAACTCTTTAGATAACAGAAAAGGTATTAACAGTGCACTTTATACATCAGGTTTTATGCTCCATGTCTCCAGAAGTGAGGACGTGCAGAGATGAAGTAGTCAGTGCAGTCATCGTGGGTCTTTTTCTATTGATTGTTCTTGCATGCAGTGCTTACTCAGATCCTCTGGAAACTCAGCCTTGAGTGATCCAAGCAGGCTTTCCCACGCTGAGGAAGAAGCCTGTCATTAGTTCTAGTTTGGCTCCCACAAATTATAGTGTTTCAGTGTCCAGCTGATGAAGTCATCAGAGAGTCGTGGGCAAAGAGGAAATCCCGCTGTATGGGATATATTCTGCAGCTTTTCTTATGTTATATATACCATTACATTTAAAACAGCTGATACTTTTCAACAATGTGTAGAACTACAGAGAGAGCAGTTGACATGCCAAGACAACTGAGGATTCTTTAGTGATAAAGCCTTTTTTTTATAGAGCAGTATATACTTTCTAACCCAGAGTAGCAGGAAAAGAATCTGGGCTGTATTAACGTTGTTTTTACCTGCTTTTTATAGTTTAGTTTTTACAAGCAACAAGTTAGAAAGAATGCTAGTAATGTTTAAAGTCTTCCTGAATTGCTTCATATATGCATCTCATACAAAACATGTTATTTTCTTTTCCAGACCCTTCATCATCAACCAGGGCCGGCCTTTAATCAGAGGTTTAACTTAAATTTACTTGACTAAATCCACGTCTAGCATGGGTACAAGAGGCCTTCTAGGCTGCCTCTTCATCACTGCTTTGCTCAGCTCCTCACATGCTGGGCTTGTGAAGAAAATCCTCCGGCATCGACGGCAGACTCTGATTCCCTCTGATGAACATAACATCAGCCTCCCCAGTGCGGATCATCCGGTAGTTTTTAACCACGTCTACAACATCAACGTCCCGGCCAGCTCTCTGTGCTCTGTGAACCTGGACGCCCCAGAGAGCACGCAGCTGCTGCCCAAAGACGCTCCGTCCTCTCTGAGCCATCAAGCCACTGAGCACACAGTAGATGGGGAGAACCAGATCGTATTCACCCATCGTATCAACATACCACGGCGGGCTTGTGGATGTACAGATGACATGCCGGGCCTGAAAGACCTCATGAGTCGGCTGGAGATGTTAGAAGGAGAAATTTCAGCGTTAAGGGATCAGTGCAGCAGTGGTGACGGGGGCTGCTGCAGTGCACAGGCTACAGGTAGGTCTGATCTGTCATGCAGAATACAGCCTGTAGTGTAAAATAATCACCACTAGGGAATATTTCGTAACCCTGTTAGTCTTCTTCAGTATGAGACATCTGTTCCAGTCATCTGATGAGAACTTCTTTGGTATTTAATGAGTGGGTTTGATCCTCCCAGTAACTCAGTTACCTTTTGAATGGGGCTTTGTGTATCTCGAATGACATGCAGTGTCTGAATATCAGTGACAGAAGTTTCTCTTGTCCTTGCTGACCTTTGAGAAGGATTATTTTAATAACAGACTCCCAAAGCAATTCCAAAGTGCCTGAACTGTGCAGAAAATTTATACAAGCCCTTTTATACAAACAGCAGCAAGCTGAAAAATGAAGTCAGCGCCAGGTTATAAAAAGTTAAGTGAGCATCCACTTCCACACAAGGCTGGCTGCAAAAGCCAAAGAATCCTCATTTGAATGGCCATTTTTACAGCAGAAACAAACCTGTCTACTGCCTGGTTCAAGGACAGCTTTGGTCTCAGTAGATCGTTTTCTCATTTTTGAAAATTTTTTCTGTTTTTTTTTTCTACTTTTTCTACGTATGCAGGGCTGAGGATAGTGTATGTTACTTTGAAAAGGGGGAGATGTGTTATAAAGGAAATAGTTCACTGATGTCAGGCCAAAACCTTGTATCTCCATTTTTCATGATTTTACGGTTTTGTTTTGTTTTTCATAAATCAGTGCTATTTGTCATCGTTTACATCTGTTACTTGGTTTGGACCAGTTTTAAAGCAATAAAAAGTACCAAAAAGATGCTGACTATGACCATTCACTGTTAAAATAAGTGAAGCAGTGTCTTTTCCTGAGAAGTGTTGATTTTGGAGATATGAGGCTTTTGTCCAAAGCAAGCAATATGCACCAATTGTGAGATTAGGCTGGCAGCATTAAAGTATTTGGAAACAACAGATATGACACAATAATTTCTGATGGCTGATGTTTGTCAACATTGCACTTGGACCAAAAGTGTGATTACTTGTAAATTTAAAGAGAAAGATTCAAGGTGGGTGTTGTGATTGATTATTAAAAATTAACAGCATGCTTTCTTTTAGTATGGGATCACTGGATATACATGAGCAGAACATAAGTTAAAGAAAGGGTTGCAAAAAATAACACATAATCAAAGTTTCTGACTGTAGCTTTAACATTTGATTTGACTTTAGTTAAGTACAAGTAAAAAAATATTTTCATTTTTCAAAATCTCAGCTTTCCAAAAATCCCATCAGTCTGGCTGCAGACCACAGCCGTGAGACTCCACCATTGTAAGAACATAAATACATGCAACAAACCTCCAAAATAAAATCAAAGTACACATCCAGTTAGAGTTAGGGTAAAAGGCTATGGAGTTAAGGTAAGGTGGATTAGAAATGGTCTTAATGACAGTAAACAAATCTAATTTTTATTACAAACTTTGAGTCTTTCACACCTAAAGTAGCCAACCTGACCAGCAAACCCTGATTATAAGCTATTTGATAACAGTGTGTTCAGAGAAGAAAACTCAACCTCCATGAAAACACACCCATGCAGCTGTTAGCACTAAAGCTAGCCATTGCTTGTATAGCATCTCCTAAAACAGCAAATACATCATTCTTGTAAATTATGCCACTTCCATCCTGACAGAGTGATGTCTCAGAGCAGCGGCGGTCTCCAGTCAGACCCCCCTTTAAAAAAATCAGATTTATTGATTAGATTGATTTATTGCCCAGCCCTGGTCAAGTCAAACATTAGGTGAAATGAGCATTTGTAATCTAGTGCTGCTGTTCTTTGGCTTCAAAGCTCCTCTTCAGAAACCAATATGTGACATCACTCATGCTATGTCTGTGTTTTTCCCTGTCAGTGAGTGCAGAGTTCATGTAAGGTCTGATTTTTCTGATGTGTAAACAGAAGAAAAGGTCTAGACAATTTAAGATTTCACTTTCTGTTTTTATGAAAAGGAGAAGACACTAAAGAAGATGTGTACACAGGATGCGAATGAAGGATGCTTATTTTTGCTTTGGTTTTTAATGTGGCCAAACTTTAGACTTCTTTACATGCCCATTCTTGCAACACAATTCTTCTCATTAAAGTTAAAAACCTGCTGGCTGACAATTTCATTTTATTCAGAATTGTTATTTAAATTTAGGCATTTGTTGGTGCACTAGTGATTTGAAGAACTCAGATGTTATTGATTGTTTGGGCTTTGAAAGCTCCAGAGCCTGGATTTGATCCTTATTCCTGCTGCAGCAGCTTTCTTTTCACAAGAGTGAGTTTTCAGGTTGGGTCAATAACTTATAATCAATTGAAATGTCTTTACTCTTTTCTGTCAGGTGATGTGGGAACGAAACCTTACTGCAACGGTCATGGAAACTACAGCACTGAAATCTGTGGCTGCGTGTGTGAGCCGGGCTGGAAAGGACCCAACTGCACTGAGACCGACTGCCCCAACAACTGCCAGAACCGAGGCCGCTGCGTGGATGGAAAATGTGTGTGCTTCAAAGGCTTCAGCGGAGAGAACTGCACACTCGAAGTCTGCCCCGTGGACTGTGGAGAACAAGGCCAGTGCGTGGGCGGTGTTTGCATCTGCCTGGATGGTTACTTCGGCGAGAACTGCTCTCAAACAAAGTGCCTCAACAACTGCCAAGGCCGCGGCCGCTGTGTGGAGGGAGAATGTGTGTGTGAAGAACCTTGGACCGGCCCAGACTGCACTGAACTCATCTGCCCTAAAGACTGCTACGACCGTGGACGATGTGTGAACGGCACCTGCTACTGTGACAGCGGATACACCGGGGAAGACTGTGGGGAAAGAACCTGTACAAACAACTGCAACGGTAACGGTTTCTGCGTGGACGGCCGCTGTGTCTGCATAGCTGGCTTCAGTGGCGAAGACTGCGCACAGCTCACCTGCATTAACGATTGTAACGGCAGAGGAACGTGTTTCAACGGGGTTTGCATCTGTGACCTGGGGTACCAAGGTGAAGACTGCAGCCAGTTAGCATGTCTGAATAACTGCAACCACAGAGGTCAGTGCATAAACGGTCAGTGCTCCTGTGATGTTGGCTTCGTTGGAGATGACTGCTCTGAGCTTTCCTGTCCAAACAACTGCCTGAACAGAGGCAGGTGTGTTAACGGACAGTGCGTCTGTGAAGAAGGCTTCGCCGGCGAGGACTGCAGCATCAGAACCTGCCCTTCAAACTGCTACGGCCGCGGCGAGTGCGTTGACGGACTTTGTGTGTGCCATACAGGCTACACAGGTAATGACTGCGGGGAACTGAGCTGCCCAAATAACTGCCAGAACCGCGGGCGCTGCATCGACGGACAGTGCGTCTGTGACGAAGGCTTCAGCGGGGAGGACTGCAGTCGGAAAGCATGTCCGAATGACTGCCTGGGCCGGGGTTACTGCGTCGACGGGAGGTGCGACTGTCAAGAAGGCTACTCAGGAGATGACTGCTCTGTGCTCACATGCCCGGCCAACTGCAACAACAGGGGGCGCTGCGTCAAAGGAAAGTGTAGGTGTGAGAGTGGATACGAAGGAGAGAGCTGCTCAGAGCTAAGCTGTCTCAACAACTGCCAGGACCGAGGTCGCTGTGAGAACGGTCGGTGCGTCTGCGATGAGGGATATATCGGAGAGGACTGCTCAGAAGGTAAGAGGCTCTGATTATAAAAGAGGAAGTGTAAGGAATATTATTAAAAAATAGGGACATTGGACAGTTTGCTTTCTTCTGACTTTTATTCTGAAACTCCATTAGAAGTAACTTAAGTTTACTGTTCTTAGAATTACATTAGTGTCTTTCACACCTTTTCCAGTCACACCATGCCATATGGCTTCGCTCTCTGCTCCACCTATTTATTTATTGTTTCTTCAGGCAAATGTCTCAGACTCAGCATAGTTAGTCTGTCTCAGTGTCACTTGTACTAACTTTATTTGAGAAATAATCCCACTCAGTAGCCAGAAGGGAAATACTTTCTTTCATGAACGTATGATTGGTTCAACAGGTTTTGACAACATTTATACAAATAGTAAAACCAGACTTTGGATAGCTGAGGCAGCTTCAAACTCCACAGTTGGTCTGGCTAAATGACTGAGAGTCAGGATTCTAAGGATATCACTGTCCTCCTGCTAATGCCTGATTCTGTACTGTACCCACTTATTTCCTCTTAAAGGGTCAGTTTTGCCCACAAAAACTCTGGGTTCTTAAAAGCAATAATTATGATGGTAACGATGCATGTTACAATCTTAACAGAAAGTCGTGCATGATACTGCCCACATCAGTAACAACAGCTTTAACAGTAGTAGTGCCAGACCATAGGACATATCATTTTGCAGATGAGAATGCAACATGGGCTTGGCAGAAGTTACTTTCATGGGTATGCAGCGTTAATCACCTGCTTTTAAATATGTTATACTGCCACTTTTATGTCTGTTGAAGCAAATTGAAACCACCAGTTTTCTTGTTTCTATGACTAATTTCCAATAAAAGTCTGTCTGATATCACCATCAGTAGAGACAGACCTGAGGATTTGTCATGCAGTCTGTCTCCTGCATTTTAAAATATAAAGGATAGAGACAGAGCAGCATGGTGCTAGAGGAATATGCTCAGTTTTGCAAGATGGATCTTAAATGAGTATTTCTGCTATCAGCAGCACCTTAAGCTGGGTGCACACTGTGCGATTTTCCTGCGATCCAGCCATGAATTTTGAGTCACATGACTCAGTCTGAAGTCGGGCTGACTTTCAGTTGGATTGGGCGTCATTTGTTTTGCTGTGTATAGGGGATACGACGGGCGACCACGGCCCGACTATGACCTGACGACCTGCTCCGACTCCAGACACTTCACAGTGAGAGCAGAAACGTGAGCAGAATAAACAACTTTGGGGGATTGTTGTCCTTTGTAAACTGTCAGACAACATCCTGAATTACCATGACAACAGCTGGAATGACAGCAGGAAATATTCCTACCCGCAGACCTGCGGCTGACACGGATGGTGATGCTGTTTGTGTTTGGGATAGAGAGAGATAGAGGGAGAGGGGGAGGGGGAGAGAGAGAGAGAGAGAGCGAGAAAGTGGGAGAGATGAGGGGGATATAACTGGAAACACTTCACCTTCAGTGTGTGTGAGACTTTTTAAAAAGGAAACTCTGCAGATTTCTGTCTCAGTCTGTCCCGACTTCATCTGCACAGTGTGAGCACTCAGGTCTTGCACAATGGTCGTGTGTGGTAAGCGATTCAGTCTCGGTCTCACATGAGATGAAATTCTGCCATGACTGTCGTATGGTCGGCTTGGAATCGCACAATGTACAGCCAGCTTTAATCACATATACAGTCCATTAATAGCATGGATGTGGAGCTGATTTTTTTATGTTACTGATGCAGGTGTGAGAGTAAAAGATAGCAACGTGAGCTTTTATTTAACAAGAAGTTACAATTACAGGGCTGTTCATAAGCATAGTTTTGAACATTGTTAGAAACCATTGAGGACATTAAGTAACAGCAGCTAATTTATTTGTAAAGTTTATGATGAAACAAGCCTCTCTGCTTGCTCTCTCTCCACTTTCCCTACTCCTACCCCTCTGTGTGAGTTTGAATGGCTGTCAGAGGGCTGGACCCAGTCTGTGATGAAAGAAGGAGAAGGTTTTAGATTGAAATCAGAAAATTACTTGAAGACCCAAATGAGAAAAAAGTACATTTGTTTGACTTAAATTTTAATGAAGGTACAAAAATGACACTGCATTAATCTGATATAGTTTATTTTTTTATTAAAAAGTCATAGAAAGGAAAAAAATATTGCAATCTCAGTTTTTTTTCAACATCCTTCAGCTTTATACGACACAGTAAAGAGCAAAGCACTTAACAGTCAGAAGTACATCCAAAGAGAAAGTATTAAGCGTTTTCTGCAACTAGCTCACAAAGAAGTGACACTGATGTATTTAAAGGTTTCCTCTGAAAGCACTCTGTCTTTATTGCATACTAAGTAGGGGATAATGCATGCAATAGAAGTAGACTTTTGTGTGGTAGTACTCTATGATTTCTGCTCTAACATCATTTTTTGCTTTGGCCTGGTCAGTTTTTGGAATACATATTTCAATCTCATCCATTCTTTTACTTGGCTAATAAAAGGCTCTATATATAAATCACACAATTCACAGTAGAAACACATACCCACACAGAGATTGGCAGTCCCTGAGTTCTGAATGTTTCCATGTGTCACTTGGATGTCCTATAAAAGCAAAGACAGGGTGATGTAATTTCCTCCAATTCTCACAGTTCACTCACCAAGCATTTTTCAGAGAGGGTATATAAAATAGGATCTAGGTTTTGTATGTTGCCATTGTCTGTTCTGTGTTCGCACTTTTCTTGGCAGTTCTTCACACCACTGCCAGATGTGGCTCTGCAGTTTGCATTAGGTAGATTGAGGGCATGAGAAAGTGTCTAAGACAACACCCACGGTTGTTTTCTTTGCTTTCTTTTCTTTCCAGTGTCTCCTCCAAAGGACCTGACAGTCGGCGAGGTCACCAGTGAAACTGTGGACCTGGCCTGGAACAATGAGATGTTAGTGACGGAGTACCTGGTGACGTATGTGCCCACTCAGCCCGGTGGTCTTCTGCAGGAGTTCACTGTGTCAGGAGACAAAACTGCTGCCACTGTGAAGGAGCTGGAACCTGGACTTGAGTACTTAATCAGCGTCTACGCCGTTCTGAGCAACAAGAAGAGCGTTCCTGTTAGCGTCAGGGTCGCCACAGGTACACCAGATGTCTCTGTAATACTTTATTGATTATGTCATGCCACTGAAAGTTTTATCAGCTACAACACACAAAAACACATGCACAGTAGAGGTGTGGAATGAGATTTTAGACTGTGAAGCATTATTTCAGTCAGTTAACTAACATTTATTGTGTTTCAGACATCTATTTGCGGCAGCAAATCAATTTGAATTTGGCGTCCAAGTGCTGGGGAGGATTTTTTAAGAGAAGTACTGGTACAAGACAGCAGGGGTGACAAAAGAAGAGGCAGAGCAAGAGAGTGGAAATCTTGAGGTTTCAATAAGCTGCCAAATTTGGGAGACACATGGGATGGGAGAATGTGACAATGACGTACGTTAGCTATGAATCAGTGCAGCTCAAGTTGTCTGCCCAAACAAGCTTGTAAGCTTCACTCCATAATATTTAAACAATCTGCAAAGCAAAGAGACCACAGTATTTGTCCACAGTTCCTTTTGTTCAGCTGTCCTGTCAAATCAAAGCAAATATTCCCACAAATAATAATAATAGGAAACAATGCAAATTCTGTGTGTTTCAGTTTTATGTTGAGGTCATGCATGGAGCATACATTTTGAAAAGTTGGATCGTCAATTTCATTTCTCTTTTTTTTCAATAAAGGTTTTCACAATAGTTTTGTCTCATCTGTAAAAAAAGGTTGTTTTTTTCTACATTATTTTATGGCACCTAGTTGTAATGTGGATCTGCCATCACAGGGTGGCTCTAGCACATCTGTAAACTGTTTGCTAGCTGCCATTAATACCAAAAGAAGAAAAATCCAGAGACACAATATTCTAGTTTGCTTCAAACCCACCAACGCCCTGAGACAGCAGCTGGGTTATCTTAAGGACAGCAATGCAGCTTACACCATTAAATGGACTGGGGAATGTAAGGACTCGTATATAAGGGAAACCAAACAACACTTGCGTAAACTCATGGCCCAACACAGAAGAGCCAGCTAATCTGGACTCAGCTGTTTACTCACATCTTAAAGATACAGGACACTCCTTTAAGGACAGCAACGTTAGGATACCGGCCCTCAGCTGTCCCACCAGGCCCATGATTCCTCTGAGCTTTAAGTCGCTTTAGAACTGGCAAAGCCTTTTGGAAGAGAGGCCAAATGTCTTCAAGACCCTCAGTCAAGTCCAGTTGCACACATGTTAAAGATTTGGATAACCATGACCTGAATGAAGAAGAACCTACTCAGACAAAAGAAGATGAAAGCATTAGCGCCAGAAGGTACAACAGTTGTGTCACAAACTGTCGAGATGTTAAGAAAACTCACCTAGTAAGTCATCTAAAGGAACGACCTATTTTTCTTAACATTGGCAGATGAAAGCATGTGCAAAAGACAACCTAAAGAAACTTTTAATAGAGATCAAAACAGACCCAGTTCCATATTTTTCAGAATCAAACGTCAATAAGGTGTCGTGTCTCACATTCTCTGTGATGTGGTGTCATTTTATGACTTCAGTGCAGTACAACAGTACATCACTTTGGGCAAAGGGATCATAAGCTCAAAGCACATCAATGCTGTGCAGCAGATTAAACCAAAATATGGTACCTTCAACAGTCAGCTTGAAGAAATAAGACTTCCCTGTAGAACGCTCACACAACATTTACTTTAGCTGCTATAGGACAATCTTCCTCATCTGCTCAGATCAGCTTTGTTGTACGTCCTGTTAGTTAGCATATTAATCCAGACACAGATTAATAGATATAACAGATTAAATCTCAGTTTATAGCACTTCTGCTGTAGGTGTCTGGTTGTCATTTTGTCTTTCCACCAACAATAGAGAAGTATCCATAGTGGTGGGATAAGGACTCAGATTGCTAAGAAGTTTCAACAAGGGAATCAACGTTGATAAAATTAATAATCTCCATTCCTAGCCATTAGGACAAATGCAGGGTCATCAGCTGGATACCATCCTTCATTGATGCTTTGCTCTATTAATTTGTATAAATTAGTTTTTCCCTCTTGCCCCTGCAGCTGACCCTAGGACTCTTACCTTCCCCGTATCATTTCCTCTCTGGTTAGCTAGAGCCAGAAGCTTCCCTGCTCTAAGATCGAGTCTCATTTTCATGTTAAGTTATTGATTCATGAAATCCAGAGAGCAATCTTTAAATATAGACCTTCTCCTCTTCCTGGTGACTCCCTCTCAGTGAGCATCTGCTTCACGAAAGAGTAATCCCTCAAAAAAAAAGATGGTGACTTTAGTTTGAGACTTGGGCTTACATCTCTCATATGTTCTTTATGCTCCTAACCCTAACCCTAACCCAAACTCATACTGGAGGTTTGAGACTTGTGCCCAGCCATTGTATGAGCTGAATGTCTCTCCTTCACATTATGAATAACCCTCAGTGTCTGGAGCACAAGCAGCCACATTCTACAGGTGACACAATGGTGAGTGCCTCACCTGCAGGTGAGAGCCGGGGGTCCACGGTCAAGAGGAGCTCTGCCTTAAACCCTGACTGTTAAGTAGGATGTTCCATGCAGTATACTCGATTTTTTCCTCCTGTTATGATCCACCTCACTGCCTCCTCTCCCTTGCACACCTTGTCATTTTTAAGCCTGAGAAAGAGAGCACTCATATAGAGGAAAAGGGAGAGAAATAAATCAGTGTCTGCTGTAGCTTTTCTGTAACATTTGAAGTTAAAGCTTTAAATGTTGGTGTTGATGTTATTCTGTTCTCTTTTAGTTTTTCTAAGTCAGTTATAACAAGCAAATGAGGCTCAACTGTTGCTATTTATGCTTACAAAGATTATCAAGAAGCAGATGGTAAGAAATGACGAAAGGTGATGAGGTTCCTGCTTTGGATGTTGTTTAAAAAGTGTTTTTGAAACAGTATATCACAGCTGTTTCAGTTATTTTTGTGCACGTTGCTTGAAGTGATCTGTCAACTGTAAGAACATTCCTATAAGCTATGGATTCAGCATGTGTTTAAACCACAGCCTATGATTGGATTCGTTTTTGCCTTTTAAAAATACTTCCCAAAAGACAGAAAGTTCATGTGGCAAAGCTGTGAATGTAATCATTTATTTTTGTTTCCATCCGTGCAGCTCTTCCACAGCCTGAGGGTGTAATATTCAAATCAGTGAGAGAGACATCAGTGGAGGTGGTGTGGGACCAGCTGGACTTCCCCTTTGATGGCTGGGAGATCTATTTCCGCAACATGGTCAGTTTGCCGCTTGAAGGCTTTCCTGGGATTTTATTAAGCGACAGGGGAAAAAGTGAGAGGTGATAAGCTATGCCTGCTTATTGAAAGTCTCAGCAAAACATGGATTTATTTCAGTGCAGACCATTTAAATTGCTTTGACGTATGGAAAACCTCATCGAGGGCGAGTCTGGAGCTGCGGGTAAATCTGCTGCCTCCAATCCGAGCCAGGAATTCTGTGAAATTAATGAGTGTGCCAGCTGATAAGTTTTGCAGTTCCTGCAGAGTTGGTGCCCTTTTTCGAGACGTTGTCCTTTTTTGAACTTGATGTTAATTTTGATGATGGGCTCTGTGTGACAACAGTTCTGTCAGAGTCGTGTTGTTTTGGTTATCAGTCCTCAGCACATTTCCTCTGCTGTGTCAACGATTACGTAATGCACTCTGTGTCATCAAAGCTCAATTTACTGCATGCTGAGTTATAAGCTCTCTGTGACCTGATTTCTGACAAGTCATGGAAAACAGAAATATGGATTCTGTTAATTGTATGATAAGCAAAACTAGAGGGGCTCTCTAAACTTCAAAGAAAAGCAAAGATTAACCAAGTACGAGCACTCGAGAAACATGAATTTTAACACATGTCCATTAGTAATGCAAAGTGATAAAAACTTAATCCAAAGTGCAATGAAACAAACTTTATTTTCAACCAAAATGAAATGTTTTCAGACTGGTCAGCTGGTCTAAAGTAAGAAAAGTGAGGCACAATTTATTCAACACAACAAAACACTGTCAAAAGCCTTGTTGCTTGTTGCTTGTCTTATCATTATTTGAAACAGTTTATAGCATTCTTCAGCAAAAAAGATGTCAACTATCTTTGGCAGGGCTGAAATGCGTGGCAAATTTTATTTAATACAGTCTGACTGAGACTTTATCTTCATTTTCCTGATGAAAAACGTTTGGGACAGTGTTAAATAAGTTGTGCCTAACTTTTTACTGCCAGACTAGTCAACCAGTCTGAAAATTCTCCACTATGCTGGTTTACATCCAGGCAGTAAGGTTGGGATAGCAGGGCTCTCGACCAGAGTTACAGCCCCCCTGAAATCTTGTGGCAGGGGGCTGCGTTACAGCAAAGGATGTGTGCAGTAAGCTGCCTAAATCACTAAGCTCAGACCCCCTCATAGTTGGCACCAGAATTACCAGTTGGTTAACCTAATTCCTGGTGTTTTTTTAATCAGTGTAGACCCACAATCCCAGTCAGATGCTCTGTCTCAACAGCAACCCATCCGTCCACCACTGTGGCACTTTGACCTGTAAACAACAGTGAACAACAGCATCTTTTAAGAACAGCACTTTTTGGATGTAAGAAATGGGAATAAAGTTTACGAATGTTGTTTGAAGTAACCTCAGATTTAACCGAGGCATTGAGTGACAACATCTAGCACAGAAACAAATTAACACATTTTAGTCCTTACAACACTTTGAAAGGTCACATATTTTACCCTTTTAAGATGAGTTTATATTGGTCCCAGATGTCCCCAAAATATGTCTGTGAAGTTTGTTGCTGAAAAAAAACTCCAGTACAGGATTTTTGCATGTCTAAAAACACATCTGTTTCATCCCTGCTGAGAACGAGCTGTCTCTGTGTCTGTGGCTTTAAATGTTAATGAGCTCTCGGATTTTTTTGGTACCTGAGGGGACTGTCGACAGGCCAGAGGCAAATATTTATGTTTGAAAAGCCTGAAAAAGTGTATTTTACATAATATGTCCCTTTTAAAGTTCGAGTCATGATGATGAATTTAAAAAGACTTCAACTGATATAGGCAGATATTTATAGATAAAACACTGAATGCAAATATTGGCAGAAATTTCCACTTCTGCCACTACTGATGTCATGTCCATGATGTCATTCATCCCTAGATGGGTGTAAAAGTCAAACAATATTGATACTTATTTCTAAACCAGAAGTACCATTTAAATTCTTGTTTGTAATTGGCAAAAAATTGCAAACTCCAACTTATGGTCTATGTTGCACAGAAACATTATAGGTATTTCGGCACCAAAACATCATCAAGTTTTTTTGCATATTTAAATTATGCTCTCAGTTATCACCCATAATGCAACAAAGTTGTGCTGTTAATTTGAAAGGACACCTTTTGAACTCATACTGTCTCTTATGGCAGCTTTAAATTGGAATTGTGACTTAATCTGTAGGGTTTTTTCCCTGAAAATCCCTACTTTTTAATACTATCTTTCACTGAAATAACAGAGATTGTATGTACGATCTTACAGGTGGTATGGAGGGTTTAAACATGGTACGGGAAGTATTGAAAATTTTGAAAGTCTACGAAGAGATGCTTCTGTATCGTCCAAGATACTCCAATATTCAGATATCGTCCAGGCTTGAGGCTTTTTCACATTAAGGGCAACAAAAATGAATGGCACGAAAATGCAAATAATTCAGAGGTGAATTTTGACATGTCTTTCTATGTACATCAGGAGCGATGCAAATTTGGAAATAAATATATTCTTCCTGCGAAAGTCTGGAGTGTTTAGCACTATCCTGTGATAAACTGAGATATATTGGCATGGAAAGTGAAATTAGGTTTCCCCCTATCTCTCCTCCAGTCCATGCATAATGGCACCATTTGGCACAGGTAGGACATCAGTGTGCTTTTCGGGAGTGAAACTTTCAAAAATCAAACATGGTTCGAGAAAATGTCAGCCACAATATTTTGCATGGTGAAATTATGTCACTGGTGTGAAAGCTCTGATTGACTCATAACGTGCTTAGGGAAAAACAAAGCGGTAATTATTTGCACAAATAAACATCTGGTGTGCAAAGGCCTTTAACTGTACTCTGCATCCATTTCAGTATTAATTAAGTAACATGATATCTCAGCTTGGAAGAAGTAGTACTCCTATTTCTGATAAAGGGAAGTCTGAATACTGAGGGTTGGGTGTAAAGTTTAAGTTAGTTCAGTGTTTATGAATGTGTTGTTTGTTTTGTAGCTTAAGCCATATTTTCTCTGAGTATTCTAGTATCCAGTGTGCATGACTTCAACTGTAAATTTCACATTATCATATACTTTTGTGTCCTTACAGAAAGAGGAAAATGGAAAAATCTTGAGCACTCTACCATCCTCCAAAACCCAGTTTGTCCAGTCAGGCCTTGGACCAGGACAGGAGTACGAAGTCTCCATCAACATCCTCAAGAACAACACCAGAGGACCCCAGACATCCAGAAGAATCACAACCAGTGAGTTTACAGCTGTAACAAACATTTTTAGGCTGAATATATGAGATCATAGGTTATAAGAAACATCTATTTGGTACTAAAAATCTATTTTAGCTTGTGTGCCATCCTCCTACGCCGTCTGGTAGCTATTAACAGTCTGTAGGATTAAAAAAAAAACCCTTCTCTCGTGCACAGAGTAAAAATGTCAGAATGAGAAATTCCTTAATGAAAAGGAGATGAACAACAGGAAATCCCTGCCGGCTCTCCGTAGTTCCATCTAGCACATTTAGGCATACGAGCCATCACTCAGGCACATTAAATCTCATCCTAGCATGACCGTGTAATAGCTTGGTTTTCACTTTCACTCAGTCTTGCTCTTAGCTCTCATCCTCTACTCACTTAAACTTTTATTGCAGTTTTGCTCCATACATTACTTTGTGAAATGCTTCCAGTTACTTATGCAATCGATATAACATGCCAGGCCAAACCACTTTCATTGTTCATGGAAAAACCATCTGTTTTACAGGTCTCTGTTGGTACCCTCCCAGAGGGTATCACACCACTTCATGTCTGAAGTCATTTATTTGTACTGGCTGAAGGTAGACTTCACTCCCAGACATGAATTATAGAAATATGGTCAAAAAATGTTTTGCTATTTCAACTCTTTATATTGTTTAACACATCCTCAAAAACATACAAAAAAGAGGTGTCTGCTCTGTGTAAACTCTGGAAATTTGTCAGGTAGTAAACACGACTTGCAAAGGAAAGGGAAAACATAAAATTTCACAGTCCTGTGTCGATCCAAGTTAAGGTTTTGTCCTTTGAAAGGAGCCAGGTTGAGTCTTGTGGGTGTGTTTTATAGTCAACAGCAAGGAAACACAAGGAAAAGAGGTAAAATAGTCTTATTCTCTGGCTCACACCTGCGGAACTTGTCATTTGTTGATTATTTTGGAAATGTAAAATAAGAATAAAGTGTACTTAACTGAGAAAAAGTCAATTTTTACTATTGTTGAGGTGTGTAACATTCTCTCCTGAATCCCTGTTCAGAGATAGACAGCCCAGGACAGGTGGAGGTGAAGGACATCACAGACTCCTCTGCTCTGATTGGTTGGTCACAGCCAGTGGCTCCTGTGGAAGGAATCACCTTGTTATTCGGGCCTGTCTCCGACCCCTCTGATGAAACCCACGTGGAGGTTCCTCCTCTAGACAAACAGTTCAGCATTGACGGTCTGAGGCCAGATACTGAGTACAAAGTGTCGCTTATTTCCTGGAGTGGAAGCAACAGCAGTGACCCCGTCACAACCACGTTTATTACAGGTAGAGCTCGTGGTTGCATTTACTCAGAGTTTATTTTATGTTTCATTACTTTAGGTCTTAAGCAGCAGTTTTCTTTCAGTGTGCTTTAAAGTCACAGTGTGTCACACAAGTAATAACCCTCATCTTACTTTGCTATGATGCTCCAACTCCAAATCAAAATGTTTTTTGAGGGTCATCAAATGCAATGAACTGCAAGAAAATAATCCATAATTCTGAGGCATGAGGGAGATATTGCACAGTTGGAACTTTCACTTCCTTGTTGAAAAATGCCAATATACCAGGTAAAACAGATTTCTTAAGGGTGAATATGTTTATCCATCAGTTGTCTGTGTTTTTTGACTGCTTTGTTTGTTGCTAAAGGTACAAATGTGTCTATTTGACTTCAAGGTTGTAGCAGAAAACTGTGATTAACTTCAAGGAGACTGAATGATTATGCAAGACACTTAATATTGATAAGAGTTGCATTCATGCAGCTTTTTTTGTCCGTGAAATTAGAATTAAAATACCCAGACTTATGTGCATAAGATGCTATTTTAATAGCTTTTAACTATCTAAAAAGTGGCCTGTGTCTTCTATCCTTGTGCAGTTATATTCCAGATTTAATGTTGAAATGCTTTTTTGCTTTTACATTAATTTAAAGTTTGTGAGCTGAAAGTTTGATTTTCTTTAATGAATAAAAATGTGTTTTCCTCAGCTCTGGATGCCCCCAAGGACTTGCAAGTCGTTTCCCAGACAGACGACAGCATCTCTCTGGAGTGGATGAACAGTCGCGCTGATGTTGGCAGCTATCGAGTGAAATACAGCCCCCTCTCTGGAGCGAGTCATGGCGAGGATCTGTTCCCACGAGGACCGGGAGACACAACAAAAGCTACTATCAGTGGTAGGGGTGGAAGCATTTACTAAAGAATGGGCGCTCACATATTCTATTAGTCATACCTCAGGGTGATAATTCCTCTGTTCCTCCTTATGGTAGGGCTGAATCCAGGAACGGAGTATGGGATTGGTGTGACGGCTGTGAAGAATGAGAGAGAGAGCCTACCCACTACAACTAATGCAGCAACTGGTGAGAAACGCTGCAGAGCAGCTGTGCAAACAGACGTCCTTCACACCCCTTCATAAATACACGATGGAGGAGGAATTTGTTGATACAAATTGGGTGATGAAATAAAACTAATGGGGAGAAAGTGATTTGTGATTTGAGCGTGCAACAGAAGTGACGAGAGATTTAGAAAAATATCAGAGCGTGAAATTTACAATCTTACAGTCTAACACTTTTTTTTCTCCTCTGTCAGACATCGACCCTCCTAAAGAATTTGAGCAAGTCGAGTCCACAGAGACGTCACTCACTGTGAGGTGGCAGAAACCCCAGGCCAAGGTCAGCACCTACAGGCTGCTGTATGCCTCCTTAGACGGGCTGGTGTTGGAGGAGGAGATCCCGGCCTCGGTGACAAGCCACGTCCTGACCAACCTGAGTCCTGGGATGAGCTACACCCTGACTTTGGCTGCAGAGAGGGGCCACAAGAGGAGCTCACCTGTCACTCTGTCTGCAACCACAGGTGGGTGGGAAACACACTTACCAAAGCATGATTATGAATTAACAATAACACAAAATCAAGGTGGAAAAAGCTGTTTTTTTGTGAAAAATATGTAAGTTATTTTTTAGGGCTGTGGCATGTTTCCCATTAAAACAAGTTTTTTTGTTTTTTTTTTAATTATTATAGTCCTAGAAAATCAGACCCTACCTTTTTTTTTGATATGTCTGTGTTTTGTAAGGTTGTGAAAATTTTACCACATATGAAAAATATATGATGAATTGAACTGTACTGCATTACAGCTTTAACGCTGGGATTCAGGATTACTTCAAGGAAGAGTTTCATGGCTGAGAAATAATTCTGCAGCAAGCAGAAGTGATCAATATGAGATAGCGATAAACCAAACTAATGCCTTCTTAATTTGTGCCTCTTTGTTTTTCTTATAGCTTCTTTCACATTTTATTTAGCTGACTCAGACGACCGTGCGCTAACGACTCCTACAGGCGCAGAGGACAATGTGATTAGCTTTTCAAACTTAGACCCCTCTGAGTCCCAGATCTCTGGGAGACATCCTGAGGACGAGCCTGGAACGCTGACGATTTCAGGCATCACGCCTGAAGGATTTGACCTCTCGTGGAAACTAAATGCTCACACTGTCTTTGATAGTTTCACAGTAGAGTATACAGACAGTCAGCGATTATCAGATGGGAGAGAGATGCATCTTCCTGGAGATGTCACTGGCTCTAGAATCCGGGGCCTCAAGGCATCAACTGAGTATCAGATAAAGCTCTATGGGATAAGAAGTAGCCACAGATCTGCACTACTTGAAGCTGTTGCAGTAACAGGTATACGTTTTCTTTTAGACTGAGTTTAATCAGGGAAATTTTGTTTAGACTGCAGGTCAAAATCAAGCAGCAGCCTCTGGTGCTGAAAGGGGAAGGCAGAATTGCAAAAAATGCAGTTCCTTGATTGTCCACTTAAGACCAACTCAAACGCCAAGGATGCCCTATTAACACTCATGTTAAAATACAAATTTTTATAGCAAAATTAGACATGTTTACATCTTGGTACAAAAACGTCTTGGGTTTAAATAGCTATGATTATATCAAGGCTAAAGTTGCTAATACAGTTGCATCTCAAAAAATTAGAATGAATTTTTTTTCTGTGATTTAATTTAAGAAGTGAAACTTCCATCTATCCTAGATTCAACTCATACAAGGTGAAATATTTCGTGACTTTGTTCTAACCTTGATGATTAAGATGTTTCACTAAGGATTATGCATTTAAAATGGGATTACAGAAAGTATGATGTCAGTGTTGTTTGCCAAGTGCAGCTATCATTAGAGTGTGGCTCTGGTCGAGTAATTTTATGCAAGTTTAATGTGACTCAGCCTGAATATAACTCTTTATTCTTGAGACTTTATTATTGCCAACCTATACAGCTCTTACAATATGATATTGATGCTACCTACTCCCTGTTCTTGTTTATTCCAGTCGATGAAACATTATAGCAGCATGGCAGGAGCCGAATAATTGTAATTGATAGTGGTGGACTGCTGCGTTAAAGTCAAGATGGTGATGGAGCCTGAATTGATTTTTAAGATTTTTTAGTCTATCCAAATGTTTCTCAGCTGGTTACATATCCTCATTTTGTAGCAAATCAAGAATTTATTTTTGCATATTTGAGCCAATTTACATTTGGAGGAGTTTTAAATACAGTGACAATCATTTTGTTCCTGACAGTCTGCCTTTAAAATGTTAAATCTGATTTTCCTGCAGTCTAAACAAATCTTTAGTCCTTACAGCTTTTCTCTTCAGTGGAATAGAAATGAAATGGTTGCTTATGAATAGAGAAGCCTTGTGATTTGCATGCTGACTTTAGTCTTCCAATCAAGTTTTTTTCTTTTGGAGGAACAAAGCGATTCGTCTAACCTTTGTAAGAAACGGCATGACGAGCCCATCAGACATAGCGACTGCATCTTCACAAAGAACCCCTAACTTATTTTCATTTAATTCCCTCTGTCACTCATCAAGACTTCTTAAAAAAATCAAATACAAGAAGAAAACTACTGTGGAGACTGTCATCTCTGAGTCTGTAATAACCTTCAGATACACAGGGTTATAGTACATGGACTGTCCCAGTTTCTTCCTGCATTTGACTTTCAAATGGAGCAACTTTTCCTCCCTAAAAGCCTGCACCACTAATTTCCTCTTCATCACTCATCGTCTTGAGCCACGATTAAATGGCTCCCTAGCAGTTGGAGAAAATTACACGATGTGTCACTCGCATGTCAAACAAGCGACTCTACAGCGAAGTCTCTTTAGGGCGGTGGCAACAAAGTGGCTGTGCATGGCTTCACCATCGATTTGAAGATGACTGTGTACTTCCACACTGGTGGACTACTCAGAAACTTCAATATTTAATGGCTCTGACTCAGGCGCCATTAATGTCTCAGCTGCTGCTTCATGATACAAGCTGCAGATCCTGACAAAGTTGGATAGCAAGAAAAAAAGGAAATTGTGCAGAATTATTTGATCTGAAAAGCACTGCTGCATGCTATAATGTTATATCTTCTTAACCAGGTGTCTTCTTTCCAGGTTCTTTTTCAGACAATCAGCAGATCCGGTAACAGTTTCATTCATTAACCTGCTTTTATTCATTATAGCACCACAGCCTACCTCTCCAGATGTGCTAACGCTGAGAATCAAAAATGTCCCAACAACCCCACAACCAGCTCTGGATACCCAACAAACTCAAACCCCAGAACCCATAAATCCTGAGGCCACTTCCACAACCAGGACTGCTCCTACTTCAGAGGCTTCTCCCACTTCTGATTCTAACGTAACGATCTCTGAGGCTGAGCCTGAAAGCTCAGTCCTGGACAAACTGGGAAACCTCACAGTCAATGTTTCCTCCACCAGTGTAAGCCTGGCGTGGTCAGCGCCCGATGAGGCGTATGAAAGCTTTTTGGTGGAAGTTATTACTCGGTCAGAGGGGACAAAAACTCATGTGATGTCACTACCAGGAAACATGACGAAGGCTGAGATCGAGGGTTTGTCCCCTTCAACACAGTATAATATAACGTTACATGGGCTGGTGGAAGGAAAGAGATCTTTTCCTCTAAAAGCTTTTACCACTACAGGTACTTGGAGCTTTTGTTTCTTTTGCAGGAAATCATCACAACCCATCTTCATCAAATCCCATCATTTTTATCCTTAAATCAATGTTTAAGAATCCCTGCATGATTGTTTTGTGTTCTGCATGTAATTGACATTTACTGTGTCACACAAATGTTTATTCACTGTGATTTAATAAGGAGTGTTGGGGCTGCAAAATCTAGAAATTTAAAGACATAAGTAGAAATAGAACTGTAATACTTTATTAAATTAACAGGAATAACAGTTATAATATTTAAAGATTTGTACATCATGATGAGGAGAATAACATATTTCAAGTATGTGAAATAATCACTTAAATTAAGATATACAGATTTCTCCCTATGGAGGAGGAATAAAGTTTATATTCAAGTTAGGGCTGTCAAGGGATTTACTTACTTAATCACAATTACTTGCTAAATTTTGATCGTTGATCAGGATTAATCACATTTTAATTGCATGTAGGTATGCACATATAGACAATGTGATGCAATTCTTACAAGTGTCTTGATTTGGAATTCAAATGATTACAAAGAGAGAGTTTTATAATCATGACTTTTAGCTTTATCATCTAAATGAGTGCTGCACCAGTGTGGTCTGAAACCATAACTTAGATCAGTGGTTTTTAAATTTCTTTGCCCAAGTCAGACTTGATCGAGGTAAAATCTCAATGCACATCATATCCATATGTACACAAAATGTCCTCTTAAGTTGATTTATAGTTTTAGCGATAGCATATGGTTGTACAAATTCCCACAGCACACCTGGATTTGCCTCAAGGTAAGGTAACACCAGTTGGGAACCTGTGACTTAGATGTAGCTTCAGAGTACTTTTTCAGTCAAACGGTCTTAAACACTACTACACATTATGAAATATGAAGGGGCGCGTGTACAAAATGACTCACTGATGTCCAATAATCTTGGTATATGGGACAGCTTTTAAACTATTTTTGCTTTCGTTTGGCTATTTCTGGATATTAGCAACCAAGTAAAGGTTAACAAATGATCTCAGGGAACTTATTAACTGTTTTTATGCTTTTGCCTTGCAGTTTGCCCTCTTTTTTTTTTTAGCTAAATGTACCTTAAATTTTGTTCAGATAAAAACTGCTGTTATTTTCCTTTAACTTTTTTAAGGAACTGTGGTAGCTCAAAAACAATCCATAACAAGAAAAGTTAATGGAAAAGCAAAGAAAAATGATATTTTTTTCAAGCACAAAGTGTAGATGACCTTTGAACTGTTCATAGAGCTGACAAGTTTGCTAAAGTGAAATGAGACATTCAAAGCAGAGTCCTTTCTTATATAACTGTGAGAGCAGGAAGAAATATGTAAAAAAAAAAGAATAAATCTGTATCTATTCTGCCTCTCAGCTGTAGAAAGCAGGGACCCCAGGTTTGGCAGGGTGCAGAGAACACACTACCATGATTTGGTACCAGAATCAGGCAAGAAAATAAATGCTTGGACTAAAAGTAAAGACTTAGATGTGATGACTTTTTATGGACTAAAACTGAAAAGGATAGAAATGACTAAAATGTGACTAAAACTAAAATCATTTCATTTAAAGACTAAAACTAAGACTAAAATTAAAAATAGCTGCCAAAATTAACATTGCATTAATGTGATCATAAAAAATTGATGTCTGAATTTTGGATCTTAATTGCATCACGATTGCGTTAACACTGACAGCCCTGCTTAAAACATATGGTTGTATAGTAAATATTCCCATTTACTAAAACATAACTAATTACTTATTATTTTTTCCCATCATATTCAAAGATTTTGTTGTGTTTACTATGTCAAAAAAATGGTAACATTTAAATAATGTGGAGAGGACCCTCCCTTTGTATGAATAAAAATCTTATCCTAAGTTCAAGAACTATAATAATTGTATATATTCAGGTGATTAAACACCAATTTAAATTGGCCTACAAATTAATATTTTGTTTGATTTTTACCTAGTTTATGTATTAAATGCGTAGTTAAACATTACACACTGTATCTTTGAAGCTCAACTTCTAGTCTGCAAACTTTGTTTTTATGAGTTCCTCTTAACTCTGAAATCTGGGAAATATAAATTGCTGCACTGGTCCTGTCACTGTTTAGTCCATATAGTGATGACAAATGTGAAATTTAATCTTACAGTCCTTGATTGTTGTTCGTTGAGTTGACCCCACTCTGATCTGTCTATCTACCAGAGGAGCTGAAGCCCATGGTGGTGAACCTCACCATCTCTGACATTACATGGGACGGCTTCACTGCGTCCTGGACCCCCGTCGATGGGGAGTTCGAGAGCTTTGTCATTGAGGTAACAAACCTGGAGAATTTCGCAGAGAGCCAGAACCTCACTGTGTCCGGAGACGCTCTCAGCCTGGGCATCTCCGGGCTCAATCCCAACACCAGCTACATGGTTGGCCTGTTTGGGATGCATGAGGGCTCCTTCCTTGAACCACTGTACACTGAAGCCATCACAGGTACCTGCAACCTGCAGCGTCTTAGCCCTATGAATCTTCAACTTTCTTTACTTTATTTTTCTGTTGCAGCCACACAGACACTAGATCCTCTGTTGTTTCACTTACACTGGAGCGTCCACACCTCGCTGCATGAACAAACAATGAAATAACCATATTCCTTCTTTAATCACCACTCTTCAACGCCCTGATTACTTGGATTTGTACCTCTTCATTTTAACCCACATGTCATGAACCATTCTTTACCCTCCAGCCACTGTTTCTGTCTCGCTGAGAGAGGGCAGGGTGATGAGTCCGCATCACTGAGCCTCGCAAACGCCCCCTCAAATGTTCACCCTTACTCCCCCGAACTGCTCCCATCATCCCAGTTACCAAAGTGCATGAAGCCCCCCTCCCCCTCCATCGCTCCCTCCTACCATCCCATGCATCGTGGTGAGGTTTGACGCTGATGTGCTGCAATGATTGCAAAAGCAAAACCAATAACTCTCACTCTCACACGCCCGTCACACCATGACAGCGTGACCATCTCATTTCATCCCATCAGCCATCATTCAGTGTGTAATCGATTAACCTTGAAGGGATCATTTGCCTGTGGATGTGTCAGTGCTGGCGCGAGTTTTAGTGACATTTGTGTGAATGGCACAGTTTTGTCAGATTTGATACTGTAGATATCTCAGCTTTGATGCTTAGTTTGGTTGATTCTGGTTGTCCAAAGTAAATACACTGATTTCTTTTGAACTATTAGGTGGCAAATGATTAAATCCTCTTGTCAATATCAAGGTAAAAGGCTAATAACACAATCTAAAGTTAACAATTCGCCACCTTTCTGTATGCTTGAATGATGCTTTAACAGTTTCCTGCAAGCCTGCATATGCATCTGAAATTCTTTGTAATTGCATGTAAAATATCTAAAACAACATGGCAGTGATGCTTGCTTGAAAAATCTTGCATGATCAAATTTCAGAAACCAATTGTATTAACTCCTTTGCCACATTTTTACATTAAAAGCAACACTTCATTCACTTAAACTTGCAGGTCAGACTTCTAAAGCTAATTACATGAAAGGCCTTTCTGTTTTACTACTTGGCAATTCATGTCTGTTTATCTGATTTGGTATCTTAAGGTCATGGGCATAGTGGGTTTAAATATTCATGCTGCTTAGTTAGAATTTTATGCACAAATATATGCATGTGTTTAATCTTTCATTGAGCTACTCAGGCTATCAGGATTGCAAATGGGTGGTGGTGAGTTTATTTCAGCGCTAAATTCTACTCTTTAATTAGAGCCTGACTGATATTTTATCAGGGATGTCATCAGAGTGTTTCTGTATGGGAGATTTCACTAAAAAGGGATTTTGTTCTGTTGTGCTATGATTTGCACATCAGTTGTGCTTGCATCCACTTAACATAAAGCAAACAAAAAAACAAGAACCTTTCATACTCGTCCTGCATAGTGATCCAGACTGTCTCTACATGTGGCCAAAGTTTGTGCATTTGTGCTGCACCTATGTAACCCTTGATACATGTAGTATAATTGTCAGTGTATTATTTACATACTGATTTTAAGGTCCTACAATGGTGAGATTTTTGCCCTGATAGTTGGAAGGTTTGCACGAGATATAGTGCAAAATCACCATAATGATAATTTTGGTTGATAATGAGATTGTGGTTATTGAACTCAGTTTCACAATTATCTAAGAAAATCTACATCCGTGTAAAAATTTCATTACATTAGATAAGTTTGTCATGTTTCCTTGGGGGAAGCCACAACTGTTGAACAGATTCTGTTAGTTACTTTGTGAGGCACCGCTCTTCAAAACCAGATTGCTTCTACATGACTGAGGTCATTTTTTGTGAGCCAGCGGCTGCCTTTCGGTCATCTTCTTTACCCCCCTGTCTTTTCAGACTAACTGTGCATGTGCCATGGCTCCTTCTGCTCCTCACTTAAATTGAAGTGAGAGCTATTCAGGTAGGAGGAGCTAAGCCTGTGCTGTGCTAGAGCAGAAGAAAGGGACCGCAAATGACAAAACCTATAGACAAGATGAGTGATCATTTTGTTCTATGATTGTAGGCAGCAAAAAACAAAATTGAACTTAAAACTTGATTGTTTGCCTGGCATAAATATGACATCCCTTACCAGCAACTTCCAGCAGATGGTAGGCATAAATCTGGTACTGACATGGTACCCGTTCCAACCAATCCCATACCTACCGGACTGAATTACAACACAGATGTCAATACTTTATTGTGATACCCTGCCACCCCAAATGAAAGCCAGAAATGCATCATGGAATTTTTGATTTGTGTTAAATTGCACCTTTTTTAAATCAAATTTTCAACTCACATCTTATAAAGATATTTCAGCAAATCATTTATGATATCAAGACAGCTTTTATTCTCCCACTGACTTTCAACCCACTTTTTTCCTCTCAAAAGTATCAATTCAGGCCCTGTTTGGGCACCGGCACCGTATAAGAAGTATTGATTTAGCACCAGTATCAGAAAAAACCCAAATGATACCAAGCCCTAGCAGATGGTAGTTTTTTCATGCAACTGCTCGGGGTTATAAAGGTCAACGTTTGGAAAGTGGATGTCTTTTTCTGAGGCTCATTTGCATAAAAAGTACTAAACCTGAGCCTGTGAATTTTTTTTTTTTTTTTGCTCAGATTTATTTTTGAAAATCAAGCTCATGAAATAGAAAGCAATCAAAGCATGATCATTCCAACAGAGTGTGCTATGACTTTGCAATTTACAGTTCTCTTTGCATTTTCTGCAGTGTATGCAGCACATGCATTACTGCTTGGCACATCATGGAAAGCAGTAGAATTGTTATCACAACCAATTTTTCAGCTTTTTTGATTAAAGTGTGCCTTTGCAATGTAATATTGTTGCAGAGTCTGTGTTGAAAAAAGTATTTTCGTCTCTACTCATAAAACTGATATTGTTAGTGTGTATTTCCCTTCAAAACTATTTTATCAGTCAGGCTCTAACTAAAACTAGAACTAACTACCAGTCTTTGATCATCTCTATTTTTCCTGCCTTAAAGATTTGAATGAAAATCTAACAATGATTTCTCTCTCTAGTGAATCAGCCAGTGGTTGGCAAAGTATTTATCTCAAACTTAACATCAGAGAGCTTTACAATCCACTGGAACGTCACTGATGGAAAATTTGATGGTTTTATCCTGGAGATAATTGATTCTGATTGGCTGATGGAGCCAAAGGAATATAATATATCCCACAATGTGAAGTCCCATGACATCACAGGGCTCAGGCCCAGCACTGATTATGTAGCCTACCTCTATGGGACGTTCAAGGGATCACGAACAAATGCTGTCAGTATTGTTGCATCAACAGGTATTTTGCTTTTTTTTCTATTTGTCATAATAATAGGTTCATCTTTGACAAACTTAATATTTCAGTTATTTTCTGCACTGTACTGTTATCTTTGGCCTGTATGCATACACTAAATAGAGATTTGTGTCTTTATATTCATAAATAAACATATTTGTTATATTTTTCTCCCCCCCTGTAGCTGAAGAGCCTGATTTGTACAGGCTAGTTGTTTCTAATATTACCTCAGACAGATTTTCTCTGTCGTGGCGGACAGGAGAAAAGGCATTTGATAATTTTATAGTAGAAGTCAGAGAGTCTGCTTTGCCCTCGCAGGCGATGGGCCGCGCTCTGGCTGGAGACGTTCACTCAACAGTCATGGCTGGGCTTAAAGCCAAAACAAGCTACAACATAAAGCTTTACGCCAGCGTTGGCGGCCAGAACACTCAGCCCCTGTTTGAAGTAGCTACAACAGGTATACCTTACATGCATTTTTTTAACCACTGCATGTGTAATTTCCCAGCACAGCTTCACTGAAAAGCCCTGTTCTTTTTCTGTTCAGAGGACGTCCCCCTGTTGGGGCCTGTAGCTGCTTCGTCTATGAGCCCACATAACCTCAGCGTGTCCTGGACAACTGTGTCAGGCCACTTTGATGGCTTTGTTATACGGGTCAGTGACCAAGAGCAGCAGTCTGATACGCTGGAGTTCAGAGTGCGGGGCAAAGCCCGTAACTTTACCATCTCTAACCTGATGGACGCCACAGGCTATGATATTGAGCTGTACGGTATCTCGCATGGGCGCCAAACTCCCTCTGTGTTAACCCAGGCCGTCACAGGTACTATGTATTTTACACACATCTGGAACTCTAATCACCTATAAATGGAAACCATCTGTGATTTTACATCTTTAGAGGATTGGTACAAAACCTTGATATGTCTTGAATGCTTTCTGCACGATTTCCCAGAACAACTCTCTTCAAAAGTTATCGAAACTTTAAATGTTTTTTTATCAGCAGATGTAAAAGTCCATAACACATTAAGAGCAGATTTAACATGCAGCATTAGCACCTAATGTTTTCACCATGTAGAAGTATTTATGCCCATGAAACTTTGATTTATTCATTTACCCCAAAGAGGTCAGAGGGATGCAATGTAAACATGTTTTACTTGTTCATTTTAATACACATTTGGATCTTTCAAAGAGCAACTATTTCCACATATGTATATTTACAGAACATGCCTAAAACTGTAGTTTTCATTTGTGTTATTAGTTTTATCCAGCTGTGTCAATTGATTAGCATTAAAGACAGGATATCAGTTTGAAAAAAATCTCTTACATGAAAATAGAAATACCAATCCAAAGATATAGTTGTGCATACATATCCTGCTTTTTAAAGTATTCAACCAGATCTGCAAAATTATGCAAAACATATTTGCTGACATTTTTGCCTGGTTAATAGTTTAAGGAAGCTAAAAGACCATTTTTGGTGAATATGCTTATTTTTCCAAATCATGGTGCTCTATAGGGATTGATGCACTTTTGGAGCTAGCTTCTAGTGGCCAGTCCAGGAACTGCAGTTTTCAGACTAGCATGTTGGCTCTTCTCTACTTTATAGCCTCTGTGGTAGCTGTGTGGTTGACACATCCTTTTATTATTCTGTTACGCTTTTTTTTTGGGCGGGGGGGTCCAAATATAAAGCCCATATCCAAGCTTTAAACTGTTTCCTCAGATATTTTTTATTAGGTTTTTTGGAAGCGTATAAATCTCTATGATACATGACAAATTTATCCTTTATGTGTTTTGGACTTTACATTTTGACTTTAATCAGATCAAACGCTGCTGAAACTCCAAATCTCACAGGAAGAGAACAGATTTCATGTTTTGCTTTTGCAATCATTGCAGACATTATCCTCCTAATACACCCTCCTTTGTTCCCCCTCCCACACAAAATATCATGCTCACTTCCCTCCAGCTCCTCTGCCCAAAGTGGAAAACCTAACCATTTCCAACATAACCCCCTATGGCTTCCGAGTGTCGTGGGAGGTGAAGCAGCAGCAGCAGGAGGAGGATTCAGCCCCCTCTAGTGGCGGCTTCAGCCAGTTCCACATAGTGGTGACAGACTCCGGCTGGCTGCTGGAGCCGCAGGAGTTCACTGTACCAGGAAACCAAAGTCACCTGGACATCTGGGGCCTCATCACGGGGATAGGCTATGAGGTCAGACTGACCGGGGTGTCAGAGTCAGGGCTGCTCTCTCGGCCTCTCAATACAGTGGCTGTGACAGGTACCACCCACAGCACTGCGAAGCCCCCTCCTCTTTTTTAAAAGTGTAACTCTAACTTTTTGTTGTTGCAAATACTGTACAGATGTGATCATAAACCTTCATGATCCTACTCTGAAGTTTTGCCACCAAAATCTGGCAGCTTTAAAAGTATAACACTTGCTTTTCCTACGTATGTGAATATATAACCCCAATTCCAAAAATGTTGGGGCGCTGTGTAAAATTTTAATAAAAACAGAATGCAAGGATACGCAGTCTTATAAACCCATATTTAATTCACAATAGAACAAAGAAACTGAAGCATTTTACAACTTAATAAAGAATAATGACTCACTTAGAATTTGATGGCAGCAACATATCTCAAAAACATAGGGACATCGTTGCAATAAAAGCTGTAAAAATAAGTGATACTGATGAAAAACAACTGAAAGAGCATTTGGCAGCAGGTCAGTAACATGACTGGGTATAGAAGAAACATTTGAGAGAGGCTAGATGTAAATATGGGCTGTGGTTCATCATCCACAGAACAAAATATCATCAAAAGAGTCAGAGAATCTGGAGAAATCTCCGCGCACAAGGGACTAGGCAGAGAGTCAGTATTGGATGAATGTGATCTTAAGGCCCTCAGGTGGCCCTGCATTAATAAGAGGCATGATTCTGTACTGGAAATCACTGCATGGGCTTGGAAATACTTCCAGAAATCATTCTCTGTCAACACAGTTGGCTTTGCCATCCACAAATGTAAGTTAAATCTGCATCATGCAAAGAAGAAGCCATATGTGCACATGATCCAGAAACACTGCTATATTCTGTGGGTCAAAGCTCATTTAAAATGGACTTAGGCAAATTGGAAAACTGTTCTGTGGTCAGATGAATCAAAATTAGAAATCCTCCTTGGAAACTGCGTCCTGTGGACTAAAAAAGAGGGGCACAATCAAGACAATGCTAAACCACATAATGCATCCATTACAAATCATGGCTTCACATTTGAAGAGTCTGGATGCTGAACTGGCCTGCCTACAGTCCAAACCTTTCACCAACAGAAAACATCTGGAGCATAATGAAAGGAAAAATCCTGCAGAAAAGACCCAGGACTGTTAAGCAGCTATAATCCTACATCAGACAAGAATGGGACAACATTCCTCTCCCAAAACTCCTCCTATAAAAACCTCCCCGCTTCCCAGACGTATTGCTACACAAGGGTGTAGGAATAATTTTTTGACATGTTGCTGCCATCAAATTCAAAATAAGCTAATAATTTCCTGAAAAGGTAAAATGTTTCAGTGTCAACATCAGAAATGTTGTTTATGTTCTGTTGTGACTAAAATATGGGTTTATGAGATTTGCAAATAATTGCATTCTGTTTTGTTTACATTTTACACAGCCTTCCAACTTATACAATAGATGCTAAATAAAGTTTGAGGGTTGATAATGAACGTTTCAAAGTCTCTCCCTGCTTTAATGATGGCATCCCACAATCTCATCCTGAACTTTCTGCACAATACACATACCTTTTAAATTTGTCATCGTTGATCCTGGAGTCTAGTTCCATTTGGCTAAACTGATTCTGATTTAACAAAATAATCTTAAGATTTTGGTTACTGCCATGTTTTGACGGTGAGGCTTCAGCTCAGTATTGTAACCTAAACCCAAACTCTGATTTGAATGATCTCACTTTTCTTTTATAACAAGCTCTTTCTTGGTGTGCAGCTTCGTCACCATGAGGAGGACGTCTGTTTCTTCTTTCCTGCAAAATATGGACAAGCAAATGTGTTTGGTTTCATATTTTTCAAAGTGTTTTCCTCCAGATATCTAGCAACAGATCTCTCCAGATACAGTGGAATTATGTTAAAGGTTTTAAGGATATGTTCTAAAGTTTCTTGTTCAGTTTTACCTCACTGGTTTATCAATTTTGCTGAGAAATAATGTAGCCATTTAAAGAATGTATTGAATGTTGGAAAACACGATAAATCAACAAGACATTCAGAGCATGAAATGTCTGTTGATTTAACCTCTAACCTTATTTATTTCATCTCTGAATGCACTGAGGTTGTCTTCAAGGACGCATGAAATCAAAGCTGAAATCAACAGATTTGTTTGTGCCTCCGTCTTCTGACATAAAAACATTTTCTCCTCTTGATTTACTCCAAACTTTGCGCCTCTCCAGCCCTTGTGTTTTCTACTCTAACGGACACCGTGGCATGGAGGATTGGCTAAAAGGCTTTCACTCTACCGCCTGAAAACCTCCCGGCTCGATTGCTACCTTCCACTTCTGGCGTCTTTGGCCTTCTCTCAGAAATTCATGAATATTGCTGGAAAAATCCCCCAAAACCTTCTGCACAGTTCTGTTTCCCTTGTCTAACCAGAGGCTGAGCCGGAGGTGGAGCATCTCTTTGTCTCGGACATCACAGCCGACAGTTTCCGTCTGTCGTGGACAGCCGATGACGACCTTTTCGACCGGTTTGTGATCAAAATCAGAGACAGCAAAAGATTAGCCCATCCTCAGGAGTACAGTGTCAGTGGAGATGAGCGCACCAAGGTTTTAACCCGACTCATGGGTGGCACCGAGTATGAAATCGAGCTTTATGGTGTCACTCTGGACCACCGCTCCCAGCCTATAACTGGGGTAGCACAGACAGGTATATGAAAAACCCTGCAGTGTGAAGTTTTATACTAACTACTCTACATTTCACACTTCTTCTTCCTCTTGGAGTGGTGTGTACCGTCAGAAAACTGCACCCACAGTCCCACTAATCATCTTCATCCCTCTGGTTTAGGCCTAAATCCATGTCTGACTCTAATGGAAAAAGCTCTTTTGGGAAACAATTTCTGGAGTTTAATTTGGATCCTCTGAGTAATTTTTCTGGCTACACTTGATTCGTTTTAATTCACCATCTTTTTTCTGCTTTCCTGTCTGCACACATTTCGTTTTAACTTTCTTAGGCCTGAGCACTCCAAAGGGACTTCACTTCTCTGATGTGACCGATTCCTCTGCTGTGGTCCACTGGTCCATGCCTCGCTCCCCAGTAGATGGCTTCAGGATCACATACTTACCCTTTGAGGGAGGTAAGAGGTTTACAGGACTATTTGATTGCTAAAGTTTAGCACTGATGTACGTTTTATGTGGAGTCTTACTCACATTTTGTTTGCATTGTCTGGTAAAAGTCAAGGTTAAACCATCACAGGTTTGAGTTCTGCCACAAAATAGATGTTTGTGACACCTTCAACACTGATTTAAACATGAATTGCACATGAAAACCAATTCCACCAATAGCTCAATCAAACCAGCCACAGTGGTGGATAAATATAAGTAACAGGGTGATATGTGACGTGTAACAGCTCGGATAGAGTCCCATAATCAGCATGATTCATTCTTGCACTAAGAGCAGCCAGGTAACAAATAAAAAGTCACCCACCTGTGTCAGTGAAATCAACGTGAAGCACAGCAGTGAGTTAAAACGTGTGATGTTTCCTCTTTAAGGTTTTTGACTGTAATAACAGCAACATGCACCGAGTGTGCTCATTTTGCAAAGCGTCTCTTGCAGCCTGTCTGGGCCATTTAACACAAATTCTGTGCAGATGTGGATTAAATCAGTTTACTTTAGCGCAGTGCTGCAGCAATTTGCGTAATGAAATCTTTAAAAACTGTTTGAAGGTATGTTTTATCGCTTGTTTTGAGTCCATGATGTTTCAGAGGGGTGATCTGTCACTTTAAACATGATAAAGGACTGTAGTTGTTATTTCTGAGTGTTTTTATTATGTATGCACACATCAGGAGATGTGGCAATGGCAGTAACAGCTTGACACACTACAAACTACAGGTGCAGTTACAGAGAACTTAACTTGCAGAGACTTAGCAAAGCATTTTTCTATGATCTTATGAGTAGACATGAGTTAAGTATACGATCACAGGCTTGTATTAGAGGGAGAATACTATAGCTGCTTCTGAATATGCACTTAAATGTTTTATTCCTTTTGATTTTGTATGACCATGATGTCATACCAATACTGCAAAGAGCAAAAAAGATAAAGTTACATAAATTTGGGGACATATCACCAAGCTATAGTTTGGACTTTAGTATTCAATATGTGGCCCGACAGATTTTGGTAAATCAATCCATATACAGACTTTTAAAAGGCCACTACATAGGTTGCTATGAAATTATGATGTTTTGAAAACAGATCCTTTTGACTTTAATTTTGGAAAATTTCTTGTTGTCCTTTTCTGATGTTTTCCTTCTTAGCAAATAGAGTAAGAATTCAACTAGGGATATTTATTTTTATTTTTTTTTTATTTGCACAGTGTAAAAGAATAAGAACAGAACAAGGTGACTAAAGTAAAATACTGGGCAGGAGAGCCAAAGCCCAAGAGACTTAAAAAAATGCAACAACCCTTAGATAATAGGAGTTATTCTAGGCAGCAATGTAGGTTAGTTAAAAAGAGAAACAATCACATAGAGGTGTGTATTCACATGATATAAAGCATCCATCAGATCTAAGAAGAAGACACAGGGCTGCCGTTGTTGACTGTGGTGGAAATAAGGTCCAGAAGTATCAACTTAAATTTCTCAGTCACATCGATAATGTGCTTTTTTTGTCCTTAAAGTCACACCATATTTTAGTATCATACAGGGAGAGCAGCTAGATGCTACTCACTGTAGCTTCTCACAGAAAATAACACCCCTGCTACTTTCTATGTCTTATTTTCCTTCAGAAAAAAACCCAGAAAGCTAATTGGAGAAGTCTGCAAAATCTGCAGTTTGGAATATCAAACATTTCCTCTTTTGCTGTTCCCTTTAGCTATTTACATTTGCTTTTACCAAAAAGTTCTTTTTTTCAGTGTCTTGATTTTGGAGGATGTGCTAGAATTTTCTTATTTTCTTCCAAATAAAAGCAGGTTTTTCTATTTGAATAGGAATTGAAGCACTTTTTAATCAGCCATCATCAAGTCAGAATTTTGCCTTGTTTTGTAAAAATATAACCTGTTAAATATAATGGCAATCCCATTAGCTTCAGCAGTACAGTGTGTTGTATTTTATTACAGGACTCTTATTTTGCTCTTTGACCTTCACAGGGAGCCCGATGATGCTGACTGTAGACGGAGGCATCTTCCAGGCTATGCTACCTAATATGGTCCCCGGTAAAGTTTACCAGGTGACTGTGAGTGCAGTGAAAGGTCTGGAGGAGAGTGAGCCCAGCACTGACACCGTGACCACAGGTTGGTAACATCTGCGTCACTCCTCCTGACCGGTAATGACGCTGCAGTCATTTCTTAGAAAACTGAATTAAAGCCATGTACTTTCAATGCTGTGTTCCTGTTTGTGCCCTGAAGGTCTGGACAAACCTCAGGGTCTGATGGCGGTAAATGTCACCGACACGTCAGCTCTGCTGCTGTGGCAGCCATCCGTGGCGACCGTCGATGGCTACGTCATCACCTACAGCATGGATTCAGGTGTGCATCTGTTTGCAACATTTTGATTCATTTGCAATACATCTATGTTTTATTTATTTGTGTTCCAAACTGATAACTTTGCATTTTTGTTTATTTTCTTCTGTCCTCCCTCACAGTGTCCCCCATGGTGGAGCATGTGTCTGGGAACATTGTGGAGTTTGAGATGGACTCATTGTTTCCAGGAACACACTACACAGTCGGAGTGCATGCAATGAAAGAAGCCCTGAAGAGTGACTCAGCCATGACTGAGTTCACCACAGGTAGGCTAAGAGAGAAAACTGAAGCAACATCAGACTGAATGGTGCATATTATACTTATTGTACTGTTTTTTTTTTTTTGGTAAATGTTATAAATCCAAACTGGTATGCTGGGTTTTTTTTTTTTTTCAGATGTGGACCCTCCCCGTGATCTCACTGCTATCAACATCCAAACTGACAGCGCAACTCTAACATGGAAACCTCCGCAGGCTGCCGTCACTGGTTACACACTCACCTTTACCTCTGCTGATGGAACTATCCGGGTATGTTTCACTCATGAGCTCAAATGTGTATTTGTTTATATTCAAAACCAATGTGCAGGGGTTAGCACTGTCACCTCACAGCAAGAAGCTTCCTGGTTTGACTCCCAGTCAGTCAGGGCCTTTCTGTGTGGAATTTGCTTGTTCTCTCGTGCATGCATGGGTTCTCTTGTGGTACTCTGACATCCTCCCTCAGACATAAGACATGCTCATTAGGTTAACAGAAGATCCAACAGGCATTTTCATAAGATATTGTCTGGACAAACTTCTCTTGTGCACACTTACGCATTTACACAAGACAGTAGGCAGCAATATGCACATAGTATGGGATTTGCAGATCTTCCAAGAGAAAAAAGGAGGAGGAGCAGCCGTGGCATCCACTGGCATCGCTATCTGTTGTTATTTTTGAGACACTGTCAGTGATCCTCTTCCTACTTCTACATCTGCCATGCAGCTAAGAGGGTGAACAAGGCCTCTGCTGCATAATGGTTTTTGAAGAGACAGGAAGTGTTGAGATTAAGGATGCACAATATTGGATTGCTGATATTTACAAATTCGCTATAGCCACTACCGATTTATTAACGTTTTTCAGACCTTCATTTTCAGTCCTTAAATCGCTCTAAAGTTTAAGGATGAACAAAGAAAATTTAAGTAATGAGGATGAACAAAGAAAAACACTTCACATTGGTCCCACCTAGAACTCCGTAAATGTATTTGTGCACACAGCCAGTATTTACAGCAGATGTTCCTGGTTCCCCGGTCAAGGCCTTTCTGTGCGGAGTTTGCATGTTCTTCCCGTGCATGTGTGGGTTTTCTCTGGGTACTCTGGCTTCCTCCCACCACCAAAAACATGCTTGTTAGGTTAATTGGTGACTCTAGAATTGGCCGTAGGTGTGAGTGTGAGCGTGCCTGGTTGTCTGCCTCTATATGTCAGCCCTGCGATTGACTGGCAACCAGTCCAGGGTGTACACCACCTCTCACCCAAAGGCAGCTGGGATAGGCTCCAGCCCCCCTGCAACCCCAAATGGGATAAGCGGTATAAAAATGGATGGATGGATCTGCCAATACTGATATCATGCTGATAAGATTGTGCATCCCTAGTTTAGAATTTCCCCTAAATCTCTACTCGCTGATGAGTACCCCCTGACTTTACATCCCCTGTGGACTGTACTCAAGTACTCTTGAATCATGCCAGAGACCACCTCCTCAAACAGGGTGGTGTGAATGCTAGCGGGGTTGTGTGCAGTCTGATCAAATGACCTGGACTTTGAGGTCAAGTGTACTTGGATTTGGGCCCAGGTCCTTAATATGAGTCACCCTAAATAGCCTGCACGTGTAGGTTTTTGTGTGAATGTGTGCCTCTGTGACTAACTGGAAACCAGTCCAGGGTGTACCCAGATTAGCCCTAGTCCTCCTGTTCCCAAATGGGAGCAAATGGTGTAGATAACAGATGCATATTAAAAACCACAGACTGTGTAAACCCATTGAATCTTGAGACTAATTCCCAAAGCATATTTTGATTGAATTTTTAACTTTTTAGTAGAATTAAGTTAACTAGGAATTTCCTTGAGAAATTCCCTAGTTTCCAAGCTTTTCTGGGTATATGGGTTAAAATAAGATGTATTAATGCATGCATGTCTTTATGTCTTGTACAATATTATTATTTATTTAGGGTCCAAACTGCAACATTTTTCATTAAATGGTTGAACATTTTCAACCATTTCTTGATGGGGTCCTGGGTCCTGATGCCTGACCAGTTGAGAACCCCTGGTTTAGGGTGTCTACTAGTTGTTTCCTCCTGAATTAAAACCATCAGCTGCAGAGTTGTTCATGGTTAAATCTCTGCTGTTATAATTCTTTCTGATTTATGTATGCATGAATGGATTCAGGAGGTGGTGCTCAGCCCAACGGCGTCCTCCTACAACATGGCTCAGCTGACCGGCTCCACAGAGTACAACGTCAGATTACAGGCCATCGCAGGAGCTCAGAGGAGTCGTCACGTCAGCACCGTCTTCACCACCAGTAAGGATCATAGTTTTAACTATATGCACTCCAACATACAGTAGTCATGGGGGGGCTCTCAAGTGTAAAAATCCCATTTAACTGTTGCGTAACAGCCCAGATGCACATTAAAAAGCTATTTCTTCAACATTAAAATTCCTCTCTTTGAACGTGATATTCCACCTGTGCTTGTATTTCATTCTGTCTGAACTGCCCTAAGTGGAAAATCCTTTTTCTTTTCCTTTTTCAAACCTTTTTTTCCAAGCCCTTGCTCTCACATGACACTGAAGTAGTTCTCTTTTATATAACAGAGAGGAAGATGAAGCACCTGTGCCGTCTGAGCTCAGTGAGATGATGTCTTTTTAATGTGTTCTTCCAGTTGGACAGCTGTACAGACGCCCTAAGGACTGTGCTCAGATTCTGCTGAACGGAGAGACAACGTCGGGTCTGTATACCATCTATGTGGGGGGAGAGGAGACGCTGCCCATCCAGGTGTACTGTGACATGACCACGGATGGTGGAGGATGGCTGGTGAGGAAATCAACCCACCGGGATCCAATTAAAAGCCGTTTTAAGCATAAATCACCACGAGTAGGAAAGAATCACTGAAGTTATGTAATGCTTTTGATAGGCAGTCCCAGAGTGACCTCCGCAGAGCTTGTTAAGATAATACTGAAACTGTTGTGACATTCATGACAGCCATTCCTCTCCAGGTTTTCCTCCGACGCCAGAATGGAAAAGTGGATTTCTACAGGAACTGGAAGAACTACACGGCTGGCTTTGGGAACATGAATAACGAGTTCTGGCTGGGTAGGAGCACCTGTCCTCTTTGCTTCTTCCTCTCTCTGTTACTCCTCATCATCTGACCTGTATCGTGTTATCGCAGGTCTCTCCAACCTCCATAAAATCACGAACTCTGGACATTACGAGCTGCGTGTGGACTTACGCGATAAAGGGGAGTCGGCCTACGCTCAGTATGACAAGTTGACCATCGCAGAGCCGAGAACACGTTATAAACTCTACATCGGAGCATACAGTGGAACAGCAGGTTGGTACAGTATAACTGCAATGTAATAGTTCCTCACTTTCCCTTTTTATCCCCTTTCTATGCAGAAAAAAAGAGAGGGCTGAATCCTTTTCCTTAAGTCTGGTCACAATGAAGCTTTGGCCAGCAGCCAGTCAGCTTAGCCCAGCATAAAGAATAGAAACAAGGGGAAAACAGCAAGTCTGGTTCTGTAAAAATGGGACAAAAAACACAAACCAGCTCTGCTTAAGTTTCTGATTATTACTTCATTAATAGTTTCTTGTAGAAAAAAACTTTAGAACTGTTAATTTCTTTGTGTAAAGGTTTCTAATATACTCCAGATAGTTGGGGAAATCTTAAAACAGATTGACTTAACAATCCAGTGCCAATTAGGTGCCGATGGTGTGGTGGTTTAAGGCGCGTCTCGGGTATGCGGTTGGCCTGGGTTTGACTCCAGCCTGTGGCCCTTTCCCGCATGTCTCTCCCCAGCTCTCTCATCCCTGTTTCTGACTTTAACCACTGTCCTCTTCTCAATAAAAGCACTAGAAGCCCAAAAATAAATCTTAAAAACAAAACAAAACAAAAACAATTTAGTGCCAAGCAGAAATGAGGCTCTGGGTAAAATGTTTGGTCTATTAGGATTGTTTGCAGCACTTCATTGCAGATCCTTGTATACAGAGAGAAATAAATCATTATTAGAATTAGGGCTGGGCAGTTAATTGCTTATTAGATTACATCGCAATATGGCCTGCTGAAATTTTAAGAAGGTGCAATGTTTCTTTAACCTGAAATTTGTGTCAAAATACCTGCTTAAAACTTTTTGTTGCAGCAGAGATGACATGCATTATATATCATGCAATCATTTAAATGCCATTTTTTTGGGGAATAGTCGTCTAAAAATCTTACTTTCTTCATTTTTGTACAAAAGGGATAACTCTTCATTACAAAAATAAATCTTTGCAATATGAGTCAGAATTTATAGATAGATATTTTTGTAATTGTTCATCTCTTGTTTAATCTAATATAGAATGTCTTATTGCTTAAATTTTTTGAAATATATGTGAGATGAGGAACTTAAGCAATTATCACATATCAAATCGCAACATGGGGGGAAAATGGAAATTAGATTATTTTCCCAAATTGCTCAGCCCTAATTAGAAAACAGCTGATGAGAGCATCATAAACCAGCACTACCTGATTTTTGCTTTCACATGGACTGTTTCTCCTGTATACACAAAAACCTGCTGATACATAGTGATTGGTCAGCTTGGTGGTGCAGGTTCAGCTCAGTTGGTAGAGCAGGGGTTGACTCTCGATCCTGGCCTGTCTTCCCAGAACACTTCCCACTTTGAAAATCCAGACTCCTGAGTATGGATGACACATTTTAGTAAAATCTGCAAGATCTCATTTAGTTGTTGAGGAGAAATCCTGCAGATAAATCATTTATAAAAATGTAAACCTTGTCTTTTTTTTTGTAATTCAGTTTCATGGGAATAAAAACATTCAGATATGATGTGTCAGTGTAAAAACTTTTCTTACCTTTAGATGGAGCAACGGTAGCAGTTAGCGTCCATTTGAAGTCTTTGTGCTGACATAAAATCCTATCCTCTTGCTCTTGCTTCATGCTTACTGCACAGTTGTGTGAGCGGTATCAAACTTCTCCTTTTACTCTGCAAGAAAAGGGCATGTTTTCCAAATAGATCTGTTTCTTTAAGAAGACTCAGATTGGCTGTGTTTTATAATTGTAACTGTTGATATTCTCCCCAGGTGACTCCATGACTTACCACCAGGGTCGACCTTTCTCCACCTACGACAACGATAATGATATCGCTGTCACAAACTGCGCCTTGTCTTACAAAGGCGCCTTCTGGTATAAAAACTGTCATCGGGTCAACCTCATGGGGAAATATGGGGACAATAGTCACAGTAAGGTATGTACAGGTTACTAAAGCTGTATTTAAATGTTCTGGCTCTTATTCTCTGTCATTCAGCTGTCATATTCTCATTGGTAACTTGTCAGCTCTGTTGAAAAAAAAGCTAATTCTAATTTTCCATTGTGAAGTCCCTGCTATGTGCAAACCTCTGAATGTGTGGTGAAAGGAAAGATAACTCTGATGTGTTAGATGTCTCACTTTTTGAGCCTTTTTCCAATAACTTGTGGTTTTTTTTCCCTCAGGGGATCAACTGGTTCCACTGGAAAGGCCACGAGCACTCGATTGAATTTGCAGAGATGAAGCTCAGACCGGCCAACTTCAGGAATTTCGAGAGCAGAAAAAAGCGATCATAGACTCGTGAGCCCCCTCCCCCGTTCGCACCTCAGCTCCACACAAACTCCCTCTAAACTTCTGTGTTCCCTCATCTTTAAATCACTCTCGAAAATTCACACAAACAACGACAATCACACTGAATGTAATTCAGTTCTGGCTGTGAAAAACAAACCCGGTCACATTACACCAAAGAATTAAATAATTACAGTAGCTGTTTTTGTGTTTTTGGCGTCCCAATCAGGCGCTGGTGTATGAGTGATAATAAAGAAAGAAGTGCGAGGTTTCAGGGGCATGAATGGACATAAATAAAGGGTTTTGGACCATAAACATGAGAATTTAATGTAAAATTATGTAAATGAATCCAATCAGTTACATGTCAAAGGCACATAGTAAGAGACGTCACATCTATTCAGTGTTGAACATCAACTCCTCCATTTTAAACTGAGCTATTAAAAAAGATAAATTATACAAAAATAAGACATTTTAATGAAAACAAAGAACTCTATAAAATGTCATGTATATTTACTGTAAAACCAAGAGATCGATTGAATTGAGTTCATATTTAAATTGTGCTTTACTTATTTTGATAGAAAAATAAACTCTGAATGATGCTCTGCAACCTTCAATACAAATAAAAACATTAGTTTGATAAAAGTGTGTTTGAGCCCTTTTTTAAATACATATTAAGATGAGTTCCACCTTTACACCAGCAGATGGCAGTGTTTACCTTTCATGCAGCACATGCTGGGACTGTGCTGCATAAATGAGATTAAACTTAATGCTATTTCTCCCCAAGCACACAGTCAGGAAGAGTCAAACATGAACATTTTCCAGTCCTAGTTTAACAGGATTTTCAGTGATTTAAAAGACTGAAATTTAGCTTAACTAAAAGGTCTTGAATATGTAGAGTTTTAGTCAGTGCCATTAGACCTGTAACACATACACAGACCAAGGCTACACCCTACATTAGCTGCAAAGCTAAGAAGGTCATTATTAGTGTTGAATTTAGCAAAAATGTAATTAATTATATTTTAGATTGGTTTATCCATCCATGTATATCTTTCTATTTATCCCTGTCAGGGTGGCATCAGTTACTTGTATAATAGGACAAATTTGTGTATACATTGCACAGACACTATATATATTTATTTCTCTATTAAATTATGTGCTTATGTATTCATTTATACACATTTTCATACCTTTCATTACATAGAGGAAAGTTCTTTCAGATTTAAAAATTACCTGTTTTCTATGAGTGTCTTGGCCAAGATTGGTCTTGGTAAACCTACCGTAAAATCCGAAGTATAAGATGCAATTTAAATAGGGGAGAGCAGGGTTGGTTGTCACACTTTTTACTCTAGTTTGAATTACTCATTAACAAAACATCTTTCTTTAGTCATTCCTACATTAAACTCAAGCTTAAGGTGTTGGCTTGAAATGTGTTTCGCTCCCATTTTGCAACTTATTGAAACAAAGAGGTAATTAACTATCAAAGACACTGACACATTGTGACAACCAACCCCATCACAGGGCACGATGTCACACCATGGTGTTGTGTGCCGCAATGTTATTTTCATGGGGAAAAAAACTAAAAAAGAAGGCAGTACAGAAATTTGAAACTTTAATTGCATTGACACATTGTCAGATAACTTAACTTAATACATCCTAACAACAAAATAAGCAAAGTACATGAACAGAAACATCTTTAGGCCATCATAAAGAGCAAAACAGACAGGCCCAACAATAACAGCCTACTAAACTAGGCTACACACATTACTATCTGAGTCACAGTGATGGCAAATGTAGGGTCTAGACACTCGTACATCCAACACTTCCCCCCATACCTCCCCCAAATGGCTGTGACAACCAACCCCAAAGAGAATGTGACAACTAACCTCAGCTTTAATTCCTTGCTACCATCAAGGCTAACAACCGTCTAACTACTAGTTAGGTAATTAACAACAATGTAAACTATAGCATTCCCTTCACACTTTTTAAGGGTAACAAAAGGTAACTATTGTGTTAAAGCCTTGAAAAAAAAACAGTGACAAGTTGAATATTTACAATCTGATAAGAAAAACACAAAAGTCCTCACACCTCAAGTTCATCTGTCCTACTCCAGAGATGACTATCCAAGTGAGCTTTGGTACCAGTTCTAGAAATTTCTATACCAAATTTGGGGAGACAGCGCCCTCTAGTGTCGAGATATAATGAGTGTGACAACCAACATGTGTGACAACCAACCCTGACTCCTCATTTCCGGAGAGCAAGTGACCAGCAGACCAGTGATAGTTGTTAAATTCAGGAACAGTTAAAAGTTTTAAACATACTGTATGTAAATTTCGCTATCAGGGGACTCCCAGTCGAAATGAAATAACTCTAAATGGACCATAGTAAGGATGAATGGGTGAAAACAGACCTAGAGGATGGAGCATGCTGCTGATTGCACAGAACAGTTGTGGCCCATCAGGAGTTAACGCCATGCCCTAACAACATGCAAGCATCAGATATGTTGCATCGCACAGCATTTCACGTTCTCTGTCCCCAGACTGCATAAAAACTTTTATTTCCCTGCCTTGTGATATTTAATAGTAAATAGTATGACATCCAGCACTTTTATGATAAATAGGTACAAATGGAAGTGTGGAGCTTTATATTGACAAAACTTTGACAGCTTTGAGTCAGAGGTCACTGCATAAAGAGTGTCAAACACATATATGGGGCATTAATTATTAATCTCCAATTTGCAAAGCAAGATTGCAAGCTCAGTTGTGTGAGAAAAGTGAAAGAAAATCAATCAGCCCAGACATCCTTCTCCCCAGCAACATTTTCTGGTTCCTCCTGAGGGATTCCCAGGCCACAGGGGATATATAATCCCTCCAGCGAGTTCTTGGCCTGCCTCGGAGTCTCCTCCCAGTTGGACATGCCCTGAACACCTCCAGAGGAAGGCGTCCAGGGGGCACCCTAATCACATGCCCGAACCACCTCAACCGGCTCCTTTCTTACATGAAGGAGCAGCAGCTCTACTTTGAGAATCGGCCTGTCGAATACCCTCACTCATGAGAAGACCCCAAGAAACCTGAACTCCCTCACTTGGGGCAAAGACTCACTCCCCACCTGGAGGGAGCAATCCACTCTTTTCCAGCAGAGGACCATGGCCTCAGACTTGACGGTGCTTAGACTTGGACTTGGGTTTCTTTAAGTAGAATTCTACTGGTTGATCTTAGAACTTTACATGACTGTAGCATCGATGAAAAGCCTAGGACAGACTTCTCACCTGGTGGGAAAAAAAATTATTCCTGACTCTTCGTTGGCGACTGCCTTGGTGAGACACATCCCATTACAACTTTAAAATTCAAGAATTTCTCAATCTTGAAAACTGCTGGAAAATTTTGAGGTAATGTAAGACATTAAATATAAGAAAGAAATGGTTTAGTCTTTTTGTATAAAAACATTTTAGAGCAAAATTTCTACATATTGTACCTTTAAAGTCTCTCCCAGTGAGAGCTTTCAGGTCTCTTATTGGCATCTACACCATGTTTAATACATTAAAACATTCTCCTTTTACAATAATATAACAATTCTGACAATTAAATGATTTTTTAGGAGTTTTTGTCTCATCCCAGAACCTTTAAATGCCCTTAAATCATCGTGACAAGCTGAAGAGACACTTGCTGGCTTTACAGCAGTCCAACATTTCTTTGGCAGACTCTCTTTCCTGTTCCAAAGTTTAGCTTTAAATCTGTTATCTTTCTGTTGCAATTTTAGCCCTTTGGATCCTTTTTGTGCAACCCATGCAAGGTTTACTAATCAATATATTTAAACATTCGTCATCAAATCTACTCTTTATGTAAACTGCTCTACATTTGAAGTGAAATCATTCAACTCAATGCCTTTAGGGGTTGAAGACTTGCCAAAGTCTTTAGACTACAAGAGCACTAGAAGAGGAATGGTTTTAATTAAACCTGACTGATCTGCATGATCTACTTTATGTCGCATTTAGCTCGGGAGCAGTATTAAGGTCATCACTGGGTTTCAACATCAGGGAAGTGACCTATTAATCAGATCCTACCTTTGCACATGCATTATTCTTTTCAGTCTGCAGATGTCGGTGCTTTTGTTAGAGCGACTGACTTTAAATTTTAACCTCTCCTGTCTGGTCTTCCTTTGCACAAACTTGAACACAAGCCAGAGAGAGTCCATAAATATCACTTTTTATATGCTTCTTATCCAGATTTTTGGTTGCTTGGATAGATTGTGGAAGATGAATCTGAACCAGAAATCAGCAGAAGCAAATTTGAGCTGCTATCATAAAAGCATAGTGTTGTCATCATACCTAAAATTTTAACCTTGATAAGATTCTAGTAGCGCTGGCAAAGTTAACGTGTTAATATCACGTGAACTCAAATTACTTTTAACGCCGCTAATTTTTTTGTCACACGATTAACGCGTGCGCGTTCTGTATGACCCTTGACCCATCCCGTAGTTTGCCAGACCAGGAAGTTGCGCCGTCGTGATGCGGTACAAGTGAGCAGGAATGGATAAAGGACAGAGACTTTTGAATGACAGGTTCAGCTTTCAGATCATGTCAGATAAGACTGAAGTTATTTTCTCCTACTGTCGACATGAACGGAGTTACAGGAAGTTCGTAGAGTCTTATATAGCCCGCACCACTCGCTAGCCATGCACACCGCTAATGCAGAGAGACGCCCCCCTCGCCATGCTGGATTTGTCTACAATGGAGACACTCAGACAGCTCTGCAGGGATGGACCCGCTATCTGGCATACCGGGCATTTCCCGGTGTGCCGACGCACTTGTGGGCCAGTATGATTTATTCATTTATTTAGGCTATTATATCTGCCATGAACCGGCACCACAGCCGCGCTATTGACTGTTGACTGGTCCGATCACGTCTCCTAAAGGGCCGCTCTCATCCCCACGCAGCTCCTGCTTGAAAGTGAAAGTATTCAGAAGAAAAACGAAACTTACTAAAACGATCAACTGGAACTGTGAATAAACGCCAGATTTAAATAACAGTCAATCAAGATGCTGCACAACTGTCAAAGACTCTGCAGTCCCTGTAGGAGATTGTCTGATGCTGGTGAATGTACAGCTGCATCATGAGGAGGAGGAGGAGACAGAGCAGCAGAGGCTGGTGTGTGACAGGAGAGCAGAGGTCAGTGAATGAGCTCTGTAGAGTATCATAATATAAGCTGAAAGCATTGTTAGACTGTGGGTCTCCTTTATTTAGGAAGAAAAAATGGTTTTAGATTAAATCCGTAGCTCTTCTATGATCTGAAGAATGAAGAGATGTTAAGTCCTCTTAGTACACCTTAAAAGTTCTCCACTGAGACTATTACTTTGTGTGTGCATGAGTTTTGAAAAGAGGCTTCACATGTGTGTTTATTGACATCATTCCAGTAAATCTACTGGACTGATGACAGTCATTTCTTACTGTCAGCATTTATTTTACATTTAGACTACATTTTTTAGTTTGAAAGTAAAATATGATAAATAATAGCAGACATTTTTTAAGTAATTACTTGCTTTTTCTCTTGAGCAGAGCAGATGTGTCCACCTTACTCACATGAGAACAGTGAAACACCATTAGATGTGTTTGTGCCTTACTGCTGAGCTCTCAGCAGAGACTTGACTTCTTTATGTCCATGTGTGATGATGAGATCTGTTGTTCTGTGTTCAGCTGCTGAGAACAGAGGAGTTAACTTCTAGAAGTCTAAAGTTTGACTCTACATTGTGGTATTATTCAGTAATGTTACATTAAGGTCAGTATCTTCATCTGTTGTGGCTTGAGTTGACCATGTTATGCTCTCAGCATATTTTTGCAGCGTTCAGTATCTTTGAGCTCAGACTAGAGAATTTTCTGGACTTTATCTGTCGTTGTTTTGGGTTGTTGACATTTGCATAAAGCATTTTTGTCCACTTGTGTTAAGGGTATTTAAATCTTGAGAAATAGTACTGTAAGGTACATTTAGAACAGACAAAAAAGTGTGATTTATTTGCGATTAATCTCGAGTTAACTATGGAATTTGTGAGATTAATCGCGATTAAAAATTTTAATCTATTTACAGCCCTAGATTCTAGTAAAAATCAAAATAGATCGATACTTGGTTTGAGACCACAGAAACAAAAACAGAGGTCCTCTGCACCTGTAAATGTGGTTATTTCTTGCTTTCAGTTTGTATCTCATAAGAGAGAGACATGTGTGTGAATGTGTTGGCAATATTTATACAATTTAGATCATGTTCAGGAGTTTGCTTGTAAATTTTGGTGGATCCATTCCTCTCCTGTGCCCCTGTCTTAGGAGCAGGGCCCCAGCAAATCCTTGAAAAGTCTTAAAGAAGTTTTCAATTGGACTTTTGAAATTTAAGGCCAAAAGAAACGTTTTTTTAAAAAGTTGTATTTTACCTGTGAGAGGTATTGAATTATACAAGTCACGAGGAAATAGTCATGTCTTTATGCTATCTTTGTTTTCTGGCGACATTTACTCCTTTTTAATCAATTTTTATTGCAAATTTAGAATCAGCTTAGCAAACTTGCTAGATTGCGTTATGATAAATGTCACGATACAGTATATTAAATAAATGTCCCGCAAAAATAAAATTTGGGTGATTATAACAAAAAAAACTTTTCTTATGCCATCTGACATTTCGTAGACAGTCTATTAACCCTTAGAGCTCACACAGCAAAGATCCTTGCCGCAGGCACACCCTTGGTAAATTGCCGAAGGAATAATAAATAGCTCCTTATAGGGACATCCTGTGGATGTACTGAATGTTTATAGGTCATCATCTTCAGGCTTTACAAACTATATTTTTTCATCTTCTTATGTGTCATTGAGTCAGTTAAGATTAATTTTATATCACTTTTTTTTAACTCTAAGGATGTTGTAGTATACAACAAGAAGAGACACGTTATTCAAAATTGAATAACTTTTAACCGTAAATCGTATACGCTTGTTTTTTCCTCTGAAAGCCCTCTGTTGTACAGTTCTAATATCTGTAACTTGGCTGACTTTACTAGGTATTGAAAGATTAAGTCCACACCAGTAACTCTGTTGTTGAAAGTCTTTTTATCCATTTATAATCCATTTTTCTATTGTTCCTACAGTTAGCCAGTTAGCCCACTACCATATTCTCTGTTTATATCCCAGAATGCATTGTGACTGGGCTGGGACAACCAATGGGAGGCTGTTCTGTCATCACTTTGTTGAACTGTGCATGTGTACAGACTTATTAACTGAAGAAGAGAGCCTGAATGACTCATAAAGAGAGAAAAGAGACACAGAGAGGCCGTGATGTGTCCTTCAGAGTCACTGAACTTTGAGACGATGACTCAAATTTTAAAAAGCACAAGGACTTCTCTAGATTTTTGTAAATTTTAATATTTTGAAGATTTTTTGTCACAGAATTATTATTTTTTGATTCTTTAGTCCCAAAGACGTGAAAACAAGTTTGTGCAAAAACTCTTCGTCGTTTATGTTTACTGTGCTTAATACCCCCACAGGTGGCTGCTGTATATGTTAGGGACTGATCTCACTGTTAATGCCTAAAAATAATTTATGATTTGATAAAATAATACAAATACTAATACATTACATTTTTAATTTAATTAGATTAAGATATTTATTCTACTTTAGTTCAATTGAAAGTCCGACACCAAAGAATCTGTCAAGGCAAAATCTGGCCCTTTACAAATGTAGTCGATGACCCATCTCAGTCCTTCTCAGTTGCTTTTTCAGTATCCCTGCATCCCCCACTCCCATTGTCTCCCCAGTCTGAGCTCCAACCAGTGAGAAATTGAAAGAGAAATGCAAGGCAGAGACATAAGCAAGAGGAGGCACAGCTTAGCAAATGAGAAAACCTGATCAGCTAAAAAGTGTCAAACAAGAAACAACGTTGACATGCAGCAAAATTATGTAATGAGAAGCACCTCATGTAAACAAAGAGAGAAGTCCTAAGCAAACCCCTACACTCTTGTTGTATTCAGCATGTCTTCTTTTTATTAAGATTATTTTTTCGGCTCTTTGCCTTGTTGATAGCACCGCTGAAGAGAGAATAGAAAGGACAGTGGGGGGAGACATGCAAACCTCAAACCTGCAACCAGTGCATTGAAGACTGCAGCCTTAGGATATGGATGCCTGCTCTGCCACCTGAACTCACTGAGCTTTTACTGCATTGGATGTCACCTCTGTAGCTTGAGTTTACCTGACAGTCACATCCAATATGCCATCTGGTGATTGTAGCTGGTAATATAGCCAAACTGCTTCCTGACTGCTACTTGATAGCACACCTACACTTTAGTCTAAACCATACAAATTCAATAGCAAAATTCAGCTAATGTATTTGAACAAGTTGCTGTGTAGGAGTTAGAGATGGATTTGTTCTTTTTCTGTGCTGTTGTCTTATGAAATTAAATTACTGTATTGTTTATAAGTGGTTCTCAACTTGTGAGTAGGGTAGCCATTGTAAAAGTAAGTCTGAAGCCCTCTGACTGAAGCTGGTTTTCCCAGAATTATGTGTTAATTTCTCTAGAAAACAAGCAAAATTTTTATGTTATCACAGGGAATGGAGTTAAATTAAATCCATGCATGCAGATCTTCCCAGGGCTTTTGTAATAAGACACTTAAAAACATCAAGAGTATGGCATTAGTTGAGGCAGGGCCAAAGAGTCAAAGGCTGCCTTAATTGAGATCAGCTGATCTCACGCAAGCAGCACTCTCTGCAAGCCACTCTTTCAACCCCCCTCCACCTCCACCTCCCTCTAGCTTGCAGATTTATATGGAAAAAGCTTTTTTTTTTTTTTCGAAACTTGACTGTAGTGATTGTCACTGTCAAACTGCTTCCCATGTAGCTAAAGATTTTTGCTAGTTAAAGTTCCCGAGACTGACCCATTCAACCTGCTCCTTAGCTAGTTGATGTTTATAGTCAACCTGCTGCCGGGCTAGCTAGTTAGCTAATTATTCCATTCAAGCTCACTAGCTAGCTTGGCAGTCCTTGCAGGTAAGCTGCTTTCTTGCTATTTGATTGTTAAAGCTCGGCCTAACCATCTTTAGCGATGACATCTGCTGTAATGCCAGCTCAACTGCAGTTGAACTTCGTATAACGTTAGTTCAGGCAGGCCACGGAGTCAAGGTCTGCTGTAATTGAGATCAGCTGATCTCACTCAAGCCATCACCAGCTGACGGTCATTTCTCTAAGCAAGCTATTGGCTAATCCGACTCAGGCTGCCATGTTTAAACTGCTCTTGCCTGGTCTGCAGCGCTCTCTGCAAGCAGCCCTCCTCCACCCCAGCTCCTCCTTCATTCTGCATCTGACTTAATGTCAAACTGTTGTCACTTATTGAAAATATTGGAAATTTGTTTTGCTATCTCATTAAGGAGGTGTTGGTGGGACCTAAGGCATAACCAGTTGAGAACCACTGGAATAAAACTTATCTTATTGGGAAAGTATTGTATTTTTGGACAGCTATTACACCATTTAAAGCCAACTGAACCCCAGTTTAGTTTTGGTATCTCATAGTTGGACTGTTGCGCAGATCATAACCCAGTGCAGATGCTCAGGTGGAATAAATTAAAACTCAAGAGGACTGTTTTGATAGTTTGATGGCCCATTTTAAAGGTAGAGGGTGAAAACAACAAAAGAACAATCACCTTTTGTTTATCAGGTAATGTATACAGGCTGGAAAGATTAGATGACCTTAGTGGACAGGGGGGACTATAGATTTAGGAGGTCAGTAGTGTAACTGAAGGCAAGGTTATGCAGTGCTTTGTGTGCAAGGATCCTGACGCTCTCAGCTGTTGCAGGTTAAGGATGTTGGAACATTTTTTTGTGAATATGACAATGAGGAATGCAAAGAGGAATGGCGAGACACTAGAAGTCGGCTGGCACAGAGCTGGGAGTTTTCCACTTAGAAATAACTCTGACCTGGATTTCTACCAATGCATAACTCTGACGATCACATTTCATCCTGAGACGATTCTAAATAAGGACTCGGAGGTCAAGAGCCAAAATGCCTCGGTAATACAGCCCCAAAGAGGCTTAAAGTAAAATCTTTCCAATAATCGTACCCCTCAGTGTCCAGGAAGAGATTATACTGTTATGCCGTGTTTGTCAAAATCAGAACCATATTTCCCATGACCCCAATTACTTCCTGTAGTCAGGGGGACAGATAAGAGCCGATAACAGCCCCTTAGACTAGATAATGTGTATTCAGAGGGGTCAGCTTGGTGAGAAATCCTAACTGGTGTAAAGTTGGAGGCTCTTTACTTGCTATACAGCCATCTTTGTTTAATAAAAGGTATACTTTGGATAGATGGATTTCTTGAAATTTGTGATCAGGTTGCCCTTTAGTCTACTCATAACTCAGCTTTTCATACATTTACCATGCAGCCCGAAGTGCGTCACAAAGAACTAACATGCAGGAAGTAAAAGCAGCAATTTGACAACAATAGATAAAATCTGCAAAGACTAAAACAAAAGAAGAAAGTAAAATATTCTGCAAACAAAGTAACACTGAAAAAGGGCATGGACACAGCTCCTGTCAACATCTGCCACTGGTGTCCTTCTGCCTTTTTATTGATTTATTATTGTTGTTTTCTGTTTTCATCTGGCTGCTAAAATTTGCCCTGAGGTAAGCTGAAGCTGATGGTAAACATGACCTGCTTAACACCATCATATTAGCATTAACCTCCAAGCAATGTGTGCATAAGTATTTCACAGGTCGCTTGAGTAATTGCTACAGTCATGTCCTAGTCAGGTTGCTAGCTAGCCAATAATAATACACAAACTGCCCAATAGTGTGCTGATGACTGGATAATCAGTACTGAAGAGATGTTTCCCAAAATTGACAGTCAGCAAACAAGGACACAGCTTGATTTCCACATAGGATGACTGTCAAGAGTCTAGAGCGCTGCGCCTTGGCAGTTCTCACCTGATCAGCGGGCAGAGATCACGTGAGAACTGCGAGTTGACACAGGAATAAAATGTCAGCAGCGGATCAGTTTACTTTTTGGGGTTAATTTGTCATCCATTCCGGTATAAGTCCATGATATCGTTGCTTCCCGCATTGTGTGAGACATTAGGAAGGTAAAAGGTTAATGTTTGCATAAAGGATCTGTGGTTTTATGTCAAATTCTTTGGCTAAATGTCCTCAAAAGTTAACTTTTCCTCGTTGTAGCTCTGTGACCCACTGACCTCTCAGTGACCCTTTTTCTCTTGCTGCAGGATGAGATGTAATGTTGACATAGTGGTGATTTATGTGATTTATGGAGTCCGTGCATTGTTGTTGTATTTTGAAAGAAAAGATATTCTACGCTGGCGACTTCCTGTTTGGAGCTTTCTGATCGATGGGAATTGACGCGGTTTGGCAGTAGCCAGCTCTGAAAACAAACCTGCAGCGAATTTCGAATGAAGCGGAGTGGAGCGGCGTTCCAGGGACGCGCCACTGCTCTGATTGACTAGAGAGGGAGCGATTTGCTTCGCAGTATGATTCGCTGACGTGTTTCGGTGCAGTTACTGTATGTGGAAATTGAAGGTGATTGGCACTATCTGTTAACCTCGAGTTAGTAGGAAGCAATTTGACTTACTGGTTCGCTGGATAGGGAGCAGTTTAGAGATGTCATTTTGTTGCAGGTCAGTCAGTCTTTCTAGCTAGTTTGACCGGGGTCGATAGTGGCAGCACTGCTACCTATGCAGCTGTTTTCACATTTAGGGTGGTCAAGCTGTTTCTTGGTTTGCTAGCATGACTTAAAAATGCTTGCAGCTTGCGTGATTGTGCCAGATGTTTACACGGTCAAGTTTCTTTGAACTGTCATTTTGACTATAACTGTCGGTCACATTTAATTTGCTTCAATACATGCTAACAGGTCACCAGGGTCAATGTACTTGATAGCTTTACTTTCTCAAGCTGTGTCCTGACTAGTTTGTCTGTAACCAATTTGCACTGTCAGTTGCGTTGTAGATAGCTCAGTCCAATTTAAATGGTTTTCTCTCAGTTTATTATAGTTGGGCTTCTACCTGGCTGGCTAAGAAGCAAACTTAAGGTGCTCTCTAGCTAGCTGATTTGTATGGAAAAGCTTTTTTTTCTGAATCTTGACTTGTCACTGTCAAACTGCTTCCTACCTAGCTAAAGATTCTTTGCTTGCTAAAGTTCATCTGACACAATCAACCTGCTTCTTAGCTAGCTGATATTTATAGTCAACCTGCTGCTGGGCTAGCTGGTTGGCTGATTATTCCATTCGACCTCAGCTTAGTTTAGCAGTCCTTCTGGGTAAGCTGCTTCCTTGCTAGTTGATGATTAAATAGCTATGACAGCTGCAGACATTTGTCTTCCAGAATGGAAATACGTGGCAACCCGACTACCCACCTGTTGGTACTCAAGGCCTTGCTTACTCACCACATCCACCTGGTACTTTCCCCTACAGGTGTAGACTTTGTTTTTTTTTTTTTTTTCAGCAGATTATTTTCTCATGCTGCTGGTTATGCAAAGACATCCAGAGCATGACAATGGTTGTGTCAGTCCTCATTACCGCCCAGTGGTGCCTCCTGCTGGCTTACTCGCCATATCTATGCCTTATTTCAGCCTCAGTTTTTGGCTCGAACATGCCTTAAAGTTGTGCACAGCATTGCATAGATTATAGGAATGGTCACCTTTTAAATTAATGTAGATATTTCTGTGTAAAAATTCTACATATTGTACCTTTAATTTGCCTGATTTTTAGCATCACAAATTAGTTGTGTTTTTGAGTTAATCCAGTGGTTTGTTTGTTTTTTGTTTTTGTTTTTTTTGCTCTCTTAATTCAGTGAAAGCATGCAGAGTCCTCATCCATTATAGGATTTAGCTCAAAGCACCATTAAATACAGCCTCCCAAAGCAACCAGTACATCAGACCCTTTCTGGATGTTTAGATTTAATTCATCATTTTGTAAATGCATCAATCTATTGTAGCTACACCTATTATGTTCTCCAGCAATGTAACACACACACAAGGGAAGCTTCGGCTCAACAGGGACCTGGCTCAATACATGTGCACCAAAATTAGCCAACAGTTCTTAGAAGTGTCATGGGCTTGCAACACATTGTGATACCGTCAGTATTTGTACAGCGTTATATCATTGTTTGCTCAAAGAGCTGCCTCAAATTTGCACAGCCAACTCTCTCCTGCTGATGCAACAAAAGAAAGACCAGTCTGCCTTTTTTTCTTCTCTGTTACCAGAGAAAAAAATGGTTTTGGAATCATTTCTAGGTTTGAAGATATTCTGAAAGCAGACTGAATAGAGATTATGCCTCTTGAGGTCACACAGGAGTTGAAATAAAAATATGATTTCTGTATGCGCCTGCTGGGCAAAGGTTGCCCTGTTGCCTAAGAAAACCTGTTTGCATTAGTCAAGCCATGCAGCCTCGCTGAAACGCACTGGACCGCCATTAATCATGTTTTTCAAGGAAACTTTTTCCCAGGAGTCCGTGCTATATTTGAATTGGCTGTGCTCTCAGTGTAGAGTCTCTGGCACTGTGTGAACATGTATCTAAATCATCTCCTGCTGCCCTGTCAGTGCACTCCACACTACTTTCCACGCTACCATTAGACATACGTAATTGAAAAATAGGTAATTTCACGCTCTGTCTCATTATTCTGCATGCTGGGTGACTCCCTCATACATGTGCTGCAAATTAAATATGACGGCAGCATAAAGACCATGCTTTACTTTTTGTGTTTTACATTAAAACATGCAGATATAATTTGAGTTTTCATTTTGACAGCATTTAAACATTGGAAGGGGTATTTTTCTTGTTCAGTCACAAGAAAAGTATTAAAGTGGCAGAGAATTATGAGTGATAGAGAATAAAGCAGGCACAAGATGTTTGACTTCACGCTGGCTGTACAGCATAACAAAAGAGCTTGCATACCAGCCTACAGGGTGGAAACAAATTTAAGAAGACAATGCACACAATACATTAGAGGAAACATTTCTGGACATTGATTAATGTTGCATATACTATGAAGTTCTGCATTCAAGCAGTATATTCCTGCAGCACTGCAGAGAAAGAGCCTGTTTGGAGCACATGGACTTATTGCAAGACTTTAGTTGAATCTGTTTGCCTAAAGCAATAAATGCTTGGTATCACACTGCGTTTTCATTTCATGGATGAAGTCCTCATGGTGAGGAAGAAAAGCCGTTAAAAGTGACGGACAGACGGACGGACGGACGGACGGGCGGGCGGGCGGGCAGGCAGGCAGGCAGGCCCTTAGCCTAGCCTGCAGCCCGGCTTGTTTGCCCCGCTTTCGCCTTCTTGCACAATGCCATCTCAGCCTCCTCCCCGCCGGCTGTAGGTGTTGTGCTGCTCCAAGTCCTCCTCCTTTCAGTCTCCGAGTGCCCTGTTCTCCAAATAATCTCCATCAGGCAAGACGTAAACTCCTTGGGCACGCTGTCAGTTCTAGTGTAAGTGTAAGGCTTTGTTTTGCTGCTAGTGATGGAGCACCAGGCTGCTGCGTTCGTACGTGCTGCCCCATGCTATCTCAACAGGTAGCATTCAGTAGTTTCCTGTTGATCAGGCAGTGCTCCATGGCAGTTACTGGCAGTTGTTGTTCGCTTTTAAGCTAGCCAGGAGTTGTAGTTGAGACTACTTTAAGGTCTTCTTTTAACCTTTTTTTGGGGTTTTCTTAATGGAAATTTCCCGTTCTTTCCCTCAAAGGTGTCCTGGACCATCCATCTTCTTTGTTTTCACAGGTTTCAACGTATGTTGTCAAATTAATTGTGAAAAAACACTACAAGTCCAAGATATCAACTCAAGAGCGCATCGTTCTTGCTGCCAACTACTCTGGGTAGCCAGCAACTAGATAGTAATGTCCCCGTTCAAGTTATAATCAGGCATCTTGTCAATTAAAGTCAAGAAAACACTAAGAAAAGATTCAAAATCATGCACTTTTTAAGTCAGGTCACAGAGGTGGTTTGTAGAAGGTGCTAAGTTGATTTACAGGGTGTAGCTTATTAGCTAGTTAGCTTTACTAGCACATCTATCCACTTTCTTTCACTTGATATTGTCACATTGTCACACAGCCTGTGTAAAACTTCATTTCCATTTTCTGAATCAAAAATGGGTTAGACAAACTTTCCTTTAAGATGCTATCGATGCTATCAGTTCACTTTTGTTTACATCAGATTAAAGGGCATTGTGGTAAAATAGTAGCCACTAACCACAGCTAAAGCAACTGGCTGCATTACAGTTTAGACAGAGCATTTGACTTGGATCAGGTCCTAAATCGTTAACAAACAGAGCATGTAGTATTAGTTTGGGCGGGCCACCGAGTCAAGTGCTACCATATAATTGAGATCAACTGATCTCACATAAGCCTCATCAGCTGATGCACAGTTGGTTCACTCTAAGCAAGCTGTTGGCTAATCACACTCATGCTGCCATATCTAAACAGCTCTTGCCTGGCTATGCTTTGCTGCTCCCTCTGCAAGCTGCTTTTTGCAACCCTCCTCCACCCCAGCTCCTCCTTTATCATGCTTCTGACTTAATCAATGTCAGTCTGTTTTCATTGCTTCCCTGTTTTTTTTTTTGTTGTTGTTGTTGTTTTTTCTCCTGCTTCAGGCTTTCCTAGTATGCACAGGAAAGGCAGGAACATGTGCTGTTCCTGCTTGATGCTTTCCATGTAGGCTCAGTTAAGAACAGGGGGATCCCAGAACAGCCACGCTGCCAAATATAAATAATGGCAATAAGTGCAAATTGATATCTGCTATTGAAGAAAAATATTTCGAATCATTGGTGTTTTTTGACAAAGGGGTCCTGAATGGGGTGCCGGTGTAGCTCAGAGGGTAAACCCGACTTTCAGAACCATCCTTCTAATTGCCTGTATCAGAGACTAAAAATGAGTCCTCAATTCAAAACAAAAGGTAAGCAGTGGAGGGCAGAGCTGAGCAGCACGTCTCTCAAAGACTTAGAAATATTGTTCAATTCCAGAAAATCGTTCAATTCTGGGGATGGGAGGGATGGAGTCAACTTAACTACCCAGAGGTAGTTTAGGGCAGTGGTTCTCAGCCCAGGGCCCCCAAAATAAAGGTACCCATGACCGGAGACCCCCACTGTACCTGAAGGTGGTTGAACAGAATAGTCATGTGCAGACAAGGCCATCCATAACGGGGAAAAATGGGAGAGCTTTCTGGGGCCTAGCCAAACTGGGGGCATCAAAATCATGGTCCACTGTAAAGTTAAACTGTGGTATTTTATATTTAACCTGAACCCTAACCACTCTTATCAAAGAAACAAATTTTAATTCATTTGTGTAGTAAGTATCCCTCTTAAAAATGTACATCTTTTGTTAAAAACAGAATTAAAATACATTGAAATTAGCTAAAATTGGCTAATAATGGCAAAAAATGTTTGGAAAGGTAGTGGGATTAGATTTTAAAAGTAGCAGAAATGGGTTAGAAGTGCCAAAAATTACATAAAAGTGGCAAAAAATTAAAAAAAATGCAAAATGGGTTAAAGTGCAACAAATGGGCATGTTAAGTGGTAAAGGGGATTCAAAAGTGGCTAAAATGGCATTAAAGTGGCAAAAATAGATGGAAATTTGGTGAAATGGGATGAAAATTGTGGCATAAAAGGGGTTAATAGTGGCAATAATGTGTCAACATTATTGCCACTATTAATGCTCAGTTAATGCTCAGTACAGCCAGTGTGGCAACTATGAACATTTAATTTCTGCATGCAAAAAGGTCAGACAATTACAGCCATAACAAACTGAGATATTGGATTCACAAAACTGGCCCAGATAGATGGAAGGATGGATGAACAACCCTAAACATAATAAACACAGTAGTCACACTAATGACAGTAAGCTTAACAAGCTTCATTTTCAACAAAACTAGCTTAAAAGCACCCATTTATTATTTCACCCACCTACACTATCATCAAATTTATCTAATCCCAATATAAGAAAACTAATCCACCAATAGCTGTACTATTACCACACCATACTCTGTCAATAACCCCATTATCACAACATTTACAACCCCAATCAGGGTGTCAATTCTCCAAAGTGCTCAACAGCTGACGTGCTGCATGGACACTGCAGGATATTTATCTTTCTATGCATTAAAGCACAGCACTTTGTGTGTACGCTCACGTATATTCTAGTGCAGGATTGAGAAAAATGATCCCATTACAATCATTAATCAATGTGATCATCTCCTGACATCTGTTGGCTCCAACAATGGACGCAGCCATCCATGCACGCCATGTGTCATCAGAATAAAAGCGTTGAAAATGAGAGCAAGAGGGTCTTATACGTGTCACTGACCCCCTGTGTGTATGTACCAACACGCATCAGGGTTTATAACCTATCAAGATGGTGAGTGATCTCCTCTAATGGATCCCTATTTCATAGATTAACAACAGAGCTCATTTAGTTAATCACTGCGGATTGGATCAAATTTATAGATTTGATGCTATTGTCCATTTCAGAAAAGCAGAGTAATTACATGAAAAGCCCCGAGGCCAGATGTCTGACCTCTGATTAAAAGCCAAGAAAGCAGAGCTGACACAGACATTAAACTGAATTATTTGGCTGCAGCTTTGTGCTACTTTTTGATCTCTTTTGTCCCGTTGTGTTCTCGCTCTCATTCCTTTTAGCCCAAATGAAGTGCTCCTGTAATCCTCGCATAGCACCGCGTGTTCTCTCCTCCTTGGCTTTACATTGAGAGCATTAAGGTCAGAAATACATTTCATTTGATCGCCGCAGATGTACGTCAAGTTGGACTGGAGCCTAAGAGGATTGTAGCTGTGTTTAGAGCATGCATGTTGAAGCACACATATGACCGGCTCGAGCTGCCTCATTGCAGTCCTACATGCTAAAGAGATCACAACCCCAATTTCTTTACCCTCATCAAGTCAAGCCATCTGGACTTTGGGCGTTTTGGGTTAAAAGCTTCTTATGGCAAATTCTAACAAATTCAATCAGCCTTTACGTTGGGGAATGTATAGAACCAGTCATGTACGTCCATAGAATTGAAAAAGTACGGGGTAATCCTGATTAAAAAGCTTGTTTTATAACCAAATGACTTGCTGTACCATGCTACGTTAGAGCGCATTCTGAAACTGGCGTGTTGGCCCTTTGCTTCAATGTCGGCCAACTATTCTTTTTATGTTTTCAAAGCTTCTTACAGCAGATTTTAACGAATTCAATCGGCCTTACGTTAGGGAATGTATAGACAAGTAATGTGCTGCCATAGAATTACAAACATTTGGAGTAATCCTGATTAAAAAGCTTATTTTATAACCTAATGAGATGCTGTGCTCTGCTACAGAACTGTGCATTTAAAAGGGGATGTGAATGCAAATGGGCTGTTCATCTAAACTAAAACGTGTCTGATTTCATGTTCTACATGTGGATACCAAAGCAATAAGAAGCTTTTTTGGGGTTTAAAAGCTTCTTACAACAAATTCAATCAACCTATATGTTCTAAATGTATAGAACTTGTCATTAAAGTCCATGAAATTGCAGAAGCATGGCTTTACCCTGATTGGAAAGCTTGCTTTAAAGCCAAATGGCATGCTTTACTTTGCAACATTATGGAAGAAAAAGAGCATTTGGCATTGCACTTGAAAAAGAATTATCCCAGCACTTTACTTTGTAAGCATTGTCAACCTAAAGCTTCAACATGAGGATTTTTTTTCACTGAAATATCTATATTTATTAAAAATTACTATGTACTCTATATAGACCATTACACCAACAGGCACTGCAATGGCACTGTGTTCAAATACATGTACTTTAATATGGAGTTGCAGCTAAAATAGCTACCGCTCTTCTTGGAAGGCTTTCCACATGATTTTGGAGAGTTTCTGTGGGAATTTATGCCCATTCATTCTAAAGAGCATGTACGGTGGTAGAAAAAAGTTTTCAGACACCCTTAAAATTTTACACTATCTCAAATATTATCATGAAATATTTGTGGAAAAATTTTTTGTGCGTTTCAAAAGGTGTGGCTGCATTAGCCAGACACAAACAAATACAAATGATATATTTTTTTGTTTATTGTTTACAAGAAAAACTAGCACAACTACATTCTTGACAGTTTCAGTATGTCAGTTCTCAACATTGTCGGTATCAAAGTCAACAGATAATAGAGAACGTGTTTAAAACTGAACAAAACATAAATAAACCATTGCATCATCAAATTAATATTTAGTAGTCCTGCCATTAGCACGCAGTAGAGCTCTAATCCTGGCTGGCATGTTTCCCATGAGCCTTTCACACTGTTGAGGGGTAATCTTGTCCCATTCTTCTTGAATAACTGCTTTTAATTCATCTAAATTCTTTGGTTTACACGTTGAAACAGACCTTTTGAGAATCTACCACAGATTTTCAATAGGGCTCATGTCCAGGGATTGAGCTGGCCACTCTTAAGACCTGGATACTGTGCTCCTGCAGCCAAGTTCTACTGGCCCTGGATGTGTGGCAAGGGGCATTATCTTGTTGAAACATCCAGTTTTTACCTAAATGGAACAGTGCACGTGCAGAAGGAAGCATGTGGGTTTCAAGAATGGCACAATACTTGGCAGAGTTCAATGTGCCTTCAGAGACAGTGAGATGCAGCACTCATGCATCCCCAAACCATGATACTGCCTCCACCATGCTTGACAGTAGTAGTGTACATGCTGGAGATAATGCTTCTCCTGGCCTTCTGCATACCCTCATGTTAGCAGGAGGGTAAAGCTGGACTGGACTCATCTGACCACAGAATCTTCTTCCAATTCCTGGCTGTCCAGGTCTTGTGTGCTTGGGCCCAATGATGCCAGGCTAACCACTGTCTCTCATTGATCAGGGGCTTCTTGACATCCTTGTAGTACCTAAAACCATGATCTAAAAGTCAGCCACGTACTGTGCGGGTGGAACACTGGACACCAGTTTGGTTTGACCACTGCTGCTGAAGCTCCTGGCTATCTGGCGGCAGCTGTACCCTTCTTGGCTGAGAATCTGTATCTTCAGGCGTGTTTCCCGCGTTAGGTTCCTTGTTTTAGCCATTTTTGATTCTGAGGAACTTTCAAATGTGCTGGCTTTATATAGACACGAAGCACGACAACATCATCATCAACACAAAATTTCTTATGTATTTTTATGGAATAAATCAATTTTAAGTTTTTAAAGGCTTTTTAGGATTTGTTTAGTATTTTGCCCGGGACTGTACTAAAAGATATTGCACTTGAGTGATTCTTAACACAGTATTTCACAAATGCATAGGGTGTCCTAAAACTTTTTTCCACCAATGTATGAGGTCAGACACTGATGCTGGCCGAGAAGACCTGGCTCACAATCTCTGCTCGGGTTCATCCCAAAGGTGCTTGAAGGGGTTGAGGTCAGGTCTCTGTGCAGGCCAGTCATGTTCTTCTACACCAAACTCTTCAAAGCATGCCTTTATAGTCCTTGCTTTGTGCACTGGGACACAGTTGGAATAGAAAGAGCCTTCCCCAAATTGTTGCCACAAAGTTGGAAGCATGGCATTGTCCAAAATGTCTTGGTAAGCTGACGCATTAAGATTGCAGCCTGATACCATTATCTCTCCTCCACCAAACTTCACAGTGGGTACAATGCAGTTGGACAGGTCACGTTCTCCTGGAACTGCAAAATCCAGACTCACCCATTTGACTGTCAAACAGAGAAGCATGATTCGTCACTCCACAGAACATGTTTCCACTGCTCCACTGTCCAGTGCCGGTGTGCTTTACACCACTCTAGCCAACACTTGGCTTTAGACTTGGTGATGTGAGGCTTGCATGCAGCTGCTCAGCCATGGAAACCCATTCGTGAAGCTCTCACTGGGCTTACATTAGTGCCAGTGGAAGTTCAGAACTCAGAGTGTTGGCCACATTTACACACCATAGCAGTTGTGACCTCACTGTGATTTCACATGGTCTTCCACTTCAAGGCTGAGCTGCTGTTGTTCCTGAACACTTCCACTTTCTAATAATATCACTGACAGTTGACTGGAATGTACAGCAGGGATGTACTTTCACAAACCATGTTTTTGCAAAGGTGGCATCCATCACAGTACCACCCTTAAGGTCACTGAGCTCTTCAGAACGACCCATTGTTGAGACTGCATGGCTAGGTGCGTGATTTTATAACTGAGGCAACGGGTCTGATTGAAACAACAGTAATCAACAGTTGTGGCCAAATACTTTTGTCCATATAGTGTACTTTAGTTGACTTCTTGCATGACTGAAAATATTTCCAGCATGTTTCTAAACCACTGAAACAACAAAAGATGATCCCCTACCCTGTGATGAAAATGAACATCAGATTGACCACATTACAACCATGTGTTGCGGTCTGTGACGCAACAGCCATTGTTCTAATGACCTGGAAAACCAATGCTTGCAATGCTAACTTATCTGCATATATTTGTCATTGCTCAGACTGTTGTTGTTTAAGCTGAGAAAAAAAACAACACAAATGCACCACAAGTTAAAGTTTAGCATTTATTTGTCAGTGCATGGTCACTCGATCTCAGACTGCGACTGCTTAGCTAGCCCGGCTTGTCATACTGAAAGAGCCTGCTGTGTAACGCCATTTAGTCTAGCTGTCACGCTGTAAAGGAAGTCAGCCTTTACCAAAGAGCGCCAGGCGAGGTACAAGTTCCTTTGAAAGTAACAGGCACATAATGTGCTTTTGTACACCCTGCAAGAATCTATTTTCAGTCACCTGTGGTAGAAATGCCGTCATACAAAGCCACACTGAAACTATCAAACAGAAGCGGTGGGCACAGGCAGAAAGTAGTACTGTTGTGACCTATTTCATGAGATGACAAGCTTATTAGAACAAATCTACTTCTAATGCAACACTTGTTTCATATATACTGGTTTTATATAGATGCATTTTTCAAACAGTGTTGGTTGATCCTGAGACCTGATCTGCTGATGCACTTTCAGTGGTTTTGAACAATGCACTGATGAAAAATCCAACTGTACCATGAGTTTGTTTCCATAGTCAAAACCTGGACCTTTAAGTATTGCTGTAAATCATGCAGTGCACTTTAGCATGTACTTTAGTATAGTTGGCTGGTTCAGAGATTATTTCAGTTGCAAGAAGAAGCACAGTTGATCAATGCCAGAACTTAATGAAAAAAATATAAGGTATGGATATGTAGGGTATGATAGAAACCATACCTTCTTACTGTTGTTTCTGATTTTCCCTTAGCATACATGGTGTGTGCATCACCAGCCTTTATCCACAGTTATTGCAGTTGCCATTTATCTAAGTAAAGAAAGAGTCAGCTATCAGTGGAGCTCTTAAAAACACACAGAACATCTCTTCATGACAGCTAACTGTTAACGTACTGACAGGATCTCTCAGCAAGTTCAAGAAGCCTCATATTGTTTGATTTGACTCACAGAGCTGAATTCAGATGTCGGGAAGTGTTTATCTTTTCATAATGGGTCCGGTAATCATGGGAGAGGAATCTGTAAACATCTTGCTGCAGAAACTCAGATCCCACAAAGTGTATTTGTCTAACTCCTTATTCGAGGAAAGACTAATGACACTAGTTATAATTTTCTGACAGGTCCAGATTAACACTTTATTGCAAGAAAACTGGAACTGTACCTACCTGATATTTATCTGCTAAGGAAGGTGTAAAATTACTGGACATTGGAGGCTGAGTCAAGAAGAGGGGTAGGGGTTGTTTTTGTTGTAGTGTGATAGGTGTAAATCTTAAGTGTTTGATTACATAGGAAATAAACCTAAACCTGCCTGGCCCTAAGTGGAAAAAGCAATCGCGTTGCCTTGCCTTGTTAAATCATGAATTGTTTAAACACATCTTTTGGTAAGCTGAGTTCAATTTTGCTATCCACACCCTAGCCTGACTACTGCCAGCCTTGTGGAATCAAGAAATTCCTTAAACCACAGGTGTCAAACTTAAGGCCCGGAGGCCAAACCCGGCCTGTGGCACAGTTATACCCGGCCCACCAGATCATATTATATTTGTATCATATCTGGCCCACCAGTATGAGGTCTGCAGATTTTCTCCAGTATAACAATGTAAACTTCAACTCGGTTACCTAAAATATCCATGTTAAGCCATAAAAATCTGAAAGAGTGAAGAGTAAGAAAAATTAGATAAAAAGTCAAGAATTTGGGGTGGGGTTGAGGGTTAATATGTGGTTTATTTCCTATTTTCAATTTTGCATCTCCAGATTATGACTCAAAATTATGATTTTGACTTTTCATTTCATGCTTTGACCTTTTCAACTCATAATTTGGACTTCATATGTCACATTTTTATCTTTTAGATTCCCAGTTTTAAATCTAAAGTCATATTTTGACCTATTTAACTCCTTACTTTGGCTTTTTAATCCAATATTTTGACTTTTAAAAACATGATTTGAATTATTTTTCTCATATTTTGACATTTTAAATTAATTATTTTTACTTTCTATGTCATATTTTGTCCTTTTAAACTCGCAATTTTGAATTTAAATAATATTTTTGACTTTTGAAGTCATCATTTTGACTTTTGAAGTCATTATTTTGAAATTTTCAACTCCTAATTTTGGCTTTTTAATCCCACATTTTGAACTATCAGACTCAATTTAAAATTTTAAGACATAATTGACGTTTAAACTCATGATTTCAAATTTGATCTCATGTTTTGACCTTTCAAACTTATGATTTCAACCTTCTCTTCATATATTTGCTCTTTAAAAAACATTATTTTTCTATTTTTAATATCGTGTTCTGATCTTTTGAACTACTAAATTGGAATTTTTTATCTCAGATTTGAGCCTTTAAACTTCTTATTTTAACTTTTTAAAATTTCCAAATGATTTATCACGAGTGCTGTTTTTTTCATATTCTATCACTGGTGAAAATGAGGTTGACAGTTTAAGGTTTTGTTGACCCTGTTCGGCCCGCAGGTTAGACCTAAATCCAGAATCCGGCCCCTGCTGTGATTGAGTTTGACACCCCTGCCTTAAATGAAACCTGTTCCTGAAGACATTTTGGTGGCTGGCCTACCAAAATGAGACTAAGAGCGCATCGACAACTCATCCAGGAGGTCACAAAAGAACGCAGAACAACATCTAAAGACCTCAGTCAAGAAATAATTTCAATAGAAGCTGTCTGAAAAATTGAAGTAAGCTAAAAGATTTCCAAAAGCAACACATCTGCACCATCTCAAGAAATTCTAGAACACATGAGAAACAAAGTCAGTGACATCTATATGTCTGGTTACAAAGCCATTTTGAGGGCTTTGGGACTCCAGCGAACCATGTTGGGAGCCATTACCCACAAATGGAGAAAACTTGGAACAGTGGTGAACCTTCCCAGGAGTGGCCAGCCTACCAAAATTACTTCAAGAATGCATCAATGATTCATCCAGGAGGTCACAAAGGGACCCAGAACAACATCTAAAGACCTGCAGGCCTCTCTTCACTCAGTCAAGGTCAGTGTTCATGATTCAACCATTAAATAAGGGACTGGGCAAAAATGGCATCCATGAGAACGTTCCCAGGCCAAAACCACTGCTGACAAAAAAGAACAAAAGCTTATCTCACACTTGATGAAAAACATCCTGAAGATCCTTGAGACTTTTGGGAAAATATTCTGTGGACTATTGAACACTGCTCCCAAGATTAGTGGTGATATTGCAAAGTTTTCATCACCTCTGCGTCTGTGAGCTTCCAGGAAACATGCAGGAACACAGACGAAATGAACACAAAGCAAAACAGAAAGCTTCGTCCTGTATGCGTGTCAAATGTAGAGCATAAATGAGCTTTAAGCTGGGAGCAGGAAAATTTTGCACGCAGGGTTTTCTACCAGAAAGCATCACCATAAAATATTAAACACTCATTGCTTGTAGAAAGTGCTCCAGTTTGGGTTGGGACTAGAAAAATGCACCATCTTCCTCATGCGAGGTTAATGTATCAAAATGATTTTGGAGCTTTTTCCATGATGAAACCGCTGCAAGTTTCTCAGTAGCCTCTCCTCTTCCTAGTTTTCATGCTAAGCCAAGCTTACCATAGCTGCTGGTTGGAGCTTCATTGTTACTGCACAGACACAGGAGTGGTGTTAATCTTCTCCTCTAATCCTCTGTTAGACAGAAAAGAGGCATCCCTCCCTAAATTTTAGCTATCCTTTGAAATGCTCTCATATTTACATTGGTTAGTTCACTCAGGCTCTTGATGCTTTCATAGACACTTTGACAGAACAATAGGCATGCTTTTGTTTTGTTTATATGTGCTGAAGAACGTTTCAAATCATGCTAGAAAATCCTTTTATGATATCTGTTGTACCTGCTCGTACATCCTCATCCGCTCTCATTTGATGATGGTTTTAGCTGCAGCTCTGGCTGTGACATAACATCCCGGCTCAGAACAGGAGCACACGGGCTCAGTGACGGGGATTATGGCTCATTCTTCAGAGCGCTGGGTTTATTTTAGGGTCCGACTGGATAAAACAGGATTAGCATCACAATGAATCCCCGGGGCACTCAAACCCAGAGGTCAGCTCCTCAGTGGCCTTTGACATTTCAAATGTTTATAAATCTCCATCTGTGTTGGGATAGCTAAATATAGATTTGATCAGCTGTCATTCCAGTGAGGTGTTCGTTTTTTGATTAGTGAAAAGACTTTGTCTGGTTGTGACACGTTTTATAGTCCGGCCAGTGTGGTTTCACTTGTCTGCAGCTCCTGGTCCAATCCTATCCTACTTCATTCTTGATATACTTTATATTTAGTGAGCCAAATGGTGATAAATGCTACCTTCAGGATTTTGCAGCTGTCTTTTTTTATGATTGTTGCGGCCTAAATTGCCTGACTTTTCAGCATCCTTTGGAAATATGCTGAAAAGCTGCAGTGATTTGGCAAAATGTCAGACGTTCATAAAGGTTGGTTGAATTGGTTAGAAGTTGAGGTTGTGACATGGCAACCTTTTCTGTAATTCTAACTACATCTAGTCCCTCTAGGACAGTGGTTCTCAACCTTGGGGGTCACGAGACACTGAGAGGGGGTCACCAGATGCCTTATAAAAACTAAGAATATTTTCTGAATGACACTGTTGCCACTTTACACCAATTGTACTAATTGTTAACCCTTTTTCATCAGCTTTTAACACCAATTTTGCAACTGTTAGCACATATTTGCCACTTGAAACCTATTTTTGTAACCTGGCACGTCAGATGGATTTGTTTCACGCTTCCATCTGGAAAACCACTCATACACAGCGACTGGGAAAGGGCAGAGCCTTTAAAAAAAATTCGGAGGGTGATTGCATGAACGTTCTGTCTGTCACATCTTTATGGGCAAATCAGAGCAACATAACAGTGACATAGCCGCTACCAAGGAGTAAACTCCATAGAGTACTGCAAACCATGGCGACTGTAGACATGTCAGTACACGACTTTCGTCGTTTTTGAAAAGAAAACAACTCACTGCTGTTCTTTGTTCTTCTTTTAACAAAGAAATGTCGTCAAGTTCTGATAAAACTGGCGCTTTAGCAGCATCCACGCTAATCTCTTCTGCCATAATTGCATCGGTCTCTTGTTGCTGCTTGCTTACATCACAACTCCGCTGCGCCAGGAAGTAATGCCCCTCGATGCTGATTGGTTCTGTCACTTTCTAACCAAGCTCAAACGATTCAGACGGGAGCGCTGCAAGATTGATTCGCCAGTGAGAAACATGGAAACGGGCGAATCCATCTGCTTTGCAAGGTTACTATTTTTGTCCATTTCAAACCCTTTCCTTCACCTTTTTCTGCCTGTTTCTGCCACTTCTAAACCAATTCTTGCCACTCTCTGCCTTTTGTTGCCTCTGTTGCCCTGTTAGCCTCTATCAACCAGTTTTTACACTACTTTTTGCCCATTTTAACCACAGTTAACTCATTTTTGCCACTTTATATCAAATTTCCATCCCTTTTCACCTAATTTCAACCATATTTTGCACTTTAAAGCCATTTCAGTCACTTTTTAATCCCCTTTTACAACATTGTACCTGTTTTTCCCACTTTAATCTGAAATTTTTGCCACTTTTGAACCATTTATATTCTGTAAAATTCTAATTTCACCACCTTTTCACCATTTTTCCCATTATTAACCACTTTAAGGAATTTTTAATCCATTTTGATTATGTTTTTAACAAAAAATATTGGATTTAAAGAAGGCTAAATGAATAAATAAAGATGCATGTTTGTTGATAAGAGTGGTTATTATTCAGATCAAATATAAAATATGATTTTCACAGCTTTACTTCACAATGGACCATGGTTTTGCTGACCTCCATGGCCCCCCAGTATGGCTGGGTCCCAGAAACCTTCCCCCTTCATCCCCCTTATGGCGGCCTTGTTTGCACACGACTATGCTTGAATGTTCATGGCTGTTCAACAACCTTCAGGCACAATGGGGTTCCCTGGTCTCTGGCACCTTTATTTTGGGGGTCGTGGGCTGAAAAGGTTGAGAACCCCTGTTTTAGGAAGTCATAGTCTGTACGGTCCCTGTAATTGACTGGTGACCAGTGCAGGGTGTAGTCCGCCTCTTGCCCAGTGACAGCTGGAATTGGCCCCAGACCCCTGGGACCCTGAATGGGATAAGGGGGGTGGATAATAAATGGATTGATGCAGTCTAGTTGGTCTGAACATGTATGTAATATCTTCCTAACCATGACCCTAAAGGACTGTTCATAAAAAATAATGCTGCAATCAACAGACTAAAGGAACAAACTTCACAGTAATCATGTTGTAACACATTTTCACGGCAGTTTGAGCTGTGAGCCTGCAGCATTAACATCAGAGCACAGACTGAAGATGAGAAAACTTAAAGCTAATAGTGAGCTGACAGAAAGTGTGTCTCTGAGCCTGTTCCTGCATGTTCACATTTCCTTTGTGAAACTGCACAAACCACAGCTCTCTAACGCCGGCCTCTGAGGAGCAGTTTGTGGCTTCCTTGTCTGGTTCAAGGGCAGCTTTACATGTTTCTCATTCTCCTCAGTTTACCTGTGACGGTTAAGTGAGGCTACAACACAATGAGAATCTCCATTATCTTGACTCAAGAGGCTGCCAGCTCAGAGCCTGGGAGAGGAGGTTTAAATGTGCTCTCCTGGGTGAGAGAAATTCATCAGGCTGTAGATGCAGGGAGCGTATTGTCTATTAGAGACTAACTTCCAATCTGACATCAATGAATGAATCTCCATAATAATGCAGACTTTCATGGTCTCTGGAGGATGATTCTTATACTCACACTGGTGGTCACCAACCTTTTACTTTTAGATTCTGAGGGTTATTTCTTCATGATGCCATAGATAGCTGTATTTTTTTTATCTCTCTCTTCTTATATTTTGCCTCAGAGCCTAGGGCGTTATGTTTTCTGGTTGTCCGTCTGTCCATACATATGAGTGAAGTAGGATAAAAGATTTCAACAAGCAACACATTATACTGCCATCTTAAGGCATCCAAGAACATCTGAGAAACATCTTGCAAAGCCATTTCAAAGCCGTCGGGACTCCAGTGAACTAAGTTGAGAGCCATTATCCATAAATGGAGAAAACTTGGAACAGTGGTGAGCCTTCCCAGGGGGGCCGGCCCACCAAAATGACTCCAAGAAAGCATCAACGAACGATCAGGGAGGCCACAAAGACCCCATAACAACATCTAAAGACCTGAAGGCCTCATTTGACTCAGTTTAGGTCAGTTATTCATGATTCAATAATAAGAAAGAGACTAGGCAAGTGGGAGAGTACCATGGCTAAAACCACTGCTGACCAAAAAGAACACAAAGGCTCGTCTCACATTTGACAAAAAACATCTTGATGACCCCAAGACTTTTGGGGAAACATTGAATTCGGAAGGTGTGCGTCCCGTTACATCTGGAGTAAAACTAGCACAGCATTTCAAAAAGAGCATCATACCAACAGTAAAACCTCGTGGTGGTAGTGCAGTCGTCTAGGGCTGCTTTGCTGCTTCAGGACCTGGACGACTTGCTGTAATGGAACCATGAATTCTCTACCAGAAAATCCTGAAAGAGAATCTCTGGCCAACAGTTCCTGAACTCAAGTACAGCAGGACACTGATCCAAAACGCAGCAAGTCCACCTCTGGATTAACCTTGCAAAGTCGATGGATATGCCTGTTTCTCACTGGCAAATCCATCTTGCAAAGCTCCCGTCTGAATTGTTTGGGCCTGGTTAGAAAGTGACAGAACCAATCAGCATCGAGGGGCAGTACTTAACAGTCGTAACATATGCAAGCAGCAACAAGAGGCCGGTGCAATTATGGCAGGAGATATTAGCGTGGATGCTGCTAAAGCGTAGGTTTTATCAGAACTTCAACATTTCATTGTTAAAAGAAGAACAAAGAACAGCAGTGAGTTGTTTTCTTTTCAAAAACGACAAAAGTCATGTACTGACATGTCTACAGTCGCCGTGGTTCATGTTATGCAGTTCTGCCTGAGTTTAGTCCTTCGGTAGGACTCTGTAGCGGCTCCGTGACCTGTTTTGTTGCTCCGATTGGCCCGTAAAGATGTGACAGACAAAGCGTTCATCCAATCACGCTCCGAGTTTTTTCCAAAGGCTCTGCCGTTTCCCAATCGCTGTCAATGAGTGGCTTACCAGATGAATGTGCAAAACAAATCCATCTGGCGTGTCAGGTCACTTCTGGATGGCTTCAAAATTGAAAGTTTCAGAGTGGCCTAGTCAAAGTTCACACTTAAATCTGATTGAGTGGTTGTGGCGTGACCTAAAACAGGCCAGTCAGGCTCGAAAACTCTCATATGTGGCTGAATTGAAAGAACTCTGCAAAGAAGAGTGGGTCAAAATTCCTCCACAGCGCCGAGGATAGCAGAACCAAGTATTAGGTTTAGGGGCAATGACTTCTTCACACAGGGCCAGGCAGGTTTGGATGGATTTTTTTCTCTTAATAAATGAAATAATCCTTTAAAAACTGCATTTTGTCTTTACTCAGATTACCTTTGTCTAATATTGAAATTTGTTTGATAATCAAAAACATTTAAGTGTGACAAACATGTTGAAAAATGTAACATATCAGGAAGGGAGAGCTACTTTCTTACAGCATTGTTTGTCACTTTGATGGAAAACACCTAAAAAGAAAAACTCTCTTTGATAGACTCAAATATCTCACTGCAACATCAAATCTGACGTCTCCTGTAAGGCTGCAGAGGTTCTTTGTTTGCATCCTGACAGAGCTGTTGTAAAAGGATGAATTAAACCGTAATGGAGTCTGATAATTTACGGTCTTAGCTGCTCTCATAGAGCAGCACTTTGACTTCACTCCACGCACACTTTTCTCTAATCAGAGCTGATGTCATCTCAGCCGGGTGGACCCTGCCTCGTTAATTATTGAGAGACCCATATTACACATTAGCAATTAGATAACAGCCCTGAGCAGTATCTTTGAACGTACAGCAGAGAGCTGGATCACATGGAAGACTGTCTTTGGGTTTAAACCCTTTGAAAATCTTGCAAATCTCTCCTAAAGCTGCAATATGTTGAATTTTTACCCTGAAATGTCTGCAGTGTTGTTACACTCATATTGGATATATTTGAGTTAATGTAAAAACTCAACAAAAATATATATTTTGGTTTTTAATCCAGAGAAATTGATTATTTCGAAAGTTATATCAGGATGTATTTCACAATGGCAACCACCGTGACAAGCATGACTTGTTCATGGTTGTGGAAACACTGGATGTAACAACAAACACTGTTATATAAGGAAGCATGAGCTGCTGCTCAAAGCTGCTATTCTGTTGCTGTACCTTGCCATGTTTTGTGCGGCTTCCTTGGGATGGACCATGATTATCCTTTGCTATTGGTCATATGTGTTGTCACCCTAGCTCCCATGTTAAGACTCATCTTTGCTTTCTATTTGAAACACATGTAGAGCTTCCTGTCTATAGTTGTTGATCATTTCGATTTTTTCTCATCCATTCTCTTGAAGCTGACATATATATTATAATATATAATATTGCCACTTGTCATGGGGGCAGTGTTGAGCAATGTAGCCGATAGTTCAAGCCAGAGCAGCAAAACAGTGGTTAGAAGGTATAAACATACTCTATATGGACAAAAGTTTTTGGATGCCTGACTATTGTATGAACAGGGACTGTCATGACATTGTATCAAATATGTTCACTTTAATATGGCGTTGGCCCACCTTTTACAGCAACAACAGCCTCCACTCTTCATGGAAGGCTTTCCACAAGATTTTGGGGTGTTTTTGTGGGAATTTGTGCCCATTCATTCTGTAGAGCATTTATGAAGTCAGGCACCGATGTTTGACGAGAAGGCCTGGCTCACAATCTCCATTCCAGTTCATCCCAAAGGTACTCATCTAGTCAAGGGCTAGTCGAGTTTTTCTACACCAAACCCATCAAACCATGTCTTTACAGCCCTTGCTTTGTGCACTGGGGCACAGTCATGTTGGATAGAAAAAGGCCTCCCCCAAACTGTTGCCACACAGTTGGAAGCATAGCGTTGTCCAAAATGTCTTGCTATGATGAAGCATTAAGACTGGCCTTCACTGGAGATAAGGGGCCTAGCCCAGACCCTGAAAAACAGCCATATACAATTATCCCTCCTTGACCAGACTTCATGGTAATGTTCTCTCAGCGTCTGCCAAACCCAGACTCACCCATCTGACTGCCACAGGAGCGTAACTCACGTCTCCACCGCTCCACAGTCCAGTGTCGGTTTGTTTTACACCACTCCATCTGACTCTTGGCATTAGAGTTGGTAATGGGAGGCTTGCATGCAGCTTCTCAGTCATGGAAACCCATTCCATGAAGCTCCAGCTTCACAGTTCAGAACTCTACAGGTATGGAATCAGCAGAGTGTTGGCGACTTTGACGTTGTGGACGCTCTCTGAGATTTTATGTTGTATTCCCCTTCATGGCTGAGTTGCTGTTGTTCCTAAACACTTCCACTCTCACTTAAAAGAATATCCAGCGGGGATGACATTTCACAAACCGTCTTATTGCAAAGGTGGCATCCATCACAGTACCACACTAAAAATCAGAGCTCTTCAGAATGACCCGTTTTGTATCACTAATGTTTGCAGATGTTTGCATGGCTAGGTGCTTGATTCTACACACCTGTGGCAAACAAATTGAAACACCTGAATTCAATGATTAACAGGTGTGGCTGAATACTTTGGTCCAAATAGTGATTTTTCAGGCACAATGCCAAGCCACATTCTGCATGGGTTACAAGAGCATGGCTTCACAGTAAAGGGTTTTGGTACTAAAAATCTGTCTCCTATTGAAAATGTGTGGTGTATTATGAAAAAAAAGATAGTAGTCCCACACAGTGGAGCGATTAAAGATGTTCAACAAGTAAGAATGGGAGAAAATTCCACTTTCAGTACTTCAACAACAAATGTCTTCAGTCCCCAGACAACAATGCATTTTGAAAAATCAAGTATATGTAAGTTTTATATGGTATAAAATTTAAATAATGTGTATGTGTGTGTGTGAATTTATATATACAAATATAGAGTACGTGTTTCATCAAGATGTGGGAAGTAGTTTGATCAGATTTGCCAGTGCAGTCAGACATAAGATTGTAGTTTAGATGATTAAAAACCTTGATTGGTGCAAAGGAAACATGAGATAAGCTTTTTCCCACAGGGCCGCTCACGTCAAACCCAGTGTCAGATAAAAAAAAAACAAACACTTATTTATCTCAATGGAAACATCTGAAACTCTTTTTCTGAATCACTATACTCTTTATTTTTGCTCTTGGAAAGAGTGACGTGAGACAAGGTTGGGTGATGAATTAGTGCTAAAACATTTACAGTTTTCCTTAAAATGATCTAAATTATGTAGAGAAAACTTCCCCTTGTGCTACTGTGTGTTGCCTTGCTTTCTTACCAACTTTTCACTCACATCATACAACCTGACTTAAACACACTAACCCCATTAATAGGAAAAGTAAAGATTCCCCAAATGCATGTTTAAGGTCTGGGGAGGGCTCTGTAGACTGCATTTTAGAGAGTCTCAGAGATGACGATTGGCAGAGGTTCACCAGTCTGCAAAAAAATTGCGTCTAAAAATTGAGGAAGAATTACAGAAAAATGTTCCTCATTGTAAAATTTCAAAGACTTTGCATATCTACAATCCATCTACATCTACAATCCATCTGCATCTACAATCAATAATATCATCAAGAGTTTCAGAGAATCTGGAGAAATCTCTGTGTGCAAGGAACAAGGCCGAAGGTCAGTATTGGATGCTTGCGATCTACAGGCAGCACTGTATTAAAAACAGGCCTGATTCTGTAGTGGAAATCACTGCATTGACTCAGGAACACTTCCAGAAATCCTCGTCCATTAACACATTTTGCCGTGCCATCCACAAACGCAAGTGAAAGCTGTGTCATGCAAAGAAGAAGCCAGTCCAGAAACACTGCCGTCTTTTCTGGGCAAAAGCTCATTTAACGTGGACAGAGGCAAAAAGGAAAACTGTTCTGTGGTCAGATTAAATTAGAAATTCTTTTGCAAACCATGGACGCTTCATCCTGTGTATTCAGGAGGAGAGGGACAATCCAGCTCGCAATCGGTGTGCAGTTCAAAAGCCTGCATCTCTGATGGTATGGGGTTGCATTAGTACCTATGGCGTGGGCAGCTTTCACATCTGGAAAGGCACTATCAATGCTGGAAAGCATATAGAGGTTGTAGAGCAACATATGCTCTTATCCAGGCAATGTTTCAGGGAAGGCCTTGCATATTCCAGCAAGACAATGCTAAACCACATATCACATCCATCACAACAGCATGGCTTTAGAGTACAGTCCAGGTACTGGCAGGTACTGACCCGGGACTGTTGAGCAGCAAGAATCCTACATCAGACAAGAATGGGACAACATTCCTCTTCCAAAACCCGAGCAACTGGTCTCCTCACTTCCCAGATGCTTACAGACTAACTTACTAAATTATGGGATGCTACACAATGGTAAATGTGGCCTTGTCCCTACTTTTTGAGATGTGTTGCTGCCATCAAATATTTTCATGAAATGGTGAAATGTCCCAGTTTCAACATCTGATATGTCATTTTTGTTCTATTGTGAATAAAATATGGGTTTATGAGATTTGGAAATAATTGCATTCTGTCTATATTAACATTTTACACCATGTCCCAACCTTTTTGGAACTTGGGTTGTAAAACCTGAATATTTGACATGTTTAGAAGCAGTTTTGCAGACATCTTATGACTAGATTTATAGATATTTAGGCGTAGGTGAAAACTGTCATAAATCATCTTTAGAAAATGTTAACTGTCGTGAAAGCCAAAATGTTTGTATCGTGTCTATCTGTTCTGATTTGTCCATTCTAGGGAAGAAGAGCCACTTTCAGCACAAAAAGGGCCACCAGGCTGAATACAGCTTTGTTGCTGATTATTTTCAGTAAATTCTTGGAAAGTTGCACAGTGAAACATTTAACATCTTGAGGGTTTGCTGTGTCAATTCAAGTTCAAGGCCTTTCAGTCTCCCAGTTTAACTGACTGCCATCAAGATAGACTCCAGTCCTTCGTATCTCCCAGACGTTGCATATTGCTCAGAGAGGAGTCGCTTAGTCAGGATAACGGCCTCGATTATTGATTAACAGTCTGAGTATTTACGGCGTGCACACTTCTGCAGTGGTGCGATGCTCTCAGCAGCATGTGACCGGGTACTAAAGTTGCCTTATTTCACTTTAACTGTGGACGTTGTTTATGGTGCGACTAATCAGGCTGTTTCCCTCTGAGGTCAGATCGCCTTACAGCTGCTCACCTGGAGGCTCCTCGCTGTGAGCGCGTCAGACACTGGGCCCACTGTGTCTCAGGCCGCTCCACGGGTATTTTGGGAACGGTTGATTGTGGTCAAACGTATAGCTGAGGACACACTGACATTCCAAGTTTGTTTTTTTACTGTAATTGCCCTCGGTTGCAGCTGAACTCTCAGTTTAGAGCCAGCTTTGTCTTTTTCAGGGAAGGACTTTTCCTGGAGATTCTTTGCTGAGGGAAAGTGTCTCTCTGACTGAACCGACTCAGGCGGCGTTTCATTCATCGGTTATTAAATATAAATCAAGATAGCAGCATATCTGCTTCCTGTAACTTATAAATCTGCAGTAAACAGATTAGAGTTGATGAACAATGGATTTCCTGAAACATCCACATTACCGAAGACTGACAGAGAATCAGAGGGAGATTATAAAGAGTGTAAAGATGGTATTGTACTGTATCGAATCTTTTCATATCTTATTGTCTAGTATTTTATCATATTAAATTGTATAGTACTGTATCTTACCATATGTTATTGTATCGTTTTGTTTAATTTGTAGTGATTCTTATCATCATCAGATCATATTATCATCTCACATCAGATCTTATTGCATCATAAAATATAGCCTTGTAACGTATGCTAGCATCATCAAGATTTCAAATTAACTTTATTGTCCCACAAAGAGGAAACTTTTAATTCATGCTGCAGCCATTAAAAAACAGACAACATTCAATGTCGTACACATAAAACATCACGTTTAACATGATTGAGTAAAAATATAAATAACAAAAGATTAAAAAACCCCATCATGTTCTGAAAGAACCAGTGCAAAAACACAGAGAAATCATAGTCATCATAGCACCAATTCTGCCTTATATGCCTTTACTTAGAAGTTTTACAAACAGATGGATGAATTTTTAAACTTCTTCAGCCTAAAGGGGAACTCTGAACCTCTTACCAGAGAGCAGCAGTTCATAGTCTGTATGTAGAACATGGGATGGGCCTGCCTCAGAGTAGCCTGTTCAACAATAGTCTGCATGGATGTGTGATTTTTACCTCCTGTTATGCTCCATACAGTCTGATGTCCATGTCACAACAGAGCAGCACCACTGAAAGTCATAATCTTATTCTTATCTTATTGCATTGTATTGAATCGTAACATTTATCATATTGTATAGATTCTCATTGTATATTATATCTTATCACATGGTATCATATTGAATCTCATTACATTATGTTGTATCGTATCATATGGCATCATATTCTATTGCATTGCATCACTTTGTATTGTATCGTATCATATTGTATCTTATCTAGTTGTATTGTACCTTATATGGTATCATATCAAATTGTATCTAAGGGAAATGCACAAAGAGAGGAGGGAGAAGGAGATGAAGAAAAAGCAAATAGGAAGATGTAAAGAGAGAGAGCAGAGAGATGCAGAAAGAGAGGAGGAGAAGCAGAAAGTGGATAGAGGGAGCTGCAGAGAGAGAATAGAATGATGCAGAATCGATAAGATGGAGATGCAGAAATAGAGAAGAGGAAGATACAGAGGGAGAAGAGGGAGATGCTGAAAGATAGAATAGAATCATGCAGAATTGAAAAGAGGGAGATGCAGAAAGAGAGAAGAGGCAGATACAGGGGGGTAAGAGGGAGATGCAGAGAGAGAGGAGAGGGAGATGCAGAAATAGCGAAGAGGAAGATACAGAGGGAGAAGCGGGAGATGCTGATAGAGAGGGGAGGGAGCTGCAGAAAGAGAGAGAGAAGAGAACGATGCAGAATTGACAAGAGGGAGATGCAGAGAGAAAGAAGAGTGTGTTGCAGAACAAAGGTAGAGGGAGTTGCAGAGAAAGAGAACACATACCTATGCAGGAATCGAGAATAGGGAGCTGCAGAAAGAGTGAAATCGGAGATGCAGACAGAAAGATGAGGGCGATGCATAATGAAAGATGATGAAAATACAGATAAAAGAGTAAAGGACCATGCAGAGAGAAAAACGGGGAGACCTCAATCCATCTCAACCCCTTTTTCTTGGATATGTCTATGATGTCAAAAACAACGATTAGAATATGTGAAGAATTAGCAGCAATAACTATGTCTGATATATTCTAGCATTGCTCTTAAATTTATCATAATATTTCTTAAAATGGTAAAAGACCCTGTCATATCCTGTCAAACTGCTGCACACCATGGTAAAGTAGTTGAAGAGTATTATCCCATTTCACTGAAACAACAGTGTCAACCTTAGTTTGTGTTGGTAAACCCCAGTATTGCCTATGTACACCAAAAAATGTGAATTATTTACAAGTCCAGGGTCAAAAATCAGGACTTAAAGCATAAGAGTGTTTAAAAAGTGAGGTTGTAGGGTTCAGTGGTCCAGTTCAACCTAAACGTTACATAAGACAGTGAAACTCAAACATGGGATTTACAGAAGACAAGTTACAAATATTTATCACTCCTCCCTGACAGAGAAGACCAACGTCAGCCTTTATACCAACATGTGGGCCTGGTAGAAGGTAAAGAGGTTATCAAAATATACTCAGATCAGTACAGATTTATGTTTTCACTGCCTACGTCTATAAAAGGTGTAACATGTTTCAAGTGTAAGCCTCTTTACTGTTTTATAGTTAAATCAGACAGGGCTCACTGTGTCAGTTGAAATGTGTATGAAATGTACATCAGCGATCAGGACAGCCTCGTTCATACTTTGTAGGGCAATGATTGCTGGACTTTGCGCCTGAATTACTTCCCTGAGATCAGTTTCTGAGAGGGGCTCATCAGTGCTGCAGATATATCTGTCAAACATTAACAAAGTGCTGTGCAATACCCGAGTCTCCGCTGCCTCTATCAGCACTTTTTGAGATAAACTGTCTGAACCCAGAGTCTTATCTGTAGTCCTCATCCTTTACAGCGCTGTAACTGGTGTGGCTGCATTACAGTCGCTGTGTCTGACCTAAAAGAGGAAAAATTCCTGCTCTTAAAGGACCAGAGACATAAAAAAAAGAAAGTCCAAAGTATCTGTAAATAACCCTTTACATTAACCAAAGTGGGAACTGAGAGTTTGCTTTGGCTGAAACTCAACAGATATGGAGAACAGTACCCTCAGCTAGTGGTTATATGCATCAGTGACATATATCCTGTAGTTGCCAACAGTAAAAGTACATGGATAAAGAGAAGGGCTGGAGAAATCTGATAAGAAAGGGATGAACAAGAGGCCCAGTGAGCTCCAAAATCTCAAATTCTTACTTGTACTAGAGTGGATGTTTAATCACAAGTCAGCATGGTCATTTGTGCAAAAAGAGACACCTCAAAATATTATGACATAGCCTAGTTACAAACAGGGATCTTTACCTTGATCACAGAGTTTTAAAAAACTCCTTAGAGTGTTCTGAAGATTTGGTGTACAGAGTTAGGGAGGAGAATGAGGCCCAATGATCTTACGATTCAACCTATGCCATTTTTCCTTGAGTCAGATTGGACGTTTGGGTAAAGTCTGAAGGAAATCCTTTGAGCCGTTATTGAGATATTTAGTTCACAAGCAATGATGATGAACTTGAAGCTAAAACACCTTGACATTTGATCTTTGACTTAAAAAAAATCTAACATTAATCATGAGTCAGAGTGGACATTTGTGCAAAGATTGATGAAATTCCCTCTAAATATTCTTGACATAGCATGTTCACAAGCAAGGGGCTGAACATGGGGCCCCCTTATCTCAATTTACTTGCTTGCTTTTTAAAAATTATGATAAAGGGTTTAATGGACTTCCAAATAACCTTAAAATCAGAACTTTGACCTAAAATATCCAATAAGTTCATCCTTGACTCAGACTGGACAGTTGTAAACTGTATGAAAAAAGGCATTCAAGTGTTCTGAAGGTACTACGTTTACAAGAAAACTGGTAAAGTAGGGTGGAGCATTGGGCCCAATTACCTCATAACTCAACTTATGAACATTAAAATGAAGGTCATATTCCTTGAGTCAGTGAACATTTGTGTTTAGTCTGAAGGATAACCCAGAAAGCATTCCTTAGATATGTAGTTCATACACAAGAGATGATCATGAGGCTCAGACACCTGGATCTTTGATATTTTAGTTAAAAATCCAACCAGTTTAATCATGAGTCAGAGTGGACATTTGAGCGTAGTTTGAAGGAATCCCTTAAGAAGTTTTTGGCATATTACATTTGCAAGCAAGGGATGAATATAAGGCCCTTTGCTTGCTTTCTGTTTGGCCATCATAATAAAGGCTTTTTTTGGTCATTTTTAATGACCTTGACCTCAGACCTTTGACCCCAAAAGTAAACTAATCAGTTAATTTTTGAGTCAGAGTGGACATTTGTGTAAAGTTCTGAAAAAGGTCCCGAAAGTGTCCTCAAGACATTTTGTTCACAAGCAAGAACTAGAACACTGGAGTGGAGCATGAGGCTCAGTGACCTTCAACCCATTGATTCAACCTATGACCTTTAAAATCTAAGCTGTTTATCTTCGAGTCAGATTGGACATTTGTGTAAAGGACTTTAAAAAGTCCCTAAAGTGTTCTGGAGGTAAAGTGTTCACAAGAAAAAAAACTGGAAAGCTGGTGAGGAGCATGAGGCCCTGAGAGATTAAGATTCAACCTATGACCTTTTAAATTTGGGCTGTTTTTTCCTTTAGTCAGTGTGGACATTTGTTTAAAGTCTGAAGGAAATCCCTTAAAGCATTTCTGAGATATTCAGTTCACAAGCAAAAAGCAAAAATGAACATGAGACTCGAGGAACTTTGACTTTAAAAAAAACTAGCCTCTTTATTTGTGAGTGTTGTTGCAATTTTTCTCTGTTGCTGGTGAACAAAAGAAATATTAGACAGTCTGCTGGCTGAAAAAAAGTTTTATTCTTGCAAGGTCAATCAACATGTACAGCGGTCAGTAAGCATCAAAAGACGGGGGGGGGGCTAGGAGAAGGTCCAAGGCAGAAGAGAGTCCAAGAGAGAATGAGCCCCCCAAGAGAAGGGACAAGAACATTTTATGCTTGAGCTTGGGGGTGGGGCAGCCAGCCAGCCAGCCAGCCAGCCAGCCTTTGTTGTTCTGTCTTTGCATATGCAGCAACGCCCTACCAGTCCCATCGATTGCCCATGTCCGTGAGAGTGTAGGCGTCAAAGAAAGAAAACAGTGGGAGTGCTGAGACAAAGGAAGCTAAACCGCCATTACATGAGTCAGAGTGGACATTTGTTTGGGGACAGTCCCTCTAAATGTTCTTGACAAAGCAAGTTCAGCTAAGGATGAAGGGAATTCCCATGATCCTTACCTTTCCTCGCCTTTGCTTCCAAAATCTCATCAGTGTATCTCTGAGTCAGAGTGGACATTTATGCAATGCTTAAGGGAAATCACTTGAAGCAGTCTTGAGATGTCACACTTGAGATGAATATTGAGACCCAATTATTTTAACCTCTAACCTCCAAAATAAAATCAGATTATACTTGAGTCAGATTGGACATCTGGGAAAAGTTTGACAAAACATTCTTGAGATATTACAGTCAAAGGCAAGGCATACATGACATCCAGTGAACTTAACTTTTGAGTTGCACTTCCAAGATGTATTCAGTTTACCCTAAAGTCAGAGTGGATATTTTTGCAAACTTTAAAAAAAATTCCTCTTAGCGTTTATGAGCTCTCAGATTCAAAAGCAAGGGTCAAACATGGGCCCCACTGACATTGATCTTTACCTTTCAAAATGTATCCAGTTAATTCTTGAGTCATGCTCAGGTGGACATTTGTGCAAAGCTTGAAACACATCATATCATTCATGAGATATTGTGTTCATGAGAATGACCCTGAAAGATGTTCAGACAAACAGAAAACCCAGAAACATAATACCTCCAGCCCTGACTGTCACTGACGTGTAGGCATAAGAGGGCAAGTCCAAAACGCCTTGAAATGACCCTTTAACCAAAAATGGGGAAATGGGGTGGTGCATTATTGCTTTGGCTCAGTGAACAAAGAGAAAAAAACAGCACATCACTGTAACGGGCTTAAATCTAGCTTAAAAAAGCTGCAGGTCAGTGTCATTATTATGTCTGATTCACTTCATTATATCTATGTCTGTCCTTGTGTAAACTCTGAGCCATTTCAAATCCCCTCCATTAAATATTTCCTGCAGATTATATCCATTAATCACAGCTACAAAACCAACAATATCCATTAACATCATTTCTCATGATATGATACAGTTGTCTGTTATAATCGTGTATGAGCTCAAAGGTAACTTACACCGGTTCATGGTTCGCTTTCTGAGTCTTGCTGAGTTTTAGGAACTGGTAACAACTAGAACTAGCCCACGCAACAGGTTTTTTTTTTAACTAGAAACAGTCTCGAGCAGATGTGGTTTGCTGGTGGTTTTTCAATCTTGCACAAGTTGAATCACTTCATTTCACATAGAGGAAAAGACTGCAGAGGAGATCTCAATGTTCGCTGAGAAAACGTCAGATTTTCCACTGATGAACAGTTCTTGGTTGATGTTTCGCAACTACATTTTTATATTTTAAAGGTCAGCTTATTGCATGTTTTGTACGAAAGAAATCTTAAAATGTAAAATTATTAACCACAACTGTTTGATGTATGACTTAATCAAAAGTGCATTGTTTCCATCTGCCATTAAGAACAGCAAATATCCCAAAAAAGTATTATAAATATCATGGCACCTTCAATTGAATGAAAAATAAATTAACCATCCATTTTTCATTATCTATACTTTACCCATTTTTGGGTCTTGGGGAGCTGGAACTAAGAGAACTTAAGCATGCATGCACAGTGAAGAACATAAAACCTCCACACAGAGAGGCCCTGTCTGACCTGAATTCAAACTAAAAGAGCCTTCCTACTGAGAGTTACTACGCCTCCGTGCAGCCCTGCTACAGTAGCTATCGATATATTACTGTCATCCTCTGAAAAATGCAAGCAAAACTCAGTACAGGAGTTAAGCCTTATTAACCTAGCACAGTTTACTTTAAAATGCATAAACTTTCACCTTCCAACCTCACGAAAGACGCATATTAGATCTCTCACAGCTACAATTGTAGTATTAAGCTTCAAGAATGCATGTGGGACAGCATAATGCAGACTGATAAGACACGGGGTGTACTGGGGAAAGGGGCTAAGTATCAGAAAACCCATTAAAGTACTTTAAAAGGGGTTGTTACACTACTAGAGTTGAATATGTGTAAATAAAGGAAAGAGGAACCATTCTCTGCTCTGCCTCCTGTCACAGCATCTGCACAGCTAAGTGTTTGAAACCTCTTAAAAAGATGCACATAATAATGTTGGGTCTGTTATAGGCACGGCAGAGGAGAGAGACAGCCATGTCTCCTTCACTTCCTGAGAATGATGACATCTTCACACCTCAGCACAAACACTGATGTCCATAAAATATCTAAAAATTTATAGTAATGAATTGAAGACAGAGAGCAGAATCTCTGCATATGCTTCTTCTCAATGACTGGTGTCAAAAGTGGGGTTTTCAAAATTTTATTTTCACACTGTAGGATTTTAAATTTTATGCTGTGATTTCAAAATGTGAATCAATATCATTTGTTTTCACTATAGTAATATGGTAGTTCACTACAATCAAATTTTTGTAACCATACATTAACCTCCTGAGACCAGAGCTTTTGTTTGACGTACATTTTTATTTATTGGGATAAGTATACCTGATAAGGTACAACATCCTCCTTCCCTTTGAACAGGAATTATTTGGAATTTTGCCATTCCAAAATCCACTCAAATTTCCTAAGATTTTAAATAAATTACTATAAATTTCTGTGAAAACTCTCAAACGTAAAAAAAAAAAAAAAAAATCCCGTAAAAAGTACCCATAAATTTCTTCCTGAATATTTCACTGAAACTTTTTTATAAAGCCCAAATATTATAAAAGACAAAAAAAAAAATCCTTAAATGAAAAAATCCTAACAGTTTTCAGGCAAAGTCCCCAAATTTTGTAGGAAATCCAACTTAGAAATTCTCAGCAAATTCCCCAAAATTTACAAATGCAAATTTCCAAGAAAACGACAGGAAAGATCCAAACATTTATCTGAAACTTCCATAAAAATTCTTGAAATTTTAAAATATCACCCCACCTCTAAAATTCGAAATCAAATTAACAAAATATGCAAATACATTTCCCAAATTTCCTTGAAAAGGCCTGAATTTTTACAAACAAATTTACCCAAACATCCAAGCAACTTTCCCAAATATTCATGAAATGCCATAAATAAATAAATAAAGAGAATTTCTTTAAAACTTCCAATGAAAATCTGCAAGCAAATTCTCCCAACATTTGACTTAAACTTTAATGGACATTCTCGACAACAATCTCAAAAATTTTATCAGAAATATTTACAATGTTGTAGGAAACACAAAATGTAATGTCCTCATAAGTACATGCAGGGTATTAGGAGGTTAAGATGGACATGGTAGTTCTCTGTTTTTATTTCATTTTAATCTTGTTTTTGCACAAATAAAGAACTAAATCAAACGTTTACAGGTGGATTAATAATCTAAAGCTATCCTATGGGCCTCACCTACCATTGCAAAGTTCGTCACAAAATTACAAGCCGACTTTTTTAGCATAATGTCTCAAATAGTAAAAAGAATAAGGTAGGGAAATGTTTTTATATTATTTACTAAAGTAAAAGTAACAATGCTATACATCAAAGCTTCACACATTACAAGAAACCCCTGCATTCAGTAGTCTGTGTTTTTTTGATTACGTACAGTATTATAGGAGATGTAGCAAAGTAAATTCAGAGTTTATCAGGATGTGTTGTGTTAGCCTTTTCTGTTTCTCAGGTGAAGCGAACAATAAAGATAAGAAATAATGGCTTGATCCTTTACAAAGGCACACACAAAATTCTCACACAGCACGCATTGTTAGGAGCTTATGACAGCTATCTGTCAGATTAACAGACATGTCAGCTTATCATCTCTGCAGATAAACTGAGCAGATTTTGTCTTGTGAGAAAAAGAGAAAAAATCTGGCATTGCATTTCTGAGCTGATGTTGTGTTCTACTTCGGTTACACGTTTGGTATGAAGGTCACGTCTGCAGAGCTTGAACGTCTTAGGCATCAAAGTTGTTTCTTGAAGGTTTCCTCTCAGCTGTGACTCAAAAAACTGGTTTGTGCTCTTGTGAGTATCTCAAGGGTATTATTCCAGCATGCTGGTGGTGAAAGATAAACCTGTGTCATGATTAAAATCTTAACAAGGTTATTGTGTTCCTGGAAAAATGCAAAATGACTGACAACCATTAGGAATAATGCCACGCTAACATACAAAACTAAAAACTCAACAGGTATGCCAGTGGTTTAGGCTGTACCAAGCTAGCACTGGACACTTGAGATAATGCTCATGCTAACTTACAATGACTGACTGACATGCGGATATAACAGCTAAGGTAAACTTATTTGTGTGCTAACACATTTATGCAAATATAAGCATGCTAACATAATTTAGGAACTGCTGACTAAAACAAATAAAATGGTCACCACATCCACTAGTTAAGGTTAAGGCTACCACTTTCATGCTAATACAAATATGCTACTTTGGTAATGTTGATTTGACAAGTAAAATGTTACCTATGTACACTAGCCAAGGCTTCTTGCTGGTGTACTTACACTTTCTTACTTAAACAAACATGCTAAAATACCATGGTTTGACTAACATGCTGTTGTTACTAGAAAAATATTTACCATGTACACTAGCAAGAGTTAACTTGTTTGTGTGCTAACACTTTCATGCTATCAGAAGCATGCTAATATAACAATTTGGCTGACATTCAATGAAACAAGTAAAATTTAAACATGTGCACAAGATAAGCACAAGTTGTTTGTGTGCTAACACTTTCCCGCTAATGTTAGCATGCTAAACAATGATGTGGCTTATTTAGTGGTCTAAAATTTTCAACCAGTTAAGGTGAACTTGTTAGTGTGCAATCACTTTCTAATACATTTATGTTAATCGTTTTAAAATGCTGGTGTGAAGATTAAAATGTTCACAATTTTGACTACCTAAGGTTTCAAGTTAATATGCTACCTCCTTGATGCTAATAAAAGCGTGCAATACAATTATACTATAGACATATTAAATCTAACATCAGTACGCTTAAATTTTGATTAAGCAAGAAAAATGTTCACCATGTCCACACACTGAGTTTACCTTGTTAGCGTGCTACCACTTTCACACTAATGTTAGCATGCTAAACAATGATTAAGCTAACATGATGTACACCATGTACACCAGCTAATGGTAACTTGTTATTGTACAACCATATTCATGCTAATATAAGCGTACCAACATACAATGACTTGGCTAACATGCTGGTGTAAGGAGTAAAATGTTCACCAGCCCTCTAACTAAACTTTATAATTAATGTGCTACCACTAATTGTGCTAACATGCTGATGTTATAAGTAAAAGGTTTCCCATACTAGCTAAGGTTAGCTTCTTACTAGTTTTATGCTAATATTAGCATGCTAACATTCAATAGTTATAACATAATACAGATATAATAATTAGCATTATATAAGTGTTGTAACATGCTGACATAAAAAAAAATGGTCACAATGTAAACTAGCTATGGTTTCTTGTTACTGTGCAATCATGTTTCATGCTAACACAATATTTTGCTAATTTGCTGATGTAATAGATGTTAACCACGTACACTTGTGAAGTTTAACTTCACAGGACACAAACTATAGCTAGCATAATAACCAATGTTAAACCATTTTTTGGGGGGGGGTAAATTCATATTCTAGCATGGCCATTGATTAAAAGTAACAATAAATACAAAAGAATACTAGAACTGATCAAGATTAATTACACAACCACAGACAATGAACAGCTCATAAACAACAGAAAGAGAACTAGACGACTGACCAATAATGATCCATCACATCCAAAATTGTCCTTAAGACTGCTCTTGAAACTTCCCCAACATAAGGTTATTCTTCACTCAGAGCATATCCATTTAAATTTCACTGAACTCACTAATTTATTTTATGGTTGAGACATTTTACATAGGCCTTATGACCATCCATTAGTCTGATAGAAACATGTAAATGTAATTTATTGTTCTGATACTTGTTTAATAGCTTTTTTTGGTTTTTAAATATAGGATATGTAATTGTATTCCTTGTTTTATATGAAAACATTATATGACAATATGTTTTGGTTCTGACTTACCTAGTGCATTTGAGGACATCATTTAGGTCTCTTAGAAGTTACTCTATCCATGCTAATGTTGTGGAGCATTTGTTTGTTACTGGAGAGAAGCAGGACAAAGGTTTACCGGATGATTACCTTACAATTCTGAGAAAGGTTTATGTAGAAAATAAATCTGTTGTCTTTGCAGAGATGGACAAGAGTTTAAGACCCCAGGTTAAGCTCCCATCTACACAGACGACAATTGCTGGCTGTTTCTAATCTCCCTGACACTCCAGCACTGTTATCTGACAGGGTCATTACAGGTGAGGTATCAAAGGTATTAGCTGAATCTTAGGGGCCAAATTATGTCAGCTAACTATAGTACGAGTGGCGACTGAGACTAATGAGCAGCTTCTTCAAGAGTATTAGTGCTGCTCTCATTTTGAATAAACAACTGCATTAACATTTCCTTATTATAAATTTCAGTTATTTCTGGTCTTTAGACCTTTTGTTGAATAATAATAATTGGGCTATTAACATATTTGGTTATATTGACATAGTAAAAAAAATTTGGTTATTTATTGTTACAATTATCTCTGATGTATTTAAATTCTTTGCTAAGTTTTCAATAAATGAGCAATTGTAAAGCCAATTGTTTTTTTTTTTCTAAAATCTGGAGAAATACAACCATATTTTTTAGCTAAATAAATTATTACCTACCTTTCCACAAAATCTGTTAACATCAGTTTTAAGCCTTTGTATGGTGTATATTAGCTACCAAGCAGTTAGCATTCAGTCACTCCTAGTTAACATACATAATATTATCTAGAAAGTGTCTGAAACCAGCTGAGCAATGTTAGTTAAAATACTTAATAATTTAAGCTAGCAATTTTAGCTAACTACTACTGTGTAAAACTAAATTAACAACTGTTTGTGCCCTAGCTACTAAACATTGCTAAAATAGCAACTTTCATGTAACATTTTTAGCTAACGCTATGTTAGCTGCTAATTGGTGTTTTGGTATGTGTAGCGCCCTTCTGTCCTCCACACACCAAAATAAGTGAGCAGTTTTAGCCCTTACTACTGTAGCTAGCTACTGTGTAAAGCTAAAAACTGTTTGTGGCCAGCTTTATCTAGCTACTTAAAATGTTCTAAACTCAGTAACTGCAATCAAACCACAACAATTTTAGCTAACACTGTGTTAGCAAGTAAATTAAGCATCAAAGACAATATTTGGTCATTACGTCAGAGCTACATAACAGTAATATTAGCATTCAGATATTTCTAGCTAGCAGCTAGGTAGTGACTGAAAGTAGCTTATGCAGTGTTGGCTTAAATAAGCTAATTAGTTTGTTACTATGTGTAGCCTATCACTTTTTTCCTCCCACCAAATATAAGCAAGGAATTTTAGCCCTACTGTAGCTATCATGATATCAACAAGCAAGTTCTTGCAAAGTTAATATCATGTAGCAAGTTTCTGAAACAAGCTAACATGAATTTAGTTAGAATTAAGTTAGCTAACATTTATTCAGCAAGATAAATTTTTGTCTCACTTTAAAAAAATCAAATGTTAGCTTTGCTAGCTAAAATAAGCCAACTATGCTATCAAAAATAAGTAAGTTTTACATCTACTTCTCAGTATACATTGCCCATTAATTTTTTCTTAAGCCAATATGATGCATAATAGTTTATAGCTTGGCTTCTGTAGCAGCTAGAATGAATGTGCAGCCATTTGTGTTAACAACTTAGCTGTGGTGCTTACCAAAACAACTAAAGCTAACATTATGTTTGCAAGTTAGTCCTGTTATCAAGCTTATAATTGGTAAGTGAACAATTTTAACCTTTTGCTGTTGTACAGCCTAAAACAAAAATGCTGCTATGGCCAATTAATTTGATGCTAAAGGTAATGTTATGTGGCAAGTTCCTGAAGATGCTAACATGGCGTTAGGTACATTTTCAAGCTAGCTTACATTTCTTTAACAACAGTGCATTTTTTTCTCATTCCTTTTTCCCATGTTAGCTTTAAACAAGCCAACTATGTTGACAAGGTTAGCTAAAATAAGCCAGCATTGCATTTCCTTGTTTATATGCATTGTCTGTTTATTTTACCAAGCCAGTGTGATGTGAGCCAGTAATTTTAGCCTTTCCTACATAGAAAATAGTATGAATGTTTAGCCATTAATTAGGTTAAAATAGCTAAAATTAGCTGCTGTAATGCTTACCAAAACAACCAAAGTTAACATGATGTAAGCTAGTTAATACATTAAGTATACATGTTGTCAAACTAACAACTGTTAAGTTAGCAATTTCCAAGATTTTTTGTTGTCCCGATTAAAACAATACAAGCTGACAATCATCAAGCTGTTTCAGGCTATGTTTCTAAAGTAGCTAGCTTCATGTTTGGCAAAATCAATTTTGCCAACATTATCTTTAGAAAAAAAAAAAACAGTACTTTTATAGCCAATATTGCATAAGCTGGCAATTTGATTCCTTTTTTTTTTTTTTTTTTTTAAACGATAGATTTAATTGGGCTTCTTTGCCTTTATTGGAGAGAAAGGACTGGAAACGGAGAGAATGAGCATGAAGCACAAGAGCCTCAGGGTATACTTGAACCCAGGCCGCCTGTGTACCTAACCACCATTTATTTTTAAGTCTTTCCTTTTGAACTGTTTAAATACCCAAAGATACTACATGATAATATTATATTTAACTATAAACAACTGAACTTTAATAAATGGCTACATTTTTAAGACAGCTGTAGTTTATAGCTAAATGGTTATAAAACAGTTTGTAAATCTGGTCATATGCAAAGATTTAAAGACATTTTCAGTCTGGAAAAAAGTTAATTGCTCATTTTTGTGAGAAACCCTGCAGAAAATGATCACCCAGGGAATATGGTCAAATAAATCTAAAATGAACAAAAAGCACAGCACATATGCCTCATAAATGACACAAGAACTGGATGAATTTCTTAAAAAGAAGTGTTTTATTTCCTTTTTAACAAAGCCCAATACAGATTTGAAGCAAAACTGGGGGGGAACACTGATAAATCTCAATCCAATCATCATGTCTAGGGACACCCACAAAGAAATGAGCTTCAAATAAAAAAAAAAGACACCAAAAATAATCGTACAACCCAGAGATGGGGCAAAGAAAATAATGGTGCATGATGTCCAAGAATTAAAAAAAAGAAAAAAGTAGTTTTGACAAACAAACGCTCATGCCAGCAGCTGTAGGGGCAGTAAATAAAACAGTCTAGTTAAACAATCTAGTATCCATGATGTCTGTTAACAGCTTTGAAAAATCCAAATAAGAAACCTAATACATCTAAAACACATTTTAGTAGCTTGATCAAGCTGTACAACAGTTTGCCATGATGGGGCTTCGAATAATATGCAAGACAATATAGAAAAAGTTTTCATGTTGAAAGAACTGACTTTGCGGTTGTTTTTCTCTCATTTTTTTGCTCTCTTTCATAAACGTGGTGACATTTTTTTCCCCACAAAGAAAGTTGTGCCAAAGTTGGAGAATTAAAGTCAGATTTCACAATTCAAAATGGCATTAGGTTAACATTTTTACAATTAATTTTGTTACACAAAGATACATTTAAGAGTTAAAGTTGACAGCTGTGCTGACCATGAGTACATTTTTGGGGGGTTGGGGGTAAAAATATCACATCAACATCATTTCATGGCAAAAGATTTAGGACTGTAAATTACACTTGTCATTAATGGCAAACATTTTGTTTTTAGAGTGGTTTGATTTGTGTTTTCACATTGGTTAGACATAAGGGCGATATGTTTTAAATTTGAAGCAGTTTAATTTATTAACCAGTTTGCTGGGTTTACACCTGTACCGATAAATTGGACTTGTGAAATCCAGAATAAAAGATGGGTGAAGAAATAATATAGTTGAGCTGTTGTGTTTTTAAGGATTCCACAGACAATTGTCCTTTTTTAAATCTGAAATATGAAATTAGAGACAGATCTGAAATGAGCTGATCCACCTATGTAAACACAGTGATTTTCTGATACAGAAAAATACTAAGTGGACAATGTTTATTGATCTTTAATAACAATATCCATCGGCTGAAAACACCAGTCTGCTTTGATATATTCTCATATGGGAACATATATATTTTATAACAAAATAAATCTATACTGTTGTTTTCGTGGTGATGGTCTCTAAGGGTCGTACTATCCCATCATCCCCGTTTCTCTGAGTTCTTTCTTTGTCCGTCCAAACAAAGAAGTTTAGCTCTGTAAGAAATAGTTCTTGTGACTGAAGCAGCTCAAATACTCAAGAGGCTCTGCCTGAGAAGAACATTAGTTTGAAGCAAAATAAGTCTAATAAAATACTCATCTTTTCCATCTTTATACCAGCTGTTAAAGTCATTTATAATAAAGTGTATGTTGCTATTATTATCTTTAAAAATCATAAGCAATTTACTGTATCGTAGCATTTTGACACAAAATATCCTCGGGGGGATATTTACACAGGAAAAGATACTTTTCAAGCAATAAAACAAGCTTATATTGAGGGTTTGCAACAGAGTAAAACACAGTTCTGAAGAAGTGATGGAGAAAGAATTGCATAGCAGATCAGAATAGAACTAAACAGGAACTGATCCTTTTTGGTATGGTGCACTTTGATTCATGACTTTTTGCACATTTTCACATATGTACATGAAATACAAAGTCCATTCATAGTTTCACCTGCCCACAGTAAAGATCAAGTTTACTTCTGCGCTATAATGCTCGACTGAGAGAAGGCAGGATGAAGATCTCTGCTCTTCGCATTAAAGTCCATAGGAGTCTTTTCAAAAACAAAAAAAAATTAAACTTTGTTTAAAAAGTGCCATTTTGCTACATTTATCAGCCGACACGAGGTCGGCTTTTTTAACAGTTAACACAAGCAAATGTGTTACACTCCCCCACAAACGTCACACAGTTTCCTGATTCTATGAGTTTTGGTCACATGGACAATCACGCACACACACGTACACACAAACACTTGTGCAGAAACACGCTCGCACGCAGGCATACACGAAGATGACATGAAAGGGAAAAAGAAAAAGTGGAAAAACAGAGTTGTGGCCGGTGGGTACAGTTCCATGTGAAGAGTTTATCTTGCTGCGATTAGACATTCCCGGCTGGTAAAGCTTTGAAAAAAGAACAAGCACCATTAAGAAAAGGCCTCAGATGTCCTCTGCTGGGGGAGATTTCAGCAGTTTCCGCTTGATTCTGTGCTCCCACGAAAAGCAAAAGAGAAAGAAATCTACATTCAGACTCGCCTCAGGCTCGTGGTCGGAGCAAAGTCACTGAAATGTTTCAGGCTTTTTCTTTTTTTCCAAGTCTGCAAACAGAGCCTCTTTCAGTTTTAAAATCACGGAGTCCAAGGACGTTTCATCTCTAACTCCCATGAGGCCTTTTCCTCGTGTCCATGTGGAAACATCCGGGGTGGGGGTTGGGTGGGGGGGTCCTCACCGTCTCTGCTGGGCGTAGACCGGGTACGCTAGCGTCACATTCAGAGAGTCATTGTGCTGGACCAAAGACGTGTGCTGGTAGTGGAGAACGAGTTCCTTTAAGGAGCCGTACAGGTTGTACGGCTCGGCGAAGCCATAACCTGAGGGGGTCTTGTTGATGACGCAGTGCTTCACCTCGCCGTCCACGCTGTGAAGAGAGGACAAACAGGAGGTCACACGGTGTTCTGTGTCCAAAGGCAATAACTGTGTCCTCTCTACAGATTGATTCATTATATAATGGCTCGCTGTTTAAAAGTAGATTGATTAGAAGAAGAGGTTAAACAGGGATGCATGATGATAGTTTTTCATGTTCGGATGATTAAAACTTAAAAAAGGATGTGAACAGCACTCATCAGAATTTCCTGATAGACTCTTATTGCTCATGTTTTCACACAAACAGCACAAAAACTGTGTGTAATTTCGTAAATGACTAAAAAAGCAGAAATTTATACTTTTAAGGGCTTTAAACAGGAAATTTTAACAACTAACTCATGGATTATTTGTTTTGCAAATTTTCAGTTTTGTTTAGAAATAAAGTAAAAAGTTGAGTTTTTGCTTGTTTTTTCAATGCAACCAAGCATCTGTATTTTACAAAACAGGGTTTTCTGAACCACCTGGAGCAAATTCAAGGCTGTTTTAGAAAATCAAGTACATTTAAATTTTCTAAAGTTCTAGTCTGAGAGGTATAAAATCTAATTTCATTTTATTTGCATTAAAAACGAATGCAACTGTACCAGTTTGGTCTTTCTTTCAATACAATCTTTCACCAGTAGCTCATTTTCATTCTTTTGACCCTCCTTGAATTAATTTTTTCAAATGTCCGCATTTCTGCCAAGAAAGACTGTCAAAGTTTAGTTTTTCCTTCTTCTTACAATGCAGATAAGTGCTATTATGTGTAAAACAGGGGTTTTCTAAACCATTTGAAGCAAATTTAAGACTGTTTGAGGAAAAAAAAAAAACAAGTTGTAAACCTTCCAAAACTTTTGTTTGTAAGGAAGTTAATCTCTTTGTTACATTTCTTGGAGTAACTTCGCATTAAAAACTAATAAAACTACATTAATTGGGTCATCCTTTCAGTGTTGTCTTGTAACAGTAGCCAAAGAATTTCCCTTTCAATGGATTAATTTGGTAAATTTCAGCAGTTCTGTTCTGCTTATTCTTTAATTATTTGATGCAAATTTCAGGCAGTTTTAGAAAATATAGTTGAGAATCTACATATGTTCTATTCTGTTGAATATAAAATCACCTTGTTGCATTTGTATGGATAACTTTGCATCTAAAAATTCATCACGATATCTCAATTTGATCCATCCTCTAATGCAATCTTCCACGATTCAAGTATGTTGAACACATTTTGCGGTGCGTTTTATAACTGCTGATTTTGGCATGAATGTGGATGAACATGAATGTTTTCCAAAATATGCCCTACATATACAGCCAATCGGACTGGATTTGATCTTTAAATACATGACTGCAAACGTTAAATGTAGGGCTCTGAATGTCGGGTATGAAAAGCAGGAGCGGTTAAAGCAGGCAGAACCTGTTCCAACGATCATATCAACACCTGACGGCCATTTTT